>NC_091822.1:74938750-75612500 GCF_038994185.2 Dermacentor albipictus
GATAATATGCTGGCCTGCTCAATGGCTATCGCTCCATTGTGGATTAAAAGAGCAAAAGAATAAGAATAGTTACAAAGCTATGGCAGCGTGCACCGTGACGAAGCACACTGCTAAGGACTAAAGACTTGCGGGCTGCTTTGCGGGCCGCTGTATTATTATTTCACAAAGAAAGCCGACAGCTTAAAGCATCGTGGGGGCATGCACATTTCTAGAATGGCAAAGCCCTCTCTACCTTTTTCTTGAGAGTATAGCTGTGGCCACAATTCACACATTGCAACTCATATTGAGCATAATATAGTATGTTGTAAAAACAATACTATTGGATCTTGCTAAAATGTTTTTCATGAAGATGTTCTTTCTCTGGCAACTAATGTTTAACGTCATTTCTACAATTCAGCATTTTTTCATGCAGTAGACAGACCAAGACGTGACAGTTAAAATTAAGAGAAGGAGCAGTTTCTTGATATAGTAATAATAATAATAATAATAAAATATGATTACAAACCATGGAGGCTTTTCAGTTTCTTAGCATGAAGTGCATGGCAAGCCAAGTGGAGTGTGTAGGAACACATCAAATGTTTCAGCAAAGGCGTTTAAGTGTGATTTAAAAACAAGTTTTTTTGAGATAGAAGTATAATTTATTCATAGCCCTGGCATAAGTGCTGGTCGATGTCAGAGGATGGGTGAGTTGTGGCAAGTAAGGGGCTAGTTAATTAATGCACCTTACTTTCTAACTATTAGTTGTGGGGTCTGATCTGGGATTCTCACACCGTACTCTTGGGACAAAGGAACGACAACACAGTAGTGCAAACAATCACAAGGGCATTTATTGCACCTTTCATACATCAACGCCTGCTAGCCGAGTTGCTATCCACAAAACATGCCGATGGGCGCGCGACAAATCTAGAAGTCCGACTCACCGCGTCCTCGCGAGCGAATATGTTCGCTCCATGCTGGATCCCAACGCCTGGTCGTTCGCGTGTATAGTCACGCGAATCGTGGCGCGTTCGAAGGCGGCCACGCGAGGCGGTCTCGCAGAAGCATGGGTGGCGCGCACGCGGGAGACGTCCCCGCCGTGCGTCGACCCGCCGGGAAAGAGCCGCGCTGCACGTGCGGCACGCCCGTCCCGCTCCCTGCCTCGAACCCAAGAGAGCAAGCGCCTTCCTTTCGGCGCCCAAGTAACCTCGCGGCGTTAGCCGCGCAACACTCGCGCCATCTCTCGGACTGCGTTTCAACCACATCGACCGCGCTGACGTCACGCAGGCCACGCGGCAAAGCGGGATTACAGGAGAGGCCACGCGGCAAAGCGGGATTACAGGAGACGCGCTATGCGGGAAAAACACCAGGGGAGGCGCGAGGGTCGCGCATCCCCACATAGTGCATCGTAATATGAAAACTGAAGCATGCTGTCTGCTGTCTCTACATGTCAAGTCAGCTTCAAGATACTGAAAATTTCAATTCACCTAGCAGTTCTGGCACAATGAATTGGGGCCCTGCGTGCACTTAGAACTGAAACTTGGGGGCTGAGGGGTGTGCACAGCCATGCCCTCGGCAGATGTAATTCGGTGATGCCACTTGTAGAGGCCGCCACTTGTGGCCATAAGGTGGCGCTACAATCTGAAAGGACCTTCTATATAAGGGGCTTTAGGGAGTGGGAATAAACATTGTTTTAGTTTCCGCCTTGCCGCTAGTCGGCCTCGTCCCTCGGCTCCTGTGCCGAACATGGTGGCAGAAGTGGGATCTTGCCGTTAACACTGACATGCCTGACACGGAATCCACCCACGCCGAGACCACCGAAGTGAAAGTGCACATCGTTCACGCTGGCGCATCTGGTCTGCACCCACCGCAGAACTTCACGTTTTCAAACCCGGGAGAATGGCCAATGTGTATTTCGACGTTCAAGGATTATGCTTTCGTGGCCGGCTTCCACAGTGCCAGTGACGAGGGCCAGGTACGAACACTTCTTTACTCTGTGGGACCGCAAGTCCAGGACCATTCTTTCGTCCTTGGGGGTGTCAACACCGGAGGCGCCTTCTTTCACTGTCATCAAAGAAAAGTTGGATTTGCACTTCGTGCATCCAGTAAATGAGATATTTGTAAGTCGTCATTTCCACCATCGCACTCAGCAGCCAGACGAATCTGTGGATGACTTTTTTTCGGCATTACGCAACCTGGTAAAGTGCTGTAGCTGTAACAGTCCGCTCGTCGAGGACTGCCTTGTTCGCGACAGATTCGTCGTAGGCATGCGTGATGAGAAACTGTCTGATCAATTGTGCCGGTGCACAAAACTTAACGCTGAGGAAGCACTGTGCCAAGCCCGCATACACAAGGACGCAGAAAAAGAGCGGTTATCACGCGCTAGATTGACTATGGATAACGCTCTTGCCGAAACACTAAATATGGACTCGGCTCGGTGAAACGATACGCCCACCCCTTCACCACATTTCTGCAACCAGTCTGAGCACCCGGCTAGGTTATCGTGTGGCTTTTGTGGATGACAGCGGCACTCTCGAAAAGACTGCCCAGCCAGAAAATCAGTTTGCCACTACTGTAGAAAGCTAGGACATTTTGCCGAAGTGTGCACGAAGAAGAACAGAAATGAGCTACTGTGTAACATCGAACTTCACAACGTGGATTCGTGATGAGCAAGGTACATAGACATACTAGTGAACGGGCACCCGGCTGAGTTTAAGATAGACTCTGGCGGGGCAGTCCTTGCTTTCTCGCCGTCTTTCCCAGGCCGACCGTAGTTGCTGGATGACGTTGAAGCGGAAGTCTTGGGCCCTGGCGAACAGAGTCTGCACGGTCTTGGTACCTTTAAAGCAACCTTACAGTGGGGTGATAAGTCCACAGTGCAGACCTTCTACGTGGTTGAATGTCACCGCACTCACCTGCTTGGGCTCCCTGCAATTGAGGCCCTTGGTGTTCACTTCATAGAGTCTACCGAGTGCGTTCATTCCCCCCCAGCCAAGGTTTTCCCAGGGTTGGGAAAATTTCGGCAAGCCGAATATCGCATTCGCGTTAAAGCCGGTGCTCATCCATTTTCCTTGAGCACCCCAAGGTGGATTCCAATTCCTTTAAACGATGTTGTCAAGAAAGAGCTAGTCAACCTGGAGTTGCAGGACTTCATAAGGAAGGTAGAGACGCCAACTGAGTGGTGCTTCGGGCTTGTAGTCATGCCCAAATCATCGGGCGGCTACAGAATCTGCGTCGATGTGACGAAGCTGAATGAAGTCATCGAAAGGGAGTGCTTCATCTTGCCGACGGTGGAACAGATCCTCGGCTAGTTGGGTGGAACGCGAGTATCCTCTGAGTTGGATGCGTGGTCTAGTTTCCATCGGGTGAAGTTGAGAGCCGACAGCCAGGAACTCGTGACATTTATAATGCCATTCGGCCGGTACTGTTACAAGAGTTGTACAGCCACGGCACCAGAGTATTTCCAGCAGTTAATGTTGAGGGTTCTTGAGCGCTTGCCCGGGGTCGTGAACCCGATTGATGACATTTTAATCTTCGGGAGAGATCGTCAAGAGCACGACGAATGTGTGACTGTAGTCCTAGGTCGCCTTAAGGGGGAGGGTGTCACCCTTAACGGACAGAAGTGTGTGTTTCGGGTCAGCTCGGTAAATTTCCTTGGAGTAGTGATTGGGGTGGATGGGATCTCGCCAGACCCGGACAAGTTGAAGGCCGTCGGGGATCTGCCGCCACCGATTGACGTTAACAGAGTACAACGATTGCTGGGAATGACCGATCACGTCGCACGGTTCATACCTCACTTATCTGACGTTACGTAGCCCATTTGTTCCCTCCTAAACAAGAACTGCACTTGGACTTGGGGTCCCAGTCCTTCTCATGCCTCAAGTTGCTGTTGAGCTCCGACACGTGCATGGCAAAATACAATTTTTGCTATCACCCTATAGTATCCGCAGATGCCAGCTCCTACGCTCTGGGAGCTGTACTGCTACAGGACCAGCCTGAAGGTACTCGACGGGCTGTAGCGTATGCTTCAAGGGTGCTTACTCCGATGGAAGCATGTTGTAGTCAAACAGAAAAGGAAGGTCTCATAGTGACTTGGGCCATTTCACAGTACAACCAGTTCCATTGTGGCCTAAGCTTCAAGGTAGAGACAGATCACCTTCCTCTGGTCACCCTTTTGGGTAACAAGGACCTAGATCTCGTGTCGCTTTGCATACAACGAATGCGGATAAAACTGATGCAACATCAGTACGTGGTGAAATGTGTCTGGAAAGCACTTCGCTACGGCAGACACTTTGTCACGAGCTCCCTCTGATTTGCCAGCTACTCGCATGGTAGACACCCTGGAGTTGTTTGTCAGTGAAGTGTTCAAGGAATTACTGCCTCTTGTAGCAAGACGGCTAGAAGATGTCCGCATACACCAAGCCCAAGATGGAGTCTACTCTGCAGTCAGGACGTATTGCATGAAAGGATGGCCAGACAAAAACAAGGCGCCTCTGCCGATTACTCAATTTTGGAAGAAGAGGGACAGATTGAGCATATACGATGGCATCCTTCTGCTGGGCCAATGGCTTGTCATTCTTCAGCCTTGCGCCAAGACATTCTTGGCCTCCTACACGAAGGGCACCAGGGAGTGCACCGCTTCCAAGAACGGGCCAGGGAGTTTGTCAGGAAACTAGAGCGACGCTGTCACACATGTTGTGGGAGTGTCTGGTTACATCAGCTACAATGGCAGTAGATCCGGAGGCTCTTGGGTCGAAGTGGGCCGCCGCTTTGCGCAGCTCCAACCTCAAGACACAAGAGTGGGCTGTCCAGCAAGCCCGAGAGGCGGCGACGAGGCAAGGCCTCGAAGTCCCCTCATTGGAGACCTGAGCCCGGGTCGTCAAATTTGCCAGATTCAAAATAAAGTTGTTTCCATCCATCCAGGGAGTTTGTTTGGTGGTCTAACTATAACATGCATGTTGAGCATATGGTGACTTAATGTGCCATATGCGCCAAGACTCGAGTTCAGTGTTCTAAGCCTATGTTGTCCACGGTGACACCCGACAGACCATGGCAGCACCTTGGCATCGATCTGTTTCAACTCGGAGGGCGCGATTACGTCCTGATTGTTGATTATTATTCCAGGTTTCTGTGGGGTGCACCATGGCACCAGAAGTCATCTCGGCGATGAACAGCTGCATTGCCCGTTTTGTCATACCAGACATTGTCCGGACTGACAAAACGGACTGCAGTTTGTGTCCAACGAGTTCACCGAGTTTAGGCAGTCATACGGCTTCCGTCACGAGACCAGCAGCCCGGGGCACCCCCAGAGCAATAGAGATGCAGAGAACATGGTGCACACAGTGAAAGACTTGCTCTTCAAAGGTCCTGATCCCTACCTTGCCTTACTGTCCTACCGTGACACGCCCGGTCCCAACAGCATTTCCCCAGCTCAAGCCCTGATGGGAAAGAAATTACAAACTCGTCTCCCGAAACTACCGGAACAACTGGCACCATTGTTACTATGCCACATGAGTTTCAGGGAAAAGGGCTCGTGGAACAAAGCAAGGCAAATGAACTACAATCGTTGCCGTACTTCAAGCCGATTGGCCCCTTTGAGTCCTAGAGATTATGTATGGGTCACTGACACGCTGCAATGGTGAAGTGCTCTCACAGGCTCAGCACCCACGGTCCTACCTTGTTTAGACCCCCAGAGGAGTCCTTCAGCGTAATCGACGACATCTGGTACTTCATCCCTCAGAAGCGACCCCAGCTCAACTGGCAGCTTCTCCGCCTGTCCCTCCTGAAATCATGCAGCCTGCAGCACCTCAAGGAGATTCAATGCAGCCAGAAGTAACGCCGCAGGAAACGGTGACACAGACTTGCAACGGTTGTATAGTGAGACCACCGCGACGATTGGACTTGTAGGGACCTGTCCTATAAAAGGTGAAAAGGAGGGATGTAGAGGTCGCCACGTGCGGCCATAAGGTGGTGCTACAATCTGAAAGGACCTTGTATATGAGGGGCTTTGGGGAGTGGGAATAAACATTGTTTTGGTGTCCGCCTTGCCGGTAGTCCGCCTCGTCCCTCGGCTTCTCTGCCGAGCACCACTCAGTGACGGAAAGCCAGCCTGTGTGGGCAGCATTTGCGAGGCACAGCTGAAGTGATTTCTCATCGAAAGCATGGAGCAGCATTGCTCGGTCACGGTGTACAGGTATGTTGATTGTCAGAGCGCTAGGCAGTATATCGCAGAACTGTCACCAGCTGGGTGCGGAATAACTCTGCAAGCAAAGGGGCAGTGTGCAATAAGAATGAAAGAGCAAAAGACGAGTTGGCTATGTTCGAGTCTTAGAAGTCGCTGCTGTTTTGGAAGAAGTAATATCTGTTCAGTGCATCTGTTGAGCATTCACATGGCTACAACAATGACAGGCCACATTCTGATTACTAAAACAGATTGAAATGGTCATTGCTTTTGTTGCTGTGAACAGAAAGACAGCTAAGCTGCACATTTGTAACCAGCTCAATGTTAATTTCAGTGTATGCTATCCCTTGCTGCATTTAAGAGTGTCTTTAATTGCTTTTTGACACTGAACCTATGCTTTCAGAAAGACAACAATGTTCTTCAGTAATCAGTGAGGGATTTGAAACTGATGCCCTGACATTCGAGAACATCAATCCTCAGTCAAGAGTTAGAGAAATTGCAGCTTCTTTAGAACACACTCCTGCCACAAAGAACAAGCATTGCTTCTTTCAAAATAGGACCACCCTTGAAAACTTGCGAATCATCAGCACATACATTCAAAGCATTAGCTCTTCTTGGCTTGTTGCTCAGTTTTGCGTCGTTGGGGCCGTTTGCAGTGAGAGTCACATGTGAGAGAGGCGAAAGACGCCCCCAAGAGGCCAATGAGATAGAAATGTTCGATGATGTGACGCAAAGTTCGGCTACCCATAACACCACCACATGGTGTTGCCCTCCATGCATCTAGGGTGGTGAAACCTACTGATTGCACTCGCAGTAGTATCATAGGAGTTTTGTCGTGTCATGGTCATGGTGTTGAGAGTGCCGGCGACTGTATAATGATGACAGCATGACACTGAATGAATGCATGAGACAATATGATGGTGATGGTATAATGACGATGGCATGATCACGACTGAATGACAACAGTATGGTTACTATGGAATGATGAAGAAAGAATGACATTAGTGGAACAACAAAGGTGTGATGACGACATGACAACAATGGCATGATGATGGCAGCATGATCACAATTTAATAGTAACATGATTACAATGGGATGGCGATTCTGAAATTATAAAAATCGTATTACGACAGCCTGATGAGAATAGGTTGTGACACTGGAATGACGACGACAGCTTGATGAGAGCCAGATGATGAAACTGGAATGATAGGGGAATGAGCACAATGACATCATGATGTCGCTATGACAAGCAAGGCGAGTACTTTATGATGATGATGATGGCTTGAAAACGGTGGCTGTGCCTCGCTTGGCATGCTCCTGCGTGCCAGGCTGTGCCAGTGTATGCTTAGAAAGTTGGCAATCACTCGAGCATTGCAGAGGAACGTAATAGTTTAAATGAGAATGCTGTAAAACACCCTTTACACTGAAATGTCGTGGAGGAAGCAGGACCTTCAGACCTGAAGTGATGCAGCGAGCTCGATACTGGGAGAAAAAATGCCGAGCCTTCACCGCAGCTAATGCTTAAACAATCGTGTTACAAACTTATAACCATTGTGACAGAACAAAATGTTTTTCATTCAGGTTTAAGTTTCATTCCACTCAAAAAAGTTCCGTTTCGGTTCTGCACTGGAGTAAGTGAGTGAGAACTTTATTGTAAATATCCAGCGATTTGGGTGGGGTGGGGCCTGTTGCATGGTCCTGGGTAGCGCATCGTGCTGCTGCCGAGCTGCAGTGACGCCTGCCTATCGAAGCTCAACCGGCGTTACTATTGGGTAGCATGGCGTCGTTAGCGGGCTGCAGGCATCCGGTAGACCATGGCGACCAGGCAAGGACGAGACGATTTCTAGTGCGAAACTTGCACGGTATATTCAAAGGTTGATGAAAGATGATGAGAAGAGTCTTGTTTAGTTTGGTGTGTGGTGATGGGTATTTACATCTGTTCAATCTGTAATGTGAAGTGATTAAAAGTACATTTCGGAGCCCCTTAAATGGGCTCTCTACAATCGTGGGAGGGATCTTGCTTCCGTCGACGTCACGTGACCGGCAGAGAGTCGAATTGGCAGAAAGAGGGCCCCACCTCTGGTCATACCACGCCTCTGGTGGTACCGAGCCACCTGGAATTGTAGACGCTTGTCCGTCTCTTTTGCGCGTTGCTGGTTCGTGGAAGTTCTCCTGTAGAGTTTGGCCGTTCGAGGAAAGGGTCCCTTTAAAGTTGCACACACTCACAGAAAAAAGGCCTGTAAACACTGCGGGGCTTCCGCCAGACCGGCAGACACTCGAAATGGTCATGGTGAATTAGGAAGTCGCGCTTCATTTCGACGAGGCCTGGTGGGTGAAGGTCGGGTGAGAGAAAGTTCTTTCTGCACGAGGTGCGGTACCCCAACTGTGGCAGAAGTCATGCCTCATATCGACGAAGGTTGGGTGAGAGAAAGTCCTTTCTGCATGAGGTGCTGTATGCCAACTGTAGGAGGAGAAGTCGCCTCATTTCGACGAAGCATGGTGAGAGAAGGTCGGGTGAAATTCCTTTCTGCACGTGGTGCCAGACGCCAACCATAACAGGCCATAAGCACCCCATCCTAGGTGACGGCCTCGAGTCCTTGGACTCGGGTGGCTTCCTCGGCGTACCGGATGGCCCGCAGTTGATCAGCGAGGTCGTGGCTGAGCAGGGCCGCCTGTCAATTCGCCCCCCAGTTCGGGACTGCCATGTCTACCCCGTTCGTCGGGGACTCCTGCTGCTCGTTACCGGTGCATGCCCACAGCATGTGCTGTAGCATAGCTCTGGCTCTGCATGCTTTACAATCATCGGACAAATAAATGTCGGGGTAGCAGAAATGAAGGATCACTGGGTTAGGATATGTGTGTGTCTGCAATTGCCTCCAGGCAACCGCCTGTTTCTTGTTTAGTTTGGTGTGTGATGGTGGGTATTTACATCTGTTCAATCTGTAATGTTGCGTGATGTCTCTGAAAGTGGTCATGCGATCCCTCCACGTCCACTCCCGCATCGCTCTTGCGGTGGGTGAGACGTCGAGATTGTTGGCGGGCGCCGTGGCTCGGCATGTAGGTTCTCGGGCTGCGGCATGGGCCGTCTCGTTTCCATGGAGCGGACGGTCCGTGTGGGCGGGGGTCCACAAAAGGAAACTGTCATTCTTGCGGCAAATATTGCCATGTTGAATTTGGAGAATGGCGGCTGCTTTCCGGGAGATTCAGCTGCTAGCGTAGTTGTGTATCGCTGCCTGCGAGTCGCTTATTATCACCTTGGCGTCTGTGGTGGCTACCGCGAGGGCTATCGCTGCTTCCTCGGCCACCTTCGTCTCTTCCATGCATATCGTCGTGCTTGTGACACAAGTTCTGCTGTGGTCTGTGATTGCAACCGTCAAACTGCGTCGCCGCTCGTAATGGGCCGCATCTACGTAAGCGTTTTCTTTGCTGCTGCCATACTTCCTTTGCAAGTCTTGCGCCGGCCAACGTGATGCTTCGGGTGCATGTTCTTGGGCAACGGCGAAACGGCGATGTGCTCGCGAATCATGTGGGTATCACCACCTTTTCGCCCTGCTGCGTGTGGTAGCTGATGCCCAGTGCCTCGAGGATGTTCCATCCGGTTCTGCTTATTGCCAAACGCTCGTACTGCGCGACGTTGTGCGCTTCTATTATCTCGTCTGGGGTATTGTGTAAACCCAGTTCAAGAAATTTATCCGTGCTGGTATAGACCGGCAATCCTATGGCATTTTTGTACGCCTTGCGGATGAGGCGGTCTAGTTTCGTTCGTGCGGCCACCTGCCACTTGAGGTAGGAGGCGACGTACTTTATGTGACTGGTTACGAACGCCTGTACCAGACGGATCGTATTGCTTTCTTTCATTCCACTATGTCTGTTTGTGATACATTTCAGTAACTGGATCATTTCATCGACCGCACGCTCTAGTTTGCATATGGTTTCGCCGTTGTGGCCGTTGGCCGACAGGTGCAAGCCCAGCGCCCTAATGTTGTGAACATGTAGGAACAAAAAAGAAATACCTGTGCCGGTTCACGACATTTTTGAAGCAAAGTAACGATAAAAGTGTAGTCTTTATTTTCTCACTAAATGAATTCTGAGATCATGCTCATTGCATTGAGTCAAGGCACTGAGCATGATCTCAGAAGCAGCACGTTGTTGAGTGTGCTCGCCAAATTGCGAGACCACTGCTCTTATAAAACGAACTTAAATGAACAGTAATGAGCGATAAAACTTCGGTAACAGCAGCATTGTACCTGTAGAAAATGAAATAAGCTCTTCAGCATGCTAGCCCTTGGTTTTGCTATGATGCCGATCTGCTAGTTCACCTGAGTGGCAGGCTTAGATTAGTGGGGTGCTCCACTGCCTATCGCTTGCACTATCCCTGCCCAAGGTGCGAGCTAATGCTGACATTGCCTGACATTGGTTGATTTGGATTTCTGAATTTCCCCTTGAAATGAAAACTGATAAAAAAATATTTCGGTTTCGCTACAAAGCAAAATAATAACGCTTCCGTTACACTTTCGTTTCAGGAAAAAAAGGATTTTTTTTTTCGTTTCTGATTTTCATTTCGTTCCGACACACTGCTTATAACCGTCCAGTCAGTTCTTAGATTTTGTTCTTGTTGAGCACCACCCACACACTAGTTCTGCATTCACATCTACTACAGGACATTTCTGCGGTACGCTGCCTAATGCTCAATCAACGCAGCTGCATGCTGTGGCTGGGCAACACAGCTTCATACTGTCAGCGACTAATCGCTTGAGCTGTGTCATGTAGGCAGCCGCCATTTCTGCTGGCTTTTCGCCGCTTCCAGTTTTCAAGATATATAGTCGAAACTACTTAAACGCTATTTCAGAACTATTAAAATTCCATTGTTATAACTGGGTTGCATGAAAAAAAATCAACATAGGGGAATGGCAGAACTGTTGCGAGAAAGCTATAATGCGAGGAGGCTATTGCCCCTTCCCACTGCTTTCCTCCATTCGGCTGCTGGTTGTGTTCGCTCATTCAATTAATTAACTTTGCTTCCTACGCGCTCCGATCACATGTATTAAGCCGCGGCTGTCAGCGTTAAGAATGGCGCTGCTGTAACAACTGCAAAGAGGGTTCAAGGGCAGCAAGCAATATGTGAGCTCCGCTGAGGCATCGCTTTGGTGACCCCAAAAGGGGCCGTTTAAAAAAATGCAAGGGGGTTGCCACAGCATCCTGTCAGCTTGAGAAATCCAGAAAAAACACTGGAGTGAGATCACCACAATCATCTCACCACGTACATACTTCTCACTGCCTTGCACGAGAAAACCTTACGTCCGTTAGCCTTGCTTGCTTTACGCGAAGCTAGCTGACATCCTCTTCCAAAGCATCCAGTTCTCTACATAGGGCAGCGCAAGGTTCCTCGTGAAAACGAAGCCATGGAGGGACTGAGTCATCTGCTGGGCCTCCTGTGAGGACAGCTCTGTTGACGCAGCCTGCCCTACCGCGTCATCGTTGTCGCCGTCACTGTCCAATGAAAGTGCATTTGTGACAATCGCCTCATCAATTAGAAGCACTTCGTATCCAAATCTACAGTAGTGCATTTTCTTTTCACTAGCAACATCGTGCATTGCCAATGATCAGCGGGCAGATCAGCTATCTTCCATTTCGACAGCGAGTCAAAGAAGGCTGAGAAACCACATGGCCAGGAACGACTTTGACGCAACCAACAAAGATGAGCGCGAACAACTTAATCAGTTGGCAGAACTGCACAGAATGAGCAGCCTGTGAGCAATCTGGGGGCAGCACAGTTGGCACTTCCATTCGTGTTTTGGATGGTGGCGCGGTTTAGAGCTATGGGCGCAGCCCATTTGTGCTTGGAGGAATGGAAGGGCGATGAGAGAGAGGTGGGCAATGCTGGTGATGTGGAGAAGGCTGGAAAATGAGCACATGGCAGCTGTTGGGATGGGAGGCCATCGTGCAGCGGCTACAATTTCTTTTCTTTCTTTTCAAAGATTTCACATTTCATTACCGTTCATCACAGACACCTAGTAGCCAGACTTCATCGTTATAACCAATAATGCAGCATGGGGGCATTGTAGTAAGCGAGTCATTTCACCATAGAAAACATGAGAAAGTTTATGGTGCAGCAGCTTCTCATTGTTATAACCAATATATTGTTTAAACCGGTACCATTATAAGTGTGTTCGACTGGAAACACTGATGTGGCGTGTATGGAAAGCTCACTTCAATTTTCCCATTGTAATGAGCTGTCTAAGTATAACAGTGAAATGGCTAATTAAGTGCTGTTAGGTAATTAGCACCTTAATTGCCATGCCTTGCTTGTCCTCTGATACCACTTACACCAGGGTTCTGAAGGAACCACACTTATATAATGGAACAACTACTTTGAATAATACCTACAGTGTTTGCTGATATACCTGGTATGACAAATGACAGTATGGCACCCAGTAAACAATTTGTACTGGATTGCTCTGGGCATTTGTGAAAGTACTATCAACAAGCTGCATGTGTGCGTAAGAAGTGTTGTGTACACTGCGTCTGGTATGTTATCTGCATATTCAAGACCGTATCATTACTTGCAAAAGGCATGGAAGTCATTTGTGCATAAAGGATGTTGCTAATCCTATCCATTCAAAGGATAAGATCAAAATAGCAAAAGTGTGTGTTCTTCCTTTTGCAGCAAGCCAGGCTAGCTTTATAGCAGACAAACCATTGAAAATTGTGCCCTTTGTGCTTGTATAGTGTATCACTAGTGCCTTCACAATCGCCCACTGCTGATACAGCTCCGAGTACAAGCTGTGTGCTTGTGTGTTTTTAAATTTGGGCCACCTTGTCCTTAGATTTTGCTGGTTTGTTGTGTCCTCGAACAGCTGGCCATAATTCCATTCATTTTATGCACGATGATGACCCTACTTCAACGGATCCCTTGAAACAAAGCTTTTAAATAGTCAATGTGGCTACCCTTCGTACAAGTGTTTTCTCAGCAACTTAAGCACTCTTCTATTTCATACTGGAATATGTCAGCTAGGAGGAAATGAAATGGCACCACCAATGCAGAATACTTCTTGTTTATTGTGACAGCAATTATATATGGATACTTCAGTTGTGCCAGCACCATCAGAACCATAGTCGCCGTCATCACCCCCCACTGTTCAAGCTGTCGTGCTGTGACGTTACTGACATGCATGCACGGCTCGCACGTGGCGGGTCGCAAGGTCTCCAGACATGTGCAGTGCTTTAAGCTGCAAGAGGGACAAATGCAAGTGGACTTGCTCTGCCAAATCGGCTCTACTGGAGCCAGGGCAACGTTCTGGCTTCTGCTGGTGGCCTGCGTGCTCTACACCCACGTACACGTTAACTTTCCTGATGAGCAGCCGTGTACAGACCACACTGTAGTGTGACCACTCGTCCGAGCGGAATGGACAGGAAAAATGTCAAGCTAAATGTATCTGACCCTTTCTCTTGGCAACAATGAACGCCGGTGGTTTTCCTGCGGTCTCATCTCATGCGCCGTCGACGCGTGGTGCCTGCAAAGTCGTTGGCAGGGCTCCTTCATCATGCTACCTTTCTGAGACAGCAAACCTTGCTATTGCTTTCAGTGCTTCACCTTCGGGAAAAACTGTCAATTTTTGTATTGTTTCTTCACGAGAGCGAAGAAGTCAGTGGCGCAGTTTTGTTTCATAGTGATGGTAGAAAGTATGAGTGGTTTGCAAAATGTTGACGGCAGGCTGTCACTCTGGGATGACATTGTTAAGTTTGTTTGTCATTGTTTTGTGTTTTTTTTTCTTTTGTGGTCCCCTGTAGGTACGTTTTGCTCAAGGAGAAGAACATGCTGCTCACCATGGAGGAGGCAGCGAAGCGTGAAGTAGAGCTCTTCCCAAATCCTGAGCGTATTGACAAGGTAAATCTTGACATGTCAGCGTGCTGTGCCTGTCTTCTAGTTTTTTTTTATCGGCGCAGATGACTAGTCACTAATATGTCCTGGATGGAGTAAGCCCTGCTGTCACTGATATTTTGGCCTTAGTGGGGATCGTTAAAAAGTTTATTAATAATGAGTCCAGAAAACCATATTCAGTCAGTTTGGTACCGTCATTTTGAAAGTGGCCATGAAAGCATATCAGTTAATTTTTGCACTAAACTATGCTTGCGTACAACCAGGTGTAACACGCATGTCACACTGCCATTAACTATCTAGAAATTTATAAGTATTGATATCATTTTATCTTAAGTTGCTACTATGCACATATCTTTAATGACATTAAATGTTGCAACGACCACAGCTGCAGCCATAGGCAGAGAGTTTTCATTTCTCCCAAAAGGGGGAAGGGGGCTTGACCAACTTTCAGAATCTTCCATATATATATATATATATATATATATATATATTTCTTGCACTTGAAGAAACTTCGTGGGACCTCGAAGAATTGAGCGCGGAAGTGATGGCATTATATGAGTATATAAAAGACCTCATATTAAAGGACGGTTCAGTTTCACGGTCCGAGTCCTCTTGGTGGTGTAACCTTCCTTCGTGTAATTGTTGCATACTTGGATATCACTAATGCTGCATTGCCTTTCCAGCGAAACTGCAGCCTCTCTTTCTCTCTCTTTTTTTTTGGTGAGTCCGAGTGTAAGTGCTGCTGCGCATAACTGCTGTTGATTCAGAATTTGAGTGAATCTGGCTTGACCTCATTTCTGTGACTGATTAAATTATACAGTGTTCCCTAGCTATCATGCATCAAGTCTTAAAAAAAGAGCAGTTGTGTTACTTGAAGAAAACTTAGTGCATATTGTTTCCAGTATAGTGGAGTAGCCACCAGTAATTATTTTGTTACTTAGATTTAATTTGGTAATTGCAATTAATTATCTCACTCGACAAGTACTGTCCTAACTTTCAAAATGTCACTGAGCCATTTGTAGGCACCCCCAAATGACATCTAACGGTGTTTTCAGCGATGTACTAATGGCGTACAATTTTTTCCGACTGGCAAAAAAGCCTCACGATGTATGAAAAATACCATGTGAGTCCGCTTCCGCCCGCATTATAAAGTAGCGCCCTCAAATGAGCTGATTGAAAGCAACTGCATTTCCTGTCGCTAACCCGAAGAGACAGCGCATCACTTTGATAATTCTACGGAAGGAACAACAACAGCAGGTTTCGTGACTTCGCAGCTATTCGTTCCTCTCATTTCCACGTCACACTGATTATCTGTCTCTCAAGGCCGACTGATCACATTGATAACAAAAGCCCTTTGATAACGCGGCCGAAGCACCGCTCTGACCATGCACGAAATGCGAAAAGCAATGTAATAGGCATAGAATGTTTCAGAATCCCAGCTTTGCTCGCACCGCATCGAAAGAGTGCCTGCGAAGCTCCATTTCGCGCCAGAAACTTGCTTCAGACCAAAGCCAAATTAAAGTGACCATATTATTTTCATGAAAGTGTATACGTGCTGCAAAAACAGGTTTGTGTAAAGAAATAAAGAGAGAAATAAACAGATCAGGAAGCGACCAACGTGTAGAGAAAAGTCAAAACTGATGCGTTCAAGAAAGTAAATATGCCACTTCTAAATGAGCCGAATTGGCAATCAGGTTGTCTCCGCATGCACGCACGCACCATGAGATTTCAGTGTGCCCTTATTATTTATGAATTCGTAAGCTCCGTTGAACACCAGCCTAGAGGATGTGTTCGAATATGTCTCCTTTTGCAGCTACGCAATACGTTCTCCATTTTATCACATCTTCAGTGACTTTCTTGATGACTGATGCCGGAATTCTATGGCAGACCGTACCGGCAGACCGGTTATCCTTGCCTTGAACTAATCTGACATCCATCTTGATCATGTAAGCACGATTTTTCACATAACCCCAAAGAAAGAATTCGAGTGCAGAGAGGTCAGGTGACTTAGCCGGCCAATTTACAGGCCGTGCCTTCCAGTCTATTGAGCATGAAAAGTCGCATTTAGGCAATTTTTTGCTCGGCTGCTGCTGTGTGCGGGTGCCCCACCTTGCTGATGCCACACAAGTGGAAGACGTGACAGCGGGTCTTCGCTCAGAAACTCATCCACCACTCCTTCAAGGATTTCATACACGTAACGCTGTCCAGTCAATGTGTGATCGAAGAAGATGGGACTGATTATAGCACTGCGTAAATTCTGGGCCACACATTGAGTGACCACTAGTACTGGTGCCAATTGCACTTTAGCCAGTGTAGATTGGAGTCCCTCCAATAGTGTGCATTATGGAGATTCACCTGGGCGTTTCTGCAAAAGTTAGCTTCATCTGTGCACACGATGCTGCTCAAAATGTCCAGTTACTTATTAGCTTTTGTGAGGACCAAATTTGAGAAATCTAGATGATTCTACAGGTCCCTATCTTCCAAGCAGTGGTGCTGGTTAAGGTGGTACGGGTGAAAGGCCGTCATTTAGAATCCTCCAAACTGATTACTTGGAAATTGGTACCTGGGTGACCACGTCTCGCATGCTAGCATGAGGGTTTAAGGCCATAAATGCTTGAAGATCCGTGTGTAGGCGAGGACTCAAAGATGGAGTCCTGCGCCGCTGTTTCTTGAAGCTGCCGGTTCGTCTCAGGTTTTAATAATTCCTGATGATAGTCAATGCGTTTGGTCGACCGCCGCGCTTTCATGACTGATATATATATTTGCAACCTTCCTCTTGTTGCCACTTGTAGATCCCAAGGCAAGGATCCTGTTTACCTTCTGCTCATTAGAGAAACACATGGCGAATGAGACAAAACAAACTGCACCTTTAAACCTTTGCACTGAAGTTGTCGGTTCACTCTTGTGGCAATAGATCTTGTGGCAAAAAAAAAAAAAAGGAATTTGTGCACTTTATCTGCTCTAAGACAGCACCTATCACAGCTTGTTTCCAACTAACACAAAATGCGGTGCCTTACTTCGGCCAGGGTGCGGCAGGTAAGGCACCAGTTCGATCACAATGTTTTTATTTCCTTTATTTCATTCTGGATCACTCGGAGAGAGCTTGTTTGAGGGTGCTGCATTTTGATCCAGATGGGAGCACAGTGACGTGGTATTCTCCATATTTCGCAGGGTTTATTTATCAGTCGGGTAAAAAAAATTAGTATGCAATTAGTATGTCGCTGAAAATACCACAGTTAGATGTCCCTTGGCTGTGCCTTCAAATGCCTCATTGACACTTCGATAATTAGGATAGTACGTCCGAAGTCAGATAATTAATTACAATTACCTAATTAAATATCGGTAACTAAAAAATTACTGGCAGCTACTCCACTGTACTGTAAACAATACACACTAAGTTTTCTTCAAGTAACGCGTTACTCTTTTTTTAATATCTTGGTGCATACTAGTTAATTGGGACACCCTGTATATATTTATGACCTTTGCATGCAACTGACAATGTTTCCATCCCTAATAAATGATGTAAATTATTATAAATGTTCAGTTTTTTCATGAGTCGTTAGCATTTCTTACTGGAAAGAGAAGCAATACTGAGACACACAACATTAACGTGCATTTTACACACCATTGATAAAAGACTGCCGAAGGGGCCACTGAAGTCTATAGGTTTTTTTCCATGGTCAAAGAAGCACGCGAAGCAATTTGAAGGTGTGGTGAACATACAGCAACATAGGCATAGGCATAGGCATCGGCATAGGCTATCCATACCTTTAGAAAAATTGTTTATTTGGCTACCTCCATCTCTATTGAAAACATAATAAACTTTGTCCTGTGAGTATATTTTAATGAATTGTGTGTGTGCATGGTGTTCACAGTGGAAATTTAAGACAATGTTAAAATGAGAAAATACAGATGAGGCAGCCAATGCTGATGCTTCTAATGCGCTTTTCCTCCTATTGCCAGGATTTGCAGAAATAAAGCGATCATATAAATTAAAAGCCGTGCACATCTGCATCAACAATGATGCAGTAAGCTATGAGCCCCATTAAAATTTCAAATGAAAAGGTCAAGGAAAGTCAAAAGTGACCTCAAATGATGTGGGTGACAAAGCTCTGGTAATGACAGGGAATGCGAGAGATGGAAATTCAAGACGATGAGCAAAACGAGAACAAGGTGAAAGCAGGAGCCAACGTTTTGACAAGTGGACTTGTCTTCTTCAAGGTGACGTACGCTTTTCTCGCCACAGTATATATAGGTGGGGTTCTTCTGAAGGGGAGAGGTTGCGAGGCGGGAGAGTGCGGCAATGAGGGAAGGTGTGTTACCGTGCCGAATTGAGAGTAAAGGAAGAACTCGCCTATATATACTGTGGCGAGGCAAAAGTATGTCGCCTTGAAGAAGACCAGCCCACTTGTCGAAACGTTGGCTCCTGCATTCACCTTGTTCACGTTTTGCTCAAGCTCTGGTAATGGCACATTACATGTGTGTGTGTGTGGGAGGGGGCTTTGGCATTGCCTGGGGGAGGCTGAACCCCTCCGGAAAACTCCGGAGGGTTCTGTGGCCTCGGAGCCTTCCCCCCCCCCCCCCCCCGTAGTCCGCGCCTCTGGCTGCTGTGAATGCAGTAAATTTGTTTTACAGTCTTACAGTCTAATAGGCTATCCAAAAATAAAATATTTAGCAAGCAGAAGTTCAAGAAAGAGCACTAAAGCAGGTGTTATTTTACGTAGAGCTATTTCAGCTTACTGTGTACTTCAGAAATGTATCTTCCAAGCGCAGCCATAACTATTAACATTGAGAGAGAGAGTGCGCATTCTACGGCTGAATGAGTTGTGAAAACGCACTGCACCTTTAATGGCATTAAGCTTTAATGCCATTCGGTATGTCTGTGTGGCACAGTGTGAATGGCACTAAACATAAATAAACTTAGCTGCTCGTAACTGCACTCACGCAAGCTAAATTTAAGAGGTTTTTGTTGGCAAAACTTCAGTTTTGGCTTCCATAGTTTTGGCACTGATTACTTAAAAGTCAATTCTCATCTCCAAGAAGTGTTCCAGAACCCCATTAATTATGTAAATAACGGCTATGGAAGTTGTTAGGGTTTCTATTTATGACCACCGATTGCAGATTAGTTTTTCTCGCAGAGTGCATACCTTGTTCTGTGTACCTGAATATGTCCAATGAAGAGAGCGTTTAGGTTCTCCGATTCTTAATGCTCTAGAACATTGTGACTTATTGCACTGCTACGGTACAGCTCTGTAGTAGCACTAAAATTTGGCGGTAACTTCAGTTGGGGGGGGGGCTACACTCCATGCCGTTCCTTTCACCTGCATGTAATTCAGTTGTAGTAAGAGTGTCTACGTTAGCGAAAAAATAAATCTGCATACCTATCACTTCTGTATGTTTTATGTATTACAGTGCAACCTAAATGTAATGAACATGGATAAAGTGAATTATGATCTGTGTAAAAAAAATGTGAAACTTGCTGGCTGGTACTTATGCAAAATGACTTCCCCATAACAAACTGCACGTTGGATGTATCGAACACATGGCCACAACTGCCAGTGCCATCAAGCCAGCAAATGTGAGGAGCTGCCGTGCCCGATGCTTCAGGACGCACATTCTACGGCGGACATGCTGTGCCGGCACTGTGCTGACATTTGGGGCAAGTGACCTAGAGCAGGCGTACAACAACTCACGCATTGAGAATGTCATTCTTTGTGAAGCTGACAAAGTGTTCTAGGCACAGGCAAAAATTATTGCCCACTACCACAGCCACATCTTTAATAAGTAGTAGAGGTGTGCGAATACTAATTAGTTGATTTTGAATAAGATACTGAATAAAAAAATAAAGCTGAATAGCAAACCTCAAAAGTGCTTTCACAAAGTTTAATGCTTACAAATTTTGGGTGAGAAAATACAGTGCTTCGCATGCTCAGAAGTCTCCTAGCACTGCATAACAAGAATCTAGCAAGCTATCAGTAACATAGGTCAATAGAAATAAAGACATACAGCACAGTCTGCTCTTATAAAAGGGAACACCAGATTAGCACGACAGCACTGATTACAGCTAAGTTCTAGTATATGAAGGCCTCGAAAATATCTTTTTATCAGTATAATTTCTGTTACATAGAACCAAGTGCTTTCTTTCCTCTGAAACTAATGAATTAGTGGTGCTCTGTTGTAACTTAATATTAGTGAGGTTTTCAGTTTAATAGTGGACCCGTGTTTTGTGGCAATCTTTCGTTTATTGCACAGAAAGATTTGCTTTCCAGTTTTTCTCCAAAATGCAGAAGGGCTCTCCCAAATTTGCGGCAAGTGGGCTATCGTACGTCCAGTCTACCCGATAGATGAAAGGACTGCGCATCATGTGACTCGTGTTACCGACACGGACAGTGGAGAGCAGACGCCATCCACTCCATTTCATTGTCAGGTTTGGTATGATTTACCACCTGCCAAAGAATCTACAGTATGCTAGGTCATGGCGAGTTTGTGATATACCTATCAATGGCTAGTGAGCCCAACCTATCAATGGCTAGTGAGCCCAATCTTCACATTTTATGAAATACGCGCTGCTTATGTTGGCATCTTCTCTGTTCATGTTGCGTTATCTTTACGATCGGTCTTGTCGACTTGGACGTACCTTGTACGAACAGAGGAGACCCCAGCCGACGCGGTGCCATTCTGTGAATTGCAGCGTTTGGGCGCTGTGTGTGTGATCCAAGCATAGGGTTGATGTTGAGGAGGGCTTACAGTGACAAAGTCCGCTACCACGTCAACCGGAGTGGCCCATCCACTGCGCACTCTGTGGTGTTTTTGGGTCAAAAACGAAGTAAAATGCTCGCTTAGGCAGCGTCGAGCATGAGGGGCTCTGCGGCGCACGTAATATGTGGCACTTCGTCATCATAATGATCGTCATCATCATCATCAGCCTATTTTATGTCCACTGCAGGACGAAGACCTCTCCCTGCGATCTCCAATTACCAACCAACCAATTCCAACTAGCACCTGCAGATTTCCTAATTTTATTGCTCCACCTAGTCTTCTGCCATCCTTGACTGTGCTTTCCTTCTCTAGGTACCCATTCTGTAACCCTAATGGTTCACCAGTTGTCTAACCTATGCATTACTTGATCTACCCAGCTCCATTTTTTTCTCTAATGTCAATTAGAATATTGGCTATGCCCGTTTGTTCTCTGATCCAAACCACTCTCTTTCTGTGTCTTAATGTTATGCCTAGCATTCTTCGTTCCATTGCTCTTTGCTCAGTCCTTAACTTGTTTTCGAGCTTCTTTGTCAGTCTGTTAAGTTTCTGTCCCATATGTCAGCACTGGTAAAATGCACTTATTGTACACCTTCCTTTTCAGTGGCAATGGTAAGCTTCCAGTCAGGAGCTGACAATGTCTGCCGTATGCGCTCTAACTAATTTTTATTCTTCTGTGAATTTCCTTCTCACGATCACGGTTCCCTGTGAGTAATCAATCTAGGTAAATGTACTCCTTCACAGACTCTTAGAGGCTGACTGGCTATCCTGAATTATTGTTCCTTTGCCCAGCTATTCATTATATCTTTGTCTTCTGCATACTAATCTTCAACCACACTCTTACACACTCTCCCTGTTAAGGTCCTCAGTCATTTGTTGTGACTCATCTCAAGTGCTACTGAACAGGACAGTGTCATCTGCAAACCAAAGGTCGCTGAGATATTCGTTGTTGAGCCTTACTCCTAAGCCTTCCCAGTTTAATAGCATGAATACTTCTTCCAAGCACGCAGTAAATAGCACTGGAGAGTACAGTACATCTCTGCAATGAATATATCGAATATTTGAGAAACTGAATAGTATATATTCAGTTTGCCAATGGAATTATTTGTGTGTTCTCTATTCAGCTTGATTCGATAATACCGTATTCAACATTCACACACCCCTAATGAATAGGTTCTTTCCTTCTTTCCTCGGTGCGACATACGAAATCTGTGTATAATCACGCATCACAAAAGTTTAAGGGGGGATGTGGGTTTTAAATCGCGAAAACTGGCCAAAAAATCGATTTTTTGAAAATCACATTTTCAGTTTCTATAACCCCTTTTCTATCTGATACCCAAATATCATCACTGTAAACCACTTAGAAGGGCTCTAAGAAATTCGGTTTATCACCCAAGGTGGCGAAAAATCTCGTGGAAATCAAGAAAGAACAGCGTTTTTCACGCCACGATATCTCCGGAACGGCGTGACCGAGCGCCGCCATCTTGGTCTTGTTGGAAAGCGCATTTCTCAGTCTTCAAATTTGCCGATTCACCAATCTCCTCCATAAAGAAACAAGCACACAAAAAGCAAATGATTGAAGGTCGTGCCGGAGTCTGCGATTGGCCGCGCCTGCCACGTGACTCCAGCGCGGTTCGCCATTGATCCAGCGCGGTTCGCCATTGGTCCGGCGCTCGCGTCGTCTGCTCGGCTCTTTGCACCTCGCGAGTTTGATGCCTCCACTCGCCGTAATCTCGACATGTCAAAACGGGCGCTACGCGGACATCGCAGTAGCGTGGCCGATCCCTGCACTTGTGGACGTTTCAGACTCGCGGCTAAGCATTCCGAGCATCGGCGACGCGGTCTTCGCAACCGACATTCACGCGCGGAATCCTCGGACATGCGGCTAAGCCTTTCAGCACTCGGTGTTTCGAATTCGTGACAGATTCGTATCGCGCATGCAATCCTCGGAAACGCGGCTAAACATTTCGCGCGTAGGGAGTCTCCGACTCGGCAATCATGCACATCGCGCGCGGACCTCTCGGACCGTCACCTAATCATTTTGTGCATCGGTGCCTCCGACTGCGCGAATAAGCGCATCGAGTGTCGACTCCTCGAGCCCGCGACTAGGCATTTCGTGCGTCGGCACCTCGAACTACCCGAATAAGCGCGTCGACGGTCGACTCCTCGAGCCCGCGACTAGGCATTTCGCGCGTCGGCACCTCGAACTACCCGAATAAGCGCGTCGACGGTCGACTCCTCGAGCCCGCGACTAGGCATTTCGCGCGTCGGCACCTCGGACTGCCCGAATAAGCACATCGTGCGTCGGCTCCTTGTATCTGCGGCTGTGCATTTCGCACATCGGCACTTCGGACTCGCAAGCAAGCACATTGTGCGTTCACTCTATTATCATATTGTCACAATAGCTCTTAACAATATCTATCATACCACCCCTTCATAAAGAGAACCTCATCATGAGCTCTGTTCACTAGGCCCCTTGGGCTGGCACGCACCTGGCTGCAGAAGTGATCGAGGCATCATACAAAAGTAAAATTCTGGAAAGCACCTAGCAGCTGCATATCTATCACTGGCTCTCTGATCCTAAGTTCCACAGCCACTGTCAGGTGAAGATGACTTGGAAGGCTACTTACACTCAGAGCCTTCATTCAGTAACATGGTCAATTATACCAAATGAAAAAATGCCTCACTGATTGTAATGGAGCCTGCTATCAATCAGACATCCTGCATGTACAACACTGGAACTATATTCATGCCCACACAGAGTTCTACACTTCGGTTTGAAACCCAGGCACCATGCTCTTTGTAGAGCATGGTGCCTAATAAAGTTTCTTGTGCTAGTTCAGTGGCCAGTGTGCTATTATTTTGAGAGTGTGCAGACACACATTTAGTATGGCCATTCTTACAAAACATAGAGCTTCAAAATGGTGCCATTTGTATTGCTGTAGATTCACTTCAACAAAAGCTACATTTGTTTGAAACTTCAAATGCGTTTATTTCAGTTCGATGTTTTTGCACACTGTACTCCGCCTTACGGGTGTTTTTTCTGGGTTGTCTTTGGCCAAAAATGACAAGGGTGGCATCATTTTATTCATATTGAAATGATCTGGGGGGTGATGCTATTTTTATTACTCTTGCACCGTCATGAAAATTACATTCAGGTATAGTACTCGGTGCTAATTAGAAAAAAATGTTCATAATAAATGCAAGATTGTTTTCTTGTCCGCAAAATTCTTCCAAATGAATAAAAATAGCATCACCCCCTGCAGTAGGTCTTTAGCAATGGTGTCATGCATTTAGTTTTTGGTTTAGCAAGACGGAATCATCAGAAAGCCCCGTAACGAGTTTGAAATTAATTTGACTTCAGACCTCAATATTTCTTGAACTGCTACAGCTATCAAAAATCTAATTACAGATCTGAAATCAGCACGAAAAATTACCCCTGACAGTGGAGTTTATTAAAGATTCACCCATAAATAAGAAAAAAATTTTTAAGACCCACTTCCCCCCTTAAGTTCATTATAGGCGAGTTTAGGTACATACAATTGCGTGATAGATTGAACTGTTTTTAGAATGTTAGCTTGTTCGTTATAACCATGTTCGACTGCATTCGCTCTGCAGAGGTGCAGAATTGTTATGGAATCCAGATCACTTTTGTGCAATAATGGTTGAAAAACAAGAAATGATGGGAATGCGCGAGGAATGTATGCATGTAGGCATGTAGGGTAATAATGTGGACTGTCACGTTTGTTGACGAGAGGTGCGATGAGGAAGGACTCGAAGATGATAGTCGGACAAGTTGCACCGGTGGACATATAATTAGCAACACTGCGCTGATACAAAGCTTCAAGCTTAGCACGAATTAAGGCTGTCTTCTAATGCGGCACGGGATACGATGACGCAGCACTCTGCACAGTTCCCATACCTCACCCACTAACGTGCGAAGTCCGAGCGTCGCGACATACGGTCCAACTGAGTTTGCTCACATGTGGTTGTACTTGTCGCTGGCTCTATGTATGTGGCGGAGATGGCTTGGGTCGCATAGGTAGTGACAGTAACACGGCGATAAGTCGCTGGGGTAGTGGCTCAGTATCCCTGTTAGAGCGGGAACTCTGAGAGCACAGGAACCCTGAGAGCACTGGAACTGGCCAGGCACAGGGCATGGCAGGACAGGACCTTGCCTTGATGGCCCGTCACGAGGCTGCCCAGCGCTACATCCTGAGTAGCCCTCTCGGGACTCATTGTTCGAACCTGCTTGGGTGGTTCAATCCATGCCTGCAGCTTCCCGCTCACTCGTATTCCGCTTCTTCCTTCTCTTTCACCAGCCCTCAAGCGTGTCTCTTATTTTCCTGTGTCGTGCCACGTCTCCTGTCGTTGTCTTTCACAGGGTGTCTACAAACCGGGAAAACCAGGAAGTCTCAGGGATATTTAGTAGTCTGTAAAAACTCAGGGAAAACTTAGGAAATTTGTGCCTCTATCAGGGAAAATTAGCTGTAATTTTATTGAAAGGGTTGAAAGTCGCGGTAATGCTGGCTCGAGTACAGACAGTAATCGTAATGAATTGTCTTTGACACCCTTTCAACAGCTGGAGGAGTTGCCAGTGTGCAGTCAACAACCAACTTTTCGGAGTCCTGATAATTTGGATGGAGGGCTTTGCGGCACCACCACGTACCCCACAGAGTTGAAATGTCCGAAATTTCAGACCAAGAACTCTTCGCCATCAGATTTTCCGGATGTTTTGCCGTGACCGCAGGTCTGAAACGGCATTAATCAAAGCCACCACCACTGCCATTTTGATTACCTCTCCGCCTCAAAACGGCACTTTGGCTCTCAGATCCGCTGACAACCGTAGCCACCACTGTGGCAACGCTAGGCCTAGCTGCTTCGGCGTTCGCTATGAAGCTTCTTGCCATTGGGTGCCATGTTTTTTATCGAAAGAATTCGCTGCTGTCAGCATTGGCACGAGCTCTGCCTTTGTGGTCCTCATGATTGGCTTAGAAGCTTGGAAAGCACGGTGCATTGCATAATGTTGGTTCTCGAAAGTCAGCTTCACCTATGTGCAGAAATGTTGTTTGCTGAAGCATACCCAAAAGTATTGCAGTGATGCTTAACAAGCTGGGGAAGGGCTGTTGCCATGGGACACAGAATGTATTTCTTAATGATACGTGCGTGCACCCGGTATCGCCTGTCACAGTATGAGCACCGATATGCCTAATGCGTGTACTGACAGGCCTTCAGAGCGTTTTTGAATGTGCCTGTGGCGGTTTGAGCCCCTAGGGCAGTAAATGACATGCATTTATTTTTTCCAACTGGCTGATTTTTCTACCGTTTTCGCGGTCTCTAGGGAGTTTGAAAAAATCAGACGTGGACTGCGCATCTGACCAAGAAGATGCTTCAAATGGTCTGTGGGGTGAACGAGTGGCGAAAGGAGGATAAAAACAGAAAGGACCTACGCATTGAGGAATAAACGGGGAAGGAGGCGTGCTGCCGCCGTTTTGAAGGAGCTTGAGCTCAAAAAACAAAGTGTTGGCTGATGCCGAGATACAGGTGTCCCTCATCCAAACCAGAATAAGCTCTTTAAAGCAGTGAAACACAACACTGAGGCGTCATGCGCGGGCTGAGAGTATACCTCAACTGTCCTGACATATATGTCAGGACAGTTGAGGTTGACTTACAAGCTGTTGAGAGAGAGTCTCAATTGTGACAAAGTTCGGGCCTCATACCACTGAGCTTGCTATCATTTGATAGAAATAGTTCATATTCGAAAATATTTGCTTCTGTATGCATCTCCTTTTTATTCATATTTGAGAATGTCTCACTCCATTTGGAATTTTTTTCAGACATTTTATTCACTGCGCATTTTACTAACCCCTCCCCCCTTGTGTTCTCTTTTTGAATAACATAAACGCGACTCCTTGGTATTCAAATTGGATTAAGTCGTTTTTTTTTAAATGTTTTTATACACTTACTAGAGAGTGACAGCATCGGGCGATATGGTTTCAGCCCATCTTGACATAAAACATAGTTCTTCATCACTCGGGGAATTTTTGCAAAGGCACTCAGGGAAAACCTGGAAAACTAAGGGAATTTGGAAATGTCAACTTGGTAGACAACGTGCTTTCACCACAATTCAGTCAGGGTTCTTTTTTTTTATGTATTGCAGGTGAAGGAGAGCATGAACAACTTGGAGGAGGTGGTGCGCGAGCGCAACGAGGCGTACTACCTGCTTGAGACGGGCGAGTCGGGGGAACAGCCGTGGACTCCCAAGGAGAACATTTATGGCTTCGTTTGCAAGTGAGCCACTGGCCATTTATCTTTATTCTGAGCAGGGACTGGCATTTGTGGTTTTGTTTTTCTCGATGCCTGCTGTTGCATGGCACTGACTACTGCTTACATGGATGGGGAATTAGTTGACGTCTAATACAGTAGCACCTCATTGATACGTTCCTGTTACATATGTTTTCCCGGTGCCAACGTTCGCAATAGAGAACACAAAAAATTACCTGATTGAGTTACTCATTTTATACTGGTTAATATGCTCCCGGAACACAATTTTTCGGCAGCAACGTTCAGTATGTCACCAAACTGTGACCATATGATATGTTTTCCAGCTGCCAGATCCCATGTAAACAAAAAAAAAATGCATAGATGCCTGACGTGGCAGCTATACACATCCTCCCCGAAGCAAATAAACAGCAGTCACAGTGTTGTATATTTTGTAATTAAACGACAAGCCTTTGTGAAGCACAATTCTAAGGCAGCAGGGATTGCTAAGAACTTGTGTGGAACTGGTGCCTGCATGACATATAAAAAAGCAAGACACTGGTAATATGTGCTGCATTGTCTTGTCGAGGCTGAGATTGCCACACTCTTTAAGGAGCACTGGCACAAAATTTGGCTGGCCTTTTTCTGCCTAAATAGATAGTTGGAAACTCCGTAATTATGGCATGAGGCCTCAATTCCTTGAGTGTGCAAGGAATCATGGCTCGTACCATTGTTTTATGCAACAAATTCGAAACATGCGCCAACTGGAGTGTGACATCTTGGCAGGGGGTGTGTTATAGGAAGCGTTCCTCTAAACATTTGGAATAAGGCTTGTAGAGGGGGGTGGTTGGTATTCGATATGCAAGTAAATAACAGAACACCGCTTACTGGCAAACAAGACTTACCATATGCACTTTGAAAAAAGTTTAGGGTGCATCTTGTCCTCGAACAGTTATCGTTACCTGTTTTGCTTGCGTTTCCTTTCTTGAAAACTCTACATTCTTTACTTTTCTGTCAATAATGCTATGTCAATCTGACAATGTGCATGCCGTTTGTGACCTGAAAGCACCTGGTGTGCAGGGCTAAGGAAAGGAAGGGCTTGCAAGAGAGAAACCGATTATTGTTTGAGGTCAAGGTAAGCCCCAAAGAGTGCAGACTTTTCTTGGAGTGTGGTAGGCAGAACAAGACACACCACAAAGTGCACAACTGGCGTTTGTCCATTTTTGTCTGAAGTCCGCAATATCCGAAACGCCTCACTTCCGAAACTTTAGTCACGATGTCTGACAACAGCCCAATGCTTTGTTCACATCGCAGATTGCTTTCATGGCGCCCGCGCGGGCGTGCACTTTGTCCACATTGCAGATCGCTTTCAAGATAACTGCAGCCGTGCCGTAAGCAGCTGCTGCTGGAGTAGACCCCCCCCCCCCCCGTGCCTTGCACATGAAAGACGACTTTTTCGTCCCGCCTTCCCCCTTCGTGCGCACGATATTGAGCTGTGATCATACGCTGACCCTCGCAAGTCAGTTGTCAGTGTCGACACGGCCAAAGTATGCTTTACAAATATGCTTTTGAAAAAAATTTCTGATAATTTCGTCCGTTCTAGCGCGGTCTGTTAAAAGCAAACTTTGTTGCATTAATAAAATAGGTAGAAGAAACTAAAGACAAAATATGGTCCGTTATATGCCAGAGTCTGTTTACGCAGGTCTGTTGTAATGAGCGTAGAATGTATTAGGGGACGGAGGTCGTGTGTGACACCACTCATGCAAGGGTCAGTGCAGTGGTTGAAGTTGAATTGCGATCGTCTTGCCGAAACTTATAGATGGTGGTATAATGGGGGGAGAGATGGTGAGAAGGGCACTGAGCATTCAAAGTTAACGACAGGAAAGGATTACGCTTCAACAATGTGCCATGCGCAGCACCTATAGGGGCGCCACTGAAAGCCGCGTAGCGGCATCCATTGGTGCCACAGGTGGGCCTCGCGCCGGAGACGCCTGCTTCCACTGCAGGCATGACTGAAGTGTGGGCGTACGATTTGCCACTTGTGTGTGTCCCAGATAGTTACTTCTGCGGTGTCAGTGTGTGCAAGGAAATTGCGCTGTACAATAGTGGACACATGTCCGACTTCACGGCGATCTGGGACGGCATTGCCTCCTTGTGCGCCAAGTGTTTGCCTTAGAAGAGCATCAACAAGCTTGCTTATGAAGTGGAGCCGCTTTCATTATAACATCCCAGCCACTAATGGCTTCATTTGTTGGCCCGTGAACCAAAGTTCTTTATGCACACACTTGCTTGTTTTACATGCTGTGTATTTTTATAGTTGAAGGAGCACCGTCGCACCTGGGAATGGTTCGTACAGGTGCGGCCCCGTGAGAGGCCAGCGATCTTAAAGCATCGAAACCAGCATGATGAGCTTGAGAAAAATAGCACATATATAGGACCTTGGCAATAATTAAGGGTTGATTGTTTTTATGCTTTCATCTTAACACTGTCTGCACAGCATCGATTTTACATGTTCTGTCGTTAAACAAGTAGAGCGTTTCGATGATTTCATGGGAGCATGGGAGAGAGATATCAGAAGATGCCATAGCTGAAAATTTCCCTCTCTGGTCAGTCAAGAGCGTATTGCTCTTATATTTTATCTTATTTTCTAGTGTCGCCACCATTTTTACTGGTATCACCCTTGCACCCAAATGCAGAATTAAACCATATGTTCTATTGCCTATTGTAGGGCCCCGAGTCTGAACAGTCAATGCAGCGCTCTTTTATTAGTTAAAAGAGTCTGTTGACACAATATTAGTAGTTTGAAACCAAATACAAAGCATGGTATTAAATATTTCTTGTAAACCACATGCTAAATTGAAATCAATTTTCAAAGCAGGGACAACTACAGAGGAGCAACGTGAACATATATTGACCCATTTCATGCATA
Organism: Dermacentor albipictus; assembly: GCF_038994185.2. Lineage (NCBI taxonomy): Eukaryota > Metazoa > Arthropoda > Arachnida > Ixodida > Ixodidae > Dermacentor > Dermacentor albipictus. The sequence goes on from NC_091822.1 coordinate 74,968,736, forward strand.
AGAAGAAAAAGAGAAGAAGCACTTGCTAGCACCACTAACAAGAAAAGAAAGCAAGAAAAAAAGAAAGAAACATGAAGGAATTGACATGAAACATGAAGGAATTGACCACAAAGCATGACACAGCTGGGGTAAAGTGAGTATATACTAGTTGCAGACATCGGGGCTTCGAAGTTCAGGCGTTTGCCACTACTGCGAAGTGATATTAAGAGGCATTCAAAATGAGGTTGAATGCCCTGCCACAAGCCTTTAATGCTCACAGATGCCAGGTTGTGCAGACAACATGCAGATAGCTGAGACGAGCGTGGATCGAATGTTATACGCCGCTGGTCGAATTTCAGTGCCATCGATAGGTAGAGCAACAGCCGATTCTGTGCAATGCATAGGTGATTCCATGAAGCTTTTAAGAAGGCACTGTCACCTGCTTTTTAAAACGAAGCTCTTTGTTCAAAGTGTCTAAACATAATGAGTGCTTCACAGCTTTGCTCCACATTCTCCGGCTTAGCTTTTCGAAATTTTTTTTCGCGTCTCATCAGTAACAGCAACCTAATGTTTATTGTATCTTCTGGACTGTAGACGAGGCGACGAAGTTTAACCGACCCACCATGGTTGCTTAGTGGTTATGGTGTTGGGCTGCTAAGCATGGAGGTCGCGGGATCAAATCCCGGCCATGGTGGCCGCATTTCGATGGGGGCAAAATGCAAAAACACCCGTGTACTTAAATTTAGGTGCGTGGTTTTGGCACGTAGAACCCCATAATCTAATAATCCGAGTTCATCCAAATCCAAAGGTGCGGCGACATCAAACAAGGAAAAAAAAGAAATGTGTAGTAATCACTCTAAAACTGCAGTACACAAAGCGCGATTGCTTATCTTCTCCATTGAACAGCCGCGATCCACCGCCGCCGTCGCTCTTGCTCGTGAAGCAGCACCGGAAACTAAGTGTGCGCTTGGCAAGGTTTTTGTACGTGTTGAAGCACCCAACTACGCAACAGTTATTTCAAGACACCGCTGAAGGCTTACAGAAGTGTTAAATTACAATCAAGAACGGAAACATGACAGCACGTGCATAGGCACTGATGGGAGCAGTCCCCACCCAAGCCTGCCTACGCTTTGCAGCCTTGGCGACAGGCTTCATCGTTGGTGTTTTGTACGTGGCGTATAGCTTTCCTGAGAGCCTCAAGGGTGTTGTATGGGTGCCTATTTGGCTCCCTCTCAACTATGCCCCATACATGGTAGTCCATTGGGTTGAGCTCTGGGGAGTTGGGAGGCCACATGTTAGGAGTAACGTGGTTGTGGAGGTTTTCCGCCATCCATTCTTGCGTGGTATGGGCTGTGTGGGATGGTGCTGAGTCTTGCTAGAAAACATACGGCCTCTCACGTGCTACAGCAGCAATCCAGGGCTTCACAACCGTGTTCAATACCTCAGTGTAAGCAACAGCGTTAACTCTGGTACCTTGGGGAAAAAAAGAAAATATGGAGGCATCGCTTCTCCTTCACTGCTGACACCCAGGACCGTCACTGATGCTGGAAATTTTATGCGCGTGAGAGTTGGAACATCCTCGGGGCCATTGCACAGCCACCGATCATTTTTGTGGTTCAGCTTCTGGTTCTGGATGAAGTTTTTTTCATCAGAGAAAAACCACAACATTCCAGGCTCCTCTTGGTGTTTCAGTTTGGTCAGGAGACGCTTAGCTCCGGTCTAGCAGTTCTTCTTGGTTTTCTCACACAAGAACTGTCCTCTCCACATGGCATAAGACTTATAGTGAAGGTCCTCATGAACCACACGTCTGACAGTAGCCTCGTCAACCTTTACCTCCTTGGTGAGGGCTCTTATTGACTTGCCAGGGTCTTCATCAATGATGCCTTGGATGCGACTAATGAATTCTGGTGTCCTAACAGTGTCAGAATGCTGACACTGTCGTTTCCTTTGTGAAACGGCATCCACATCACCCTTGGCAGCCTCCGGTTCTTTCCGAACTTTGAACACAAATGATCGGGCAACCTTCAAGAATGTTGCGATCTCTGATACGGTGTCCTGCAGCCAAGGACATGATAACTGCATGCCTCTTCATTTGCTGAGTTAGCTGAAGTTCTGCCATGGTTACCTGCAGCAATAAAGTATTTGCAGGTATTATTTACCTAGAGGATGGGGATCACGAAATGTGTGTTCTCAAATACCTGCCGCTCCCTATATGTGTCTGCGAGGCTTGTGTCAGCTGTTGTTGTAAAAGGCTTCGTCTAAAACCTGGATATGGCTACATAAATAACCTGTTTCTAAAGTAAAATCCTCATAAAAGGTTTTCATTCATGCATATTACATCTTCCAGTGAAGTTTACTCTCCCAAAATGCATAACCAAGCGAACAAAAGCAAGAACAGATGGCAAACTGTTCCAAAGCAATTGCGAATCTTGTGGTCTGTCCTCCAACTTTAGCAGATGCTGATACTTTTTACGTTTCATATAACTGTACGTGCTATAACAAGTTCTCATAATTAAACAAAACATGTTTTTGTGTAATAATAAAGCTAAAACAGCTTTTTACGTGCTGTTATAGTAGAAAATGAATCATTGTGAAAGACGGAACGGTGCTTGCCAGGCCCGTCTTCAATGTGTCCTGGCCCTCCGAGGACGATGCCAATCCGAAGTCACAATATACCGGCATTCCCATGCATGCCACAGCGCAGCAGCGCCAGATTTCCCTCTAGGTAATATAGTGAGAAATTCTATGCTTGTAGTAACTAACTACACTAGGCTGACTGATGCGTGCATCAGTGGTTTGTGACGCTATTGAACTGTGTTAAAATGGAAGTCACATCAGATATGAAAATGCCTACGTTAAGTCTGATATTTGTTATAAGGGTAATTCATTACATGGTGATATAGGCAAGAAGCATTTTAGATTTAGTTTGTTATATCTGATAATTTGTTATATATTTGTGTTCGTTACATAGGCTGTACGATGTGACCGCCACCTCCAATTTTCATCATGTATAAAAGAGCCCTTCGAACAAACTCTATAGCAGGGAGACATACTGCATTTGACACACGGTCTGAACTGGTTGCATTAATAGACCGCATAATTAATGATTTGTTGCATGTTCAGTTAATACATGGCATCATGCTTATAATAAAGCGAGAAAAGTGAAATACAAAATTTTTTTTTCAGTATTCGTTGAAAGGACACAATGGAGGAATGATGAGCTGGGTTGGTGAAACATATTGATTGTACACGAGAAGCGTCACTTTTATTAAGCGCAACGTCTTGGAAATACAAAAAAGACAAATAAGAAAGACGGGGTTTATGTTTCCACATTAGTCACTCGTGAAATGAGGAGAGTGGGGAATTCTTTCCTTGGGCTATTTAGTAGCTAACTGGCAAACAAGGATTATATTGCAAAAATAAATTGCTCAGCCTAGCCGACATTTTAGAACTCTGTCTGAACAAAGATGATCGAACACGTATAAGTGATCGTCCACTTTTTCGGGCTCCTCTAGGGACTTCAAAAACGGAAAAATTGTGCACTAAAAGAAAGAAGGAAAAGAAAGAAAGGAAAAAAAAAAACGCATGCATGCAGTAAACAGGTCATTTCATAGGCATTTCTTGGATGGAAAAGATCAAGGACAAAATATCACACCACCTTAACTCTGCCACCAGTGCATCGCTGAAATGACTTGGGGTAAAAAAGCCATAAAAAATAAGCTAACTAAATAAATATCAAAATAAATTTAAAAAGTCGCAGTTTTGCTTTTAAGTCAAAACTAGTCAATAGTGATTGCAAGGTATTATACAACTACATGAAGTAAGGGTTGTACCCTATAGACTTTCTTTTTTTAGTTTTGACAAGGTGCGGTCCTTCCACGGGACTGAACCTTTTGAAATGGTGCTGGCGCAGCCACCAACTTGTACTCACTCCCGATCTTGTACTCACCCCCAGCTCTTGCCATGCAGCAGTGGCATACAAAAGCATTCAGTGAAAAAAAATTTGCCCATGCAAGCGGGCGGCATTGGTGCACCGAATGCGATTTCTTCTCTGTCGGAATTTTTTTTTTTTCACATTTTGGACTGGCAAGTTGGGAGTGTGGCCCTCACCCAAGTGTGACCTTTACACGAGTCTGTACGACACTTGTATTGAGTCTATCAACTGTATAAGGCACAATAAACATTCACTTGCTAATTAAATTAACAAGCACGGTGTCACCCATGCACAGGCAAACGCGAACAGATCTCACTCAATGACTGCGAACACCCGCTGTCACAATGCCGGCCTGATGAAGAGTGGGAGCAGGATTGAGCAAACGCTCCGTGCTGCGTCTCGCTTCTCTCTGAAGCCACATTGTGCCACCTCCAACACAAGGCACACAAGAACACAGTGTACACGAAGCCACCAGCCTTTTCAGCTCGCCTAGCCTTTGCATCTGCCGCCGATTACTTACAAGATAGGGCACATGAAGACACACGCAGCCGCGCCATGTGTAGCAACGGGCAGGCTAGAACAGGAGGCACGTTCTCACCTGCCCCCCTTCCTGCCTCCCCCCTCCTTCCCTTTGCGTGCCCACTACTGGGTGAGCGAGAAGATGCCGTGTACCAAGCAACCATCCTTCTTGGCTCACCCTCACGCTTTCCTTCGCATCTACAGCCTACGACTCACAGGATCTTATCGATAGGATCTTATCGCACTTGGAGTTCATAGGGAGCCTCCTATACAGCACAAAACGACCACACGACAATGCAACATACACCATGTGACCAAACACAAATGGCTACGACTGTCTACAGCTCCCAGCAGATCGGCATGCGAGAGCGTGGGTTTGAGGTTTGAAGAGAATCAAAGTAGTGGTGGTGGTTGCTCCGATTAATGCTGTTGTGGACCTGCGGTGATGCCAGAAAGTCTGGGAAGTCGGATAGCTATGTCTTTATACATTGGCTTTATAGGGCACATGGAGGTGCCGCAAAAGCGTCCAAATCATCGAGCTCGTCTGAAAAATTGTTTGTTGACGTCTCAAAATCAGTGGTCTCATGCTAATGTATACTGACATTGCAATTCTTATGTGAAATTCTAAACGGGACACTCTGCCATTCCTTCGCTAATGGCCAAACTTTCTTTTTTTTTTCTCGGCAAAATAAGTCGGAATAGAGATTTGAATACTTCATAAAAATGTGGATTAACTTGTACTTCTTGTGCTAGTTAGCAGGTAATGCTGCGAAAGCTATGTATGTAGTGTAGTCATAGAAGTCTCACCCTGCGTATTTTGCAGTGTGGTAGTTTTAAAAAATCTGCAATACTTTTTAAAGAATAACTACATGTGTTGCAACAACAATTCGTGGACGTAAGGTTGGCTTGAATCATGCATGCTTTGTACAGCTTTGTGCTTTTGTGGGCAACATGCTATGTTTTGGTCGTGATTGCAAGGGATGTGCTATGGCTGCTGGTCACAAAAATGTGTCACCCCACTTGTCGGGTGGTAAATAGGTTCAGAGTTGCGATGCCTTCCATGTAATATTTATGGCATTTTTGTGACATAAATATATGACACTTAAGCTCTGGTTACTCTGGAAAATTTCCATTCAACAACAATGTCTGTGTCCGAAAAATCTATGTGGCATGAGGTTGCGTGGCGTCACGTTACTGGAAAAATCCATTGTTGCGCCGATCAGTCCGAGATCAATTTTAGTCGTTGGAAAAAAAGCACCACTTGCCATAAGCCAATCAGAATTTGGGATTACGAGAGAACAGAGGGCATAGGGGCTGAAGCTGCTCGCGGTTGTAAACAACCGGTTAACCCTTATGCAAATAGTGCAGGCATGGCCAGTGTCATTGTTTACAAGTGTATTTGCTGATGTCTTGTGCATTTGTGCTGTTGTTCATGTGAAGAAGTGTCTGCAGGACAAGTGTACAGTGTAGTATATGGAAGTTGTGTGCAGTAAAAAAGCTGTGCGTTGAGTGTGCGTGTGTGCTTGCAGTTTGTATACAAGGCAAATCAGGCTTTCATCCTGATTATATGCAGCTTTCTTTGTCGTCTCTGTAATGTTGCGTGTGAGAATAGTATGGTTATCATTCCATCTTGCTGTAAAGTTAATTGGTCTGTGAATAAGAGTGCAGTTTATCCTGTGCTGTGTATTCTAGGTATGATGTTATACTGCTGGTGAGCACGACCAAAGTCAAGCGGTATCTAACCTCTAATGCAGTCATGCATGCGCTGTAGCCTCTGTAGCTGCAAGCGTGGCCGATGCATTGTCGTTGGCTAGCATGCCGTCGTTGTAACTACAGTGCTAGTGTTAGTGATGGTAAAGCAGCACAGAGCCAAGTGAGATGCTAGTGCAGTTCATGATTTTTATGGAAGCTCGTTATCGTGTCTGCCCACCTATATAGTATCTACGTTTGTTGTATGTGCATTGTGTTTCATCTTCTTGTTGGTAGACACATATGAAATACTCCTGCACTAACCATGAATTCACTACAAACCTCCAAGGTGTGTCCTTGCGAACTCTAGCACATCTCGTCAGAGTTGGTGGGCGGCAACAAGCACTTTGTTGTGTGCAATGATAGATTTCGTGCGAGCGCATCTGTTTTGTCACTGACTATTGTATGGCTCCTTGAGTGATAGAAAGTTTCTTGGTGTGTACGCGCCATTAATGTTACATTGAAGTATGTGGTGCATACCTACATCCTTCTTTCACATGTGATGCATTCGCATGGTATTGGTTGTGAATGTGAGTAGTAATTAACCGTTTAAGGACTAGACATAGAAATACCCAGAAAAAAAATTCTTTTTTTTCTATTGAAATGTGCAAAACACATAAAAAATAAGCATAATCAATGAAAAGGAAAAAATTTTACAGGAATTCTTTCATCAATAGGAGGGAAAGCCCCAGCCTTGAAATTGGAAGTGGCCTTCACCCAAAGCCACCTAAGGCTTCATTTGGAATTAGTACCGGCAGCTCTCATCTTGTTTGAACCATAGGTGCAAATTTAATTTGCTTTACATCATGTGTTTGACAGCACTGCAGCTAGACATCTGCCATTCTGTCTCCTCTGACAGCGCTTTCAAAGAAAGTGGGTCGCATGCCAAATTTCTTATTCATTTTGTTTGCTTGAAACCAACAGATGATGCTTGCTGCCTGTCATTCAGTGTTGGCCAAAGGCATTTAGCCAGAAACTTCATACTCAATACTGAAACTTCACAGGAAAAAAAAAAAATTATTTTCTGGTATGTTGCCTGTACACAACACTCATCAATAAGGGTTTAAGAGAAGTCTCTGACCTTCGCAGCATTGCCTACTATTTGTAAAACACATTGGACTGCAACTATTGCATGTTTCACTTCGGAGATGGTGTTCGCAGCTAGTTTGTTATGCTGGCACACCATTTCATCGCACCGCCAATAAGACAATGGCGCTAATATGGGGTTGTAGTCTGCGGTCGCTAACCAGTCTTCCCGGTTACTCTGTCGCGCAGCTTTGCCCTGAAGGAGCACGTGATCCCGCGCAAGAGCAACCCCAAGGGCTACTTCCTGCTTTGGCGAGACAAGGACCTGGACGAGTTTCTCCGACTGTACCGCGAGAAGATGCAGAAGCGCAAGGAGTTCCACCACCGCATGGCCCGGAATCGAATAATGCAGATCATCAAGCGTTTCCCCACTGTGGATCGCGCATTGCTGCGTGAGCAGTACCCGGATATGGACATAGACAAGCTGGAGCGGATCGTGAAGGAGAAGATCTACGTTGCCTACGAGCAGCAGGCTGAATGAATTGTGTCCCGCTCAGCACATGTGAGGTGTCATCAACAGTCGGCATTTTAGGAAATCACTAAACCAAATAAAGCAGACGTTGAGGAGCTTAAATCAGCTGTATATAGAACTTTTACATAGCTGTCATCCCTTTCGCCTGCTTATGCCATAATGTACAGTGGCAATCGCTGTAGAATCACTGCTTCTTCTTATAGTGGCACTGGATGGATGGATGGATGTTATGAGCATCCCCTTTGGAATGGGGCGGTGGGCTGTGCCACCAAGCTCTTGCTATTATACTGCCTAATGTCCTGCCTAGGTTAAACAATAAAAAAAAGAAAAAAAAACACACTATGGACTCCCATAACCAAATTTCCTGCGAACTGTGCTTTTGTACGTCTGTTTTGTGTCGTTACCCTACTTTTTTTCCACCAATCCTTCAATCACCTCTTACTGATCCCTATTGCGAACATGTTTACTTTTCCACTGCTCTCGCTGAACCCAAGGGCTTCAAGGAGGCCAGTGATGCCTAAATTGACTGCTGGTACTGACTGCTAGCTGACTGCTGGGTCTTCACACTCTAATAAAACATGCTCCATAGTTTCCCTAGCTTTACCGCAGCAAGCACATGCTTCTTCCTTCTTATATCGCGCTTTATAGGTGCGTGTTCCAAGGCATCCTGATCTCGCTTCAAAAAGCAATGAGCTTCCCATTGAGTTATCATAAATTTTTTCTTTCCTGATTTCGTTTTTTCCTCCTAAGTAGTTACTCTTGGCAGGTTTCTTTTCCATTGCCGCCACCCATGAGATTATTTCGGCCTCTCTGACTTGCCGCTTGACGTTCTCTAATGATGTGTTGCCCACCCTACAGGCCGGATACTTGCTGGTAAACTTCCTAGTTCTTTTCCTCCACTGTGAATCAATGTTTTTCCTGTACAGATATCTCAACACTCTCCCAGCCCGTTTACTTTCTTCCATATTCCTCAATCGTTCTTCATACTCATTTTTACTGCAAGTTTCCCTCGCTTCAAAACTAATCCAGCCCATATCACCCTGCACAGTTTCATTTGTAGTCTTGCCGTGAGCACCCAATGTGAGGCGACCTACTGGCCTTTGGTTCCTATCAAGTCCCGATTGTACCCCTAATTGAAAGCAAATGACCACATTTCCAAAAGTAAGTCCTGGAACTATTATACCTTTCCACTTACCTCGGAGTACCTCTTACCTATTGTATCTCCATAGCGCTCTGTGCTTCATTATGGCTGCATTTCTCATCTCAATACTGGATGACCAGTATTATTTGCACCCCCTAGTGCTCAACTTGCATAACTAAGAAAAAAATATGTTGCTAGCAAGCCTTACATGATTCCAGTGTGAAGTTGCTTGCATAAACGTGACTCGGTGTCTATCCTCAGCTAGCCATGTGCTTATTACCTCTTCCTTTGAACAAGCTGTTGCAATATAGCAGACAAGCACAACTATGTTGAGGCATGTTAGGGTCAATAAGAGAACTTTAAATAGAAAAATGAGTTTAGCTGCACGAGTAAGTTACTCTTCTACAATAAAAAATAAAAATGAAAAAATAAACACTTTAATGGCATATTCACGTTGTCGTTTAAGAATGCTCTGGCAGCGCTGCAAATTTTGTGTAAACGAGCAACTAAGCTTTATTGCTTGCATAAGCAGGCTTTACTGTTGGTAAGGAAGCACAATACCTCGTTCTCATAATACAGTTTTAAAGCTTTTTTTCACCACCTTTGTAGCGCTGCCAGAGTACTCTCAAACAGCCACCCAGACATGCAATTACAGTGAGGGGAAGTTTGATAACCTTCCCAGGCGTCTGTTATTTCTGTTGACTAAAATCTCACCTTCAGAGCATTTCTCTCATCTTCAGAGCCATAAAAAGCATACATTCGCAGAACAGATTAAGAATTTCCAATTCTTTAGTGTGTTCTGTCAAGTTTGCAGAATGTGAGCTTCATGTGAAAAACTCCCTGCAGGAACATCAAACATGAGAATATCAACTATTCCCTGTGCAGCAAGCTCGAGAAGCACCTATCCAACCACTTGAAAATTATGCCTGGTGTAACGCATAGTGAAGAACCATGAAAGAAGTGAACGCACTCTGAACGACACACACCGAGCAAGAACACCCAGCCGTCTACCATCCCACTCGGTTTACTAAAGCATTTTGCACATGTTATTCAAATTTACAGCTCAGTTCCAATCGGAGGTCTTTCATGATGTGTCTTGCTTATGCGAGACGTAGTAAATATTACTTTCACCAGTGTTTTTGCTGGTGAGGCACTATCTTGTCGTACACAGTGTGTACACAGCAGCTGAAAAGATTAAGGTCAGAACAGATTCGAAACATTGACAGTCACTTTATCTTTACATGATTTGAATCTGCCTTAATGCACTTTAATTCACCTTCATTCAGTTTACACCACCTCAAGTAACCTTAGTATAACTTGTTCTAACTTCAATTCACTATACTTCACTGTAATTCACCTCAATTCACATGAATTACTACTACTAATCAGGATTGTTATACCATTTACTATGATCTCCAATGCTATTCACAGCATGCTTACAGGAGGTATTCAGAGACCTGGAGTGGGAAGAATTGGGGATAAGAGTTAATGGAGAATACCTTAGTAACTTGCGATTTGCTGTTGCCTTGCTTAGTAACTCAGGGGACCAATTGCAATGCATGCTCACTGACCTGGAGAGGCAAAACATAGGGGTGTGTCTAAAAATTAATCTGCAGAAAAATAAAGTAATGTTTAACAGTCTCAGAAGAGAACAGCAGTTTACGATAGGTAGCGAGGCACTGGAAGTGGTAAGGGAATACATCTACTTAGGGCAGGTAGTGACCGCAGATCCGGATCATGAGACTGAAATAATCGGAAGAATAAGAATGGGCTGGGATGCGTTCGGCAGGCATTCTCAAATCATGAACAACAGGTTGCCACTATCCCTCAAGAGAAAAGTATAAAACAGCTGTGTCTTACCAGTACTCACATACGGGGCAGAAACCTGGAGGCTTACGAAAAGGGTTCTGGTTAAATTGAGGACGACGCAACGAGCTATGGAAAGAAGAATGATGGGTGTAACGTTAAGGGATAAGAAAAGAGCAGATTGGATGACATCTTAGTTGAAATCAAGAACAAGAAATGGGCGTGGGCAGGGCATGTAATGAGAAGGGCCGTTAACCAATGGTCATTAAGGGTTAGGGACTGGATTCCCAGGGGAGCGTAGCAGGGGGCTGCAGAAAGTTAGGTGGGCGGATGACATTAAGAACTTTGCAGGGACGGCATGGCCACAATTAGTACATGACCGGGGTTGCTGTAAAAGTATGGGAGAGGCCTTTAGCCCTGCAGTGGGAGTAACCAGGCTGATGATGATGCTGATGATGTATTACTACAGAAGTCATACAAGCTCCTGATGTCACCTTCCTATTGTTTTTGTCGTAACATGACCAACGACACAGGCACTATCCACTTGGTTACTCGGCCAGATGGCTGCGGCTGAACTTGGAAAGTCTCTGCAGCATTTTACTGCACTGCAACAGCTCAAACAGAAGTTACCTTGTAGTCTATGATGTTGCCTTGACATACTGGTGCAGAGGTTTTGAAATTGTAAAATGCAAATTTTGCCTCTAGTTTCTCTTCTCATAAACATCTTGCTGTGATATGAACGAAAAATAACATTTTGAGAGAATACTTCATCAGTGTAAACTGATTTATAATGTTTCTCTTTATTGCTCTTTTGAAACGTTCGGGCCACTAGCACGTTCAGGTCAGACAAAGAGTCTAAGGGATGGAAGATAGTAAAATATAAAAGATGCGATGAAAAAGAATAGGAGCGATAGCTCTTTTCTGGGCCTGATGGCCTTGGCAGACTTTCTGTTGCTACGGTCACACCCTATGGAACACGAGGCACCGGGCAACCCAGTGCCATACTACAGAGGAACTCTAAATGAGTTTAGGCATGTAAAAGGGTCCTTAAAAAATGTTGGCTCTCTCTTAATCGAGAGTGGAGCCTGAAATGGCAACCAGCAAGGCAGATTGGTTGGAGATGATACTAGCCACAATCTTAAAATGGATGTAGTGCATGCTCGCAATGGCGCACCCCACCGCACCATGCCATACTGTGCATTGGTCCATATGGATGCTTCCCAGATAGAAGAAAACTGGCTGAATGCCGCACGACAGGCAGCGAAAGCCGCCAGGGAGACGGCGTGCACCGTGTAGCTATAAGAATGAATTTAATTCTGGGGTTTTACATGCCAAAACCACGATACCATGACTTGATTATGAGGCACGCCGTAGTGGGGGATCGGATTGCATAAATTTTATTAAAGGTCCTGCAGGATGCATCTCCCAGGCAGGGCCCGACAGGGAGTACCTGGCAGGGACTCCAGAGTAATTTTGAGTACCAGGGGATCTTTAACGTGCCCCCAATGCACAGGACAGCGGCATTTTTCCATTCTGCCTCCATAGAAATGCGGTCACCGTGGCTGGGATTTGATCCTGCGACCTCGTGCTTAGAATCGCAACACCATAATCGCTAGGCCATAGGCTAAGCCACCGTGGTGTCTAAAAGCGCCTGAAGGAGGCACCACGTACCGCGGCGCCATCTCGAGGGGATGCAAAAGCCATGCTGCGGATCTCACGGGTCGCTGGCATTCCAACGCCAAAAGATGACAATGCAGTGTATAGTGCCCTGTATCTACTTTTTTAAAGTCACTATTGGAAATGACAAATAAAAGTTCAGCATACTAAAAGTTACGGTTTGAGTGGTATTGTGAACAAACATTAGGAAGAACTCGGAAGCAATATTTTTTAAAACTTGTTTGGACTGTAACTATCGTATGTAATGCGTTCCTGTACAAAGGGTTGGTGGACAGAGATTGCATTTTGGTATGCTATGACTGGCTGCCCAGATGAACTCGTTTTGTTATTGCAAGCAGTATGTGCCTATGATGAAGACGAAAGAAAGAAGAAGAAGGGCAGAAGAATTTCTGCTCTTGATTGAATGACGTATGGTCTGCTGAATCGTTTTGAACTTTCCTCGCTTCAATTTATGCAACAAAATTAGATTTGTAAATTTATTACCTGAACACATATGTAAGGTCTGCCCGACTCTTGGCCAATCCCCATGAGTGGGTATGCGCCAAACTAATCAAGGTCATCATCATCATCATCTGCTGACGTCCCTGCGTGTTCCACTTCGGGGACGTCCACCTCTCGCGCCATAGCACCTACAACGTCGTGGACTCCCTGAAAGGCTTAAGTCTTCTATGTTTTTGTCCCTGTGGGGAATGGTCCCGAGACCGTAGTCGACACGATAGTTTCAATAGTTGGCCTCTCAGAGGTCTGCTGTGTTCAGCACACGGGAGGTCTCAACTTCCAAGTCACCGTCAAGAGCATGGCTTCCGTGACTCTAATTGTCGATGCTGGCTGCCTTGTTATCAGTGGCAAGCGTCCTGTCGTTCCCGTTGGCCCGCAGGTCACCAACATAACCTGCCTCTTTTTGCCGCCCTTCATTCTGAACGAAGTCCTCGTCCAGGCACTATCACCATACGGCAAGGTTCTGTCTGTCAATGGTGGTCTTATGAGCGGACGACGTGGCGTGCTCACGGGCACCCGCTTCATTGGTAATAAATGAGTACTGCAACCCCAGTCCCCAATTACCCGCGAGTCTCTGGTCATCATGTGGCGTTTGTCTCCCGTGACTTGCAACGCGTGTGTCGTTGGTGCAGCTCCAGCGACCACTACCGTTGATGCTGTAAACAAGGAAATTGCCCTGACACCACATGAACCAGCGTCGACAAATGAAAAAGAAGAGACATGCGGTTCGGGAAAAAAGCTGTATACCGATGTAACCAACTCGTAAACGGGGAAGAAGTTGCCACAGAATCGGCTATTGCTACGTTTGCTGGCATGTCTTGCCCTTCTGAACTTAAAGTGTGGCCACTTATTTTTAGAGTGGAACCTCTCGTTTTCCGTCCACTTCAATGTCGGAACTGTTGGCGTTTTGGCCATTGTGCAGGAGGCTGCAAATCAGGTGGACGCTGTCGTGCCTGTGGTGAAGGTAATCCCTCCAATGAGTGCACAGCTGAAGCCGAAACGTGCTGCCTATGTGTAGGAAACCATGCGGCTGACTATGGAAACTGCTCGGCTAGAGCTAATGAAATACAGGTACTTGAGATAATCGACAGGCGACTATGTTTGCAGCGAGAAGCTATTGCAGTCGTCAGGGAAAGAGCATTTGGATGCGCTGGCGTCACTGCGAGGCAGTCTACTTTACGTGAAGACAACTTGTCGAAACTCATCGAATTGGCAGTAGAAAAAGCAATGACAAAGGCTATGCAACATATTGTCACAAGTGTTGCCGAATGTATTTCCCAAGTGTTTACTGTGAAGATGACACAGCTGTTGCAAACAGCTACAACACCAATCACCAAATCGATTGCTTGTGCTGCTAAACAGGCAGCCAGTTTAGTCCTAGTGCCTAGTACCACATCGGACCCAACATTTGTTGGATCCGATCCTTGTTCTTCGCGTCAGCCAGACTCGCAGGTCGACATGGAAACAGGTCAGGATGCCAGGCCGCAAAAGCGAGCTGGGTCTCCAGTAACTGCTTCTTGTCTATATACCAAAAACAAAAAAGGGTAGTCCTATTTCTCATTCTGGCATCCAAGAAAGTTCATTGCGACGGTAGTTGCTGAAGTAATTATATCAATTAGATCATCATAGCTCTTTTAAAAGTGCTACAGTGGAACTGTCGTTCCTCGTTTTCTGCTTCAACAGACTTAAATTGCTTAACAACTCATCTTAATCCTGACGTCATAATTATTACAAGAAACCTGGCTTACTCCTGAGAAAAATTTTCATTTTAAAGATTTTCATTCTTTTCGATTAGATTGCCTTTTACTGGGAGGTGGTTTAACAATTTTGTTGTCATCTAAATTCTGTCATAAGGCGAAAATAGCCTTCAAGTTAATGACCCTGGAATGTGAAATTTTGGCAGTGCACCATAGCATCCTAGGCTACCGTTCATTTTCGATTATAGATGCTTATTTCCCTACAGGAGTGCACAGTACATAGCAATTGGATAGTGCGCTTGCCAGCTGCAAAAATGAAGTCATCCTTACTGGTGACTTCAACTCGCATCACGTGTCATGGGGTTACAAAACAGATTCATGTGGGATACGTCTGTGGGACTGGACCATAGATAAAAATCTGTCGTGCCTTCATATCAGACGACCTACATTTGTCCATGGCCGATCTCGCTCAGTGTTACATTTGACATTTTCTAGCACAAGTGTTGTCCTGACATCTTGGACTACGATTGATTTCTGTACAAACAGTAATCATCTCCCGGTATACATTGAAATTGCATGCCCTCTAACATGAGTGGAACGACAAGGCAGAATATTTGTGAATTTCAAAAAATTTAAAGACTGCTTGGGCTCCACCATTGCGCGGCACTAACTAATAGTAATGGCGAAGAAATTGGCTTGAATATTTGTTGAGCGTTACAGATGTCCTGACAAAAGTCTGAATTTGTAATTCAGACAGCTAGGCGTTTCTCATCTAGTCCCCGGTGGAACAGTGAGTGCACACAAGTTTATCGAAGAAAGAAAGCTGCTTGCAAAAAACTTCTACATAATCAGCGTCCGCAAAATTGGAAAGATTATCAATTTATTTCAGCAACCTTCAAACGTACTATTAAACACGCAAAAGATGAGTACAATAAAAGCCATTTCGATTATCTATCTAAATCCAAAAACAAACGTGCTTTATTTAATTACCTTTGTTTTAGAAACACCCATTGAGCGTTAATGTAGACTCAATCGTCTATACCTCAGAGGAAATGCAGGAGTCCTTAGAGCTATTGGCTAAAGGACTGGAGAGCCAGTTCGCAAGGCGCCTTCAAACTTCTGTTTTTACTCCTGCATTCTCAGACTACAAGAACAGGACGTTGACGGATGTTGCGCTATGTCCGTACACGTCCTGTTCTTCCTTAATATCGTCTGTGTTAAACTGAGTGCAATATAACCATGAACGTTCACCAACTAGCCCCCTTCATTGCTTTACTATATGTTATGGTTGCCAGCTACAGCGCCTGGCCCGGACGGAGTAACAAATGCAACATTAAAGATTTTCTTTCAAGAAGCTCCACGTGAGCTTCTGAAGTGGCTAAACTACTCTGTTAGCAATGCATGTATTCCACAAGAATAGAAGATCGCAAAAATTATTCCGTTACTCCAAAAACAAGGGACAGGGTATACTACCGACCACATCAGACCGATTGCGTCGACATCAAACATAGTGAAACTTATTGTAAGATTGCTTCTCGGACATGTAATAGATTTTATTCACGAAAATAAATTGTTGAGTCCTTGCCAAATTGAATTTCGTTCTGGCTATTCAATATGGCATGCGCATGTAGACCTTGAAAGTCGTATTAACATAGCCAGACAGAAAAAACAATACACGGCTCTAGTTACCTTAGATATATGTAAAGCCTATGACAGCATTGAACATACAGTTTTAACAGTGACAGAGCCATTGCTTTTTAGGCTATGTTGTAGCATGGGTGCATGAATTTTTAAAAGACAGGGAATTCTATTGTTTTCGAAGCGGCTATTCTAGTAAACATAAGCAAACAAGAGGTGTGCCTCGGGGATCGCTACTTTCACCAGCATCTAATATTTTACTGAGCAGAATCCCCGTTCACCCAGGTAGTCAGTACCTAAGTTTATGCTGATGACATTGCCTTTTTTGGTATGGCTAGTGACATATACTCTCTACGAAATTTTACAGTCATATCTAAGGGAACTGGAACGCTGGCTGGATAGTTTACACTTAAACCTGAATGCTAATAAGTGTGCTATCCTTGTCTTTCCTGTTAAAGACCCAGTATACATATTGCTTAACTATCATTTCGAAGATATCCCACAAGTAGAGTCACTCAAGTACCTTGGAGTTATTTACAACGAAAATCTTAACTGGCGGCTGCATATTGACTATATTGCGACAAAAGGAGCTTGTACAATGGGCATTTTGTGCAAGTTGAGCAATCGAAGAACAGGTATGCGAAGAAAATCCCTCTTGGTGGTATATAAAATGTATGTTCGTCCGGTGTTAGAATTGGGATGTGTTTTATTCTCAGGTGTTCCATCATACAAGCTTCGGCCGCTAGTTTTGTAAGAACGAGAGGCACTACATCTGTGCTTAGGCCTTTGAAAATACGTTGCAAATGCCGTATTATACCTGGAAGCAAGAATCCCACCCATTTTATGCTGATTTCACTTTCTGACCGTGACTGTGACTTTCTTAAGGCTATGTGAATCTCCATTAAACCGTCCTCAAATTATTTTCATCTCCGATCCAGAATTATTTTTTCCTATTCATTGGCCCAGGTTTCATAGATCACAGATTATAGTTGTGCAAACATTACTTGAACCACTAAATGTGCCAATTCGCGAAGTGCTTCCTAATAATACGCATTCAAATTACCCAGAGATCAGCTAGTGTAAGGGTTGAAGGACGGACTTCGGGATGGAAACCAAAAACTTGGGAGTATTTATTCTACATATTATATACAAGGAGGTGAGCGTCCAGTAACAGACGTACTGTCATTACGGGCCGGCAGCAACTCGGACGCTGCGGCCCGCGGCAAGAAGTTCGAGAGAGGTGAAACAGGGAAACAGGGCATGTCCCAGAATGCTCAGGTCTCTCTGGAAGGCTTCTTATAAACCCTTCGAGCACTGCAAGTCACGTCATGTTTGACCATTGGGAGAGTCCACTCCAATGACGCCACTTTCAGCCAATGGTAGGCGCCCGTGTCGTGGTGTCACACCTGGCGGCTTGCTGCGGTCTTGCCTCGCAGACTGGCAATGCACTTCGAACGAGGAGAAGGGGAGGGCTGCACCTGCTCCATTGTCGGATGCCCACCTGCTAATCCCGGCGGCGCACGAACTTGTTGGCACGTAAACTTGTTGCCTTAAACTTGTTTGCTCGGCCGCTTCTCTGGAATGCACTTTCCTGCTTCTGCATTCCTCAATTAGCTGTGCTGCCATCCGATGTGGTCTGGGGAACTCGAAGTAATCGCAGGAAACAGGTCCATATCTAACACTAGTAACAGTGCAAAATGTAGACAAGAGACGAGACAAGACACCACAAGCTGCTATTCTAGCCAGAGATCAGGTTCGATGACATTTTCCCAAACCACGCGAAACTACTCCCTTGCGGCATCTTAAACGCCACGTTACAAGACCACCTAAGCACCCTAGAAAGAAACATTATCATTGCAACAGATGCCTCACAGTGCAGAGGAAAAAGCTGGCATTGGAATATTTTGTCGTGCACTCGACTGGTCTTTTTCTTTAAGATTGCCTGATTTTGTGCCTATTTTTCTGGCCGAGTTGTTAGCAGTAATCCTAGCTTTACGTAAATTAGACCAACTGATTACAACGGCTGCTATTCTTACTGACTGCCTTTCTGTATGCCCTTGCCTTACCGCTACTAATGAGCCACTCATGCTAAAACTCTTCCACTTACTAGTTCCTGCCCATATGCAATGTGTTCATTTGATTTGGGTGCCTGGTCATAAAGGTTTATTTTTTAATGAAACTGCTGATTCACTGGCAAGTGCATCACTATCCGGCCTTGTTCTTCCTATTCTACCAGTGACAGCACAGATCACGGCGGCAAGATTTCGGATGCGATCAATTTGATTAGCCTTATCAAACCCACATTTGACTGCCTCTCCAGAGTATAAGCATCTGGCATTACCCTGGCATAGCGAATCCTGTTACAATGATGCTTGAGGTCTGCCTCGCCAAATTACGCTGCCGCATTCCCTCCCTAAATTTCTATTTACACAGGTGGGGTTTGGTTCCCTCTCCCCTCTGTTCTTTTTGTAATGAGGAGAAGACGATACAGCACTTTCTTCTATCTTGTCGCCACTTTACTGCGTTAAGAAAAAGATTGTTGGAAATACCTTTTCGAATAATTGGCCTGGACTTGACAGAACCTGCAATTATTTCGTTCGGGGCATCCACTTTGGGATTCAACCACAGGGATGCATGCTTCGCTGTCCAAGCATTGCTTACAGAATCTAAACGAATGCCCTGCTCAATTCCTTTTTTTACTTTTAAATTAATTATTACTCATTCAGTATGACCTTCCTTATTTTATTTCAACAGGTAAATCTACACTATTCAATGCTATTCGCATAGATATAAGGAAATTTATGCTCTATATTATTTTGGAATAATCCACCCATTTCATGGCCAATCCTCCATCGTGGGTAGGAGCCACACGTGTCACAGGCTACAACAACAACAACAAAAAATCGCAACGTGCCATGTCCGCCGGCCTCCCCTACCTAAAAAGAAGATCGTGACGTGGTGGATCGCACCATGCCATGTTCGCTGGCCTTCCAAGCAGCGAAGTACACGCATGCTGTGGCCGACAGCGCTTCCACTTCGGCTGCTACCATCAGACCTGATCGCACCGAGGCTTTAAACATAGATAAGACATCCGACCCCGCGATTACTACAGTCACTTCATACACCTACGAAATCTGCTGTGGCTTCACCCGCCTCAATTGCGTCGCCTACAACGCTGCATCCGTTACATCTGAATGAGCCCCCGGCTGCCGAAGTTGTCGGCGGCGATGAAATCAATCCCGCCGCCCTACCGCTACCGACATCATCCTCATCGGAAAACAGCTTCAGCCTCGGAGTTGATAGCAGCGTTGGACTCTCGCCAAGCGTGGGTAGACTCTACATAGAAATGGCGGCCCCACGAGACGTAAAGCGTGCCCATGCGTCAACTTCTAGCTCAGACGGTGGCCCGTATGGCCGCGCCGAGTTACAGTGGCCCAAAAAAACCTCGGCCTTCTTCGAGAGGGTCGAAGAATAAGTGACGTGTATACTGCATATCCCCTGGACTTGTTCCCGGGGCGCCGACTTGAACATCACGACCAGGTTAGGTTGGTGATACTTTTAATTGAATATGGCTGACACGTACGTCCCTGAACATCATTTCATTAAACGCTGTTGTGCCATACTACGAGCACCACGTGGCTACCATGAGACGACGGGAGCTCCTACTTCTCCGCGACGAATCAAGAATTCAACGCCGGCGTCGTCATCACCCTGCCCCGCCTGGTTCCTGCCGACGAGAACTCGCCCAAACGCTCCTGCCGACGACCGGCCCATTGTGAGAAAAGAGAGTCCCTTCCAGCCGCCCAGTTGGTCTGATATGTGTTCTTACTGCTACCTGTACGCTATCATCCACTATCTGTAAATATTGTATAAAGTTTTTCTTCTTCTTCTGCGGAAAGAGTTCGTCTTTCGGCCTCCACCCCGAAGTCACAGCAACTCACAGGGGTTGCGAAGTCCTATGAAACGAGCCAAAATTATCAGCTTGGCCTGCGCTAAAAATTGTGACATACTGTGTTTGCAAGAAATAAACTTTTTCACCGTTGGACATGTTCTGACTTTCAAACGCACTTTGAAACGCGCGTTCTTACTTTCAAACGCGCGTGATTATTCGCTCTTCATAACGCATTTTGAAATCGTGGCGCGTACGACTATGCAAATAGATCCTGGCTCCCGGGGATCTCGTACAATGCTTAGTGGGCTGCCTCAGGTTCCACCTGAGTTAGCTGACCATCTTTGTGCACGACAATCAGCTGACGAAGTGAAAGTAGCATTATCTTCCATTAAGCGTGGCTCGGCCCCAGGGCCGGACGTGTTACCCGTAGAGTTTTATATAACATTCTGGGAAGATATTGGTGCCACTTTCGTGTCTGTTATCAGCTGCTGCTTTGAGAACTTTGAATTCCCGTCTAGTTTTCGCCACGGCCGTATTGTCCTGATACCTATAAGCACAATCCATCATCAGTTCGTGCAGAGGAATGGAGGCCAATCGCGCTTCTCAACGTTCACTACAAAACCTTCGTAGCTGTTCTCATCCGACGCTTGGGAAGCCTGATGCCTTCTTAGTAGGACGCCATAAGGCATGGTCAGTCCCTGGCAGAGAGATGCACAGTCTCTCGTTCATTACGCGTGAAAATGACATACACGCTGACCAGGTCAGCAAGTGGTCTCTTAGTTTCACTAGGATCAAGAAAAGGCATTCGATCTTCTTGAACATAGCTGCATGTTTAGTCTACTGATCTTGTTCGGATTTTCATCAAATTTTGTTAAACTTATTACGACTGCCTATTCAAATATCCGAAGTACATTGCCCCTTGATGGTCGTGAAAGTGCACCATTTCCCGTTACTCGTGGTGTTCGTAAAGGGTGCCCTCTATCCCCAGTGCTCTTTGTGCTCAGCTTTGAGCTATTTCTGCGCTCATTAGTGAAAGACCCTTACGTATGCGGTCTCCCACTGTCTGGTAGCGGTGTTGTGAAGGTAACAGCCTTCGCCGATGACAACGTTATATCTCAGGAATGAAGATAGCTTATCCCGTAGCCTCCGAATTTTCACTGAGTACGGAAATTTTTAAGTGCTGCGCTAAATTTTTCAAAATGTCGTTATTTGCTCATTGGTTCACCACAGAGGCGCCTAAGTCCCTCTTTCAGTCTTCAATAGAGCGCTTCTCTTCGTATGTTAGTCCTTGATTACACCTATGCTGGCATATCAGACTCTGTGTGGCTCTCCATTCTTGAAGATGTAAGGCAAAATATTCAAGATGTTCAAGGGTATGATTTACCCCTATTAGAATGATTACAACGAAGGGGACAAATAAAACAACGTCTCTCCTTCCTTCGTCCGTTGTTTTATTTGGTGCCTTCGTTGTAATCATGCATAACCAACTCGCCCACCAGCGCGTCCCCTATTAGAAAGAAGTTACTTAGCACAGTCTGTTTATTGCAGCCGAGTGTGGTACGTTTGTCACGTTGTACGTACAGCCACCATTACGGCTTACTAGGTCCTTGCAGTCCCTTCTTGGTGCTTTATTCTGGTTGGGCAGTTCAGAACTGGTCTGTCGCGCGGCGCCTAGGCAACCATCACGCTCTCGCGGTGGGTTCGCGTATTTGTATTTGTATTTGGTTCGCGTAACGCACCTGTATTTTACTCTACGGCCGTGGCATTTTATCGCCACATACAACAGGTATGTGGCGCGTACCGGAATCGTGGAAGAACACCAACATAATCTTAATCCATAAGAAAGGGGATGCCGAAGACTTGAAAAATTGTATACCGGTCAGCTCACTGTCCGTTGCCTACAAAGTATTTACTAAGGTAATCGCAAATAGAATCAGGAACACCTTATACTTCTGTCAGCCAAAGGACCAGACAGGATTTCCTAAAGGCTACTCAACAATAGACCATATTCACACCATCAATCAGGTGTTAGAGAAATGTGCAGAATATAACCAGCCCTCATATATAGCTTTCATTGATCACGAGAAAGCGTTTGATTCAGTCGAAACCTCAGCAGTCATGATTACGGAATCAGGATGTAGACGAGCCGTATGTAAAAATACTGAAAGATATTTATAGCAGCTCCACAGCCACCGTAATCCTCCATAAAGAAAGCAACAAAATCCCAATAAAGAAAGGCGTCAGGCAGGGAGATACGATCTCTCCAATGCTATTCACAGCGTGTTTACAGGAGGTATTCAGAGACCTGGATTGGGAAGAATTGGGGATAAAAGTTAATGGAGAATACCTTAGTAACTTGCGATTCGCTGATGATATTGCCTTGCTTAGTAACTCATGAGAACAATTGCAATGCATGCTCACTGACCTGGACAGGCAAAGCAGAAGGGTGGGTATAAAAATTAATCTGCCGGAAACTAAAGTGATGTTTAACAGTCTCGCAAGACAACAGCAGTTTACGATAGGTAGCGAGGCACTGGAAGTGGTAAGGGAATACATCTATTCAGGGCAGATAATGACCGCGGATCCGGGTCATGAGACTGAAATAATCAGAGGAATAAGAATGGGCTGGGGTGCATTTGGCAAGCATTCTCAGATCATGAACAGCAGGTTGCCATTATCCCTCAAGAGAATAGTGTATAACAGCTGTGTCTTACCAGTACTCACGAGCTATGGGGCAGAAACCTGGAGGCTTACGAAAAGGGTTCTGCTTAAATTGAGGACGAAGTAACGAGCTATAAAAAGAAGAATGATGGGTGTATCGTTAAGGGGATAAGAAGAGAGCAGGTTGGGTGAGGGAACAACGGCGAGGTAATGATATCTTAGTTATAGTGATATAATTATAGAGATATCTTAGTGATATCTTAGTGGGCAGGGCATGTAATGAGGAGGGAAGATAACCGATGGTCATTGAGGGTTACGAACTGGATTCCAAGAGAAGGGAAAGAAGGGAAGAAGAGAAGGGAAGTGTAGCAAGGAGCGGCAGAAAGTTAGATGCGTGGATGAGATTAAGAAGTTTTCAGGGACAACATGGCCACAATTAGTACATTAGTACATAGTCGGAGAAGTATGGGAGAGGCCTTTGCCCTGCAGTGGGCGTAGCCAGTCTGATGATGATGGTGACAACAGGTATGTCCTGATGTGGACGTTCTTGAAAACCGTGTTGTGGATACAATGTCAGCCTTACGGCTTCATCCAGTTCCCCCAGCGCGCCGCGCACTTTCCTAGTAGTATGTCGTGGGATGCAATAACGGCGTCATTTCTGCCTGGCCACCTACGCGACTTCACGTGGCGTCTAGGGTGGCATGTGCTTCCAACTCGTGATAGGCTAGAGCGGTGGGGCGTAGTCCCATCTTCGCTGTGTTCCAATTGCCCCCTTCAAGAATGCAATAAATATATGTGCTGCTGCAATGCGTCGTTGCCGGGGTATTTTGGAGGGCCGTGCATACTGGTTTCTGTGGCCTTGGATTTAACCGCTGTATTACATCTGGTCGCTGCTCACGTGGCCGCTTTGCGCGGCCTTTAATTGCTGCAGGGGCCTTTTGTCTATGACGTAACCGGTGAGAGGCAGTTGCTGCGGGGCATCGTCGCCGCGCTCTGTTTCCACTTCTGGGGAGGCTCCACTTTGAGCTACTGTCGTTTCTGTCAGAGGAGTTGTTCTTCCCTTGGGGAAGAAGAGTTCCCTCGACAGCGGTCATGCCGTTTCCCGTCAGTGGCTGATGGACGCGTATGGCTTAATATTCGACGAGCCTGGTTCTTGTAGCCAGGGCATCAGAAGTATTAATTTAATGCACATAAAATGTAGGTGCCCGTGACTTCTGTGTGTGTGTGTTCTCGTATACGTGATCATTTTTGTATATACACATCTCATGCACATCACTTCAAAATTGTGTAAAGTGGCTCTGTCACATTATCATGTACATAGCCATTGTACACACTGTATATATGAAACATCGTTTTATACATGTGACAATTAATTTACGTGTAACTTTGCCTTTCCATGGGTCTATGTGATTATATGTTAGTGAGCGAGGACTCGGACACTACTTTGAAAACGTGCCGTGTATACAATCCTTCGTTTTTTTTTTATATGGTATCGTCCTGGTGGAATTGTGCCGCGATTGTTACTCAGTGTTCGTATCGTCTCTTGTAGAAATAAGCTTTTTCTAAGCACGCAACCTCTGCCTTTTGTCTCAAGGTCACTTGAAGGTCACCGACAACGGGAGCTAAAAGTATTTCAGTCTTAAAAAGCGTTTTCATTAATTTTGTAACCCAGCGCGGTAGCCCAGTCGCTACGGCGTTGCGCTGCTGATACGAGGTCGCGGGTGTGATCCCGTTCATAGGGGTGAAATGCAAAAAAAATGTTAGTGTACTTACTAGGGGCGCACGTGTTAAAGAACCCCGCGTGATTAAAGTCGAGAGTCTGCCACTACAGCGTCCGTCACCCCCGCTTCACCGTGTCTGGGAAATTTGAGATTACGTGACCTGCAGCACTAGGAGGATGGGACCACATCGCGCATGTATAGTTATCAACCATCTTGGCTCTCGTTATGCTTTGCATCCGCCGCAGATAGGCTCAATGGTGCGGCACGTGGGCTGCGTATACTCGTGTGCGCCCAAACGCGCGGGCAGCCACGGCCGGGCTAGAAGAGACGCGTGCTCACCTACTGCAGAGGCGCAGACGCTGTGCAGCGTCTCAAACGACAGCGTCGGCGCCTTCGACGTGAGGCGTATAGCGTCTCAACCATATGAAGGAGGCAATGAATTAAGAGACTGCATTGCGCAGTATGACTGAAGCCACATGTTTCGGCCCATCACATGATCGTCACGTCAGAGCGCGTGGTAGTTTTTAGTATACTCCCGCTCTGTAGGCAGAGCTAGATGAGGTCGCTGCTTGTGAGCCCTGTACCGGCCGACATAACGGGGCACCACAGTAGGATGGGGAGTGATATATAAGGGAATAAGCATTATTTCATTTCCGTACACTCCGTGGCGTAGTAACGGGGAGGGGGGGGAGGGGGGCGTGGGCTCCGGATGCACGGGGCCAGTAGGGGGGTGGGGGTGTCATATACGTCTGAAGACACCCGAAAATTGTCGATATCCTCGCCTTCCTCGGCTGCACCCGGGTGAAGGGGGATGACAGAAGAGCTAAGGGCCCCGGGTGCCAGACGACCTAGCTACGCCACTGCGTACACTAGTTGTCTGCCTCGTCCCTCCGCTCTCGGTCTGAACAAGGACAGCCGAACAAATGTGCATCGGTTAAAAACTACCGGGAACCAACCATTTACATCGCCGGCCAATACGCTGGCGGGGTTTCAGAGGTGTTACGTTTCGCCTACGACGCGCGGATGCAACGGACGCCGGGGCTTCGTTCAAAGCGGCGCACATTTTGGCCCGTTCGGAGCGGCCGCGACGCATCCCCGCCGAGCGCGTCCCGGCATGTTCAGTGCCACGTGTCTTTGTGTGTGCGTGTGTGTGTGTGTGTCCACGCTTGTCAAAGCGCGGCAGCCGGGGAGAGGAGCTCCCCAAGTGTGAAGCGAGGAGGTCTGACCGGCGCCGGCTAGGGCTTTAGCGCCGGCCCGTCTGATGCGTCACTACACTCGTCTCAACATGTCTCTCAGCTTGTCCGTCGCCGCCGTCACGTGGTCTCATCCCGTGACCTTCCTTCTTGCCCGCGACTCCAAGAGTATAAAAGCAGCTGCCCCCGGACGCCGAGAGAGAGGCTCCGAATTCTTCCGTCGAGAAGCGTGCTCTCCCGTCTCTCCACTTCGGTCGACCTGACCGGCCGCTCTTTTGCGATGCTAGAATAAACAAGTTGTTCAGTTAGCAGTCGACTCATGCTTTGCCGGGACCTTCGGATGCTTCCATTGTGCCCCAGGCCGCCAGGCCAACGCTACCCTTGGGGCTTGCGACCCATTTGCAACAACGGGCGCCAGCGGTCCGATTGCAATAACGGGTGTCAGCACTGAGGTTCCAACTACCGGTGCCATCGGTGGGATCTCAACAACCGGTGACATCGGTGAGGTTCCAACAGCTGGTGGCATCGGTGGGATTCCAACAGCTGGTTGCCAGCGGTGAGATCGCGACAACGGAGGCCAGCAGCGAAGATATGCGGTTGACTGTATGCTGAGCAGCACAACGACCATCCGGGAGCAGTGCAACGAGCCCTGTGTGATGACTGGTTGCCTGCAGCGGAACGACTGCGCTGAATTCTTGGCTGCGAGGTTTGGTGAGTGCGGGACTTTCTTCTTCTGAGTTTTGCCAGGCTTTTGTTAGTGTCAGAAACAGAGCTGGTAATTGTGGTTGTCGTTGCTGCCGGGTTAGTTTGCGGCAAGACAATAGTAGGCAGTAGAGAAAGCAGCATTCAGAGCAGCCATGGATTTGAAGTCGTTGCGCAAACGGAAATTGCTGGAGCTTGCAAGAGAGTTGGGTCTGGATGTCTCAGACAAACTCAGAAAACCAGAACTGCTGAGGGCTATTCTTGAGTTAGAAGCTTAGGATGACGAGCTGTCGGAATGCCTTGAGACCATTGAGGAAAGGGAAAAAAGACAGGAGCGCGAACTGAAAGAACAGAAAGAGCAACAAGAGAAAGAAAGAGAGCGAGAGCAACAAGAGAAAGAAAAAGAGCGAGAGCAACAAGAGAAAAAAGAAGAGCGCGATCACGCTTTGGAAATGAAGCGTCTCGAAGTAGAGATGGAACGCGCTCGTAATGGAAGTCAGGCACACGGTGCAGGAGAACGAGTATTGTTCAAAATGACTGACCTGATGCGGCCGTTTAAGCTTGGAGAGGACATTGGTTTGTTCCTGGTTAACTTTGAGCGAACGTGCGAGAAGCAGGGGTTCTCTCGGGAAACGTGGCCACAGCGCTTGCTCACTTTGTTACCCGGCGAGGCGGCCGACGTAGTCGCTCGCTTGGATAGAGAGGAGGCAGAGGATTTCGACAAAGTGAAATCGAGTCTGCTAAAAAAGTACAGGCTGTCAGCGGAGGCGTTCCGTCGGAAGTTTCGGGAAAATGAAAAAGGTAAAAGTGAGTCATATACAGAGTTTGCCTACAGGCTAATGTCAAACATGCAGGAGTGGCTCAAAGAAGAGAAAGCGTTTGGTGACCACGAGAAAGTTCTGCAGTGTTTCGGGCTGGAACAGTTTTATAGTCGGTTACCTGAGAACGTGCGGTACTGGGTCCTGGATAGGCCACACGTTAGTACGGTGGCTAGAGCCGCTGAGCTAGCCGAAGAGTTTGTGACGCGTCGGGCTCGCGGAGCTAAGGACGGTCAAAAGGGTGAATTTGGCTCTAAGTTTGAGAGGCCAAAGTTCACGCCCATGAGAGCAAGGGGGGACACACGTATAGTGCGGATGCGAGTGAAAGCAGTCCGACCGAACGTAAGGAGACGGCGGCAGCCGAAGCCGAATGCAGAAAGCGGTTCGAGATGAGGCAAGTGCGCGTGTGTTATACGTGTCGGAAGCCAGGTCACTTTTCGGCGCAGTGTCCGGAAACAAAAACAAAAGTCGTGTTTTTGTCATTATGCAGCACTGACGAGAACATGAAGCTTCTCGAGCCTTACATGCGAGACCTACTCGTGAACGGGAAAGAGTGCCGAGAGTTCGCGATTCCGCAGCTACGATGGATGTAGTTCACCCCTCTTACGTAGAACCCGATATGTTCACGGGCGAGTGCGCATGGATCAAGCAAGCCGTGGAAGCTCATAGCGTGTGTCTGCCCGTAGCAAAAGTGCTTATTGAAGGACCTTTCGGAGCACTTGAGACGGAGGCGGCAGTGTCTTCTATGCTGCCCCCCCAGTACCCGTACCTATTTTCGAACAGGTCCGATCACCTCCTGCGCGAGAAGGGGCTTTTGTTTGGTGAGGCTAGCGTTCAGGCCTTAACCAGATCGAAGGTTCGGGAGCTCGCTGCAAAGGCGGTAGTTGCGGGGCCGACGTTGTCGAACGATGAGAAAGGGTCAGAGGCGCAGCAAGCTGATATTCAGAGCACGCCCGAACTGAATAAAATTGAGCCTGTAGCGTTAAAGGCACCAGATACTGGAGAGGAAATTCCCGACACGGGAAAGTTAGAAGAGCTATCTGCAGATTTGCTCATCGCGCCTACGTCAGACGGACTTAATAGGTTGCTAAAAGTCAGCCGGTCGGCTTTGATAGCCGAGCAAAAGAAGGATGGCAGCCTAGAAAACATACGCTGCATTGTCAAGGAAGGTATCGCCAAGAAAAATGCTTGCTTTGTGGAAAGAGGTGGGGTCCTGTACCGGAAGTATCTAGACCGCAGGGGAGTGGAGTTCGATCAGCTGATCGTGCCTCAACGCTATCGTCAGGATCTGTTGCGCTTGTCGCATGGGGGTTCGTGGTCCGGACACCTAGGAGTTAAGAAAACTAAGGACCGTCTATTGCAAGAGTACTATTGGCCAGGGTGTTTTCGGGACGCAGACCACTTTGTGAAGACATGCGACACCTGTCAGCGGGTGGGCAAACCAGGGGACAAATCGAGGGCGCCGTTGAAGTTGGTACCTATCATTACGGAGCCTTTCAGACGGCTCGTTATTGATACAGTGGGACCTCTGCCGGTAACAGCCACGGGGTACAGACACATTTTGACTGTGATCTGCCCAGCGACAAAGTTCCCTGAAGCAGTGCCGCTTAAAGAACTCAGCTCAGTTGAGATAGTCAATGCACTACTGTCCATATTTGCGCGAGTTGGTTTTCCTGCGGAAATTCAATCAGATCAGGGCACAGTGTTTACTAGCGCTTTGACGACAGCCTTTCTCGAAAGGTGTGGGTTAAAGCTGTTACACAGCTCAGTGTACCACCCCCAGTCGAATTCCGTTGAGAAGCTCCACTCCGTCATGAAGCGCGTGTGGAGAGCATTGTGGTTTGAACAACAAACTGACTGGGAGCTGTTTCTGCCTGGGGTGATCTTTGCATTGACCGCGCCGCATGCGGCTACGGGGTTTTCGCCAGCTGAGCTAGTGTACGGTCGCTCGCTGCGATCTCCGCTTCGCATGCTTCGAAACGGATCACTGCCCTCTCCAATGGCTGCAGACTATCTCTTTCACAAATGGCCGCCTCCTGCGCGCTGGAGCCTCGCTTTGAAACAAGATTCCTTTGAGGTGCGTTACAAAAAGGGGAGTCTCAACGGTAACGCCGATGGCTTAAGTCGAAGCCCCTAACGTGGGAATCAGCCTCAAAATTGTTTGTTATTGATGTTTTTCTTCCTGAGGCAGGATTTTAACATATTGCTTTTGTGTAGTGTTTCAAAGTGATGATGTGCTTTCTAGTGCAATTTTCCGATTTGTGGACGCGTTCTGAGTGCTGCTAGACTACTGTAAGGAACTAGGCAGTAGTATAAAAGGGGAAAGAGCCTGGCAGGGCTTAGTGAGGGTTGTGCCGTGCTTGCTGACTGAGCGGCTGAGTTTCGGCGTAGTTCTAACGCTTGCTGGGAACGAGAGAAACATGGCAACTCTCCCGAAGTCACTTTGCAGTGTCCTGTGTGAACCTGAACATGAGAACGAGGCCTTCTCGGTGCGCTGCGCCCAAGAAACGCCGAGGGACGACCGACTTCGGTTATGAGCATCATCGAGCGACATCCCTCCGGACAGCGGATGCAGTCCCCTGACCATCGGGATCTCCTTCCCCCGGCGGGGCGGTCTGTTACGTTTCGCCTACGACGCGCGGATGCAACGGACGCCGCGGCTTCGTTCAAAGCGGCGGACATTTTGGCCCGTTCGGAGCGGCCGCGACGCATCCCCGCCGAGCGCGTCCCGGCATGTTCAGTGCCACGTGTCTTTGTGTGTGCGCGTGTGTGTGTGTGCCCACGCTTGTCAAAGCGCGGCAGCCGGGGAGAGGAGCTCCCCAAGTGTGAAGCGAGGAGGTCTGACCGGCGCCGGCCAACACCTCCTAGTTCTCTAGAGGGTGTTGCGCCGGCCCGTCTGATGCGTCACTACACTCGTCTCAACATGTCTCTCAGCTTGTCCGTCGCCGCCGTCACGTGGTCTCATCCCGTGACCTTCCTTCCTGCCCGCGACGCCAAGAGTATAAAAGCAGCTGCCCCCGGACGCCGAGAGAGAGGCTCCGAATTCTTCCGTCGAGAAGCGTGCTCTCCCGTCTCTCCATTTCGGTCGACCTGACCGGCCGCTCTTTTGCGATGCTAGAATAAACGAGTTGTTCTGTTAGCAGTCGACTCATGCTTTGCCGGGACCTTCGGATGCTTCCATTGTGCCCCAGGCCGCCAGGCCAACGCTACCCTTGGGGCTTGCGACCCATTTGCAACAACGGGCGCCAGCGGTCCGATTGCAATAACGGGTGTCAGCACTGAGGTTCCAACTACCGGTGCCATCGGTGGGATCTCAACAACCGGTGACATCGGTGAGGTTCCAACAGCTGGTGGCATCGGTGGGATTCCAACAGAGGGGAAGCGCTGGTTTGATACTACGAAGAAAGAAGCGAAGGGAATGGCTTCAACGGACGCTTGCTGAGGTTGGTCGCGTGTCCTTAATGTTTTGCTTCTTCCTTGCCAGGACAATGGTGACGTCCAAAACCAACATTGATCAGTTAGGCACGTGACACTATCCGGCAGCATATCGTCATCTGCCCGCCTCGGGGAAGACTGCTTAGCGACTTCATGGATCTGCTCCGGCGCTGCACCACGTACTGAACAACCATACATCGTCCAAGTGCGCTGCCGCCCTCCTTTTCTGCCCGGTCATAGCTGCTGCGGTCGCTGGTATCTTCCTCCAGTTCTTAAATGTGTTTATCCACACACACAGCAAGCCACTTGCAAAGCAGAACCACGGACCCAATGCTGCAGATGCTGCGGTCGACGGGCAACAGCAACCTCAACCCCTGCAAGGACTTGCATCACTGCGCCTGTTACAATTACATCGTAATACGCAAGAAAAGTGCGTGTTTCAACGCTACTGAAACCCTGAGTTTCGTCTTGTATGGCATGTCCAGTAAGAAAGCCGGTCGAGCTCTGTTCACCTATTACAGAGGCTGCTTTTAAACTGAGTGGAACCCCATAAACGTCGTCAAACCCAGCAGTGGATACTCGAAGCCTTTATAGCGACTATGATGACTTACTTTAATTTAGTTTGTACACGCAACTTCGCCTAAGATGTCTTCTCTATTCTGTCTGTTTTGTACACTGGTACAGAATAACTTGGGCCAAGTTCACTTCGTGTGCTTACCCGGATATGCGGGAATCTTCGTGAAAGAGTGCCGATTCTCGAGACGCGGCATTCCTGTTTGTACAACCATTGTTTATATTCTGCTGTCTGTTTCTCTACTCACGAACGCTTCTTTCATGTAGCTCCAGTCTTTAAAATGATCAGAATCGTCCGCCCTACCATCATGATAGAGGTCTAACATTCGCTTCGTCTGTGACACGAGGGTCAATGACTCGCACGTGAACACAAGGTGATTTGACTAGCTTCCGACGCAGGGCTGTGTCACTAAACGTGCAACGTTATTTCTCAATAATCTCGATTTCTTTATATTATTTCGTAAATAGTTCCCCTGACACTCAATTTTCTGAGTTTTCGATGTCTGTTTTAAAGTTGCTATCGTTAGTAGCTGTGCGATTTTGGCCTAACCATCAGGACATTCGCGATTCACATCATAAATGTACAGGAACATCCAGAAGATTAGGTTGCTATGGGACCCGATTCTTTCACATTCGTTTTAACATGTACTGCTTATTATTACATTGCAAATATCCCCCTTTCTTCATCGAATATCTTGATTTCATTTTTTTTTCAAATTTTAATGCCGTTAGCATTCTTCGTGAACGTCACTCAGTTTCGGTGTGTCTGAATGTTGGTCCTCGGCTAGCCACTTTCGCGCCAACTTGGGTAGCTGGGTAACTCATATCTAATGGGTAGAGTATCGGACAGCTGTGCTGAGGGAACCGGGTTAGAAACCAAAGATCAGACCCATTTTGGTCACTGGGTATGTCACGCTGGGTATGTACTGCTCTTCAACTAGACTTTTTTAACGCCCCTTTGGGTCGCAGCATCAAGCGAGCGTCCTTATCAAGCCGCGATCGCGATCGCTTCCTGCTCGCCCGACGGGGAGGCGCAAGTAGTCGTGTCACTCACGAATGGGCGTCTACTAAGGACATGACAGGCTGCACTCTTTGGCTGTGTAGTATCGATTTGCGGTGTGAAAATGGCTGAAATAAATTGCGCTGCGAAAGAAGCAGCGTCAGCTTTTATAATTTCTGGAAATGGTCACGAGCTTCTCAGATGGCGCGCTTCAAAAGCCTTTGAGACCAATCGTATGGTTCTTCAGAACGTAATTAATCTAGTTTGTATACTTACTAGTGTAATTACTACATGCAATAATTTTCAGACGTGTGCCCCGGTGGCAAAAGTAATCCAGATGAAACCATTAATTTATCTCAGCTTCCAAACTTGAGCTTCCCAAAACCCGAACGCATATCGTGAGAAATCCGGTATGGCCAGTCATTTCACATCTGTGGGCAATCCGCTTCCCGAGTACGTGCCATGTTTCAAGTTATCAAGGTCAAGGTTCTCTGCGCGAGCAGTGCATATTTGATAAGAAGAAGAAGAAGAAGAAGAAGGGGTATCGCTGCAACGAACACTGCAGCTGCAGTTTCCCTTCACGGAAACGATGCCTCAGCCACGAGCATCACAGCAAACGGGTTTTCGCATCATCGCCGAACGCATGAGGACGTCGTTGTCTAGACCACGAGGTCAGTGTTCCTTAAAAGAGCTTGCTCCACAAAACACCAGCTCGAAGAGGGGTCATCACTCATTCAAGCGTGCCGCCGCCTTTCTCTCCTTGCCCATTTTCGTTGGGGCCGTTGCAGGCATAGCTGCGCGC
Organism: Dermacentor albipictus; assembly: GCF_038994185.2. Classification (NCBI taxonomy): domain Eukaryota; kingdom Metazoa; phylum Arthropoda; class Arachnida; order Ixodida; family Ixodidae; genus Dermacentor; species Dermacentor albipictus. The sequence goes on from NC_091822.1 coordinate 75,001,729, forward strand.
CATGGAGTCTTCGGGTCGGGTGACGACCATCGCTGGAACAAAAGCCGCTCGGCTGGACCGCTTTTCGAGGACCTCCTCGAAGTCCTCTCGATTGCAGGCAACGACAGCTTGAATCCTTGCGTCGACTTCCAGCAGTACGCTTGCTACAATTACCGCAAATCCTTCCCAAAGAGACTGTTCTTCAGCAACGCACCAGAGGAGCGGGACATTTTGTTGCGCAAATTCAACAACGACGCTGGTCGAGCCGTCTTCACTTTCTTCCGGAGCTGCCTCCTGGCTCAATGGAACTCCGGCAACGCCACTCACAGTGCTATGCAGGCGCTACTGAAGGCGGTGTACGTCGGAGCAGACATGACAGCGTTGAGTGTGTTCATCCTATTAGCTAAGCTGAGCCTCGTCTATGACGTTACCACTGATCCTCAGATACACAGCAATTTGCATGGACGGTTCTTGGGAGTGACGTGGGGAGATACAGCCGAGCATGTTGCAGGAGACAATGACTTGCATCTCTACCTTGTCGCCCAACCGCCGAACCTTTGCTACTCGACGCATTTTCGTCGCCATACAAGGCCCGCCTCTGAAGCCGCTCTCGAAGAGTTGACGGCTGCGGTGAATCTCAACGTCACTCTGCGTGAACTGATTGAATTATCAAGCCGCCTGTGTAGTGTCAGCGGAGGGCACCATCTCGTCAGTTCCAACGCCACCTTCTTAGGTAGCCTTATTCCCGGAGTGTCATCGAAGAGGTGGAAAGAAATCGTCGAAGGGTTAACCAACACACAAATCGCTGGACCCATCGTACATTCGCCGCTGGAAGTTCTCAAGCATCGCTTCTCGCTTCTGACCGACCTAAGTCTGCAACCGGTGACGACAGCGTTGGTCTTAATTCACGCCGCAGTAGCACTGACTATGGAGCATGTGGCCATGAACGAAGAGCCTCACTATTATGACGAACTCTGCTCAGTTTCAACGAGTGATTTAACGTCGCTTTGGATGGTGAGCCATATCTTGTCCTTTTCTGCAAGGACCGAGCACAATCAAGTCATATTAAGCATTTTTAGTTCACTCGTGGACACTATCGTCACGGAAGCGGAAGATATGCTTGTCTCCAACAATAGCATACCCGTGAGGCAGCTGCTGCGAAAACTTACGCTCGTGCTTCCCTACCACGTTTACCCGGTGGACATGACGATACCAAACCTTGAAAGCAACTTCTTCCTGAATATTCTCCTCGTTCGCCTACACAGGCTCGCTTACTGGAATTACGTGGCCCCAGCCGGCATCCCGGAAAGGGTGGTGAAAGCGCTGAGCATATGGCAGCTCCACTCAACCAAAGACTACGTGGTCATTCCGCTGGCGCAGTACACGAAAGTTGCTCTGCAGTCGACCATGACTCTGCTGCCCATGGCATTGTTGGGCTTCGTGATGGCAGACAGCATTTGGTCGGCGCTGTTTCAGGCGGCCTCGGTTTTTCACGGGGGCTCGGACGTCTTCAAATGCGACGCTCGCGACGGCGCCCATTACGCAGGCGCCGACAACTACTTGCGTATTGTAGAGCGGCCACTGCGAGCTCTGCGGTCGTCCGTGCGCACTCTGAACACCAACGGCTGGCACAAGAAGCATATTTACACGGGCCAGTGGCGCATGTCTCTGAGCCAAATTTTTTATCGGTTGGTGATGTTCTGCCACTACTGCGATGCTCCTCACCGTACTGTCGCGTCACTGCGCGGTGAAGTGGCCACGTTCATTACTCGAAGCGCGGATTTTCTCGAAGCGTTCGACTGCCCCGCGCGTGAGGCTCAAGCCGAACCGCCAACCAAAAAGTGTTAACTGGTGCTCTTACTTTAACGAACATTCGCCGCTCCAGGCTCTTAATGACATAGAGTTGTGTTTTTTGACAAGGGCTCGCAAGCTTACTTGTGGTGTAATAATATTCAAATAATTGGCCTTGATGTATAGCGATGACCGCTACTATGCTAACATTTCGTGCGTTTTATAAATATGAGAAGGCCCCTTTTAGCTGCGTTAATTGAACGTTATGATTTTTTTGTGTATTAGAAGCGCACCTCTCCCTCATTGACATCCTACACTGCAGTTTTCAACAGCGCCATCTATCCTATCTGCACGTTCCTCGATGCAAACAAACGCGAAGATTTCTTTTTTTCGAAGCGGCGTTTAGTTCAATGGATTAGTTTTCGAAAAATACAACAGCGAGGATTGGTCGCAGCACGTGTTCTCATGCATAAGGGTAATTATGTAAAACAGTACGAAGGCGCCCGCGTTACTGCTGGAATGAGTGAGTGTCAGTTGAGGGTCATGGTCGCTGACAGATGCGACAGGGTGGCCGGCATCGCACCTAGACAAGGCATGACACGAGGCCGACGAAAAATCATGAAAGAATAGCGAGTGAAAGGATTAATGCAATTCGCATTTGTCTACTTCAGGTGTTTTGAGCCTATCCATCCATCCATCCATCCATCCATCCATCCATCCATCCATCCATCCATCCATCCATCCATCCATCCATCCATCCATCCATCCATCCATCCATCCATCCATCCATCCATCCATCCATCCATCCATCCATCCATCCATCCATCCATCCATCCATCCATCCATCCATCCATCCATCCATCCATCCATCCATCCATCCATCCATCCATCCATCCATCCATCCATCCATCCATCCACCCATCCAGTTCTTGGGATACCGTCGAGGTCAGTGCATCGTCGTCGTTTCAGCTTTGTCATCACTCTCCTCATACCACTGTCGTCATATAACGGTCATGCATTAGTTGTCATAGCACCACGTGTTGCCGTCGTGGTCGTTACGTCGTTGTCGATCCAGCTTCGTCGTTGAGTTCTCGTCATGCTGTCGTCATGAAATTGTCGCCATGCCGTTTTCGCCACTCGGTATTCGTGATACGTCGTCGTCACGAACGGCATTCTTCTCGTACTGGTGTCGTGCGCCATCCTCGCCATTGCCTCGACATTGCAGAGTCATCGCGGTGTAACTGTCGTCTTACCGTCGTCGTGATGCCTCGTGGTCATTCCATCGTCGTTATTCTAACTTCGTAATCCGACTCTCGTCGTGGAGCCATCGTCACACAGTCGTCGTCGTACAGCTCTCGTCACGTTGCCGTTTTTACTACCCTCATTACTTCAGAAAGATAATCTCATTGTCATCATATACCGCCTTCGTCATTTTGTCGACGCATTCCTTCTGCGTCATTTTATTATAATCATGCTGTAGTTCTCGAAGCGTGATTGTGCCACCGTTGTCACGCCATCGTTCTCATTGTGCCATCGTCAGGCAGTCGCTTCCATGCGTCCGTTGTGATATCGTCCTCATCGCACCGTCATCGTCATACACTCGTAGTCACCCCATTGTCCTGATGCCGTGAACATTTCAGAATATCATCTGACTGTCTTTATGTTATCGTCGCCATACCGCCTTTGCCATTTCATGAACGTCATTCCGTCTTTGTTATCCCGTCATCGTCTCTGCGTTGTCGTCATACACTTTGCCGTCATGCCGTGCTATACAAGGTGGGGCGATAGCGGAGACGGTGTTTATCTCATCTAGCCGAAGCAACGGAAGTCTCAGAAAGACTACTACTGGTTTTCAGTAAAGGTGACTTCAGCAACACACTGTGTCGCTGCATTTCTGGAATGCTAGTCGCACCGCCGGGGTCAGTCATAGTGAGATGGGTTCTCCCGCAATTTTTGATAGCTTTATGCTTTCGGCATTTTGCCTGCACGTTTAAAATCCTAGTGCTTCACAGGGGAGGTTAGGTTATCTTGGATTGGGTTAGGTTAGCTTGGCGATTACTTTTGGCACCCCTCAGACCAGTGTTTGCACACAGCTGCTCAGCAGGAACTCTAGTGTGCGCGCGGACAGCGCTCATGGCAGCAGCGGAATGCAGAACTCTCCTCTTGCTACGCTGCCGAGCTGATTTAAGCACAACGGGAGGTTGTCTACTTAAATTCGTAGCTCTTAAGCCATACGGACTGCGCATCGCTGGCGTCTTTGGGAGGCATACCTATTATTATTAATGTCATCATCATCATCATCACCGTCATCATTATCATTAAAGCGAAGCTTTCTTTGCCTCTTCTCCCGACCTTCCCAGTGCTACTGCTGCTCCTGTGGCCTTGTACGAGCTTGCCGCTGGGTTTTGTTGCAACACTACCAGATGGCGCTCGCTACCGCGGCAGCGTTTCTAAGTTTGTCTGTCTGTATGGCACGGGCTGTGCTTGCTTTCCTATGCCACAAAAATGCAGATGCTGGGCTCTGGAGGTCGCGTGCTGGGCTGTGACAGTGCAATCATTACAATCTTCCATATCCTGAGGATAACATTTGGAGCTGGCGTCTCAACAGGGTGATAGCCACTTATGCAGATGAGCACGTTAACACGCGCCAGCAAAATGGGTCCAAAGCGTGCACTCAGCGGTGAAGACACCCAGGCCCGGAAGAAGCGTCGCGCGCAACAGGAGCGTCTGCACTACGCACCGAAACGTGGTGCAGACCGCGTATGTATGTATACAATGCATACATACAATTATCACTAACTTCAGTTGCGAGCAGGACACATGAACATATTTTGTATAGTAGTATAGTAGCACATATGGAGGCACATTCATCGTTTAATCCAGGTCAGCATGGTTTTCGAAGGGTCCTATCTTGTACAACGCAGTTGACTGAATTTGTGCACGACCTAGCAGGGGCACAGGACACGCATCTTAGCGTGGACTGTGTGTTTTTGGATTTCAAAAAGGTATTTGATACCGTGACGCACTGTTTAATAATTAAAAAATGACCTTTTACAATATTAGTCCTCAAGTGATGCTGACGTTTACGTCAGCAGTTTGTGGTTGTGAATGGTACTCAGTCTCAGAGGGTGCAAGTTGTGTCCGGTGTTCCGCAAGGCTCTGTGTTGGGGCCACTATTGTTCTTGCTGTACGTGAATGACGTTAGCAACTGAATAGTGTCTCAAATGCGGTTATTTGCGGATGACTGCGTTCTCTATAGAGTAGTCATTTGAGACCTTGATGTTGAAATATTTCAGGAAGACTTGAACAGAATCTCAGAGTGGTGCGTCAAATGGAATATGAATTTGAATTTGTCTAAAAGACAAATTCAAATTTCATTTCATTTGAGACCTTGATGAAATTTCATTCCATTATTATGATGAAATTTCATTCCATTTGAGACCTTGATGTTGAAATATTTCAGGAAGACTTGAACAGAATCTCAGAGTGGTGCGTCAAATGGAATATGAATTTGAATTTGTCTAAAACTGTTCGCATGAAATTTACAAGAAAGGAAAACCCTGATGTGCAACCATATGCTATTAGGAATGTAATGTTGGAACATGTATTCGAATTTAAATATTTAGGTGTTTAAATATTAAATAGGAAGAGAGATGCGCCTTTGCGCATCTCTCTTGCTATGTCATCATCATCCCTCATCACATCTTTATGTCCCCGTTCCCCCTCCCCCTGTGCAGAGTAGCAGGCTAGAGCACCTTAGCTCAGGCTGACCTCTCTGCCTTCTTTCAATTAAATTATATATATATCTCTCTCTAGGTGTTTATTTTACTCCTGCATTGAATTGACGCCGTCACGTCGATTATGTCGCTGATAAAGCATGCATAACTTCGGGATTTGTTTGCCGAAATGCAAACTCTTTTACGCAGTAATGTCGGGACATTTTGTACAAGACTTGTGTAAGGTCGATTCTAGAATACGCGTGTACGGTTTGGGACTTGCCTACTGGTAGAGATCAAGTTGGAACAGGTGTAGAACATTGCCTCTCGTTTCGTATCTGGCACACACGGGGCTCGGTACAATGCATCGCGTACGAAGGAAGCTCTCAACTGGGGATTGCTCGACACGTGCCGAAAGAAGTTGAGTCTGAAGTTCTTTCATGCTATTTATTATTCAGGGGTTCGGGTTGATCGCGAAAAGTTTGTGCAAGAGCCTTTTTATAGATCCAACCATGTTGACCATGATTTTGAGGTCCGTGAATTTGCGACAAGAACTGAATTGTTGAGAATGTCTTTCTTTCCTAAAACCATTAGGGAATGGAATAGACTGCCGAGGCATGTTGTGAGGGTTGAATCAAATCGTGGCTTTATTTTTGATGTTGTAGATTGTAGATGTGCATTGCTAACGGCTTTGCTTTTTCTCTCCATTTTTTCTTTTTTTTCTTATCACAGATAACACTGTTCAGGAGCAGAGGTGTAATATGTACTTCTTGTAGCACCCCCCCCCCCCACCCATGTGTTGCCTTGGCGCTATGGGTTCCTTAATAAATAAATAAATAAATAAATAAATAAATAAATAAATAAATAAATAAATACTTGAGTTATGCGCAGCCCCATAATTCAATTGAAGTGTAACACTTCTGCCACGATGCGTTGTGCCATGCGAGGCAATGACTCAACCCTGTCAGAGATTATGAACAATGACGACCAATCCACCAAACCATCTAAATTCTGGAGCATTATCAGACCAAAAGAACAAGATGGCATTAAACTTTGACAGTCTTTGGAATAATATGACAAGTGACGAATGGTGTGCTGCCTTAAACCTCGCCTTTGCCAAATAACTTTCTGATCGTTCTTTCGATGTGGCCCCAGAAGTGCTTAAGCATTATTTTTTTCCCGTGGATCCCGTTGTCATTGATTTTACAGGTATTGTGACGTTAATCCAAGGCCTGGAATTATCGTACAGTTGCGGCGTTAACAATAATAATTCAAAGTTTTTGAAAAAATACTGCTGTTTATTTTAGCGTATACTTAGCGCACCTTTTCACCCAGTCTGTTGAACACTCAACGCCGGCTGATTGGAAGGTGGCCAGGGTAGCTCCACTTTTCAAACAAGGTAATGCGAATTCCGCTCTTATCTACAGGCCTATCTCATCAACAAGCATTCCCTGTAAACTTCTAGAGCACATTATATATTCTAATCTCGCTTCCTTCCTCTAAAAGAACTCCTTCCGAAGTTCTCGTCAACACGGTTTTCGAGAGAATTTTTTTTTCTCTAGCGACTGAACTCTTGCCTTTCACTAATACCTTAGCATCGACTTTAGATAGGGGTTTCCAAGCCGACTGCACCTTTCTAGACTTTGCAGAGGCGTTCGATAAGGTGTCACATCATTTACTCCTTAAAATAAGCTCCCTGAATAATGACCCTAATCTTTTCAAATGGATTAAATGTTTATTGACTAACCGCTCTTAGTTTGTACCAGCTAACGACTGGTTATCATCACCACGAGCCGTAACATCTAGTGTTCCCCAAAGTTTTGTTCTAGGTCCTTTACTCTTTCTAACTTATATTGATGACCTTTCGATTGGAATTAATTCTTCCCTTAAGCTTTTTGCTGACGGCTGGGTTCTTTTTCGTGTAATAAAGAACCTAACGACTGTTACATCCTTCACTGTGACCTTGAGAACGTATTTAATTGGTGTGAGCGACGGTGTATGTATGGTTCTTCACCCGTCTAAGTGTAATGTTATGTCCATCTCACGCCAATATACTCCCTCGAGAAGGTTCGATTACAAGATTAACGGAGTTTCGCTAGAAAGCGTCCTGTCTTATAGAAATCTTGGTGTTCACATTACTAACAACCTATCCTGGCGCATGCACCTCGAATATATCGCTAAGAATGCGGACCGTGCCCTTGGATACATGCGCAGAAACTTCTCTCAGGCTCCATCCCATCTGAAGTTACTTTTATATAAAGCGCTAATACGGCCTAAGTTAGAATTTGCATCATCCATATGGGACCCCGTAGAACTCACTTCACCCGAGGCTGTAAAATCTGTTCGGAACCGGTCAGCTCGCTTTATCCTTTCGAATTATTCTCCCACGGCTAGTGTTTCTTTAATGAGATCGAAAGTTGGTCTAACTAATCTTGCAGTTCGTAGAAAAATTGCACGCCTCAGTCTTTCCCACAGCATTTGATTTCATAACCACACACTGAAACAAGAATTTCTTTCTTCAATCCCATGATACATATCATCGCGTGTTGATCATACGCATAAGGGTGCCGTTCCTAGCTGCAAAACGAATGTGCTTTTTAATTATTTCGTACCTCGATCAGTCGAGGGTAGCGCGGTGAACTTGCTCACCGCGTAACCCTAGACCAATCGGAAGCCGACTCCTCAGAGAACAGAGACACGCCCTCCACCTACAACGAGATTACTAAGCAATGAGTCGTAGAAACTACTTCGTCCCTCATCCGCGGCACAATAGAGCTCAAGCATTAACGCTCCGTCTACTACAAACGAATACCTATCCGAATCCGTCGCTCTTGCATAAAATCTATCCGGATACTTACACCAGCGCTGCCTGCCACGACTGTGGAGAAATAGCCACGTTAGACCACATGCTCTGGCAGCGTGCCCGGTCACGCTCTATCATCGCTAACAGCTCGGCCAGATGGGAGGCGGTTCTCCGCAGCCCTCTTCTGGCTGACCAACTCTGGGCTGTCCAGCAGGCCCACGATGCGGCCGAGAGGCTCGGCCTTGCGGTTCTCACGTGGGAGCGGCCCGCTTCGTGAAGACTCACGATCTACAGGACTTCATTAAAGTTGTACCATACCATACCATACCTAAGACTAGAGCAGAGTGGAACGACCTTCCGCCCCTTATTGCCTGCATTGAAGACACGCCATCCTTCAAGACAGACACAACCAAGCATGTCATTGAACAAGCATCTGCATCATGACTTTTGCTTCTTGTTTGTAATTTTTTACTATCTATAACCTTCTTGTTTTCCCACCCACCACCGCGGTAACGCCCCTGTAGGCCCTGACAGTATTGTAACAAACAAACAAACAAACAAACAAACAAACAAACAAACAAACAAACAAACAAACAAACAAACAAACAAACAAACAAACAAACAAACAAACAAATAAATAAAATGCCTCAAGCAAACACGTCTTCCCGTGTGTTCTGTGGACTACTCAGACAAACAGCACTGGTGCACGCAAGGCGCACCACTGCTGGTAGCGTGTGACGGCCAGTGTGTTACTCAATAAATAAATGGAAGTGTCCATGTATTTCTATGCTAACTCCTTGTTTGTTCAGTGTTTGCTCATATTGTACTTTTTGATGACCTTGTGCCCACTCCTGTAATAATCCCTATCGGGATTGACACTATTGTGAAATAAATAAAATAAAGGTAATGTTTAACAACTCACTACTCTCGTATTGAACTAAATGCTGAACAAATTACATATTCGCTGTCAACATAACCGCTAATTACCGTCAATCAGAGCAAGCAGCATACAAAGCTTCGCTTGAGCATATAAAATAGCCTCGTGAATCACGTTGTCGAACTTATGTCGAGGGATACGCCAATAATGAAGTTGCGTGCAGCATTGTTGAATATACGCAGTTGACGAGGCTGATCATGTTGTCTGTGCTGCTGCGGCTCGTTCTGTACCCTGGCATTTGCAGAAGGTTGACATTCACGTTCATCAGCAACCAGTCCAGGCACGTCAACAACATCTTTTCCATACGCTTTCCCACGCAACTAATGAGAGCAGTCGGACGATAGGAGTTTTGCCTATTGGAGACTTGCCACGCTTGAGTACAGGGATGATACGAGCTCGTTTCCAGCAAGGTTCAAGACGGCCACACTCCCAGCCGGTATTGAATACGATAAGTATGACACATTTAGCCTTGTCGCCTAAACGTGTCAACTCGGCGTCGTTGAGGCAGTCGGCACCAGGAGCTGACGCCTTGTTCACCAGCGGCAACGCGCCAAGTAGCTCCATGATCTAAAAAGGTTCGTCTGCGTTAACAGTGGCCACTGTCGCTGAAACCTCCTGTGCTGCTCCACGCAAAGTTGAGAGTGCCGCTGCAGTAGTGATCTTGGAGTAGAAAGTCTCCGCCACGTCCGACTCGTTGCGGTTATGGCATAATGAAATAGAAATGAAAGGATGTACGAGCAATAAAAACAGCGCTAAACGACGGGACGACCTGACGCCTGTCAGTAGGGCAGGCGTCAGGTTGCTGTTTACTGCCAAAAATAAGTTAGGTAGCCTGTGCCACCAAGTCAATAGGGTAAGCAATAACAACAAAAAAAGTTGTAAAAAGCAGCACAGACAGAGGTTTGTTGGTGACTGTTGTGACTGTGTGGTGTACAAGATCCCACTTTCATGCAAGCGTTTTTATATCGGCCAAACGGGGCGTTGCATCAACGACCGCATGCGCGAGCACTCCAACAAATTTCAAAAACGGGCAAAAAATAGTCAGTTGTCACTGCAATGCAATGAATGCGGCTGCAAGCCATCTTTCGAAGGTGTAACCTATCTGTCAAAATATCTTGATGACCGCGCACGCCTTATATCCGAAGCCTTCCACATTCACGCTAGTGGCGAAGCATGTGTAAGCCTTCCGTCCATTTCTCTCCTTCCGAAGGAGATTGCCTTCTGATCACATTAATTGCAATTCCCCCTGCGCATGCCCTATTCTGTAGATTCTGTGGTTTCAGATAGCGGCGGAGCATATATATTGCTGACTGACGGAATAAACACACTTTGGTTGTTAGTCAGCGCTGTTGTCTGTGTGCCTTCACTCGTCCCGTCGTTTAGCGCTGTTTTTATTGCTCGTAATCATGAACCAACCAGCCCAAATGCGTACTCTTTTGAAAGGATGTAGTTGAGTCGGCGGGGTTTTCAGGCTGGGGTCAAGTTTGGAACAGAAGGTCCGCCATTGCCTCCTGTCTAGCTTGTCCAAGTGATTTTGGATATGTCAGTTGACTAGCGTCGCGAATGTCATCTACAGACAACGTCCTACGAGCATGCCTCTCAGATCTGCGGCGCATTGCCCGAAGCCTCTCATACAGAACTTCGGCTGTTAAATGAGTTCGAGGTGGTTTAGTGCTTTTTGTCTTGCTCGATTTAGCGCACCGACAAACTCCTCGAGGGTAAATCCAGATGGGTCTGAATCCTCGATTGTAGCGTTATATACAGCCCACTTGATTGATTGATTGATTGATTGATTGATTGATTCTTTATTGGTTTATCACATGTACATGTGATGGGAGGCAAAGGGAAAAGCCATTCAAGGATGGCTTGAGGGAGTCCTTCGCCCCCACGCTGGCAAAGACAACAGCAGAGGCACACACGTTCTGTTCACATGGTCGTACATAAACCTTGACAAAACCATAAAATCAAACACATTAGTTACTGTCCTACGTAGGGCATCATGCGTTAACATATTTTACTTCACCTCAGCATCGAATGACAGCACATTTCATAACAATGTACGCTTAGTAATAGTGACATTGAAACAACATAATTAAATAAAAATCGTAAACTTAGTGCAACGAGCCGCCCTTCGTTGTGTGTACCATGTTGGACAGCCCAAAGAGGTGTGGGTTGGTACGTGGTCAATGGCGTATGACTTTCGATGTCTACAAACCAAGTCGCCGTAGACATGAGGTGCGCGAAGATCATGGTGACGTCTAGTGCGCTCCATCTGTCATTCTAGACGAAGGTTAGCTGCCCGTCGTTAAGCATTGCCAGGTTATTTCGAGGTACCATGTCAAAAAGGCGTCGACTGCGTACTGAAGACCTCCAACCACCCCAGGTGGGTTCTCAGTCCTCAGTTAGTATCCACATTAGTCCTCAGTTAGTCTATCCACATTGAATGCAGCCCGTCGTGGTATGTATAACGCAATCACCGCAAATGTCAAACTGTCCCTTTTCACTGTCATTTCAGCAGACTCGTTGGATGCATCGGCTGCAATGGCATGAGGAAACCCGTGTAGTTTCTTATAGTAAGTACTAAGGGAAACTCTGGCGCTAGTGTCTTAGGGATCTGCAAGCACGGCGCCTCAAGCAACAAGGGACCGACGGGCAGTCCACGGTTTGGCCCAAACTTCGTCCTTCTGGCTTCAAACAGCTTCGTGACCTTGCGCATTTATGATTTTCAACAAGACAGTGCGCAACGATTGAAACAATTTGCCGCGAGTAAGCAAGTTCACCGAGTCGAATTGCCTCCGTTGCGTTTAGAAAACTGAGTGCTCGGAAATTTAAAGAGATGAAGTCTTAGTAAAGAAAGCCCCAAGAACGTCCAAAGCCACAGGCACGAAGATCAGACAAATTCATGCACTAACCATATTTCGCACGTTGGCTGAACGATCGTAGCGCCGGAGTTTCCTCTAGTATTTTTTGTAGGAAACATTACGGTGAATACCCATCGTCGTCTTGAAGAACGCTGACTAATTCGTCACAATAGTCGTCAGTTGTACTCATACATACTCGCACGTTTTTTTTAAATTTTTTCGCCCAGTGGGTTCAATTTGACTGCGTCGCTCCGATGAAACAGCAGGCCACCATCTATGTGCAGCGTATGTGCTAACAGAAAAAAAAGGAAACAGAAAAAACCACGCGTGAGTCCAGAACCTCGTTACTGTGAGGTACGTCGAATTCTCATGGTCGATATAGATGCATTTTCGTGTTTGCATTCAGCGTGTTTATTGAATTGCTGTGTTCGCCTGCACTGTGACTATTTTTGTCATTGCCTATTCAGCCCCACCTACCCTTCTATATAACGCCATTCCGGCCTTCAGGTTATCCAAATAAATAAATTAAAAAAAATATTTTGTGGTATAGTTTTAACACTTCTTCTTTGCATTACCGTCCATGAAGACATATTGGAAGCAATCGCAAACAACACTGAAAAACATCGCGATTGCGGCAGTGCGAAAGACCTTGAAGGAAGAGAAACGTAATTTGCGAAGGCCTGTTTTACTTCATTGCTCGGTTGTGGGACAGCAGAGTTTCAGAGGTACTGCTGTAGGCCCCACTTTGTCTCTTTTCCTTCGCACCGAACAGTCCTGCCCCATCAGTTACCCGTGACCATGGTCAAGAGGGGCGGAGCATTGTCAAAATAAGGAAATTCATTTGAACAACAACACTTATCACGCAGTGCATCACGTATTGGTTAACGCACGCCGAGAAACCTGTGTGCATATCATTACAGACGTTATTTCTGTCTTTCAGCCGTAGCAAAATAGCGCTCGTCGACCGTCGGCTACAGAGTCGCTGACGCACAAACATTTGCAAATATTTGTGACATGGAATAGCATTAAAAACTGTCTGATCCTTCTTTTTCCTTGCCTAGAAAAAAAAAGCAAGGGAGTTAAACTTGGCTTGAACACGCTTTCCCTGCAAAGGTAGGTTTTCAGAGACTTGACTGTTCTTACGCGCCTGCCGTTAATATAGCAGTGATCCTTTTTTATTTATTTATTTATTTATTTATTTATTATCATACCCTCAGGAACCATTGGGCATTACAGAGGGGGGTGGGTACATTATTTAAAAACAGAAAAATATTCAAGCCTATAAGGACAAGGATAAGAGAAACAAACAGCAACAGCAGCACAATAAAAAAAAAAGTCCAGCAAAATTCGAGTCATCGCCAATATGCACAGAATTGGCCGCATCGAAAGTAAATACTCTTATGAGCATAGCGTATGTTTTCGAGTATTTGCAAGGATATTAAAATCATAAGAAGCCGCGACGGATACAAGGCTCAGGCGTGCCTTTAGCCAATTTATCGTTGTCGTCGTTGTCCGACTGACAGCCTAATGGCTCCCGACGATGTGTTATAAAGGTATGATTATTTTTTAGTTTGTGCATGTGCTGCGTTCTTTCTCTTTCATGTGCAGCCATCAGTGTTTTTATCTCTTTCTGAGGAACATGAGCAGAAAGACAGGCAGCGTTAACCATTCGTCCAAAGCTGTGCAGCGTACAGTGCAACCTACATTGCGTCATTCCTTGCCTCTGCTTTTTTTACAAGCTCTCCAAAACACCGCGGAAAAAGGAAATCAATTTCATGCAATCTGTGGTTCTTGGCTGCCATGTGGTGCTTTCGCCCACTTTGTATTCACGTTAGCGGACACGTTTTCAGCAAAAGCCATTGACACAGCGCTACACTGCAGTTAGACCAGACCCTATACCGTCTCATTAAATGTGCGCTGCTTGTAATGAAGTCAGTTCACTTTCAGTGCCTCCTAATTCAGACCTCATGCTTGTCAGAACCAGCACGGTTGCAATAGAACAGGTACGAAGGAGAGGCCTTCACAATGAGAACACTGTACGGAGTCCATCTGCAGGACATGGTGTCTGTACCTGCGTTCTGCTTCTGAACCCGTGTTTGAGCTTTTAGATTTCTGACCGTTGCGCCTATATTGTAATATTGAAAAGAATAAAACCAAGAACGCTCGTGTACTGATAGATTTAAGCGCGCGTCATCAATGAATTTATTGACCATCTACAATGAATGAATGAATAAATAAATAAATAAATAAATAAATAAATAAATAAATAAATAAATCATTTTTAACACATCGACGAATGCAATGTGAACAATTTTAGGTTGGTGAGCAGTATGTCCGTTATTGCCTTCAGGAATTTCTTTGAGGAGGGTAAGACGTTGCGGAAGAATGGCCTGAAAAAAAAAATTGCTTCATCCCTCTTTATGATGAGTTGGCCATTACACGACAGCAAAACGTGTATTGGACAAGCAGTGGCAGCTTTGTTGCACATTTACAGATACAAGTCTATAAATGCGCACAGTATTTTATTAATTACAGTTTCGCTCGAAGGGCAACGTAATGACATCGGTAGCAAGCACGTGAGATCTGTACCGCTTTGCAGCGTAGACAGCACCCGGGAGGCTGCCAGGCATCGTAGGTGTATCCGACGTGACGGTGAATGCGTATGTGGCGAAACTGCGTCGTTAGAACGCCAACGGTGTCACGCGCGTGCCCGCACACATGTTCAAAGGTGAGCCGCCGCGGTGCCACCGAACAGTGACGGTTGTCGGGGGTCACTTTAGAAAAAGCGCGAGGAACGCACTATAGTATGCACGTACGTCATCCAACGATACTCCGCGACTTCTGGTTTACGGCAGCGCCATGTTGGGGAATGATATTAATTTTTCCCGTGTAAATCCCGATTAGTTGGATTATATGCGAAAGCCATTCGATTCGAATGACAATAAATCTCCCCGTGTGACAGGGGGATTACAGGGGTATAAGTCAGTAGCACCACTTAGTAGTTTCGCGAACGGTATCCACACAGATATGCTCCAATTGGCACTTTAACTTTTATTCTATCGTCAACGTGTCAAGAATAAGTGAACTGCCCACACTTGAATATATGTGCGCTATATACGCGCACTGAATGACAGACTACGCCGATGGCGAACAAATGGTAAAAGCTGAACGTTTCGCGATGGTCCACAAGAGTAAGCGAGTTACTAGAGATAATACATCATTGCTACAGTGTATTACGACTTAAAAACAGATACGTCTCAAGCCTTGTACGCAGCAATATAGAACAACTTTATTGAAAAATAAAACGCTCAATGGGTGGAGCCCCTAGACAAGGGCCCCACTGGCTTCCGCAAGCCGTCTTGCTTGTCGGATGATCGCCCTTTGTACCTCTTCCTGTGAGCTGGACAGCAACGCCTCCCAATGTGTATGCTCCGTAATTTCTGTGTTTGTCTTTTGTGGATATGCCGTGCATGCCCATGAGATGTGGTCTAAGGAGGGCGTGGCTCCACACCGTGGGCATGTGTCCGCATATCTTTCGGGATGAATTTTATGGAGAATGTGCAGGTTGTTCTATGTATACGTTTGCAGCTTTCTCCATATAACCTGTTCTTCCTTACTGAGGTTCTTATCTGGGGGTGGTAGTTTCATTATATTTCCTCTGTGATAGTTTAAAATTGCAGAGTAGTTCTGGTCAATCGGGATCAGGTGCTACACACCACGGGTGCTCACAGGACGCCTCTGAATACCTGTACGCAGCAAGAACAAAGTTATCGGAACTGAGCACAGCCGCGAGCGATAATGCAGAAAGTAATCAGATAGTGACCGCACCGAGGAACTTTACCGAGTCAGAAGCGTGACAAGCCTCCGCTTCAATATTTCGCCAAATAAACAACGAAGAGTAAAACACCAATCCTGATTCGGTTCACGCGCCGCCGCCGCGGTTGCGCAGTGGCCATAGTGTTGGGCTGCCGAACACGAGGTCGCGGGATCGATTCCCGGCGACCGCATTTCACGCAGACCGGGTACTTAGATGTAGGTGTACGTTGAAGAACCCCAGGTGGTCCAAATTTCTGGAGTCCCCCACCACCGCATACCTCATAATCAGGTCATGCTTTCGGCACGTGAAACCTCATACTTTTTTTTTTCAATTCGGGAGCGGAAAGTTTGAATAGCTTGGAATACATATTGAACCCCTCTTTTAGCACAAGTACCATACACGCAGCTTGCGCCGTTTGGACATCGCTTAATCACTTTCGAAAGCGCTTTTGCACGTTCTTTGAAGCTGTGGCCAAAGCTTCATGTCGTACATCTAGTCATCGTCTACGAGATCTCCAGAAACAGAGGATTGCTGAGCCGCACCGGCGTCATGCACATCCAATGTAAACACGGAGACGAGGGAGGCAGTTGAGGCAAGCAATTGACACGTCACCACGTGATCAAACATGGCAGCGCCCACGGGATCGCCGCGAAAAGGGTCAATAGGCTGCCGCCCTCGACTTCTACAGAATCACACAGTGATAAAACGGATAATAATTTAATATCGTCATTGCAACAATTATACGTCGTCACTTCCACTACCATCATTACTACCCTTATACGCGGCCGGCCTTGTCTTGTACGAAATCACACAATAATAAAACAGATGACATGATATCTAACTATAGG
This sequence comes from Dermacentor albipictus, assembly GCF_038994185.2. Taxonomy (NCBI): domain Eukaryota; kingdom Metazoa; phylum Arthropoda; class Arachnida; order Ixodida; family Ixodidae; genus Dermacentor; species Dermacentor albipictus. Next base: position 75,018,481 of record NC_091822.1, read on the forward strand.
GATTGCAACAAGAATATGTAATCAGTAGCACAGTTCCTTCCATAAAGCATCTTTTTTTCAAAGAATTCTATGCCTACTTTCCGAAACATTAAGTTGGCACAGAGCGGCAAAGTAGCGCCATCTCACTGAAATGCGCAGTGATGATTGCGTGGCTTACGTACATGGGACACATTTTCGCTGAAGACTGCCAGACAACACTTTAGAGAACACAATCCTGGAAAACAACAGAAGTCACATAGTGTATAATCGAAAGCAGACAGACGCGGATGTGGTTGGCAGGTCAATCACTGCAGTAACGTTGTGCTAGCGGCTAGTATAGGCCCTGGACGGCTTCTGGGTTTGCTCACTGACGTACCCCGCTAAATGCAGCATGCAAGAAAGGCAATGGCGGCAATATCGACTAGCAGGAGGGCGCTAAAACAGAAGTCCGCTGGTTTTCAACACACATTTTTCTTGTACATGAAGACAATTTCACAAGTTGTCTTAACTTATACAAAAAACATTTAGGTATTTGTCTTGAGCCGTAACGCGCATGTATTTTATCCGAAAACATAACAATTTATTTTTCGCACATTGACACCAGCTTAAAAGATTCACCGACTCTTACCATACTGCCTAATGCAAAATTTGAGCGCAGTTCTATACGTGTCTTCTTTCACGATATATTAACTTGCCCGGACAGTCCGTCTCATGCAGCACGTTGCAAACAGAGCGAAGCGGGGTGCGACTGCCTCGCTAATCTGGAGATCGCGAGAGGCAGCGCGTGGTTGACGCGTGGGCGCCATTCGCAGCAGCCGCCACAGGCAGATCACCCAGACGACGCGCGCTACTCTGGCGCCCTCTCGTAGGCGTCATCGCCGCACTATGCATTTCTTCTCACGTTTTCCTCATACCCTCCTCCTCCTCCGCTTTCCTCCTCGTGTTCTCTTCTCTCGCCGTCTATCATCCTCCGTTGCGCTCCGCGTTCGCTCTTTCATCCTTCGCTGTGCTCGCTCGCTCGTTTACGCCGACGCTCGCCGCAGAAACGGGCGCCTAAGAACTGCGCTCTAAAACACGTTTTTTTCCCGACGTAATAGTCTGGTAAGGCACACGAACGAAAACTTCTTGCAGCCGCACACTCGCTGCTGCTGTGGAGCGCATGACACTGTATATAATCGGTGATTATAGCATTCAGCTAGTCAGCATGAGGCCGTTAATTTGGTTACCAGTCGCGCCGGCCTTGCTCATACCAAAGCACAATGCAAGAGAGCTGTGCACTTAGTTTTAAGTGCATCTCTAAGAGACCGAATAACAAAATTAAACGGAACCCTTACCTCCGTCGTCCTTTCAGCGCAAGTGCATGCCTGCTTTGAGAGAGAAAATTCAATGAATCAATCTATTCATCCATCATTCAAACGATCAGTAATTCGGTAAATGAAGGATAAAATGTCACTTTACGGACACCGTGTTACTTTGACCGTGGCATGGTCAAGCACAGATCTGCCATTTCGCAGCGTCGATTGAAAGACCCAGAGAATGTTCATATGAGGAGCACTAAGTTGACTTCGCATGTCAAAGTTCAAATTTCTTGCCTCATTTACTTGTATTAAATGACAGAGTGAACTGACAATTTATTTCTTACGAGAGAGAAAGAGATGCTTCTCCACACTGGAGGAAGGAGAATGGGAAGAAAGGATAAGGACAAAAGCAGTTCTCCGCACAAACACACACGAGAAAAGTGCCCTGACAGCTCATCAGTGATACATTACCTCTGATTTCAAAGATGCACTAGTGCTTTTATAGCAACTCGGGCTGCCGTCGGCTGGGACCAGTGTCCAAGAATTCTATTTTTCGTAACAGAACGGGTGTCAAATTCGTCGAGCGTCGTGCACAGAAATTGCGCATTGAGACGGGGACAACCGCACGCAAAGTGCACAGTCATCCTTTCGCGCTCACAAACTTCACGTGCGGGGACTTCTGACCCTTCCTAGAGGAGAGAGCACGCATTTGGAACGGTTCTCGAAACCACAGACGATGTATGAAAGTTACGTCACGTCGTGACAAGCCGCCCTCGTCTCTCTCGTTTGGCCAGGTCACGTGGTTGTACAGGTAGAACGTGGCTGACTCCAGGCCCGAGTCGACGAACTTGGCAAGGGCACATCAACCTGTCTCCCCGACGGGTTAGACAGGTAGCACGTGGAGCTGCTGCGTCATCTGATCGCTACGAAGCAGATCCAGTCGACGCTCACCAGTGAACTACTCGGTGAGGAGGGTGCAGACTATCATGATTTCCGCCGCGTCATTCAGGGCGGGATGCGGCAGCGGGAAGTGGCTTTCCGAAACTTGCCAGTTTCGAGGGGTCACAGATTGGTCGGTGAGGGTGAGACCGGGGTTGAACTTGGCGTGGTAAATTTAAAGAAATCAGTTAATTTCGTAAGGTCGTGACCTGTCGAGGCTGGTTGCACAGTTGAATGCCAACACGAACGCAAGCTTTCGCGACTGCTTTTCATATTCGTATAATGATATACGTTATATTCGTTATATTCGATATATTCGTTATAGATGATATAGCGCGCGGTGCGCGTCCCTTCGCCGCGCCAAATGCATTGCAAGATGATAGAGTTGGCGCTCCTGTATATTTTAAACCGTGGGCAACGCATATATTTTAACGAGGACGAGAATGTTATGATGATTATCGACAGCAATGCACAATGCGGCGAATTCGCGCACGAGATTAGAAGCGCCTTCATCGACTTCATATTGTCGCGTTTCTTGTGCAATGCTAGCTTTCCCCGTAACAATATCATGACAAGCCTGCGTCATTCGAAGGCTAAAGACGGAGATATGCGGTGGGCACATTCATAAAAATACAACCTTAGCACCTTCCCCCCAACCACTCTTTGTTCGACCACACCGGAAAACAGCCATAATGAAGCGCGCGACGTTATCTTAATGTGGTCGTAGCTGTTCATGGATGAATATATATTCTGGCTGATTACATGTTTGGCTTATATATTCGGTTTTGCTGCTGTATCACTCCCGGCCTTCGTTCACTGTTGCAAGATTATCACGTTTATTTTTCCCAAGCTTCGAGGCAAATTTTCCCTTAATTACCCTTATTCCTTGGTAAAACTGTCATTTGCCACATGATCGTATAATTAAATAAAGTTTTTAAATCACTGAAAAGGTTTGCCAGATATAAAAATAAAGTAGCCCTGAAGGCTTCTAAAATTATAATAAATTAGCTTAAATTATACATATAAGAAAGTTAAGGTGGCAGGCCACAAACACAAACAAGAAATTATTTAAATCAGGAGCCAGGATTCAAGTAACAGTTTTTTCCCGAATAAGCATGGCTTATTTAGCTTATTCAACTATTTAAAGCGCAGAAAATTGGTCATTTTGTTTTTTGACAGGTAATTTTTTTCGCATAAAATGTGATAAAAGTACTAGCCGCGCTAGCAATGATAAGTAACTAATAAATTGCAGAATTGAGTGAAGCTTCGGTGTTTGTGTAGCTAAGTAGAAGACCTGTGCACTGAACAAGGATAAATACATTGTGATAAATATTAAGAAAGTAATTTTCGAAAAACTAAGGAGAAGGAACAAAATTGCCAATTTTGATAAAATTTATTTGAAAATTGAGCAGCAAATGCAAAAATATTTCATGCATTTGATGCATGAAATGTTTCATGCATGATGCATATTTCATGATGCATGATGCATCTTTCATGCAATTTTCATATGAATACGTTCAATAAAAAATTATAAAAGTTTGCGTAGCATGAGGTTGAGCAAAATCTTGTTTGGGAGAAACGTGAACAAATCTTCAAATCATATGAAAGACTTCAAAACTGCGCACAGGCCTAAAATGCACCAGTTTCATAGCTGGATCCCCACGATATGCATTGGAATTTCGTTTTGTTCGTGTGGCTGCTCCGTGACAACATAAGATGAAAAAAAATATTTTGCATAATTTTCATATCAAAGTAACAGTATTGATTTTCGGTTTCGCAGTACGAGGCTGTGGGTTGCGAAACTCACTGTAACTCAAAAAGTAATGATGATAGGAAGTCGATTTTTTGCGAAGGGTTGCTGAATGTGTGGGTATATATAAAGTGTAAAAAAATAAATTTTGTGAAATAATTGGACTTTTGAATGTGGACTGCCACCTTAAGAAACATTCGTCAAGCAATCACCCACCAGACAGGATTGTATTCGGTGTCTGCTTATGTGCGGGAGACGAGCTGGAAAAAGCTTAAAACCTAATTACGATTGCTTGGTGAAACGTTTCTTTTTTAAACCTCAGATATAAAGCGCTTGTTGTTAGCCTTTCACAATATCGAACACTTTAGCTCAGTCCATAAAGCAATTCGTAAACAGGCAGTTATAATTTCTGCTTTACATAAATAGGGGTTAAGGATTCACACTTAGTTGCGAAAGTAAAAAAAAAATATCGTTTAATGTTCAATTTTAGGTGCGCGGGTATGTCGTTGCCAAACGCATACTGATAACATTAAAACCTGGGAATCTCCTGTAGTCATCACCTTTTACTGGGGAAAGTCAGCCCCTGAGCAAAGGATCGTCCAACTAGGTTTTGCTGAAAAGTCTTTTTAGCTTTAGCTACGCATGCGCTGTGTTCATCAGAAACCTCCCCGTACGGTCGCTTGCGTGAGTACAAGGGAATGTCCATCTTTACAACAGTCCTTGTAGCCAATTCTTGCCTAGGGTCGCCAGGCAGTGAGTGATCCAAAACCTGTAAATACAGCTATACAAAACAGCGTGTGAGTGACCGTTTTCCCATCTAGGAATGACTTGCTTTCAAGTGGCGACTCAGAAATACGCTTATGGTTGCCAGTGTTCGTACTAAGCGACACGAAACAAGACGCACAATATTTTTGACCTTGCCAAAATTTTTTCCCGCGTTTTACATTGCAAAAAAGTAATTTTCACTTCTTTTTTTGCTCGGATACCTGGTTATTCTCACAATGTAAGAAATTTCAGGCGATTTGGCAAGGGTGGGTCACCTGTGTAACTATCTCTCTTTTGAACACGAATCGTAAAGCGCCATTCAGAAGAAAAGCCTGAGTGGCACTCAGATATACAAAGCTGACTACAACGGCATCGTGACGACGATACAACTATATGGCAACGACGACAATGAGACGACACGGCGACGATGACGACTAATAGTAATGACGACGGCATGATGGCATTGGCGACACGACATAGGCAGCGTGACAGCAGATAACCTGTCGAAGGCAAAATACGAAAAAGAAGCCGATTGCGAAGGAAATTTGCATGATTGCCGAGACAGTTATTTTCGGTAACGTTTCTTAGTTGAGCGTTGAAGGCGTCCTGAATATCAAGTCAAACCGCTGCTATCAACGAAATTATCAGAGAAAGCATTAGTGTCGAGCTGACTCGCAAGATATGTTAACGGTGCCTGTGGCCTACGGTTTATTAAATGGACTGTGAATTTTACTCGAAATGCCAAATTTCATTTTATACACCAATCTACATTCCTTGGCGGAAGCGCCACATCATTCGTCCCACAAAAGACGTGGCGTGGTTTCATCGAAGCGAACGATGTTGGCTTGAAATAAAAATAAAGTGGAAAATAAATGTGTTGTTAGGAGTTACGAATGACATTTTCACTCATGGCAAAAGAATCTGCCTGTGAGAGAGATTTAAAAGTAATTCGTTTATTTTCGCTGAGTTGCTTAATTGTAATCTTCTCGGATTATTTGTTGTAATTGAGGCTTGCTGGTTTCTACACTTGTTTTCCAGTGCAAGTCAAGGAAAACGTCACACAAAAATTGTTAACGTGCATACTCAGACTATTAGCGGTGGACGTATTCTCCGCTTTAATTTTACGGGGATGGCGGCTGCATGGCAGCGCCGCTGTGTCGCCATCATCATCATCTGGGCCTGGCTCATGCGCTCGTGCCACGTGCAGCCAACCTGGAGGCGAAGCGCGAGTAGCGGCGACCAGGAAGCAGTCCAGATTGTCGGGGGCTACGGGCAGTAAAGGTTGTCTCTTGAATCACTCTGGCACCCTGTGTCGTATGTGGGAGCCTCAGCTGGCAACTGGCTCGGAGGACAGGGCCCTGAGCTCACATTTGGCGCCCAACGTGGGGCCAACTGGTGGTTCTCAGAAGATAAGCATCTGGGCTTTTTGTTTTAGGCTTTACTTTGGCCCTATGCGAAAGTAAAAGCGTTGTCAGGTTGAAAGTAAGGACAGTCGATTACTGTTATCCCGCGGCCGTTCCGGAATGGCATTCCACGCTAGGAGCACTCGGTGCTACTGCGTATAGTGCCACGCGAATACAACTGGTGCCCGCACTACTATTCATATGTGGGGGCAGGAGTGAACTGCTCTGAGCGGTATAGCGGTGGTCATTAAACCCTCTTTCTGCCGGGCAAAGCCCCCAACCCAACATACTCATCAAAGGACTCGGACATTGACCAAGACGCCATCAGGGGATTGAGTGTAGTAAGTGAAGTCCTACAATACCACTATTTCTTCAGAGAAGCCGTGAGCCGGCTCCATTAAAAAAAAAAAAATCTTGATGAATGGCTCATACAATTTTCTGCAGATTCAGCTTTCTTGAGAACCTCAGAAAACCTGTTAAATGCGCCAGGAGGCATTCGTATCGCTTTTTCAGAGTTTATTCGCGTGATCCGCGTGCATACAGCCTAGATAAGTACCGCTTGACGGCTTCAAGAGGGTCAGTGATAGTTTGAAGAGGTTCGCGAGCTCGTTAACCGACGTAGGGGGAGCAGCGTGTCCGCAAGAAAACATTAAGATAAAGCATTAAGATAACTAACGCATTAAGATAAGGCGCCAAGATAAGATAATAAGACATCCGCGATTTTGAGATTTCAGGCACCAGTGCAGAAGAGACAGTGTTGCCGAAGGCCGCTTGAGGTGCTAACTTTCGGGAAGAAAAAAAAAAGCGCGACGAAGCGAAGCGAGAGGTCGTTAAACGGATCAAATGGAGCAACAAAGTCATTCTTTAGGACTTGACCTGCATCAAGTAGGTAGAAAAGGCTTTGGCTATCAGTGGAGACACATTAAGACCAAGGTTTAGGTTGTAAAGTCTTGTGCCGTGTCGTCGCCCCGGTACTTGGTATGGTATCACTGATATTGAAGTATTCTGGCGCGTTCGATGTGTTCCTATTTTTGAAAATATTGCCTTATGGAAAGGCTTTAGAAAGCAATGTGCGCTCGTTCGTTGACCTTAATGTATTAACAGAGGTCCAAGGAGACGCTGTCTATGTCTCATGTCGTCATGTGGTGCCAGCCGGGGGAACTTCAAGGTCACGTGCTGTATTTGCGTATTTTCTGGCTACAAACACTCCGCTCACGACAAGAAAAAAACTTCTTGGTTTTCCTGAAGCGCAACTTCTTTCTTTACTCACGAGGTCATCGTCTGCAATGTTGGTGTAATTAGCCTTCAGCTTCGCTTATCATCGCAATGTTATCTGCGACCTTGAAATATAGTATTTTAAAAATGTCTTACCGACGTGCAGGGAATGACTGCGATGACACTGTGCCTCCTTGCCTAACAATCTTCTTGAATGATACCTTGCTCTCATTTTGCAAAAAAAATGCTGCGGAGTTTCTAGACATATTATGCGCTACTAACATACTGACACCCTCAACGAACATAAATTTTTTTTTTGAAGTTGCCTGTAGCAGGTAGCACAATTGTAGTCCGTGCGCTGGTCTATCCGAAGAAGGCGACATGCGCAAAAAATTGAAATGCATGATGGACTAGTTAACAAAAAGTAACTAATGAAGTTTTAAACTAATTACCTCATGACACATATTGCAATATAAAAATTCTAGCGGATCACACTGCAAGGCATATGCAGATGAAAAGAATTGTGAGGATGAAACCACTTACGAGATATGTGCCATTAAACGTTACTGTAAGAATGCACTGTCGTTTCACTTACTTATTTAACAAAACGCCATTGAAACATTGAAACAAAAGAAAGTGACTGGAATGCCAATGCATTCCTCCTCAAAGTTCGGGAAGTAATATTGCGAAACTGGTGTCATCCTGAGAATTTGTTCGAAGTGGATCCGCCTTACGAACTTCCCGGCTAGAATTTGTACATTGCAATACGGGCCGGGCCATAAGGTAGTTAGTTAAACATTTAGCTAGTAAATTTTTGTTAATTAGTCAGTTAAGAATTTTGATTCTTTGTGCAAGTGATGCCCGCCTCATCGAGTAGACTAACTGATGGACAAGAATTGCGCTATCTGCCACAGATAATTTTTAGATATTTCTTAAAGTGTTTGCTGAAACACCCGGTACAGCTCCCAAATGCCTTGAAACCCAACACCTCTGCCAATCCCGGCTAACTTTTCTTCTCTCAATGATAACAGACGAATGAGGACACCGACAATTTTTCAATGCTAGCGAACTTGAATGATTAAATTATCTTCTATTTATTTATATATTTATTTAGAAGCTACATCGCCAAGAAGGCATTACAGTGGGCAGGTTAAACACAGTATGAAACATAAATGGAAAATTTCTTCATATCATTGCATAACATGTAATAACGACAGAAATATAATAGCGATAGTTATTGCAGTTTCAAAACATACAAGGTATTCACAGGCAATGCTATAATAAAAAGATACATGAATTTTGGTTCACTTTAAGGGGGCAAAAAAAAAGGAAACCTAGTTTGACACTCTACTGACAACACCAGCAGGCAAGCATTGCATTCATTAATAGTGTCACGTGGTAGTGACGGCTGAAGACACAGCAAAATAACTGTGAATGGCAAAACTAACTTTATTGGGCGAACCTGTACCCAGGAAAACAGGCTGCACTCAATGCTCAACGAAAATGGGGAACACAGTCGCCGATCGTCGGAAATCTGATCAGCGAGTCAAGCGCGTCGGCTTTTATACATCAGTCGTCGAATCTTCCAGAGTAATCCCTGGGACTCGCGTGCCTTGCACAAAGTCCTACACTATTCGCGTCACGTATACATGCAATCAGATTACACAAATTTCGGTGACAGACATTCGATGGAACCGTCGATAACATTCCAGAAACTTCCGATACATGCAGGCGCGTCCTGCGCTGTGCAATAACATTTGTTAGACGGTGAAACGTGGTCGCCCGATAAAGATAGGCAAGTACACGTGTCAATAGTTTTTGGAAATAGGACTTTTTAAACAACTCTGAGTTGCAGGGAATTACGCGTACTTTCAACTTATGCCCTACCCGTGGTGGTCGGTAACGAGGACTTAGTACATATATACTTGTTCCTTTGGTGACCCGCCGTGATTGCTCAGTGGCTATGGTGCTGGGCTGCTGGGCTGCTGACCACGAGGTCGCGGGATCGAATCCCGGCGGCCGCATTTCGATGGAGGCGAAAGCACCCGTGTGCTTATACTTAGGTGCACGTTAAATAACCCCAGGTGGTCGAAATTTCCGGAGTCCTCCACTACGGCGTGCCTCATAACCAGAAAGTGGTTTTGGCACGTAAAACCCCATAATTTAATTTTTTTTAGTTCCTTTGGTGTGCCAGCCGTACCCTGGCATATGGAATGAAATAGCTTTCAGCGCAACGTTGTCCGTCGCCCTTTCAATGCTTCCCCTTTTAAGCTTTCCTTAGCCCCTTTAGCGCTGCAATTCACACCGTGAGTATTAATCTCTCAATATCGATGCCAGGGCTATAAAAATGCACCAAACAATTATGCACAGAAACCCACGTGCAAGAAAGTTTAGTTTGTTCTGCCTCGCGAACCCTTATCACATGCGCTGTTAAGTTTACTCGTGGTTGATTTTTTTCAAATTGCACGACAAGGCAAACTCAACCGGCAGGCACTCGAAGCCCGCGGTCGAGATGGGAACATCAGGCAAGGCTGTCCTGCTTGTCCTTATCGTGGTGGCTAAACTTTCAAGTTTAGCCACTAACGGAATACTAACGAGACCGCTCCCGTGCGGTGCGCGGCGCCGCAATTTATTTCAAATTTGTTGGCAATCTTCTACGTACCAATGCGCCTACGTGCAAGGGTTATGAACACTGCTTTCGAAGCGACACTCGCGTAATGTTTAACGTTAAGGGCTCGCCGCACCTTCCTTGCGTCGTAACAAACACGCCACTGCTTTATTTAGTCTTTTTTACAGACGTGTGAGCTCATCATTACAGAAGGAAAAGTTGACTAAGAAACATGCTTTAGTTTCCTCCATGGCGTCGATTCTGAAGCAAATACTTCATTTTCGGGAAGACATCTTCTAGAGTTACGGGAAATGGCAACCGACATTGTTTAAGTATGACACACAGTGCCCATGTGGACATTATAATTTTGTTGGTAAGTTGCAGAACTCTGTGAGCACTCTTTGTGCATGTGGTTGGTGTAAAAAAAAAGTAAAGTTGAGCTCTTCATCAGCGTGATAAGTTGTTTCTTTCTTATCTGTGGGAATAAATAAATTATCGATTTAAAATGCATAAACTAATTAATAAACTCAATCATTTGCTTCACAAATTTGTTCAAAAGACAGATACGTTTGGGCGTGGTTGAAACTTGCAGATACTTATTTTTTCTGTAAATTACCGTGTTAGAGAAATGGGCATCGTTTTTTTATATTGCGTCAAGACGGCCTAAATCCCAACGACAGCGTATTTCAATATGGCAATTTTTAAAGCTTTTGATTGCTGGTCTAAAGCTTTCTGATGCAGAAACACTACCCACTGAGAGACGGTTGCTAGAAGGCATCACAATTCAGAGCAAATGCAATAGCTCACACAATACTGCTGCAGAGAATATAAGGCTTCCTTGCCTGTTTTATGCGTTTTTATTGACGTGATTGAATAAGGAGAGATTGACCCAACGAGATAACACCGGATACTTCTGTCCGATGAAAAAAAAAAAAATGGAGGCTGCCCCCGCTAAGTTAAAGCAAGCTTTAAAAATATTCGGTCAACTAAAAGCATATTGTTTGCGATTGTCGGAGCAAATCACCGACTCTTTTGCATTGTGTTTAGTTGCGTCATTAGGCAAGCTTTATTATATATTTCGGAATTCTTAAAGGAAATATACCAATTTGAAAAGAGGCAAAACGTACAACGAAACATTCGAAACACCCACACGTCTTCACGAAATATGAAAGAAAGACAAAACAAGCAGATGTGAAGATTTCACGGCACAATCGCAGTGCCCTCAAACGTGCCTCACGCGAACGAAGGGCGTTCACATAACCTATCGAGTTGCCGGTAAGAAAATTACAAAGCAGTGTTGCAGTCGTTGGCTTCGAATTACACGTCGGCGATTAATCTTGGTTGCGCTGCAGATTGCAACGGATGCGGCCATTCGTGATAGCGACAAACAGAATAACGAACCTGAAGTTGTCGCTACCTTGTCGATTTCTTGACAATAGCGTACTAGGTCAAAACAGCGCGGTTCTTTCACACGTGACACCATAGAGAGCATGCATGCGAGTGGGTGCTCGCAGGGGGGTTAGTTTCGTACTTCGCGGACTTTGTATATTATGACGTGGAAATAATTACTGTAGCCTAATTCGTAATTATTTTAATGCTGCTGAGCCGATCGTAGCGTAGTACGCAGTATAAGTTCTTCTGTGCAAGTTTTTTTCTTCTCTAAATAGAACACTAGCAGCGTTGAGTGATTAAACTTGAGTAACTGCGCAACTAAAGGAAAATGCAAAACAGTTGTGCGATTTGCTGTGCAGACGGTCCGACAACGAGGGTTAAGTCGCGTTCTTCTATAGTGCGCCCGTGTCTTCTAAAACCTTGGTTAAAGTTCGGTAAGACAAGCAGGCACATCACAAGGCACAGACATTACACACGCAGGGCAACAAATAATCAAGGCTTCACGAAATGACGAAAAACGAAACACTAGGAGCACGAAACGTCGCCCATAAAAAAAGAAAGAGCATTGAATTCACCTGAAATGCACAAAACCAAAGATGTCACAATAGGGAAAACATGAAGATAAATCAATGGCATGTCTTTCTTTTTTCTCGTGCTTCACCCTGTGCTTCGTCACGGCCATTTCCCAAACTCGCCCAGCCGTGGATGCCACTGATATTTTATATTCTTCACGGAACAGTTCTAAATTACGACCTAAATGGATGACTGAATCCGCAGATATAGAAGCAAGTGCGCTCACACCATTTGCTCGGGACAGATAGCGTCGCGCGCTGGAAATTAAAGAAAGAAACAAGAACAGATGCGGAGACTCCAACTTATCATTTGAAATGTTCGCTGCCTTGGCGTGCCTAATCGAACCCTGACTCCTCAACACGTCCGTTCGCCGATGCGTTAGAGGCTCATTATAGACTGGTTACAAAAGTGTCTAGAGCGATGACACGGAGAGATTACAACTTTGGTCTTATCTTACTTTTTGCCCTTGTGTCTGAGCTAAAAAAAAAAAGAGGGCCATTTTCAGAATTAAAAAGAAAGAAAGACAGAGAATGAAACTAAGGGGGTCACTGGCTCACGGTAGTGAACGAACACGAAATTGCTAACCCCGAACTAATCCTTTCCACAGCGGTTTTCCACCACAAGGCGGCTTTGGTGACGCTACCGTTTCGAATTCCAGGCGATTGTCTCTGTGAGATTGCCGGCCATTCTGATATTAGTTAGGTCTTCAGCGTGGGAAATCTACCTCGTCGGCACTCCCGCAGTGGCTTGTCGGAATTCAGAGACCCAGTAAACTATTACCACCACTACAAGAGCGCGGTATTGTGGACGCTTCGGTGCGCCTACGGGGAATTGAGGAAACGAAGAAAAACGAAATAAACTGTCTACGAGTTATGTCGGAGCGCCAGTGGTTTGTGCTTGTGCACTAGTCGAGCCAGGGTGAGCCACATATACAAGAAACGAAAAGCGCCGGCCAAAAGGATACTATCACTTCAGACAAATTCGCACTCAACTTGGGTGGCGGCGGCCGTAGCATCCGCATCGCTGCACCGTTTTGTAGAGGCAAGCAGGCGGTAACGCGCGGAAAGAAAGGAATTCGAGGGGCGATGTTGACACGAAAGAGAGAAAGTTGGTTAGCAGTGCCTTGCCCCCGTGGCTCAGCGCTCGCCTCGCGTTTTCTTGTTGCCGCCAAACTGTGACCGGCGGCACGGGGGGAGATGACCTTGAGAATGGTTGGAGCGGAGCACGCGGACGATGTAGCCGTGCCCGGATGCGTGTAAGTCATAGCAGCGCATTAAAAAAAAAGGAAAAGAAAAGGCTGCTACGCGGCTAACGGCCAAGAAGATGAGTGGGACCGTGTCAGCAACGCTGTATTATACCCGTAAATTCTGTCGGGATCTCGGCGGAGGGTCTCTCTCGCCTTGCAGAATCGCTACCGTCGGTATGAGCGCTCAGCCCACTGTATCAGTGCGCCCGCGCCTGAAAACGGCGTTATCTCGGGGAGAGTCCTTTCGACCGGCGTTTATCCGGCCATCGAGAGGCTTCAGCAAGTTCGCCACCGGTGCTTTGCATACGCGTACGCAGCGAGGCTGGTCCCAGGGGGAGCCACTGTTTACACGCTTTATGAGTTCGGCGCTGTAGGCCTTTCCTCCTCGCGGAAGAACACGGCGCGGCGCCTTTGATACGCGCGCCGCCTGGCGCTGGCGGTACTGCACGCAAATAGAAGGAAAATGACGGGCTTTCATCGTTTGTTTAAGGTAGTTACGGGCGTTCGGGAATTTTCAGCGGGCACGCGGAGACAGGAAAACGTGTTTGTACCCCAACGCGCACGCGTGGTTCGCCAGATTCGGCGGTGTGTGCCTCTCGACGTCATCACCTTGAGCTTTTAAAACCGGGGCACGCGGAGTCCATCCGTTGCACAGAAACCCCGGTCACCGACGCAAGACGCCGGTCGCAACACTCGCACGGCGGGGCCGGAACACAGAGCGTCGAACCAGCGCCCTGCACATCGTAGGTGTCCTTACGACTTCGCTATTTTTTCACCCGTGTCTACATAGTGTTTCTATTAGGAGTGAAAGCTTTCGGAAGATGCGATGACGTTAAGACGCGTGATACTATTCGGCACTAGGATCATGACGCGGAGATCATGAACACTGCGGGAATTCTTACAGGCTGTGAGGGCTTCCGTTATGAAGCAATTCTGATTACCATCGTGATGTATAAAACTTCGTTCAGTGAGGGTAAGTTTTTCTTGTTGAAAGTCTGAGAAAGGCAAAAAAATTTTTTTTTTAGCAGCATATCTTAAGGGTGGCAGGAAGTCCCAAACTTCGCGACAAGCGCTATTTGGATAACACGTTAAGTAACATTCTTCACTTTTAAAATTAAGGCCATGTAAGTCAAAATTGAAGTCTGCCGATTTCATTTATTGTACTGATGTCCATGCTACGACTTGACCAAGCTGTCCGATGAGATATGTTGTTATTGCAGAAATTATTTGCACTAAGAGCGCCCTTCATTCAGTTTCAAGCAATATGCCATAGAGCCGTACGCGTAGCTAGTGTGTGAGATAGTGCCAACATTACCGGTTAAGAGAGGCGCCTTGTCTAGAAGTAATCACAATTCACAAATACAAACCAGTCTGAGTATTACATGCCAAATTACACATTAAGAAACGAGTGTAGCTATAGGTTTCGAATTAGTACTAAATTGCGCATAATGTAGTTCACAGCCGCTATTAATGCACTGCAAAAAAAAATATTTCTTTTACATCCACTGGGCTATCTTCAAAAAAACTTTCTAGTTTGCTGATGAAAACCTATGAAGGAATACCTGTTGCAAATCAGCCTGCTTAAATCATGTGTATAATTATGTGCGTTATTTCCTTATATTTTAGTTTTGTTCCTTATTGCGGTTTATTCAAGTGCGATTGTTTGTTGTCGTGTGTATTTCACTCTGGATATGTCTCGTGTTTTTCGTGTCGTAACAGAAGATTGTGCAAACTCTCAGTTTTTTTCTCTTTCCTTTATTGAAAGTGAATATGTGTGAATTCTCTATTAAAGGTGTTTGCGAACGCTAGAAGACTGTTTTCTACAGTTACTATCTCGGACTATGAGGAAAGTTCTACATTTGCATTCTGTATGTGCCTTTCTTTAAATTCCAAATGATTCCCTTGCGTGCGACAGCGAACTGTTAAACAGCTGTAAATGTTCACTTCACGCACCGCCATGCTTCGTTCATGCAACAAACCAACATTGTGGACAAGGCGGTGACACAACTTATTTGTTGCTACTTGACGCCATAACAAACAAATCAGTCAGACTGACTGACATCATTTTTCCCGGGGTCTTTAATGTACAAATTTGTATAATGAACATCCACCCAAAAGCAGCACATCCTGAGCCCTTGAAGAAATGCTTAAAAATCACATTGTGACGATGGAGGTGGACCGAGTGCGTTTATTTGGCCAGGCGACGGAGAGAGAGAGAGAGAGAGAGAGAGAGAGAGAGAGAGAGAGAGAGAGAGAGAGAGCCGGCCAGGAACAAGATTTGAGTTGAAGCTTATGTACAGGTGAAAGCGGTGAAGTGTACACAAAACGCTCGCATAATTTATTTTTTGCCCGTTCACCGACATGTTGGTTCTTTTACCAGCTTTATTTTCCTTTATCCACTGACCCCAGCGCAGCGTTGACAGCGCTTTCTATAACTAGCTAGCATTCCTGTCTTTCTCGCTCATCTTCCTGTCACCCTTTTCAGAACTTCAATACAGGTGAAAGGCGAAATGTATCTCTATACTTGGTTGTGTCTTGCTGGTGGGCTTGGGTCCTGATCCATAGCGAAGGGTCGGTCACCTTTTCGTCTCGTCCTCGTCAGTTCGCGCTGGTATTCGTTCACTACGTACCTCTCTAAACGCGAGGAGCGAACGTAGTGTGCAGCTCTGAGCCGCATCCAGAGCCGTGCGTTGAGGCGTCTTGTAGCCATCGGCCGAACACTATGCTGAATACGATTCCTTGTCTGTCTCTCTGTCTCATGTATTTATCACTGTGATCCATACACCAGCCTGGTGAATGAGAGCTCTAGGAATAACAAGCTTCTTGTTCTTGCTCAATAACAAATTTCATGGTTCGAACAAGGACGCGATAGCTTTAGCTGTAAAGAATATAGGAAAAGAATATGTAAGAATGCGTGTAAATAGCCATGCCTCGAAATTTGCCGGACATTCTTGGAAAAATAACAATGAGACTTTATTTTCCTTAACCTGTATGTAGTGACAAAAGTAGCACGCACTAAAAATTGCCAAAAAAAGTATTGGTATGAAATAGCGGTCAACTATCTTTTTCCGAAACAAAGGCGGACCTACTGCAATCTGTTTTTGTTCCAATCTCCTGACGTAAAATTTAGGTAGCCACGTACGCAAGCATCGGGCGGTAACCCGCAGCGTTGCTTGAAAAGCCTAATCAAACGCGCTCCTCATTTATAGGCACGTCTTTTGCTTTCAAAGTGAATAACGTTGCCTAAATTGAGCAAATTTTCTTAACGGACTGGCTTACGAGCGGCGATGACCACGCTCAAGTGGAGAGGGTTTTGATGCGGCCGAACCAGCACAATGAAAGTAGATAACTGGATGAAGAGGGTGATGCCGGCGTCTTCGATTGGTCCGCTTCCCCTTACTTGTAGCTTGCAGTGGCTGGTCGAAAATCGCAGCGGCGCGCAACGAATGGTTAAAGATGCCGCCAGATCTGATCCTCAGCAAGAATGGATTGGCAGAGTGATGTCGTAAACGTGATGAAACGGCTCGATAACGTTATACAGCGAAGCAAAAAGTGTATTAAACGCAAATAAATCTGTGCTCCCCGGCACCTCCGAATAGCCAGAGCGGAGCGATCTGCAGGCAGCCAACCATCTTCTATTCATTTCGGAATGGGGCAGCCTCCGGCTATTCGGAAAAAAAAAATCAGTTCTGTTCCGTATAATAATGCAACTTTAACGCGTTCACGGGCGCTATGACGTAAAGCTAATCCACATTCTTTTATTCCAATTCTGCAATCAGCCCTCCGCGATTCAAAATTTTCTGGACCACCCCTACTTCGCCTGTCTG
Organism: Dermacentor albipictus; assembly: GCF_038994185.2. NCBI lineage: Eukaryota > Metazoa > Arthropoda > Arachnida > Ixodida > Ixodidae > Dermacentor > Dermacentor albipictus. The sequence continues at coordinate 75,035,476 of NC_091822.1, forward strand.
TCACGCCACGTCACAAGGACCGCGATTGCTCCCCATCTAATATGACGTAAACACACTGATTATGCATGATTGGACGGAACAAAAGAAAAATAGTTATTTCTTATTCGACACCTTTTCACAATTATACCTCGGCTACTGGTCAAAAGCTTTAGGGCTGCACCCACTTCACCTGCCTGTCACGCGACGTCACATAACTGCGAAAACTCACCACGTCAAAGTGACGTGTACGCGTGAAAGGTGCATTAATACGCCGAACAAAACTGAACTCTTTTTCCTGAATAGGCGCAGGCTGCCTCATTCCGAAAGGAATAAAAAGTGGCTGCCGCCGATCGCTGAAGCACTGGCTACTCGCACCTGCCGGAGACCACTGGTTTATTTGCGTACGATAAAGCTTTTACGTGGCCATGTAATGTTTTCGAGCACTTTCGCCACGTTTACGACCTCGCTCTGCCAACTATGTTTTGCTGAGGATTCGTTTTAGCAGCATTCTTAACTTTCCGCAGCATGCCGCCGCAATTTTTGACCAGCCACCGCAAGCTAAGTAAGGGGAAGCGGACCAATCGCAGACGCCGGCACCACCCTCTTCATTCGGTTATCGATTTTCAGTGCACTGGCTCGGCCCCATTGAATCCCTCTCCCCTTGAGCGTGCTCCTCGCCTCTTGACAGCCAATTAGCTAAGACAAGCAGCTCAGTCTAGGCAATGTTATTCGTTTTTAAAGCAAACAAAAGTGACCCCTATAAATGAGGAGAGTGTTTGATTTGTCTCTTCAGACAGCCCTGCGGGTCACCGCCCGATGCCTGCGCAGCGGTTACGCAAATTTGTCGTCAGCAGATTGGAATAAAAACATTGGAATAGTTTCACGTTTTATGGCCCCGGGTCACTTTCACGCGGTGAGCTTTTGCGATGTCGTGACGTCACGTGACAGACAGGCGAAGTGAGCGCTGCTCAAAACCCTTTGACCAATAGCAGAAGGCTAATGGTAAAAAAATGGTGAATCAGAAATAATTATTTATCTTTCGTTCGGTCGAACCATGTATAATTAGTCATTAGTCTGCATACATCGTAACATATAAGGTGTTATCACGGTTTTCATGGTGTCGCGTGATAGAGAGGCGAAGTGGGGGTGGCACGGAATTTTTTCACCAATCGAGGAGAGCTGATTGCAAAATAGGAACAGAAAAGTTTGGTATAGCTTTACGCTATAGCGCCCCAAATACGCTGTACCGTTAGGGAGGGGAAATACAAGATAGACAGTTTTCTTGTACAACGCCACAAAGCAGTGGCTGCTTTACTGACGTGCTGCATTATCGATAAGATTGGGTGACCTATATGTTAATACAGTTTATGAAAAAGAGAGACATAACTGGAAAAAAAGAAGTTAGTATCGACACAGAGGAATTAATGGGACCAAGAAATAATGTAAAAACTACATATAACGTCTCAAAATTGTGGATACATTTACATAATATAAGTTTCTCATCAGTCAAATATAGATAAAACACAAAGAAAACTGCATACGTTAAATATTCAGAAGAAGCACCATTTCTGAATAGCATTACCAGTACCAGTACCAGTACTTCGTTGTCTGTTTGTAGGTCAGACGCCACCCGCCTTTTACCGTCACCAACTCACTGATACCACATTTGCACTGAGAACTTATTTAATTTCAACTAACTTTTGAATGACGAATGAATGTGACAAGTGGCAGTTATGTAGTGTCGGTAGCCGAGCTATTTTCTTTATAAAAAAAAGTTCTATTGTGCATTTGTCGGACGCTTACGAAAAGATCGTTTGCGTAGCGTTCACCTGCCGCAGATATTAAATCTTTGTGCAAGTTATCTCTTAGGGTACATCGGCTCCAGTATTAAATGAATGCCCCACTCAACTTGATGAATTGAGATGCGGGGTGTTAGAGCTATCGCATTTTGCAGCGGAGCTGCGCGTGACGACTTTCATAAGCTGTCGCACTTCGGCGGAGGCTGCGTGCGAGAACGCTCCCGTACAGAGGTTTGGGTGCATATAAATGCAATCCATGTGGGTAAAAACTGTTCCGGAGCCCTCCGCTGCGGTGTCTCTATGGTTGCATCTGTTGCGTTGTTTTGGGACGCTAAATTTACGAGCATGCGATGATTGTAACTCGGGGTTTATAACGTGTATCTATGCGGTCACAGAACGCTGTCTCGTTCGATTGTACAATTCATTCCTGCATTTACTTCATTCGTTAATTTTGAAACGAAAGCAAAAAATTGCAATAATGCCCGAAGGCCGAAGCGCTGACAGCAACGGCAAGGTTTTGCGTATCTTAGATACTGTTTGCGTATCAACTATCTCTATCATGATACGTCTGGCAAGCCGGGTATCAGTACCTGTATTTTCGATACATTAAAGGATGTATCGAGCACCCCAAGATACAAGATATTGGCTATAGCAAAAATCACCGTTCGAAACAAGAGACGTTGGCTGAACTCCGCTCCTCAAGCTTATACTGCTGTCACTAAGCCACCTGAATAAAACTAAAGGCAGCGACGTTCTTTTATCTTTCCGCCAGAGCCTTCCAGCGAGGACAGGCGATAAGGTCTGCGCGTCCTTATTGGTGGAGCAGTCATGTGTTGGCGCTCACTACATCTCGACAAAAACAAGCACGCGAGCGTCTGCGCTCAGCCGACCCTTTGTTGTCTTGATATTTTTGTTTTTAGTTGCATCGGTGCCAAACGGTGCGTAAACGGCAATACGTTCACGGAAAATCTAAAGAAAAAAAGTACACAGCCATATTTGCGCCATCGGGCAGAGGCTTCTTATTGATGTTCTTGTAATTAGATGGCGACCCGCTAGCTGGTCGGCAAGCAGAGCAGCGACTCCCATCGATTACAAAATCGACAATCAAAAACAGCTTACAGCGCAGAGTATAAAGAGCTTTTATGTTAAGCAGCTAAAGCAACCCAAATAAATTGCTTCAAATTGAAAGTATTATAATTTGACCGAGAAAGGCTAAAATGTTGAGATACTATAACAGTCATTTGATTCAATTTAAACAAGGTTGGTCGGATTTAAAAAATTTCCACGCAAACATTTTTGTGTATGCGCGTTTGCTGCTACATTATTTGCGAATGCTACAATTTGCGAATGCATCGAAGTATCAATACAAATGGAAAGTATCGTATCGGATGCAATATAATTGTGGTAGTATCTAGTATCTCTATCTCATATACGTGTTGCCCGAGTATCTTGTATCATATCATGATACAACTGCAAAGTATATTTTCCCGGCTCTGTGTTCGAACACTTCCAACAGTGTATCTACTATGCCCGTGTGCGACATGCCGGCGAGAAAGCAGCGCGCAAGGCAACTCCTGCCAAGTAAAGAAACAGTGCCCTGGCAGCTAGCAGGCGTCCCAGAACGCTGGCGTCACGAGCGCTGAAGTGGAGTTGCAGGCATTGCACCCCGACGCTGCACGAGATGAGGAGGACGGGAAACTGTCAACATACCATAAAGAGCACTGGCGCCGGTATCAGTGAACTTACACGGCTTTAAGTTTGTGGACTTTAACATTGCTTTGCAATATCTTTAATAACTCGCGATTAAAGGCATACACTGTGAATGTGATGTTTTAAAACCATTCTTCGGGCGCTGCAATAGCCAAAATTCCGATTAATATAGCAGTCAAGACCATGAAACGCGATCACGGCAACTATGTGACGGTTGAGCAATTTTGCATCAACCTAGCATACCGAAACATCTATACAGACCATCACACCATCGTCATGGCCAGCCACAGCTGCGAAAATTCGCCTGGAGTGTCAGTATGAATGCAGTCGCAATAAAAAATAAGATAAGGCAGTGCTCTCTGAAAAATAAAATAGGATAATTTAGTTAACAGTTTCCTGTCGATTGAGCGGTTTTCTTACCCTCTTGTCAGATTTCAAACTGACGTTCGGAACTTGTTAGTTTATCTTTTTTATACGTTTATTTTTGTTACTTCTATGTGTACAAAAGTCCTGTGTTCTCCCACGTCTCCTCGTTCGTTTGGGTGCTGACTGCAGCGAAGTAGCTTTTGAAAGATTGCTCTCAGCAATTGCTTCAGCTCAAGCAGGTTTAGCTAACTCGTCTCTGTAGCAACGTCTGTTTTGATCCGTTCCAGTAGCAGCCAGTGTGTTCGAGCGTTTCTGAGAAGTGTTTTGGGTTCCTGTTTTTAGATAAGGGGGCTTTTATCCTGTAGACACGTCCGGTGCGTCGTCAGCTACATTGCACACAGTGCCTGGGATCAGCCAAATGACGTTTTGCTTGAGCAAGAGATAACGTACAGGTGAATTTGCTGAATGAAATAATGATGATGAAGAAGTATAGAAATGTTGAACGAAATCGTGGTGTTTGTAATCGAGATAGAGCCCTTCATTGAAGGCAATACCGTCCCTTTACATTTTGCAGGAACAACATGACTGCTGGGAATCTCCGCAGGCGGCTGACCATGCTGGTAGGCGTCGCCATTTTGTACGTGGTTGCCATGGCAGCAGGGGCGGCTGCGCTCGCGGTGACCGACGTCCGGCCGTCCATCGAGCAAGCCGAACAGCGGGCACGCGAGCTGACCGAGATACTGGCCAGCCTCAAGAGTAACCTGCTTGTTTCTGTCGCCGCCGATGATTTTTAGTTATGCCAGATGTAGAGATGTCTCTCTACCCCGTGATGCTGTGGGGCCAAGTGCAGTATAAGCTAATATGTCTGAACGCTTCGGTGACTTGTAATCTTCTCTGCGATTACTTATTTTCTTGAATAAAATCTATGCTAATCCCAAATAACTTGAGAGTATTTTGAGTGAGTTTTGGGTGCTTCGAGTAACCTGCTGCATACGTGAGCGACTTGAAGAAGACCTTGCATCCGTTGATTTGCAAAATGTAGCTGTTTCTATAACACGGTGCTAGCGATTTAGGGAGTTTAGGGAGGTAGTAGGTTATGCTCGCGTTGTGCAGTGATCTCAACCTTAACGCGTTCTTTTTTCGCACCCATTGGCTCTTGTTATGGTTGCCGATGCAGTCAAGGCGTCTGGTATATACGAATGGCTACAAAGTCATCACGAGTGACGAATGCGCTTAGGAGAGGAAGGATGCACCGACGCCATGAATGGGGCACATTTATTGCTGAAAGCAGTGCGTTTTCCAGGAACCTGTTATTTGTATATGACACAGCTTTGGACACCTCGTCAGAAGAAATGATCAGCTACGACTTATTAGAACCTGGTGGATATTCGTTTTATTCTCGGACGGAGACGTGGAGAAAAGGGAGGATACTGAATCACCGAGCACCAACTACTGGAACGTTTTCACGTAGTGAAAAGCGAATGCTAACCGACGAAACGACGTGTTGCTTGTAAATAAACGTTGTGAATAGGCTAGCCAACTGGCGTAAGGTTAAGAGATAAGTGACGCAGTGAATGCATCGAGACAAAACGGTAGGCTTTTCAGTGTACTCTTGCGATTTTGTCGTTTCGCTTTAGCCATCGCGTCATACCCTGTGTTGGGCCCATAGTGAGGGCTTCTTTGCCTCCTTATGGTGTAGAGATGACACTAAGGAATGAAATCGCTCTGGTGCTTGCACATGTCATTAGATTTGCGGCTTTTATAGTTCCTGTCATCCCTTTAGTAACGCCACCGTTTTTATCGATGCATTGCCAAACCTTTTCTTTTTATATGGTGGAAGATTTCCCGCAGAAATTCCCACGTATCTTTCCTTGATTAATTTTATCTTATCTTTAGTGAGACAGCACAAGGGCGGTGAAATTTCGCATGAGCGTATTTCTGACGTCTCACTGCGTCTCCGCCGTTCCCAAGTGTGCACACCTTTTTTCACATGAGCTGGAGATAGCTGCTGCGTACCTCGCGCAAGTTTGCGCGAATGTGAGCAGTCCTTGTTATTTTTTTTATCTCTTTCTGGCAACTATTTGTGCAGCCACAATTCTCCCTCGGCACTGCACCGACCTTCTCGGCGCTGGACAGCGCTCGAGCGGAGTGTACACAGTGTTCCACAAGGGTGCCGGTCCTTCCGGACAGAGCGTCTACTGCGACATGGACACTGATGGCGGTGGCTGGACGGTGAGTCACTAGCATGCTTCGCAGCAGGCAATTCGAGACTGCAGTTTTACCCCTAACGCCACGCCCTAAGAAAGCACGTGCGGGCTGGAACGGGGCCTCAAAAGAGTGGGCTTATGATTCGGGTATCTATTCTTCTTTCGGAGCGCTTGTTTGTAAATTGAAATACGCACCTAAACACCTGCATCTTCCACTTGTGAAGCGACAGATCGACACTTCTTAAATAGGTTGGAGACCTTCCCTTCAGTTACCGGGTCGCCCAGCATGCTGAAGCTACTGCCCCCCTTCGCCACCCCCCTCTACCACAATCACCCCCCCCCCCCCAACGTTTCTAGAAGGGGCCTCGTTTTCCTCATTAAAGGAACTGCTTTCCTTAGCAGTGTTTATGCGCGCATAGCTCACTCTTCTCCCATCAATGGAGTGTGAGGAGGAGAAGAAGAATTGGTTGGTACATAGAGTAATGATCTGAAAGTCTCAAAAGCAAAAAAAAAAAGTGGCGGGAGGTGTTTAGCACGTACAACGAGGTAATGGGCTGAAGTCTGCTGCTGGGGTGCGATCGGAGATGGTTGTTCGGCGCGTTCGTTCGGTTACCGGCGCGCGCGATTGGCCTACTCCGCGCCGACGTCGCCAGCCGCGGGGCGCCGCCCCGTTTTTGGTGACGTCAAAATGACGACACGCTCCTGTCAATCATCCGCCCATCGAGCATTTCGTCCGAACGCGACGGGAGTTGAGAAGTTTGGAGCGATCATACGGCTTCGCATGGCGCGTCTGGTGGATTGGGTTGGATTCAACAGGCGGCCTTTTCGGCTGCAGAATGGCACGTTTACGAAACACGTTTGAAGAAATGACAGAAAATTAATTCCGGCGTCGTTTTTCTTTCTCGAAACAAATAATTCGTTGGTTGCACAGAGAAATCGACAACATCATCGGTGCCAGCGAGCCACTGGGATGTTGTCGCTGCCTCTTGAAAAGTGCGCCACTCTTCCCGTCGTTTTTTTTTCTTTTTCCTTCTCGCTGTGCGCGACACCACCTAGGGATGACGCAAAGAACCTAATAGTTATAAATTGCAGTAGTCACACGTACTGCTATTTGAAAACGTGTTTGGGCTTGAGAAGAAAAAAATACACTTTTTTAGACAAAGATTTCATTCAATTGGAAGACGAGAAACATTTGGCTTTTTAGTATACTGTTTGCAAGCAGACGACAAACGACGGAGGTAAACTTCCGGGGAGGTGACCGCTTCCTGATTGGCTGCTATCTCCGCCCCGCTGTTACAAATTTTGCATACTGCAACTTTGTGACGTTGCGGCAACTGAACAGAACGCGTATCGAACAAAATATCTCCGATCGCACCCCTGGTTGCTGTTGATTACTTTTCATCAGACTTTTCGTAGAATCACAATCGGTTACGGTGTCCCAGTGTTGCGGTCTGTGCCACAATTTTGTATATACTAAATAATGGAGAGAAACGGCTTTAAAGCCGCCCAGCCTGATGTCTGTTGATAAGCTAGTACTGTTGATTTTTGAAAATAAGTTAACGTACTTGTTATCCAGTTTTACCCTTTTCCTTTTACAGGGCAGCTTACAGCACATATTCTCGGGTTAACTTACTTGTCCTTCCTTCGCTTATTTCTATCCAATCCTCTCTTTCTCTCTATGCGCATTCTATCATCCCTGGCAAGGGATGACACATACCATGGTCTTAGGAAACTAGAGTGCACTCGAGAATTATGTTGACCTTTGATGCGTGACGAGAACACTTATTAAAGCGCACAGTATATCTTAATGTGGAGCAAGTGCGAGACGACTTGTGGCTTCCCTATTTGCAGGTCATTCAGAGGCGAGGCCAGTTCGGCAACAGAGCGTACCACTTCTACCGCAACTGGACCGAATACGCTCGAGGCTTCGGTGATCCATCTGAGGAGTACTGGATTGGTAAGAGAATGCATCGCAAGTGAATCTTCTGGCGCATAGTATTTGCTCGCTGCCAGCGCAACAGTTGATCCAATGGGAATATTTGTCAAGATTGACCGCATGTACTAGCGGTGCATGGTGACGACATAGCTACGACACCAGACTAGGTATAGCGGCCATCACAAAAAGCAGAATGTGCTATACAGAAGAGAACAGAGGTAATGCAAAGTGCGGAAGTGCGCTTCACTATAAATGTCGTCCCACCTAACCAAGATGGCGGACACCAGGCTACAGTAGTAAAAAAAAAAGTGTGCAGATCCCACGCACTAGGGCAATCTATGACATGCGAAGCATTTTACAGGCACCTGGCTATCCAGCTTTGTTTGGAGTTCCGCAAAAAAATGGCCGATGGACCAGTCTGTTGGTTCAAATTGAATAGTTTTGGGTGTGGATCGTAAGCGTACGTGTGTGTGACGGCAACAGCATGATGACTACCACTTGGCATGATTTATACGGAGGCCGTGTGACGTGGGCCTAGGACATGGCCACTGCTGGGTTCTACGTAGGCAGTCGACGAGCGTAAGCGAGATAAACACACATTGCGACATTCTCAGCGACTTCGTGGTATACAATCGTGCGTACAATTGGTTATTTCATTTGGTATATAGTAAAACGACGATGGCATTTGTACTTCAGCGAAGAAATGTGAAAGCTTCATTAACTTGGCCGGTCATGAAGTCGGTACACCATCGCAGAGTTTCTAGGGTGAGCTGCTACGAAGGAAGGACCAGGCTGGGCCGGTTTGTTCCGTTAATAGTGCAGTTTAACCCAATGCCTCGGAGCACGAATTGTGACAAATAAAGAAAAGGGCAACGTGACAAGGGATGGCGCGCGCCGAGTATTTCAAAGAGCTGGCTGGCTTTGGAACGAGGTAAGCGTGCATGGGGTCAGGCATAATGGTTACATGACCTGGCTTCTGTGCTCGACGGCAGAGGTTCGATTCCCACATCTGTGGGAATCTAAGCGAGGCAAGACACGCAGTGAAGTGCCAAGAATGAGGCAAAATATGCGTCGCATTATTAAGGCGTGAGAGCGCGTTTCGGTGCCACCACACTTGCCGCAATATGTTCATCGCACCGTCCAAACTTTCAAAACGCGTCTTTGAGCTTGAAGAGCAGTATTTAGCGGGAGCTCGTCCATCTTGGTCAAGGCAAACCAGATGAATGGGAAAGCCTGCTCACATGCGTTGTTAGTGGCGCAAAGATTACAGAACAGAGCGGTGTTAGTGGATGATAGGGCCAGTTTTGGCTCTTCACTTGCAGCTGAGATTCAAGGCCATGGCGCGTCTATTTGCGCACGTAGGTCCTTCCGTACAGGTGCCATATTTTGTACAGTGTTACGCGCTCAACGAAGAAACGACAAAAGAGTCTATTTCCACCACTGGTGTGAAACATACGTCACGCGGATCACGCCGTTTGAGTGAAATGCGCGGTACATTCGCCTGATCAAATACTATTTGGCCAGCAAGTTTTTGCGTTTGCTCCTATTTTTCGCAGGCAACGACGCGCTTAATGCGCTGACGTCGAGCGACCAGACCATGGTTCTGCGTGTGGTCCTGAGTAACAGCACGGACGACAGTGCATCGGTCGACTACGATAGCGTTCGGGTAGAACCCGAGCGTAATCTTTACAGAATACACCTCGGAAAGTTCGCCGGACCTGAAGGTGAGAGAGAGAAGAAAGAGAAACCGGAAGCCTTACTTATACTTGGTGGTGGTCAACAGAGCTTTCATAAACGTTGATTTTGCACTGTAATAGGCGCTGATAATGTCGTTATAGTTTGATCAACGCCTGCATTGAAAGATCTGAGGCGGCAATATTCGCAATGTAAAAAAAAAAGAAAATCGAAACCGTTCGCTGACTTTTAGAGTTCACACAATGACACGAAATTTGTCCGGCAAATTAAATTGCGACGGCTTTATCCATATGGCTGAGAGAATATTGTAGTTGATAAAAGTTAGGTTCAACTTAATCAGTACATTTCGGCCATGATCTCAGCGTTGAGGAAGAAATGGGTGAAGAGGCGATGAGGGAAAAAAATAAATCCTGATCACCGCCGTGACGAAGATCATGACGTTATAGATTCGGATAGTGATAGTCAATTTTCTTAGATCAAGGCTCGCAATACCAGTAAGTAGCATTTAGTTTGTAACAAATTATGTAGCATACGGTAAGCTTACTCTACAGAGATAGCGTCGAAAGTCTCTTGAAGACAAAAAATAAACGCGCATTTTCTGCGTTTCTCGAAGTTCTCTCACAAATACCTTCGCTGTTCTCAAAACTAGCTTGTCCTGCTGCTTAACGTCAAGGATCGCACTGTTCGTAAGTAGCATTTAGTTCGTAACAAATAATATAGCATACTGCAAATCTACGCAAGAGGAACGGCCGTAAACAGCACTTTGAAGGCAGAAAACACGCTTATTTTTCTAACTTCTTTTTCAACTTCTCTAAAAATAACGTTCCACTTTCTCACAACTACCTTGTTTTGCTGGGCGCACTGATTACGAACGAAAAGATTCCTGAACTTAGCCCCTGATCTCTCCCGCTGTTGTCCGCAGGTTGGGACTCCATGGCGATATCGAACGGCCAGAACTTCTCCACGTACGACCGGGACAACGATCTGTGGCCCCAGAACTGCGCCTCGACTTTCCGTGGCGCCTGGTGGTACAACAGCTGCCACTCGGCCAACTTGAACGGCCTCAACCTGAACGGGCCGCACGAGAGCTTCGCCGACGGAATCGAGTGGAGTCTGCGAGGCTCCTCGGTCCCGCTCCACTACCACTCCTACCCCAGCGTTAAGATGATGATACGACCAGTGGAAATGCCGCGTTTCTTGCTGCGCGAGTAACCTGGAGGCCACCCGAACAGAGCCGCCCTCTGCGTCATCAGAAAACCCACGATCCCCCTGTCACTTTCACATCATTCGAAGGACGCTAAATATAAGGATTACGCTCGATTGGTATTGTCCACGTTTCTGCAATTGCTAACAGCTCGATGTTACCGTAAACGTTGCCTTGGTGAGACAGATGCTGCTCAAGAACTAGGAAAGAATGACGGTACCACTTCTAGGTAGGCATGCTAGCTCTCGTGAATGTGCTGAGAAGGCAATATTGGGAGTTCAGGAATCAAGACGATTTCCCTGTCTTGTGATTGAACACACATGGAAACACAATTTCAACACGTCAAGTCACATCAACGCAAAGTAAGAAGCCTTTTTGCTGGTTTGAATGCTGACAAAAAACACGGTTCCACCTAGAAAAAAAAAAGACAGCGCAATTTTTAAACAAATGTACGTACATCTACAGGGCTTCAGCCCTTGCCTTTAGTGTCCCACTGAGTGTTATGCGGCGAAAAATTTCGTCAACATCACACTATTTTTTTTATTTTTTCTACGAACAAACTGAAGTGTACGTCTCCCGTATGTTGTAAATGACAGGGGATGATTGTACGATCCCCCGTGCACTTATTCAGAGCACGGGGGCGTTCTTTAGCGGCGCACGTCTGCGCCGTGAAGTGGCGGTCGCTGGCTCAATTCGGATTCCTCTTCAGCAAGCAGTGCATTACCGGCGGGCCACCACTAAGCGCGCGGTCCCCTTTGCAGCGAAAGCATGTATTTCAGTGGGCGAAGGCCAAGCGAGGCCAGAAGGTACGCCTCGGCTTCGCATCTCGACGACTGCTGAGGCTTACGTGGCCCAACGTGGGGATGCGGCAAGACGAAGACGCGTTGCATTGCGAAGCCAATCGCACTGTGTGGAGCCATTACATCTGGCATCGTATGCCCAAAGCTAGTTGGCTCGAACGCACGGCTGCGTCCACCGCTCCCGCGTTCTAGGCAACTGCGACGGGGGCTGCGCGTGTACTCTAAAGCTATCACCGCCCGTACTTGGTACCCCGTGCAAGTGAAGACGGAGGCTTTATTTGAAATGGTGTGACTGTCAAGGCGGTTAGCGAATAAAGAAAACGAAAAAAAAACACCGTTTTTGCTGAAGCTTCTAATTGCTAATTATCCCATTTGGTGACGAAAGGTTACGCAAAGTGAAATTGGTGGTCTTCATTACGCTTTGTGCCGGTGTCTTCCCAATGGTTATAGAAACTCAAGTGGTGGTGAATGAATTCTTGAACAGGTATTCATTGCCGACTGAATTTTGGGGCTGTTGCCCGACTCAAAGTGGTTTTATTAGCAGAGGTCTAACTGATGCTGTGAAATCAAAAACTTTCAGCTGTTATGAGGCGAATGCTTTTCATGGGTTTGAAAGTAATTCTTTTTGTCTTTGAGCGGGCAGAGGAAAACACGGTTGCTCGTTCTTGTGCTTGGACGGACATTAAGAGTTGGTTGTCAAAACTTCCCATCGCTGGCCTGCAGCTTTCTGTTGCTAAGACGTTTTTCAGTGCTTTCAAGGAGTGAAGTGAGGGATAGGAATAGGTGCTCTCCTGTGTCGCATAAATTAATTCGAACTAAATATATTTCCGCACGAGGGGCCCAATAACGTAAAACTATTCCGATATATTTTTATTCCCATCACCTGACGTTAAACTTACCTAATCACCGACGCGAGCATCGGGCGGTGACCAGCTGCGTTGTTTGGACATGCCAACGAAACGTTCTCCTCGTCTATGAGAGATCACTTTGCTTTCAATGAGAATAGCATTTTCTATCTTGACAAGTATTTTTTATCTGATTGGCTGACCACAGGCGACGAGCATGTAGAAGTGGAGAGGATTTCGGTTAACACGATGATAGTAAATAACCGCATAAGGAGGGCAGTGACCGCGACTGTGATTGGTCCGCTTCTCTTTGCTTAGCTTTCGGTGTTTGGCAGAAACAGAATGGTAAACGGTAAGTGCATTGTATTAATGGCAAAATGCCGCTAAGCGGATGCTCAGCCTAGAAAAGTTGTTTGAACGTTGTCTTGTACGTGCTGAAAGGGCTCGGCAACGTTATACTGCCATGCAAAAATGTTTATTATATACAAATAAATCAATTTGCCCCGACAGCTCCGAATAGCAAGTGGCAGAGCGACCGACAGGCAGCCGTATTCTGTTCATTTCGGAACGGGGCAGTGTCACGTTATTCCGGAAAAGGTTCAGTTTTGTTCAGCATAGTAATACATCTATAATGCGTACACATTACTTTGACGTGGTAAGTTTTCACGGCTTTGTGACGTCGCGTGACAGCCATGGGAAGTGGGCGCAGCCCGAAACATTTAGACCAATAGCGGAGAGCTTGTGGGGAAGAAGACGTAGAAATGGAAATAATCATTGTATTCTCTTCGGTCTAAGCATGCATAATAAGTGCGTACACGTCATGCCAGATGAGTTTTGGTGCTTTTCCTGACGTCGCCTGAGAGACAAACGAAGTGGGAATGGCCCGAAAAAATTGTGTCCAATCGTGGAGGGCTGATCGCAGAAATGGACTAGAAAGTTTGGAAGAGCCTTACGTTACAGTGGCCCCAATACGCAACCGTTTTGCCTAATTTATTCTGACGCGCCACAATTAATCAAGTTTTTAGTCTCTTGAGCTCTTTTTTTGTGTTGATGAAGCGCTCGCTTATATAGTAAAGGAAGAGGTGGAGGAGGGAAACCCGGTTTGCTACCCTACGCAGGGGGAGCTAGATTAAGGGATGAAAAGATAGGAGAAGGAAGGAGAAAGATACTAGCATTGCCAACACGCGCGGTTGTCCAACACACCTACAAACGGCCACTCAGGCCAGTCGATTTCATAAACTGCGCCAGTACCCGTGTCGCTTTGTAAACCTGTGCCCGTATTCGGAAAAACGTTCCTACGCTAAATGCGTTCGTGCCAGCCAATAGTAGTGTAGGACATATTATTGACGAAGGCGATCGGCCAATGAAAAACAGCCCTTACGGATGAAAAGCTTTGTGAATTTGGCTCCTCATTCGTGGGGCCATGGTGCAAGAACCTTTTTCCCTGAAAATAGTCTGTTATCTAGTCGTGAACCTTACTGCGAGGAACGTCCCGGTCGATGTAATAACGACCACAAAAACACTTGTTCGATTGTATCTTTCCCCTTGCGTGACTCACAGATAGGTGTGTCTAACATTCCAATGAGAATTGAGTGGGCTTTCGTAAAAGCCACCTCTAACCATAGGCAACACTGCAAGCAAAGCTGCATCACGACTGTAGAAGTTTGATAAAATCTGCAGCCTCAATGAAGAATCAAGCCTGTGGGGACGACAGTTCGAGACAGTCGGGGTGCTCCGCGAAGCTTGTGTCGTGTTGTGAGCAAGTAAAAGATAACACATCACAGTGTTTGTTCTTGATAAGGGTGTGAAGACTGTCTGGGTTCTTTTATGAGCTGACAGGGCGGAATCATCAGCAAGGTCGTTATCGACAATGCCACAGTGCCGCGACGGCCATTGGAAGCTGATGTCATGTACCTTCATGAGGGATTTATTGAGAACTTTTCTTGTCTGAACTACCGAATGATCATGGGCCTCGCGTCGTAAGACTTATTGCAGATTGTGAAGGGCTGCCTTGGAGTCACAAAAACCTCCGAACTTTCGGACTTGCACGATGTAATTAACAGCAGCACTCGGGGTGGCAAGTTTTGTTGCATTAAAGGTCATCATGTGAGACACTCTGAACTTGATTGTAGGTTTTAAGGTCAAAATAATAACAGCACCTGTAGAGCTGGCGGCGAAGGTAAACCAATCGGAATAAATGTGCGCTCTATATCCATATGCCTTGTTCATTACTAAGAACATCATCTCTCGTAGAGCCACTGTTGAATGACGATTCTTATTCGCAATCCCCGGAATCGAGAGGCGGAGTTGTGCTGTCGTAAGCACCACAAAGGTGGCAGTGGTCTTGCTATTGGGCTAAAGCCCGGTGGAAGGCAGCCTTGATGAGTTGTAACAAGTTTTGGAAATTAAGCTTAAAGTCTGTGCGTCGGAAAAGCAGCAATATAGTGACGGGGCACCCGTTATATTAGATATCGGATGTGTTCACTGGGGCTGTCAGCTGTGATGTACAGAGGAGTCAGATGATACCCACCATGGTTGCTCAGTGGCTATGGTGTGGGGCTGCTGAGCACGAGGTCGCGGGATTGAATCCCGGCCACGGCGGCCACATATCGATGGGGGCGAAATGTGAAAACACCCGTGTACTTAGATTTAGGTGCACGTTAAAGAACCCCAGGTGGTCGAAATTTCCGTAGTCCTCTACTACGGCGTGCCTCATAATCAGAAAGTGGTTTTGGCACGTAAAACCCCATTATTTAAGAATCAGATGATGTCTACTAATGACGATTGTTGCATGAGTTGAGCCCCATCATGGTAGCCTAGTACCCGTGCGTAGTGCCTCTTAACATTTGTTTTTCATGGTTTCGCCAAACCCGGCAAGCTATAACGTAAAAAATCCCACAAACAGTGCTCTGTAAAGGTTTTTTCGCGCAGGAGCGTTATTAGCTGTATAATATAAATTAGCCTCTTCTGGTAGATGCAGTAGATGAAAAATCACTGTCAATAATAACACCTACCAAGCGATGAAACCTCTGGTGTGAGAGAGCGCAGCCATTGAATACAACCTGGTCACTAGTTGCCCGCAAATGCATTTAACGCGCATTTTTTTGCGCGGAGCTACTAAAGCATTGCCTGAGGAGATAGGAAAAAATTCGGATGGCTTGCCCGTTGGATCGTTGCATGCACTCGAAGACTGTTCACCGCAGACAACCAAAGCGAAAATATCGTCAGCACATATTCATAGACAGTTCGTAGTGAACAAAGGCAACAACAGTTTGGCATGCGTTTGTATCGCTCTGAACTCTTGCGATGAAGTACTGATGCCTACTTGACATACACCATTCACCCGACGAGAGGCTAGTTGACAGAGCACACGGCCATGCAGTAGGGAGGTGGGCGTAGAAGGCTGCACTGGTTGCTGTTTGCAGTCAAGATGCACTGTACGTTTTGACGCACTTGTAGTGGGGTGTACTCATAGTGCTCCTAAGTGGAAGAAGCGACTGGACTAGCTCCATGTGGCATATAGGTTTATATCATCATCATCAGCCTGGTTACGCCCACTGCAGGGCAAAGGCCTCTCCCATACTTCTCCAACTACCCCGGCTATGTACTAATTATGGCCATGTTACCCCTGCAACAGAACTACGCCCCTACATCCAGTCATGATGACCAGGAAGTCGAAAGGTTTATATATATATATATATATATATATATATATATATATATATATATATATATATATATATATATATATATAAGATACTTATTTGATTTCACCCTACTGTATTAAAAAAAAGCTAACGCCTCTTTCGCCGCCCGATTCATGGCCGTTTCCCCAGAGTGCGTTGCGCTATTTCACTAGGGAACAAGAACAAGGCTCGACGATGGTAGCCGCGACATCAATGTGGTCACCTGATAAATAAATGACAATTCTTTGTGGGCCTTCTGTTCCTACAAGATGGTGACCTCAGACGTGATACTACATCACAACTGTATGTGTCTATCACGTTTCTTTTCGACGCCATGGAACCGGCCGACGACTCGAAGAAAACGAAACGTCTTCCGTCGCCACTCTCAAGCTTCTCAATTTATGGCCCTCAGACTGTGTACTGTTACGACATCCCACCACTGCCACCATTGTTACGACTTTGCATCGCTGCCACCACTATTACGACTTTGAGGTGGTCCCGTAGCGCTCGTCACCCGTTTCGTGATAGAGCGTTGGTAGCGAAGACTCCGAGTCAGGCGTTGGTGAGAATAACGAAAGGGACTTCATACATTATATACAGGTCATTATACAGGAGAAGATCGGATCGGCATGGGGGCCGAGAGCTCACAGCAAACGCGACTGTTCCCGCGCGGCGACGTCCGGCGAAAGCGCGTGACACATCTCACTCCACTCGAGAGCGGCACTCAGCTCCCGGTGGGTTGGCGGTTCCGGTTTTCCAGGCGGCTGCGTCGCGGCTTATAATGCCCCGAGAAACTATTGTCACTCAAACGGCCCAATACAAAGCCAGCACTCGACGGTCGTCCGAGAGGTCCAACCAGCGACCGCGCTAGCCACCCGGTTTAAAGTTGGCGTGCGCAGGGACCTCCAGGCAAAACGAGGTACGGCGCCGGGCTGTCTGGCACTTGATTGCACCTTTGGACATGTCGCTCGCCGATGCTTCTCCGCAGGACACCGTTGCCTGACGGCTCAGCATCTTGACTTGTCAAGGGAGAATTAGGGCGCTGTGCCTTTCGGCGCAGCCCCGGGTTTGTCCAAAGGGCGCTCGCAGGATAAATTCTGCATCTTGTAGATTCGGAATCCGGGCTGGTGGTAATGGCACAACAGCAACCCCGCCATCAGATAAGGCGCCGGGAAGACGAGCTGCCTCCACGTGGCTTGGATGCCAGGCGCGCACGTGCGCCAGGCTCGTCCAACTTCATGTCCAGTGTCTGGACGCCAGGTAACTTCACGTGCCCAGGTCCAGAACAGGAGTTCTGCTCACCGCGTTGTCGCCAAGGCACCTCGACCAGCTCCGCTCGGGTCGTTCCTAAGCCCTTGCTTCACACCACTGGTTCCGGTTGGTCGTTCTGCAGCTTGCAAAACCGACCGGCAAAAGGCAACGCCCCACATGAACAAGTGCCCTCTGTCTCCCGTCAGTCACCAGACAAGGCCATAATCCAAATCAACCTAACTAAATTGCGACCTTGCTGGTGTGTTTACGATGTTGCACGATGTTTTTTGAAGTTTTCTGTCTGCATGGGTCAAGAAAAATTACCTCGAGGACAATAGGCTGCCCGCGCAGAGGTTCATCTCCTTTTGCCGTGGACAGCATAAATCGCAAATGTCCACACAAGTGGTACACATGGAATAATGTGGTCTGACATTATGTTACAACCCAGAAAGCAGCTTATTGAAGCGCATTTGTTCACGTTCCTGCAATGCATCGACTTGACAAACTCGTTGTGCGACTGCAGCACATGCTGCCTGGGCAACAATATATGAGGCACAAACGTATATAGGCGCACACACACACATACACACTACTTATACAACATATAGAGAGAAACGGGGTGTCGCCGATAACGTAAGCCAGAGCTTAAAAACTTGCTAATGCCATGTAGCTGGAGAGAAGCAAGGCAATGTCGTTTGCGGTCGCCTGAATATACGCAAATAATTAATGCGAGAGCGTTAAGCGCACCGTGTCTCAGAAAATCCGGCGTTGGCGTCCACCAAATCGCGTTCTGCCTCCGGTGTCCAGCGTCACACATAACTGCGTCAAAATGAGTTTAACACCACACATACCCAACTACGTAGGCCCTCCATGTGGCGCAAGGAAACTACTGAACTAATTGAATTTCTCTAGCTAAAATGCAAGAAAAAATACATAGTACGACGTACATACTACCTAAAAACATGATAGCGTCGAATTGTTATTCGCGTATACGAGAACAAATAATTATATTACGAGGAAGCTCAAACACAAACCACTTTTAACGCTATAGCATCTTGTAGCTATCGTTTGACGTGTGTCTTAGTAGTAGCGGGGCGGTTGCCTCGGTTCCTTGCACACCATCAATAGAAGAAGCACAAAGCTCACCTTCATGGATAGCGTTCGCCGCTAGCGTTTTCCGGTGAACACCACGGTTGCATAAGGTGCAGTTGCCGGGAAGCGTGAGAACTATTTGGAGATCTTTTATAGCTATCGCGCTCCGCTCTTCAAGGTGAAGCTCTGGCGTCCTGCGAATATCTTTTTAAATTCCGCCTAATTAGATAATAAGTCGCAGTTAATTATTCAAATATTTAATATTATAATTAGATGAAAACTGTCAATGAGAAAATTGTAGAGCGACAAGAGAAATTCCCGATGCAGCATTCTGTTGCTCAATACGTGCTACATGAAAGGGCTTTTCCGAACGTGAAAGAAGCCCGCAAATGGACGCAAACTTGCCGCGCGACTGGCTAAGAGCCTCGAGCTAGGAGCCTCACTGAGCACAGGTATTGTTCCTGTATATGCTCCTGCAGGGAGCAGAGTTACGCATAACTTTTCCGGCGCCGCTCGCACCGCTATTCGCCTAGCGCTATCAAGTGGCGCAAAATGACGTGAAATGTTCAACTGCGCCGCTGCGAAGCGAACTGTACGGGCGCGACGCCGACTCATTGTTTCCGTCAGTGCCATCGACATTGCAATCAGCGGATCGTGGAGCGTGCGTTACAATCATTGGCTCCGGATTGCTTGTACGGAATTTAAGATATTTAAGTTAAGGACCTTAGTAACGGATAAAGAACACACTATATTTACACATGTATTCCAGCATGGCAGGGTGCAGCGCACCAAACTGCACAAACCACACGGAAGGTGGCAAAGCTTTTTACGCGGTGCCGTGCGGACGGAAAGACGTGCGCCGGTGACTGGTATCGCTTCTGCGTATGGGCCGATACCGGCCGGCTACAAAAGGGACCAGGATATACGAGGCGCGTTCGCCTTGTTTAACCTAAAGCGACGTTTATCTCGAGCAACACCCCTGTTGACGCTGAGATGCGTACGCCTGGCAGGAGAGGAAGTCCACTTGTGCAATTTTTGGCATATATGTGCAGCGCGACGCAGACGCGGGACAAGGAACGAGCGACATGTACGTGTTGCGTTGCGCATATACGCCAAGAATGTTAAGTTGCCAACTCGCCCAATTCTCTGTGTTGCTTGTACGATTGTTTTGACTATGCGGGTCTAGAACAGTGTGTTCAAACAGAGTAAATGCTAGCAGGTGCAAATTGCCTGTTGCAACCTGGATTTTCTCTCCTCTGTGTTTTGTTTTATTTTTTTGCTGGCATTGTCATTTTCATGTAACGTTGATTGATGTGCTTGTGTTTATTGTTATGTAGTAAGCGAAAACCTCGACAGCTTCCACTTGTGAGACACCTGTGATAGCTTCGGCATTTACCGCCCGCCATATCTTGCTGGTTTGATCCGCCTTAGTCGACGTCAGGAATGTAAAAAATCTGCCTGTATATTTAATAAGCGCGGTGTTACAATAAATTGACCTTAATGACCTGCAGTTTCACGTTGGGATGGAGGGTCATGTATGGACATACAGATGCTTGTTGTTCGTTGTATATTTACACGACTCGAGGGCTTTAGCTAGGTATCAGACAAAGCACAGCGGTTAAATATTGCACATGTTTCTCCGGTTGTGTTTGCTTATCACTGAAACTGCTTTTATGCAGGACCACATCGCGAACATAACACGTTTGCCATCTTGATGTCATTAGTGCAATAAAAATAACCTGTTGTTACTCTCAATAGCTTCTTACTTTTCCATTTCCTTTGAATTCTGTCCGCCAAGGCTCCAAGAACCAGTCCTCTTGCCCTGTTTCCAGTAGCCATTGTCAATCCATTCTCTTGTACGAAATAAGTTTGATCCAGAAGCTCCTGCAAATTGAATACTTTTACGCTTGCATATTTGCTGCTATGAAACAGCTGTTTAGTCTGCGATATGAATTATTAAAAAAAATAGGAATTGCATAAAATGTGCGCATGTGAACATTTGAAATGCCTTGTAATCTACGTGTCTGCACCGCATATATCGAAAACGTGCAGCCACTGTGAACCACGGTTAGCGATAAATGACGCTCGCGGTCTCTGACATTACTGCAGGCGCGATATTTCACTTGGTGACAATCATTATTCGGCAGGTTTCCGCCGTAAAAATGCGTTCAAATAACTGTCCACATTGCGTGTTTGAAGCTTTCTTCAAACACCCTTTAAAACATGTCTTGCCTTCCGGCCTCGCTGAGCAAACTTCTATGCAAGCAGCAAAACATTGCACCGCTCTTTGTTGCGAGGTACTGAATGTTTGCGTGCGAACTTTTGAGCTGTTCGACCCACGGGTGTAGTCAGGATTTTATTTCAGGGATCAAGGGGTGACCTACCCCCTATATGCACGTTCATGCATGTGCACATCTACGTACAAACTAAAGGTTTCCGGGAGTTGGAACCCTACCCCCTCCAGCTGCACCAGTGGTTCAAAAACGTATAAAAAAGTGCATTAAAATGTGTCCACTTGCTAAGCGCTTGCGAACAATTGCCGCATGTAGCTCGCGACCAGCAGACCAAAAAGCAAATGCATCACCGCGCAGCATTTGCCTCCTGCGCGAGCGAGGGGTGGCTTCACTGCATAGCTGGAACCTACCGGTGGACCAGTGCACAACTCTGGTCTCTGCGGAAGCATATAAAGGAACACTAAGCACAGGGGGCGACGTGCACCCCCCTATCCAGGGTTGCCAGATCGCTCCAACAACAGGTAGCCAAATTGGCCTCCGCAGTAGCCCGAAAGTAGCCAAAAAGCTTTGTCTTTTTGGGAAGTCATTTCTTAAGCATATTGAAATAATTTTCAGCAAGATTGCCTACATATTAGTTTTGCCACGCTTGACCACGCTTATGACCTCTGCGCGCATCGTCACGGAGGCCATGCGGCACAGAAAACAGCATGAAAACAGATGCTGCACAAGCGCAAGAAGTGCAGAAACGCCGGCATGCAGGCCAATTCATAAGGCAAATACGGTCTTCATTGCAAATGAACTGTCTTATTTTTCCGAGAGCACCAAAATGACGAAAAGAACAACACACAAATATCACTGTGCACTACGCACGCTAAGCAATGGCATGCATGCAGGCGTTCAGTATTATTACTTACAGCGCATGATAGTTTCGCTTAACACCACACAATGCGCTAAACGAAAAACTAAAAAAAATTGCAAGACAAAGTCGGAAAGATGCGCCAGGGCACGAAAGTCTCATAGGCTTTCGTGCCCTAGGGAAATCCTAGAAGGAATGATGAGCAAATTGAGTTTAAGGAAGACAAATTTTAGGAGAAACATGAACAACCTTATAGTCGGATATTTCATCATTGACATCAAACGCAAAATCATTGAAACTGAGAAGTCTGTTAACTGATCAAGGAATGATGACGTCGTACTATTTTCGAAAACTTCTCGAAGCTGCGACACGATGCAAGTAACAATACGGATACCATTCCTTGCCTACTTCAGGTGTTTTCAGGCTATCTATCTATCTATCTATCTATCTATCTATCTATCTATCTATCTATCTATCTATCTATCTATCTATCTATCTATCTATCTATCTATCTATCTATCTATCTATCTATCTATCTATCTATCTATCTATCTATCTATCTATCTATCTATCTATCTATCTATCTATCTATCTATCTATCTATCTATCTATCTATCTATCTATCTATCTATCTATCTATCTATCTATCTATCTATCTATCTATCTATCTATCTATCTATCTATCTATCTATCTATCTATCTATCTACCTACCTACCTACCTACCTACCTACCTACCTACCTACCTACCTACCTACCTACCTACCTACCTACCTACCTACCTACCTATCTATCTATCTATCTATCTATCTATCTATCTATCTATCTATCTATCTATCTATCTATCTATCTATCTATCTATCTATCTATCTATCTATCTATCTATCTATCTATCTATCTATCTATCTATCTATCTATCTATCTATCTATCTATCTATCTATCTATCTATCTATCTATCTATCTATCTATCTATCTATCTTTTAGAGATCGCACTCTCGTGATGCTGTCGTCGTCACGTCATCTACCCTGACACGCAAGTCCTAATTGTCTAATAGCTTGAAGCACTAGGTACGGGCGTTTCGTCTTGAAGCTGTCGTCATTGTTACAAAACCACGACAGCTTTGTGATCCTAGACTCGTAACGTCAGCATCGGCACGCCGTTCTCGTCATACGGTCATCACGCATTTGGTGTGACATCATCGTAGTGATTCTCGATTGCCGTCATTCATGCTTCGTGATCTGGCTCTCTGCATGCTGTCGTCATCACGCCTTTAACTCTGACCCAGTTGCCCAAGTTGTCTAATATCTTGGGCCTCTAGGCACGTGTTCGGGGTCATGATGCCGTCGATGTCGTTGCACAGGGAGGCTGTATCTTGCGAAACCGCGGAGAAATGTGAAGATATGCATTATTGTCACTGACCTTCTCTTCAGGTATGAAACGTGCGGGTTACATGGTAGGTCGCGGTCGATGATTACCCCCCAAAAAAGCGGTGTTTCTATGCGTTTACAGTTGCTTTCCGATTGACACAGTGTAAGGGTTCATCGCCTTCCGGCTGAATGTAACAAGGCAGTATTTCTCTGAAGACAGCTCTAAGTCTAATATACAGTGATGTTAACGTAGCTGCCTTTTGTAGCCTTGCTCGACCTGCAGTCATGTTATAGCAGAAGCCCAGATGCAAATGTCGTCAGCATAGATTGATACTTGAACTGTGCTGCGCAAACATCTGACTAGGCCAACGAGCCTTAGGTTGAATAGCGTCGGGGTAAACACACCTCCTTGCGGTATGTTCGGTGTCGAGTCGTGGCGCAATCCGCGGTCATCACGAAGAAATTCCGGTCGGGCAAATAACTGCACCGGCACTGACAAGTGCGGCCACCGATTCCGGCTTCAATCAGAGCCTCTACAGTGGCACAATGTGCTACATTAACATAGGCGCCTTTTATGTCAAAGAATAATGCCGCAGTAAGTCGTTTCAGTCGTTTTTGATGTTGAACAAAGGTGACCGAATCGATGAAATTATCTGTGGTTGAGCGGCCACGCCGGAAGCCAGCCATTAGCATCTGGGTACACGTTGTAATTTTTCAGGTACCATTCCTGGCGCGTCGAAATATTCTTTCTATTATTTTCCCGATGCAACTGGCCAGAGGAATGGGGCGGTACGGTGAACTATAATGGTGATTTTGCCGGTTTGAGAAGTGGAACCAAGCAGCTGCATTTACATTCACGTGGAACCAAACCGTTGCGCCAAGCGTCCTCCTAATGGTTTAGCAGCATGAGTCGTGCTTTTTGCTCAAGATTGCCGTGTGCCGCATAGGTAACGTCGTCCGGCCCAGGTGACGAAGAGCGCCTCCAAGTCGCCAGTGCGGCTTGAAGCTCCTCCGCAGAAAAGATTACATCCATGTGGGAATCCCGAGGCACAGGAGTGACTCATTGTGTAAGCGCGCGTTGGGGCTGCAAGCTGGCAAGTCTTGAGCAAAATTCTTCGGCAATGTCAATTTCCCTGCCAACTTGGTGCAAAGCGAGATATTTTAAAGGAATACGCCGTTTCGGTAATACGCGAAGTCCACACACGGTTCTCTATATTTGAGATAAACGCCGACATGGATCCAAAACGTTTCCATCTTTGACATTGCAGTGCATCAATGTGGCGCTAAATCTTCTTTTGCAACCACCTTGCCTCTCTGAGATCGTGGATGGATTTAGTTCCCCTGTGTCTTCTTTCAGCCCGCCGACGAATCGCTCATAGTCGCTGCAGTTCGGATTTAAATTCTCCATAGTTCAGGAAAGGCTGAAAACCTCCAGTAGCTCCTTGCATGGCTTTTAGAATTTCGTGTTCCAGACTGGAATAGTTCCCTTCCTGACATACTTTCTCTATGTGTGACTGAAACGCCGACCAGTCAACTCGCCGGAGTAATTAAAGGACTATTTAAATAGTGCCTTGATCTTAGGGTATGTGGCAATATGGTCGCTTCCATGTGATTGGATGTCTGGGAACAATTGCACGTTTCTTTCATTGAGCCGAGAAACCAGAGTCAAGTCTAGACAGCTGCTGTATGCAAGCTGTCGTAAGTATGTCGGACTACCATCGGTCAGGCAGTAAAGGTGTTCCTGTGTGGCAAAGGATGCTAGTCTCCTTCCCCTGGAGTCCATCTTCAAACTCCCCCAAAGCGGATGGTGAGCATTAAAATCACCGGTGAGAATCGTAGGGCCGGGTGTCGCTGACACAACGTCGTGCAGTCGTTGAACATCATGAACGTCGTGAAGAGTCGAAGCAACTTGAAGGAGCAATGTGACAGCGACGAGAGTGAACGTAAGCTTCTTCGTTTTTACGATTCAACAAACGTAGTGGTTGTCGTCGTGAGGCGGGACTGGGTGCAACGCGTATGTCAGATCACATCTAATAGATACAATGACCTTGCTCACATCACCACAGGTAGAGGACGTGAATGCCTCATAGACAGAAATGCGTATGATGTTCTGCAAGTTCGGTTCGCAAACTACGAGGATGGAAAAACGGATTTCGGAGAAAAAGTGCCTAAAATCTGAAATTCTCGGTTTCAAGCCGTGGACATTCCACTGCACTAGACATGGTTTCTTGACTTCCTTGTGAAAGGGCAGCGCTGGGAGGGCCATGTTGCTATGCGTCGCTTTCAAGCACTGGAGTGAGCGCGAACTGTACTTGCAGTGCGCGACGAGCAATGGGAGTGTCCATGTTTGTCAGCAGTAGACGAATGATATTCGTGAGTGACTTTAGCATAGCAGTCACGTGTGAATCCTTGTCCCGCGTTGTCCTGCGTCCTGCGAAGAATATAGGTGATATGGTTCTTGCAGTTCTGAGATTTGTTCGACTGATTCTTGCTTTGTTGTGTTCGTTTGGCCATCAAGCACTAGAGTGTTCTCGCCCTAGGAACACAAATTTTCGTTAGAAAAATTTTTTGCGTGTCATCGATCTTGAGCTACGCATCATTCAATGCTTGAAGTACCCTAGCGAGATGCTCTTAGTGTTCCTACTCATTCTGAGAGTAAATTATTATATCGTCGATATGCACGTTACAAAATTTCCCAAGAAACGGTCACAAGGCGTCGTTCATGATCTTGTGGAAGCAAGCGGGAGAGTTATTCCATCCAAACGGGAGTCGAGAATACTCATAGGTGTCGAAGAGCGTGAGGAAGGCAGAGTACTTCGTGTGTTTTTCAGAAATTGGGACTTGCCAAAATGCTTTACATAAATGAATGTGCAAAAACACTCTGCGTCCACCTTTCTCGTTTAAGTTGGTCTATTAGTGGCAGAGGAAAACGAAAATGCTCTGTCTGCTTGTTATGTTGCCCTGTAGTCCGTGCACAGTCGGATGCTTCCATCTTCCTTAGGTGCAATAGTGATAGGCGACGCGAATGTAGACGAGGATGGACGAATGATCTGGCATCCAACACCTTTTGAAGCTCGTTCTTCAGTCACATTCTCTTCTTCCGTGACATATTGTTACAGCGTTAAAAACAGCCAGACGTATATTTACAAGATATTTACAATAATATTACCAGCTGACAACATGGTAGACAGCTAGCGAAGCTCAGAGCGTCGTCTTCTTTCGACCAGGATTAAAACATCTTCTTCGTCATCCTGTCACATGACCCCCGGTGGCTGAAGCACCGGCTCGGTGCTGGTTAGGAGGTGGGCGAATGATACTTCAGACGCGCGACGAGGACCACGTTGGGGCGTTGCTGAGCCACGGTTGGCTCAAGAGGGGCGATTTCGTACGTGACGTCAGTTACATAACGCAAGACACGGCAAGGGCCAGAGTACCGTGAAAGTAACTTCTCCGAGAGGCCAACGCGTCGTGACGGCGACCAAAAGAGAACCAGGGCGCCCGGTGTGTAATGGACGTCACGATGACGGGCGTCATATAAACGCCGCTGATTGTCCTGCAACTGCACAAGGCGACGTCGGGAATATGGCGTGCTTCTTGTGCTTTGAGTATGGCTTCACGGGCGTAGTCAGATGTAGAATTCAGACTAGCAGGCAGAACGGTGTCAAAAGGTAACGTAGGGTTGCGGCGAAACAAGAGGAAGAATGGAGAGAAGCCTGCGTTATCATGGCGAGACGAATTATAGGCGAAAGTAACGAACGGCAGCGCAACGTCCCAGTCGCGATGGTCAGCGGAGACATACATGGACAGCATGTCAGTAAGGGTGCGGTTAAGGCACTCAGTTAGACCGTTAATTTCTGGATGGTAAGCAGTAGCAAGTTTGTGTATAGTCGCGCACGAGTGTAGAATGTCATTGATAACATTAGAAAGAAAGAAACGGCCTCGGTCGGTGAGGAGCTGTCGAGGGGCGCTGCGGTGAAGGATGACGTTCTCTAGGAGGAAGTCGGCGACATCGGTTGCCCAGCTTGTCGGAAGAGCCCGTGTGATTGCATATCGGGTGGTGTAGTCTGTTGCTGCAGCAATCCACTTGTTTCCTGAAGCAGACGTAGGAAAAGGGCCTAGAAGATCAACACCTACACGAAAGAATGGTTCTGATGGTACGTCAAGTGGTTGAAGGCGACCAGCAGGGAGTGTGGTCGGCTTTTTGTGTCGTTGACAAAGGTCACAGGCAGCGACATAACGGCAGACGTAACGGTATAGACTAGGCCGAAAGAAGCGCCGACGAACGCGGTCATAACTCCGTGACACGCCAAGGTGACCTGCAGTCGGTACATCATGAAGCTGGGCGAGAACAGCCTGACGCAACTGCCCAGGCACAACGAAGAGTCAGGCAGGGCCGCCCGGGTGCATGTTAGAGCGGTACAATATATAATCTTAGAGTTCGAACATGCGAAGGGAAGGATCGGGCGTCGTTGAAGTGAGCCGTTGAATAAGGTCTTGTAAGGAGGCGTCCCGACGTTGTTCGGTTCCATTATCACGAAAAGCAGCCAGAGAGAGAACGGCGACAGGTATGCCGGCTGCAGAAACGTCAGGAGGGTCGACAAGATGGTGCGACAAGCAGCCCACATCTTGATGTAAGCGGCCGGTCTTGTATACAACTGAATAGTTGTATTCTTGAAGACACAGAGCCCAGCGGCCAAGGCGCCCTGAAGGATCTTTGAGGGACGAAAGCCAACACAGAGCGCGGTGATCAGTGATGACTGTGAATTGGAGGCTGTACAAGTAGGGGCGGAATTTACCCGCTGCCCAAACGAGATTCAGACACTCGCGTTCAGTGATGGAATAATTGCGCTCAGCAGAGGAAAGAAGGCGGCTGGCGTAGGCAATAACACGTTCTCACCCTTGTTGTTTCTGTGCCAAGATAGCGCCAATACCATGGCCACGGGCATCGGTACGGACTTTGTTGGGGCTGACGCCTCAAAGTGAGCAAGGATGGTTGGGGTCTGGGCTGCTTACGTCCCGTAAGCAGCCCAATCAGCTCGGTGAAAGCACCAGCTTGCTCAGGGCCCCAAATGAATGCAGCGTCTTTCTTGAGGAGCAAACTGAGAGGGCGCACAAGTTTGCAAAATTTCGGACAAACCGACGGAAGGAGCAAAGGCCCAAGAAGCTGCGAATATCCTTGGCACATGTTGGCACGGGAAAGTCTTTCACCGCCCGTATTTTATCGTGATGAGGGCGTGCACCAGCAGAATCGACAAGATGCCCGAGCGCAGAAATTTAGTTGCAGCCCCACCTGACGGAAAACAGTAAGGATAGGCGTTCGAGGTGTGTTGCAAAAGTCGGCAAAAGAACGATCACGTCCTCCAGGTAACAGAGGCAGATGGACCACTTGAAACCGTGAATGAGGGCGTCTATCATTCGTTCAAATGTGGCCGGGGCATTACATAAACCGAAAGGCATCACTTTGAACTGATACAGGCCATTGGGAGTAATAAAAGCTGTCTTCTCGCGGTCCATCTCATTGATGGCAATTTGCCAGTAGCCGGAGCGAAGGTCGATGGACGAAAAATATTGTGCTCCATGCAGGCAATCCAGGGCATGGTCGATGCGTGGTAGCGGATAGACGTCTTCCTTGGTTACCTTGTTGAGGTGTCGGTAATCGACGCAAAATCGCCAACTGTTGTCCTTCTTTTTAACTAGTACAACAGGCGATAGCCACGGGCTGCAACAAGGTTCGATGATGTCTCGAGAAAGTATCTTGTCAATTTCATGTTGGATGATATGCCGCTCAGTAGGCGAGACTCGGTAGGGTCGCCGATGGATCGGGCTCTCATTACCCGTCTTTATTCGATGTTTTACGAGAGATGTTTGTATTAGAGGGCGCTCTTCAAGGTCGAATATGTCCCAGTATGAGGCAAGGAGGCAGCGTAGTTCTTGAGCACGCTGGGGTGGAAGATCGGGAGCAATCATTTCTGTTATGGCATTCAAGTCTGAAGGGACAGGGGGCGAAGGAAGAGTTGAACACGAGGAGCTGTCACAAGTTAAAGCCGAAGTATGGTAGTCTCTGGCTGGCGTTATTTGCGCCAGGGATATTCCGCGCGGGAGTACTTGTGTACAGAGTCCAAAGTTCACAAGCGGAAAGCAGGACGTGTTGTCCGAGATGGTAATGACGGTGTGAGGGAAAGCGACGTTATGCGAGAGCAGGACATTCGGATTTGGGGATTCGATGTAGCCACCATCTGGTACAGGTGGTGTGCTGGAATGTATTGCTATGCGGCTGAAAGCACGCTCCCGCAGGGCGCGCTGAGTCATTACGCCTGACGCATGTATGGAACCACGTGTCACTGACGTCACGCTGGTTCTACTTAAACGGCTGTGGAAATAAATACGGGGCTCTTTCCCCTTGCTGGCGTTTTGGACTTTAGTCGTCTCCTGTCTTTCGTCGATCACCCACTGATAGCAGCGGCGCCGATACGACATGGTGTCAGAAGTTATGCGATCCACCCACTTTTGAAAAGCGATTGAAAAGAGCGTGGAGACGTCGTCGGAAAGGAAGGCTGCAATGGCCACTGCATCGCCGCCGGGTCTTCAGCAGCCGCCACCGCTGGACTTCGACACTACCTTATGCTATCTTCGGCTGGTCGTTTCTGAGCACTCTGGAGCGCTCTCGCGAGCGGCGTCGTCTTCGGCTGGTTGAAAGAGGGTGCGCGCCCTGCGTTCGGCTGGTTCTTCTCGATTGCTCTCCTCTATCTTGGAGCGCTCTGATGCGCTCCGAGCTCTGTCGTCGGAGCAGTCATCGAGATTGAAACGTCATCGCAGCGCCGCGTCGCTGCTGTTGGCGACGGCCCACCGTAACCTTGGCAACCTAGGCCACTGCATGCTGGCGTCTCGACGAACGTTCGTCCCGCCGGCACGTCCGCTGGTTTTTCCGGCAGCGCCGGGAGCTCTGGATAGGCGAAACATCGGAAGTTGGCAGTAGTCACGTGGTCTCGCATCAGCAATTTCCTCCTCCGAGAGCGAGTCGCACGTTCGGCTTGCGCGCTTGTCGCCTACCTTTGAGCTCGGGAAACGACCGATCTACCCGACGCTGCTTCGGGGCATACAGGCGACCAGTCGAAGATACCATTAGAGTGGCCGGTGTGGATACTGCACTTCGACGACTATCGCTATGCATCGGGCCTGAATGAGCGCCCGGAAGAGGCACAAGTACGCACTCTGCTTTATACCATGGGTCGACAAGCAAGGGACATCTTCGCCACCTTCAATCTTTCTGCAGAAGATTCGAAGAAATTTGAGCTGGTCAAAAAGAAGTTCGACGATTACTTCATCAAGGAGAGCAACGTTGTCTACGAGAGCGCTTGCTTTCACAAGCGGCACCAGATGCCTGGCGAGTCAATTGACCAGTTTATGACTGCTGTACACGTCTTGGCGGACAAATGCGACTTCGGAGAATTCAAGCAGCGCCTCATCAGGGACCGGTTCGTCGTGGGCCTGCGGGATGAAAAACTTTCCGAGTCGCTCCAAATGGAACCCAAGCTGTCTCTCGCAACAGCTCTGGCGAGGGCCCGCCTTAAAGAGACCGTTCAGCAGCAGCAAGAAAAACTTCGAAACTGCAATGAAGTCCACGAATACACACCGTGCAAGCCATGTGAAGACGTCAATGTCGACGCAGTGGGCTACCGCACGAAACTGCAACGCAGCAAGGAAACCCGGCCGACATCAGCTCGTTCCGAGGGGCCGTGCATCTTCTGCGGAGGCAACTCGCACCCAAGGACAGCCTGCCCAGCGAGAGGCCAGAGGTGCTTCAACTGAGGCTTAAAGGGACATTTCGGCAAGGCGTGCCTCAAAGGGACTTCTCCAGGCTACCAGCGAAAGGTACAAGTGTCGTCTGTACAAAAGGACAGTGGGGAGGTTTTTTTGGGCGCGGTTGAGGCGCCTCGCGCCAAAGCACGTTACGTTCAGGTATTACTTAACTCCGTGCCTGTTTTTGCAAAGGTCGACTCGGGCGCAGAAGTGTCCGTAATTCCAGCATCATTTCCGGGACTTCCCACGAGCTTGGAGAAGCCCGACGAGGTCTTGACTGGTGCTAGCGGTGACCGCCTAAGTGTTCTGGGCATGGCCAACCACCTAGGCCGTTTTTTGCCGAACTTGGCGCAAACCACTGCCCCGATACGGGAGCTTTTGCAGAAAGAGACCGACTGGGCTTGGGGCCCTGCTCAGAACACGGCTTTTGAAAGCTTGAAATCTCCTATCTGCTCAGCAAAGTGCATGGCTACATACGATCCACGCATTCCCACGATTCTTTCGGCGGACGCCTCGTCTTATGGTCTCGGTGCCGTCCTTTTCCAGAAACAACGCAATGGCGAGCGCCGGCCGATAGCGTTTGCTTCAAGGTCACTGACCAAAACTGAGCAGCGCTATGCGCAAGTGGAAAAGGAGGCACTAGCGTTAACATGGGCTGCCGAAAGATTCGACGAATACATAAGAAGTATTGAGGTGATCCTTGAAACGGACCACAAACCTCTCGTTTCATTGCTTGGTAAAATGCCTATTGATGTGTTGCCGCCAAGGGTTCAGCGCTTCAGAATGCGGCTGATGCGGTATCACTTTAACATCGTGTACGTTCCCGGTAAAAGCTTGATAACGGCGGACGCTCTTTCAAGAGCACCGACGAAAGCACATAAACTAGCCGGCGAACTGACCGTCTCGGAAGTGTCGTCTTTCGTCAAAACATGCGTGCAAGGACTTCAAATGGGGGACAATTTTGTTAACAGAATACGCGATGTGCAGAAGACTGACGTCATTTGTCAAGCCTTGCTTAAGTTGTGTCGCCAAGGCTGGCCGAAAAAACCAAAGCTTCCTTGCTACTTGGTTCCGTACTGGCAGGAAACAGCACTAATTGCCGAATGCAATGGTATGCTGCTAAAAGGGACCAGACTGGTGGTACCTCAGTGCCTAAGAAAGGACGTACTAAAAAAACTACATGATGGACATCAGGGAATCGCGAGAACTAGAGCTTTGGCAAAGGAATTGGTCTGGTGGCCAGGCATCGGCGAACAACTTGCGCGGCATGTGAAAGAATGTGTTACTTGTGCGCGCTTTGTCAACCAGAAATCGGAGCCATTGATTTCAACCCCAACGCCAAGTTTCGCTTGGGAACGAGTTGGGGTCGACTTGTGCTTTATTAACAACTGTCATTATCTTGTCGTGGTCGACTACCTGTCACGGTATCCGGAAGTAGCCCTCCTTCCCTCAACAAAAGCTAGGGCTGTGATAGAAAGGCTAAAAAGCATTTTTGCACGCCATGGCATCCCGGAGACCGTAGTGACAGACAATGGACCACAATTTTCTTGTACAGCGTTTGATAAGTTTGCACACGATTATGGCTTTGGTCACGTCACTACTAGCCCTAGGTACCCTCAGGCTAATGGGGAAATTGAACGTATGGTTCAAGCAGTTAAGCGCCTGATCCTTAAATCTAAGGACCCGTACCTGGCTTTGCTTGCCTACAGGGCAACCCCAGGCATTCTTGGCCCAAGTCCAGCCGAAATCCTCATGGGCCGGCGTCTTAGGACAAGAGTTCCAATGGCGCCGCAGCTGCGTGGTCCAGTGCAGCCACCGCTGCGTAATCTTGCGGCCAAAGACAGGGCCAACAAGAAGCTACAAGCACGGTACTACAACAGGTACCACAGAACCCGAGAATTGAACGAACTAAAAGCTGGTGATTCCGTTTGGGTAACGGACATGAAGACTAGAGCAACTGTACTAGCCACAGCCGCTACACCGCGGTCCTACATAATACGCACCCAGGATGGGAGTACGCTGCGGCGTAACCAACGAATGCTCAACCACTTGCCAGAACAGAGGAAGGCAGAAGGCAGCTACGAGTTTCCAAGCGAAAGTGATTCATCCGAATTTGTTTTTACGAACAGGGAGTCACCCGATACCTTAACAGATTCGTTACCTTTAGCATCGGGGGCTATGACTTCAACTTTAGTACCTTCTGCTTCAGTGACTGTGACCAAGTCTGGTAGAGTGGTTAAGCGACCAGTTCGATACGGGATTGATGAATAAGGTTTTGTTCATGGTAGATTACCACTGAGGGTTCTTGCTTTGTTCATGTGCGGGTGTGCTAAATGTCATGCACGAAAACCACTTTCATTTTGCAAAAGGGGGGATGTGCTGGAATGTATTTCTATGCGGCTGAAAGCACGCTCCCGCAGGGCGCGCTGAGTCATTGCGCCTGACGCATGTATGGAACCACGTGTCACTGACGTCACGCTGGTTCTACTTAAACGGCTGTGGAAATAAAGAAGGGGCTCTTTCCCCTTGCTGGCGTTTTGGACTTTAGTCGTCTCCTGTCTTTCGTCGATCACCCACTGATAGCAGCGGCGCCGATACGACAGGTGGAACGGGGGAGATACCTATGTAGGTAACGGCACGATGAGGGAGGCGAATATGCTCTGTGGAACATAGCCGTGTCGGATCACTATCGGGAGGGTCAATAGCAGCACGTAGAGCGAGTTGCACAACACCAGCAGAACAGTTTATCAAAGCGGAATGTATTCACAGAAAGTCAAGTCCCAGGATGAGGTCGTGAGGGCAGTGCTCTAGAACATAGAATAAAACAGAAGTATGATGTTCGGCGACACTCACGCGAGCCGGACACATGTCAATCACGGCTGGTGTTCCACCGTCGGTGACTTGGACCACAGGCGACGGAGCAGGAGTGAGGACTTTCTTGAGACGATCCCGAAGCTGAGCATTCGTCACAGATACGTGCGCGCCAGTGTCAATCAGAGCCGTAACAGATACACCATCCACGTTCTTTAATTAGGTTCCGATGTGTGGGCAAGGTGAGAAGAGGATTTTTGCGTTGGGTCGGTTTGGCAGCATATCCTCCAGGTGCTGTACCCATTAGTTTTCCAGAAGGGTGTGGCGGAAGGAGCTAGGGGACGGTGATCGGTGAGATGGAGGCGATCGGGTGAAGCGGTGACGTGGCGAAGCAGAGCGGCTAGAGCGGGTAGGAAGAGAAGTGTCGCCAGAACTTGCTGGCTGCGTTTGCGGGGCGAACCGAGAAACAGCATGAGGGCCGTGGGATGGGTGGTAGGACCAGGGGGTCGAATCCCACGAAGACCGGCAGTGACGTGAAATATGGTCGATACGGCCACAAGTGAAGCATATAGGCCTATCGTCTGGAGTATGCCATTCGGCCGGGTTGCGATACTGCGTTGGGGATTCAGGTTGCGGGTGCGTATGACACTGCTGGACGGAGTGTAGTTAGGCCGAATAACTGAGCAGACGTTGGTCAAGCCAACGTTGGCCAATTCTCGGCGCACGACGGACTGTATCAATGAGGCGGTCGCCTGGTAATTGTCGGGGCCATGGGTTGGGGTCGTGATAGTATATGCAGCTTCTATTTAACGTCGGATGACATGAAGGATGTCATCAGAGCGACTGGGTGTGGGTGGACTGCGGAGGTCTTCGCGGGTGGACGTAGCAGCCACGTTGGGAAGGCGGGGAAATGGCTGTGCAATGCGGCGACTCTTGGCTTCTTCAAACCGCCGGCATTCGCTAATGATGGCTTGCACGGTGGAAGAATTCTTGAAGACAAAGAGATGGAAGGCATCATCTGCTATGCCCTTAATGACTCCGGCACCTTATGAGGTACGGACATCTTCGGATCCCCTTTGCGGCACAGAGCGACCACGTCCTGGATATAAGTGAGGTAGGATTCAGTGCACGTCTGGACACGCGAAGCGAGGTCTTTTTGGGCGGCGCGCTGACGTACAACAGGCTTGCCAAACAAATCTTTGAGCTTCTGTTTACAAAGGTAAGTTCCTCCTTGTAGGTCTGAAAGTAGGCGCTTGCTTTGCCCACGAGGTAAAATATCAAATTAGCGAGCATGATGGTGTGGTCCCAGTGGTTGCTGGCACTCACCAGCTCATATAGTTGAAGCCAGTCTTCAACATCAGTGTCATCGGTGCCAGAAAGGATTCCTGGGGCGCGGGGTTGTGCTAGAATGATGGTGGGCCTGGAAGCCGACGGGTTCGAATCATCCTCGCCTTGAGCTGGCATTCTAGATGCAGCCAAGGAGCGCCCGCTGCGTAAATCCGTCTTGATAATGATCCACCAACCTCCACCAAAAATGTTACGGGGTTAAAAACAGTCAGACGTATATTTACAAGATATTTACAATAATTGCAGCAGCTGACAACATGTTAGACAGCGCGCGAAATTCAGAGCGTCGTCTTCTTCCGACCAGGATTAAAACATCTCGGTCAGCATGTCAGAATATTATAGGACCTTTTTCTCACCACTGCAGCATCGCCTAACTTGGTACCTCAAACTTGGTAGTTGCTTTAGCCTATCCCTTCAAGCATAGCGATTCCGGGTAAATCATCTTAACATCTTCCCCTGACGATGGCTTCCGCAGGCTCCTCGAAGACGAAGCTGAAGAAGCGCTGATGCAGTGACACTTCTTTTCTGTGGTTATTTCTTCAGTCCAGGGGATGCTGAGGCAAAGTGCACTGATGACTGGACGGAAAAGAAGTAAGTCATACGGTAGTCAAAAGAGTAATAGCGCCTTCGCAGCAGCCCTGTTGTTTAAACACGATATGGTTACACATGTCCATTTATCGGGAACATCTCTCCTTCCGTCGTATTCATATACTTCTTCAGGCCGTCCCTTTTGTACTTTATCACTGTCAATGACACTGGTATTTAAAATTGTGATGCTTGCTCCGCTGTCAACTAACGCGCTCCTTTCCTTTCCATCAACAAAAACAGATATGTACAAGAGGCTTGCATGCGACAAATAAACAGCTTCTCTTGGTATCGTCACGCGGAAGCCCACGTTCTCTTTATTTATTTTTTGTCATATCGTCTGACCCTTCCCATTTACTTGAGCCTCCTTCGTGAGTCAGAAAGGACACATGAGTAGCGGTAGACTTCCACCTTTCAAGCGGGCGTCTTTCATCAGCTGGTGTGGCAGTTGGATGCCTTGAACGAGGCAACAAGGGTTGCGACTGGGGCCCTGGGGCCTTGTAGGCAGAGTTTTCGCATTGCCTGCAGCAGTACTTCAACCATTTTGGGCCCTAGCTGAGTGCAGTTCAGTATGCAGTGCAGCTCAGAATAGCTCAGTGCAGATTCACATCTGTACTTGAATGCGATAGCTTTGTCCCATAAGAATACCTTGTTCTCACCAAAAGTGCTGACAAGACTTTCTTTCCACTCCGTAGAGGGCTTGTTGGCGTGAGCGTTGACACGTTATTCGTACCGACCCTTCGCTATTCCTGACAGGAGTAGTCGCATGCTTTTCACTTTATCTTCGTACGTGCGCCACTAATTTTCACTACAGGCATATTCATGGAGCGTTAGCCAGGACTCGGTACGTCTGGACTCTCCATAAAATATGTCTGGCTTCACGTGTTCATTATTCGGTCTGTTTATTCCTCTTTCAATCACGCTTACAGGTAAACACATTATTTCATTTTGCTCTCTGTTTTGTGTCTCTTGTACTTCAAGAAACTTAGTAATCAGGTTTACGCCGCTGTCAGACCAAGCAACCGTAGCAGGCTTCGCGCAGTTTCGATTTGTAGTCAAAAGAAATTTTCATTCTCTTGAAGTTTCATATACAGCTCCACTTTTTCTTTCGCAATTAAAACATCTCAACTGATCTTTGTCCTAGCGCTTATATAAGAGACAAATGCATCGGTTCTCACAGCTTGCGGAAGAACTCGTTTCTCTTTATCTTGACGGGTTGTAGCCAGGTTTCGGATGCCACCGCTTTGATTCGTTCCGCTGATGGTGTCCACCCACGTCTCAACTTGAATGTCCACAAAGAAACTATGCGGCTGCACCAATTTGTAGTAAGACATAGTAGGCCTAGGTTATGGTGTCAGCTATCTTCTAGTGCGAACCCCCTGGTGCTTCGTCGTCTTCGTTCAGACGCTAAGTCGTGACAACGTCCATGTACAACCATTTCAATCGGTTTTTATTCCAATCGCTCAACGTCAAATTTGCATAACAGCCGACGCAAGCATCGCGCAGTTGTTCGCAACGTTGTTTCAACAATCAAATAAGGCGCTCTCGTCGTTTTTGTGTGCAGGTCACTTTTGTTTTCTTTCAAAGCAAATGTCATTGCCTACTTCGACTGGTGCTTCTTATCTAATTACCTGACAAGAGGCGAGGAGCACGAAGAAGGGGAGAGGGCGTTCGTGGGGCTGAGCTAGCGAAATAGAAAGTAGATAACCGAATGAGAAGGGCGGTGTCGACGTCTGCGATTGATCTGGTTTCCCTCGCTTAGCTTGCGGTGGCTAGCGTTAAATCGCAGCAGGGCGCAACGGAACGGTAAAAACGCCAATAAAGCGAGTCCTCTGTGACCATCACTCGGCAGAGCGATGTCGTATACATGGGCGAATGGGCTCGAAAGCGTTATACTGCCACGCAGAAATATTATACGCAAATAAATTTGTCCTCCCCGGCAGCTCCGAGTGGCCACTGCCAAGGTGATCGGCGGGATGCCACCAATTTCATTCCGAATGGGCTAGTGATCGGCTATTACGAAGAAAAAAATCAATTTAGTTTGGCCCATTAGTGCATCTTTAATGAGTAGACGCCATATTGAGGTGGTGAGTTCTTGTGGTTTTCTGACCTTTCCTGACAGACATACAGAGGAAGTGGGCGCCACCTGAAAGAAAGTTGGCCAGTAGCGGTGGGTTAATTGTGAAAAAAAGGCGTAACATAGGGAATAATTATTGTTAATCATACATAATAAATGTGTACACGTAATATCAGGTGGGGAGGCTTGGTCGTTTCCGCATTGTCGCCTG
Organism: Dermacentor albipictus; assembly: GCF_038994185.2. NCBI lineage: Eukaryota > Metazoa > Arthropoda > Arachnida > Ixodida > Ixodidae > Dermacentor > Dermacentor albipictus. Next base: position 75,073,334 of record NC_091822.1, read on the forward strand.
ACAGACAGACGAAGTTGGGGTGCCTTGCGCGTCCACAGCTAATCAAGTGTGCAGAGGTATCAGGAAGCAAAGCCAAGCCAAAGAAGAAAGAAGCACAGTTGCCCGTATGTTTGCAACTACATGCATTCCTGCATAAACTCACGACTGTATTCGCTATTATTGCCTGTATAAGTATCATCCAAATACCAGATATGCAAAAACAGGATGAATTTACGTACCTGACATTTATTTGTGTTAGAGTGCGAGATGCAGTTGCTTACCGATTTATTTGTAGTGTGATTTAATGACGTGTGTACAGATTCCCTAATATTCTACTCAGACTAGCTGATGCGGGCCCATACTTGGTCAAAATTCTACTAAGCCGAGCTTGCTGCCACTTATATTTAACAAATTATTCTCAGCCAGGCTCACACGAACTCAGCCTCATCGTTCGGTTGAAGTCTTAGTGAGCTCACCCTTGAGTTAGTTCACCGACCTGTTTATAAATTACATGACATTATAGTTGCCGTTATTGTTCGCATTGATGACGCTGTTGCCCTCAGCGAGTCGAGGGAGACCTCTCCTGATCTTACATTGACTCCAGACGAGGGAAAGGCCTGGAGTATATATATATATATATATATATATATATATATATATATATATATATATATATATATATATATATATATATATATATATATATATATGAACGAGAGGTAAGGAAACCCAGGGGCAGGATTATGAGTCATAAAAGCCAGCAAATAGACACCAAGGGCAGCAAAAGAGCATTTACTTCTACATATTACTTATTTCAAACAAGTGATTGATTAATTGGAAAGTCAATGGAAGAACAACTGCCCGAAGGTGGGGTACGAGCCCTGGTCTTTGAATTACGCGTGCGATGATTGTACCAATCCAGCTACCACGGCGCCGTTTTCCTATCTACTTTTCTGGGATATATATATATATATATATATATATATATATATATATATATATATATATATATATATATATATATATATATATATATATATATGCATTGTGAAACGAGGCTTAGGCAGCCAGTCTCGTCTTTATTCTTTCGAGTGAGAGCCCCCCCTCCAGGCCCCAAAACGGCGCTGATGAGTATGTGCGGGTGAAAATATGAAGTGCATGAATAATGCTCACGCAAATTTCCCTGCGCGTGCAAGCGACCAGCCAGGCCGCGACTTAGCCAGGAGGGAAACGCTGAACGATTCGTTCGATGCGCGAACCATGAACGATCTCCGAACCACGATAACGATGGTCCAAAGAAAGGTCTACGGGAGTAACGCGATAGTTCACGGGGGTTGTTTGTTCATTAATAATGTAGGGTCCAAGGAAGCCGGATTTAAACTTCTCACACAAACCGGGTGTACGAATGGGCGGCCAAACGAGCACTTCCTCTCCAGGACGAAAGGAGACGTCGTGACGAGAGATGTCATAACGTTGCTTGCGATCTAGTTGACTGACTTCTGTGTTGAAGCTAGCACGTTGATGGCATTCCTCAAGTCTCGAGAGAAACTGTTCGGGTATACTGCCCGAGGTGATAGTTGGTGCACTGAAGAAAGCGGCGTCCATGGTGAATGTCGATGAACGGCCGTATACTAGGTAGAATGGTGAGCACCTCAATAGTTCGTTGGATAGCGGTGTTATGAGCAAAAGTCACAAGAGGTAAAAGTTTGCCCAGTTGTCGTGGTTTGGCCAGATATACATTGATATCATATCTATTAGTGTGCGATGAAATCGCTATGTTAAGCCATTTGTTTGAGGGTGATTTACGGATGTCGTCTTATGAACTGTGCTAGAAGCTCGGAGTACTTCTGCGATCTTTGTTGACATGGAAGTCTTGCCGCGGTCCCTTAACAATACGCGAGGTGCACCACGACGCAGCATAATGACACCCACAAAGATAGTGGCAACGTCGGAGGCCGAACTAGAGTGTATAGGAACGGTCTCTGCGTAACCTGTGAGCTGTGGTCAACAGCTGTCACGATTCATCGATGACCTGCCGGCGTTATGGGCAGAGGGCCGACTAGGTCTATCCCAACGATGGCAAACGGTGTCTCGGGACATGGGATGGGCTGTAAAAGCCCAGCAAAAGGCGAAGTCGGCCGTTTCCGCCGTTGACGCTGGACGCAAGAAGCGACGTACTTGGTCACAAAGGTACACATGCCTGGCCAAAAGAAACGGCTCCTAACGCGGTCGTATGTTTTGTGAAAACCCAAATGGCCAGCAGATGAGTCGTCGCGAAAGGGTTCAAGGACTTATGTGCGCATCGAACGTGGAAGAACAGGTACCCAGCGGTGTCCGTCGGAGTTGTAAGTGTAGCGGTGCAACACATCGTTTTCGAGATTGAATAGCCGCAGTTGTAGACAGAATCTGGCATTTGCTGCAGAATTACTTCCGTACAGGCGTTGGATAATGCTGTTGCAGTAGGGGTCAGAACGTTGACACGAGACGAGCTGAGTGACGCGATTGGTAGATAACGTGTCAGTAACCGCTAGAGGTAATAACGGCAGTGGCGACTTAGTCTCATCATCAAGTGGCGAGCAATGAAGAGAAGTACTCGAAGATAATAGTGGCAGCGGGCAGCAGGAGAGAGCGTCGGTATCTTGATGCTTTTCGCTAGACTTGTAGACAACGTCAAAATCGTACACTTGTAAGCGGACCACCCAGCGACCAAGCCTTCCAGACAAATATTTGATTGACGACAACCAGCATAAGGCGTGGTGGTTGGTTATCACCGTGAAATGGCATCCGTAAAGATATGGTCGAAATTTTTGTATCGCCCGAACTACTGCGACGCATTCCAGCTCTATGATCGAGTAGTTCTTTTCGGGTTAATGCGCGGCTGACATAGGCGACAACTCTCTCTCGTGAGGCGGTATCACGCTGTAGAAGGACAGCACCAATCCCATGGCCACTAGTGTCGGTGTGCACACAAGTTTGTGCATTCTCGTTAAAGTGGCAGATGGCAGGGTCGGTGGTGAACGCTTGCTTCAGGGCTTGAAAACAAAGTTCGCAGCCATCTGTCCAAGGGAAAGCAGTGCCCGACGTGAGCAACTTGTGCAGCGGCAACGTCGCGGCAGCAAAATGACTGATGAAGCGGCGGAAGTAGGATACTAGGCCCAAGAAACTTCCTAATTGTTTTTAATTTTCAGCGCGAGGGAAGCAAAGCACGGTAGCAAACTTTTCGGGATCTGGTCGAACGCCATCTTTGCTTATAATGTGGCCCAACACTTATGTTCTTTCTGGCAAAATGGCATTTCTTTGTGTTGAGTTGGAATCGAGCGTTGAAAATGCATGTGGAAACTTCGTCCAAACGCTCAAGGTGCTGACAAAAAGGTGTAGAAAAAATAACGATGTCATTTGAATAGCACACACAGTTCTTCCACTTATGGCCACGTAAAACTGTGTCGATCATGCGTTCAAATGTTGCAGGAGCATTACATAAACCGAAGGCCATGACGTTGAACTCGTAAAGTCCGTCTGGTGTTGCAAATCTGTCTTGTCCTTGTCCGCTTCGTGCATGGGGATGTGCCAGTACCCGGAGCGGAGGTCTGGAGAGAGTCAATGCAATTGTCGATTCTTGGCATCGGATCGACGTCTTTACGCTTGATCTTATTAAGGGCTCGATAATTGACTCAAAATCGTACAGAGCCGTCATTCTTGCGAAGCAGCACAACAGGAGACGACCAAGAACTGGACGATGGCCGAACTATGCCTCTTTTGAGCATGTCATCAACGTTATCCGCAATGATTTTCTATTCTGCGAAAGACACACGATACGGGCGGCAGCGTGCAATTGAACGGCCTTCCATTTCCATGCGATGTACTGCGACGGAAGTGCGTCCCAGAAGCTTGGAGTGAACGTCAAATAAGGCGCTGTGTTTTTGTAGGAGTGCCGAAAGGTCTTCCTTCTGCGCAGCGGTCAGATCGAGATTTATCGCGGCCGTTAAAGCAGCGGCAGCAGTATGATAATCAATTGTGGTAGACAAAGGTGGTGATTCGGTGTGAAGCAGTACCAGCGAAAGAACTTCGGTGTCAGTAAAGTAAGTCACAGTAGTGCGCTGGGAGAGCACAACTGGCGAAGAAGTAGGGTTACGAACAGCGACGAACGCTGTATCGTCATGAAACCACACCAGGTTAGGAGTAAGGCTAAGCCCACCAGAAATGCAGTGACCGCTCGGCGCAAGGAACACATCACCTTTAGGAATAGTGTCGGAAGTCAGTGTGAGAATATGCTTATTGCCCGCGGGAATGAAACAGTCGGTAGACATGACGAAACGTGGGCTATGAGCATCGACTGCGGACGAAGATTCAGCGTCCGTCATATGAATAGTTCGCTGACGGCAATCGTGCATGTCACGGCCTTGAGCCTACTGACATGCACATCACTAGATGCCAGAGGAGAGGACGAGGTTGAACCCACAGGAGCAATTTCGTAAGTCACAGGCGTCACCTGGCACACCACGGGGTAGGGTCCTGTGTATCGCGAAAGGAGCTTCTGTGAACGTCCGACGTGACGAGAGGGCGTCCACAGGAGCACGAGCGCACCAGGCGAAAACTGTACGTCACGATGTCGGGCGTTGTACTGACACTGCTGTGTGGTTTGTGAGGCCGTCAGTCGAGCACGGGTAAGCTGGCGCTCATGGTCGGCGAGGGCGATGGCGTCGCGCGCATACTCGCTTGTTGAGATAGCAGCAGGAGGAAGTGCCGTGTCTAGGGGCAAGGTAGGTTCGCGACCGTACATGAGATAAAATGGAGAAAATCCGCCGGTGTCGTGCCGGGAATCCGTCGGGTCGTGCCCCTCCTCACGTAACATTTGTACGCAAATGTTACGTGAGGAAGGGTAATGTCCCAGTCGTGGTGGTCTTTGGAAACGTACTTGGACAGCATATCGGTAAGAGTACGGTTTAACCGCTTTGTCAGGCCATTTGTTTGAGGATGGTATGAGGTAGTCAGTTTGTGTTGAATGGAGCAGGAACACACAATGTCAGCGATAACTTTCGAGAGGAAGTTCCGACCACGGTCAGTAAGCAGCTGTCGTGGGGCCCCATGAAGCAAGATAATGTCACGCAAGAGTAAGTCCGCGACGTCAGTGGCGCAACTGGTAGGGAGAGCCCGAGTGATAGCGTATCGGGTGGCGTAATCAGTCGCGACGGCTACCCATTTGGTTTCAGAGGATGACGTGGGAAAGGGACCGAGCAGGCCTAATCCAACACGAAAGAATGGTTCCACAGGGACAGTGATCGGCTGGAGATGACCGGCAGGTAGCACCTGAGGTGTTTTCCGACTCTGGCAGGGAACACAGGCAGCAACATAGCGTCGAACGGAGCGAGTGAGAGCAGGCCAATAGAAGCGGCGGCGGACGCGGTCGTAAGTGCGGGTTACCCCAAGATGTCCTGCAGTGGGTGCGTCATGCATCTCAAAGAGCACAGTCTGTCGTAGCCGTTTTGGCACGACAAGAAGAAGATCAGAGCCGTCAGGGAGGAAGTTCCTTCGGTACAGAATGCCGCCCTGGAGGACCTGTCGGTGAACGGATGCGTCGGTAGATGTAGAGCGCAGACGCTCGACAAGTGCTCGCAGCGATAGGTCTAGGTACTGCTCATCGGCAATGTTAGCGAAGGCAGACACAGAGAAAATGCCGTTGGCGCTACTACTGTCGGCGTCGTCAGGCTCGTCGACCGAGTAGCGAGGCAGGCAGTCAGCGTCCTTGTGTAGTCGGCCAGATTTATAGGTGACAGTATACGAATATTCTTGGAGGTGTAAGGCCCAGCGACCAAGTCTTCCTGTAGGATCTTTCAGTGAGCGTAACCAGCAAAGCGCGTGATGGTCTGTGACAACGGAAAAGGGTCGGCCATATAAGTATGGGCGGAATTTCGCAACCGCCCGAACTAGGGCCACGCACTCACGCTCACTGATGGAATAGTTGCGCCCCGCGGGTGAGAGGAGCCTGCTGGCGTAAGCGATAACGCGGTTGTGAGATCGCTCTGATTGTTCGTGTTCTTAAGTGTCACGAATCGGCCTTGTGCTTTGTGTATAGAGGGGGGTTCACTTCCCCCCACGTCAGCGGGGCGACAGTTGCTGTGTTATGAGGAGTCACAGGCACCGCGCAGTGTTGGATGACGCGTCGCGGCAGGCGCCAGGAGGGCGAGTGCCGATTCTGGGAAGTCGGTATTGTGCGCACGGTGTTGGCAGTCCGCCGACGGTCACACAGACCAGCCTTGAAAGGGACCGCTGTACAAGGTATTGTGGGTCTGGCGCCCGAGTGCCTGACTAATTGGAGGCGCCGCCGAGGTTAAGAAGGACTTAGCAACTCTGACCCCGTGCCGCATGCAGTGAGCATGGACCTAATCTTCTACGCGTCCGGAACGCAATCGCCAGCCTTGTTGGGTGCGACTGCCTGTGTGGTGTCGAAGGCCAGCTTACAGTGCACGCTGTAGGAATTCGGTGCACACGTAAAGAGTGCATTCGGACGACGGCGTCTTGGAAACACGCACTCGGAGAACTTTGTCTTGTAGACAATAAGTTTGAAGGACAAGGAGCGCCATCCGTCTCCCACATGGCCAAACTTTGAGTACAGCGGCACTACGTGGTGTCGATGCCCCTGCTTCCGAGACATTTGCGGCCTAGATGCCGTTGGGATTTGAAACGGTCTAGCGATAACTTGTTCGGGCCTGGCGTGTTTTGCTGAGCCCGTCACCAACTACGGAGAAATGAGAGGGCAACGGAGTTTTGGCGAAGAAGGAAAATAGCTTTGTTTTCCAATATGTTTATTTTTAAGAGTAAGCCCATCCCTGTGGGTTGTGGCTTAACAAACGGTTGACTCTGATTGGCAACTGAACCTGTGGGACGGGCCAACGGCCCTACCGCCTTTTTTTCTTTGTATATTTGGGCTATAAAAATCGGGACGACATGCTGTCCCTCAGACTTGGCTGAAATCAGGATTGATGATAGATCAGTGAGCCTCCGTACTATGTACGTTAAAACGAGTCTGGGCTCTAACAGTCATTGAGACAGTCGAAGAGTGAGACTTTGTTTCTCAATTGTTCAAATTTGTAATGTATTTGTTTTACCTGCCATGTATATAGAAAAGTTTACGTATAAATGTTTGTTGTACATCTGACCTCATCGTTTCCTGCCTGCGTTTGATCAACAACTGCCGATCATCATCCGAGAAGCTTCAAGTTCCAACGGTGAAGCGAGGACGGAGAACGAACGAAACTTTACTACGGTCGTGGCCACGCTGGCGTTGTGCCAGTACTGCGCCAATTCCGTGACCGCTGGCATCAGTACGGACTTCGGTAGGCGCAGAAGGATCGAAATGGGCCAGAACGGGAGGCGTTGTGAGAATGTCGATTAGATGTGAGAATGCAGAGGCCTCGTTATCGCCCCACTGGAAAGGGGCGTCTTTTTTCTAAAGCTTGGTAAGTGGTCGTGCTATGGCGGCGAAATTTCTCACGAAACGGCGGAAGTACGAACAAAGGCCGGTGAAGCTGCGCACATCCTTGACACACTTCGGAATAGGGAAGTGCGCAACAGCATGGATCTTGCCTGGGTCCGGTTGCACTCCGTTCGCGTCAACGAGATGTCCAAGGACGGTAATCTGGTGACGGCCGAATTGACACTTCGATGCGTTGAGTTGCAGACCGGCTAGACGAAAAACGTCCAGGACTGCTGAGAGGCGCTCGAGGTGCGTTGCGAACGTTGGGGAGAATACGATAACGTCGTCCAAGTAGCACAGGCTCGTGGACCATTTGAAACCGTGAAGAAGGGAGTCCATCATGCGTTCAGAAGTGGCAGGGGCGTTACATAGGCAGAACGGCATCACTTTGAATTGATAAAGACCGTCGGGTGTTACAAAAACAGTCTTCTCGCGGTCGAGATCGTCCACGGAAATCTGCCAGTAGCCGGAGCGGAAGTCAATAGAGGAGAAATAGCGAGCACCATGGAGGCAGTCAAGGGCGTCATCAATGCGAGGTAGGGGATACACGTCCCTTTTGGTAACCCTGTTAAGGTGCCGATAGTCCACGCAAAAGCGCCATGAACCATCCTTCTTTTTGACCAGTACAACAGGTGACGCCCATGCACTATATGATGGTTCAATAACGTTCTTGGCAAGCATTTTGCGAACTTCTGCGAGAATAACTTGACGCTCAGCTGGTGACACTCGATACGGGCGGCAATGAATAGGAGGGGCATCGCCGGTATTAATGCGATGTTTGACAGCTGTAGTTTGGGCCAAAGGACGATCGTTAAAGTCGTGGTAGGAAAACAGAACGCGGTAGAATTCACGAGCGGGCTCGGACGGCAAGTCGGGCGCAATCATTTTCTGTAAGTCAGCGATGGTACAATTTGCCGACTGCGATGGTAGAGGAGTATCGGACGAAGTGTCGTCTACTGCAATGGATGCTACTGAGTGATCCTCGAATGAACAAAGTTGAGCCAGAGACATCCCGCGTGGCAGCACTTGTGTCGTCAAGCCAAAGTTGACCACTGGCAGGCAGACGCAATTCGCCGTAATAGATAAAACTGTAGGAGGTACTGTGATCCCGTGTGTAAGGAGGATGTCTTGCATAGGAGCCGCGATGTAGTGACCGTCGGGGACTGGTGGGGATGACACTAGGTCAACGTAGGTCAGTGCCGAAGGTGGCAAGCGAACGAAGTCGACGGAAGTGAGGCGACTGGGGTGTGGTTCAGCAGGGTTCAGAACAGGCAGGTCAAGGCGGAGAGTACTGGCGGAATAATCGATGAGAGCAGAATGTGTGGAGAGGAAGTCTAAGCCGAGGATCATGTCGTGGGGACAGTGGGCGATGACTGTGAATAGCACGATTGTTGAGCGATCGGCGAAGGAGACGCGGGCGGTACACATACCAATTACGGGGGCTGTTCCGCCATCGGCGACACGGACAACAGGCGTCGTGGCGGGCGTGACAGTTTTCTTGAGCCGGTTACGAAGGTCAGCGCTCATTACGGACAAATGCGCCCCAGTGTCTATGAGTGCGGACACAGAAACACCGTCGACTTGCACGTCAAGAAGGTTCAGATGAGTGGGCAACGTCAGTAGTGGATTTGGCGGCGTAGGGAGCAATGCAGCGTCACCTCGAGGCGCTGCATCGTCTAGTTTTCCGGCTGGGAGCGGCGGCCGAAGGGAGTCGGCGAATAGGAGCGACGGGGCTGGGGAGAGCGAGATTGTCGTCGTTGGGGAGAAGGCGAACGAGAATAGGAGCGGTTCGGTGCAGGAGAATCAGCGGCGGCGTTATCGCAGCGTGCGGCATAGGGACGAGAAGGGCCACCTGGGAGGTGAGATTTGGCAGTATAAAGAGAGCGGGTCGGGGAACTCCAGCGACTGCGACAGTGCCGAGAAATGTGCCCGATTCGATGGCAGTGGAAACAAATGGGCTTGTCGTCAGCAGTGCACCATTCAGATGGGTTGCGGAAACGTGGTGGGTAAGACGATGCGGGACGGGGCGGAATCGAAGAAGCCGGGCGGGTATCAGGACGATGGGCCGAGCAGATGGAGTGAAGACCCATGATTTCGAACTCTTGGCGGACAACTGCCTGGATGAGTGAGACCGTGACTGCAGATATGTTGGTGGGGCTGGAGTCGAAGGCAGCCGGATAGGCAGCCTCGATGTCACGCCGGACGATCCTGGTAACATCGGCAGTGTTGTTGGGACGAGGGGTGTCGGCACAGGAAGATGTCGCTGGGGTGTTGGGCAGACGGGCAAACTGCTGGTCAATACGTCGGCTTTTAGCGAGTTCCAGGCGGCAGCACTCTTTTATAACAACATCCACCGTCGCTACGTTGTTGCAAACCAGCAGGTTGAAGGCGTCATCGGCAATGCCTTTAAGGATGTGGGCAACCTTGTCTGACTCAGTCATGTGGGTGTCAACTTTGCGGCACAGAGCCAAGACGCCCTGAATGTACGTGACATAGGGCTCTGTTGACGTCTGCACACGGCCGGAAAGCGCCTTCTGCGCGGCAAGTTGGTGACCGTAGGGGTTGCCGAACAAGTATCGAAGCTGTGTCTTAAGTGAATACCAACTGATGAACTCATCTTCGTGCGTGCGATACCAAACTCGAGGTGTGCCACCGAGGTAAAAGACGACGTTGGCGAGCATGATAGTTGGGTCCCACCGGTTATTGCGGCTGACGTGTTCGTAAAGGCTGATCCAGTCCTCGACGTCTTCCCCATCTTTCCCCGAGAATACGCCAGGATCACGGGGAGCGGGGAGGGTGGTGTAGGTCGTCGAAGTGGCAGCAGGTGTCGGAGCCGGTGGAGTCGGGTTGTCGTCGCCGGGCGCCATAAAGGAAGGCTCGACGTACCGTCCACTGCGAAGCTCCGTGACGAGGTACAGGGAACGTCCACCTCCACCAGATATGTTACGTAGGAGACGCAGACGAAAAGCTATGTACATGTATATTTGCAAGAAGATACGCTGCCCTTGGCCAAGAGGCAACACCCCGCGCTTGCTTCTAATCGTTGTCGTCATCTTCACACAGCTCGCCTTTTTGCGATCGCATATATCGTTCCGTAGCAATATGAATAGTTCGCTGACGGCAAGAGATGAAAGGTGAGGTGGAGGACAGGAAGTCCCAACCCAATGTCATCGCGTAGGTACACAAAGACAGCACGACGTACTGAATGTGGTGAAGGATGCCATCAATGAAAACATGCGCAGTGCAAACACCGGAGGGCTGATAACGAACTGCATTAGCACAACGAAGGGAAGGGCCATTATGCGGTGTCTTCACTTTTCGCAATCGAGAACACAAGTCAGTACTAATAACGGAAAACGATGCACCTGTGCCAATCAAGGCTTCGATTCGGACACCCTCAACACGCACCAAAAGTACACTTGACGGGGGCTCCAGAGGAGTTGCACGTTGTCCAAAGGATGCAGCTTTCCCTCCTGAAGCTGCACCATTTAGTTTTCCGGGCGGTGATCGGAGGACGAAGTAGCCGGTCGTACAATGGAAGAGGAGCGCCGCATCGGTGATGGAGGGCGACGATGCGGGAAACGCAATGAACGGTAGTGTTCAAGTCCTGTGGAGATGGGGAACGTCGTGGATAATAATTGTAGTAAGAACGCCGACGTTGTGGTGCAGGGCCAGAAAACTCATCCCTTTCAAACTCGTCATAGCCACGTCTTTCACCTTGCTGACGGTGTCGGTCAAATTTGAAATGTGGCCACGGATGCCGCAGTAGCAGCAAACCGGTCGAGATGGGCTCCGTCCGTTGTAAGACGGAACAGCTGGTGGTATTGTAGTGATAGGATTCAGGGACACGTGCGATGCAGGTGCCTGTTGTGGTGGCTGCTGGGGCGGTGGCACTATAGAGGCAACCTGAGCGTAAGTTGGCGTAACGATTGGCTGCGGGCTCGGTATTTGCGGGCAGGTCACGGCTGCTACCTCTTTCCTCACGATATGGCGTAGGCCACCCCTAGGAGGCGTCAGATGGACCTCAGGAGGGTTTGATGAAGCTTGGGCGGGCAGTTCCTCACGGATGATGGAGCGAATCAAGGCACGTAGCTCGCTGTCATTGGACGCCTTGAAATCAGATGTGTGAGGTAGTAAGCGGAGCACATGAAGCTCATCGAGTCGCTGACACATACTGATGATGTCTGCGACGGTAGTGGGATTCAGCACTACAAGAGCATTGAATGCCACAGTCACAATGCCCTTGAGCAGGTGGCGTACACGGTCACTCTCTGCCATCGAGGTGTTCACGCAGCGGCATAGGGTGAGGACGTCCTCTATGTACGAAGTGTAAGACTCGCCCGAGAGCTGAACATGCTCAGCAAACTTCTTGGCGATATCGGAGCGGACATACTAGTTCGCGAAAATGTGGCGTAGGTCGTGTTTAAAGCTGCTCCAGTTGATGAAATCGAGCTCATGATTGTAAAACGAAGTTTTCACAACGCCGGTTAGGTAGAAGGCGACGTGAACCCGCCATGGTTGCTCAGTGGCTATGGTGTTGGGCTGCTGAGCACGAGGTCACGGGATCGAATCGCGGCCACGGCCGCCGCATTTCGATGGGGCCGAAATGCGAAAACACTCGTTTACTTAGGTTTAAGTGCGCGTTAAAGAACCCCAGGGGGTCGAAATTTTCGCAGTCCTCCATTACTACGTGCCTCATAATCAAAAAGTGGTTTTGGCACGTTAAACCCCATAAATTAATTCATTTTAATTTTAAGAAGGCAACGTGAGCAAGTTTTGTTGATTGGTTCCATTGGTTAAAGTCGCTCACGTGCTCGTATAGCTCCAACCAGTCTTCAACGTCGTCAACTGGGAGCCCAGCAAACACCGGTTGATCCTTCTGAGGGGTGGTGACTGTCCAAGAAGGGGTTCCAGCAGTAGCAGGCAAGGTGGATGTCGTGGTATTGGTCTGCTGCTTTTGCGACATGGTTCAGTGCAGTTGGTAGAGGCGGCGACCCGAGCAGAGCTGCAGGGTTATAGCTTAGGTGAAGCTGGAGAGACACTAGGAGTGAGAGGGCGAAGAAACCGGACAACACACTCCACCACTGCTGAGACGAGGTTTAGACAGCCAGTCTCCCCTTTATTGTCTCGAGTGAGAGCCCCACCCCCAGGTCCCAAAACGGTGATGATGAGTATGTGCAGGCGAAAATATGAAGCGGAATAACGCGTGCAATATATATATATATATATACACAGATATATATAACAGAAAAAAAGCAGTTCTGGGTCCGGGTAAATATTCATAGTGAAGTAGACGCGCGTATGACGCGGTTTATTGACGTTGCGGCCGGGGTCCGGCCTTCATCATTCTGATGCAGGCCGGACCCCGGCCGAAACGTCAATAAACCGCTTCATATGCGCGTCTACTACACTGTATATATATATATATATATATATATATATATATATATATATATATATATATATATATATATATATATATATATATATATATATATATATATATACGGAAACTGTGTTCATCCCTTTGTGCGATTGTGTGTGTCTCTGTGTGTGCGCGTTTGTATACATTTGTTTCGTGTATATTGTTGCCCAGGTGACACATACTGCAGTCGAACGAGATGTGTGTCAAGTTGATGCATGGCAGGGACGTCACCAGAAGTGTTTCAATACACTGCGTCCTGGGTTGTACCATATTCCAGACCTAATTAGGCAAAATATTGCGACCTGTACCGACATTTGCCGTTTATGTTGTGGACGGGAAAAGCAGATGATCCTCCTATTTTCTATATTTCTTGGCCCAGGCGGTGAGAAAATTTCGAAAAACATCACGAAGCATCGCAGACCCACAGCCGGCAGAATCGATTCGTGGCTACATGAAGACATGTGTGCACCCACCTGCACGCAATTGCTATTGCCCCCAGAACCGGACACTCCTTCGATTGAGTTGTGGACGGAGGCCTTTAGAGAAAAGTGTCCGCTGGCGCACTGCATAAATATTGCGAGTCATTTAGAAACAAAAGACGGCTATTCTAAAGTCGGTCGACAGTTCAACATTAGCTGGTACGGAACGTACCGTTCGTGCCAACGATTTTCTACTCAAGGTTGAAGGCAATTCTCGCCTAGTCGAAGGTGGCGGACTACTAGGCACGTTTGCTAGAGCACAGTGTTGAGGTCTCTGTTCCTCCAGAAAGGAGAGCTTAGCAGAAGTGCTGACGTACGGTATATAACACGACAGAATAGCTCGGCATACTGCATGCGTTTGTCTGAAAGTGAAATCTTGGCCTCTTCAAATGGCCTTCGTTCTTTACTGCTGAACCTAAAAGCGCAGGAAACAGCACGGTCGCACCCGCATAACTGGAAGAGGGATGCATTGGTTCGATCTTAGAATTTTGCTCTTGTTGCTGGTAGCACTTCGGCAATTGGATTCGCCGACCTTGACTTCATCGCAACTATTTCCGAAAATGATAAGCGCTATGAATGCTTCAAATGAATATTCCGCACGTCATTTCTTGCTATACTCTTCAAGTGACATGCAAGAGTTGTTCAGAAAGGTTCATGAGTTTCCCCATGCACTGAAATTTCTTAGCACGTCATCGCGCGCCAAGATGAGATGCGAATTTTTATTGCGTGTGTGGAGTTCCGACCGTTGCGTAGCATCTAGAGATGACTTTCTATCACTTCATTTTCAACGGAATGAAGTGTTTGTGCCTTGGTTGACGAGTGATGCACGGAACGCAGTTCATTATCTTAATAACCTTATGCCACATGGATTGCGGGCTCGATTCTATGTTTCTGGGAGAACACATAAGGAAAACGTTGTAAAGTTTCCGCGAGATCTATGCCAGGTTGTAAGTATCAGCTCTGAGAGCATCAATGCCCCTGCAGATCAGTTTCGCAGGTGCCACATTCGAGAGACGGTTTCAGTGCAGCACCTGTTCTCAAACTTGCGAGCGCATCAACAAATGTTTCCGAGAGGTGAGGCTTATAAAGCGGCGGTGTCTGCAATGGGAGGTTCGCCCACAGAGGTACAGAGCTCACCAGATGCACTTGCAGTGATTTCCGCGTATAGGCACCTTAACAACACGTTGCATATCGTACATGGAGATATCGGTGACCTGCGCACAGCGAAAGCAGACATAATTCTTCTGCCTGTTAGCAGCGCGACGGCACTTAAGCACGGGTTGTTTATGTTTGCCCAGTATCCACCTGCACAGCTGTGCATCCTCAGCTCCCCTATAAGAGCGGTGCGGCTAACATTCATTGACTCCAGTGTTTCTATCTGTTGGTTCTTCGTATACCTTGTGGCTCTCGGAACACTGGTGGCAATGTGCCGCCTTGCAAGCTGCCGTTTTGCATACTGGGTCCCACGACGTAAGTTCAGTGCGTACAGCGTGGTCACTTACCTAGTGTGCACTTTGCTGGGACGTTCTCCTCCAACCTCGGTAGCGTTGTCCAACCGCCATGTTGCGACGGCCTTTTGGGCGCTCGCCATGTTGGTTCTTGGGAACTATGTCCAGACTAGCATCACCGCCATTCGTAGCGTTCCATGTGTTCTCGGATCCAAGTCCTTCGATGAGGTGGTTAACGATATCAGAAGTGGCACCGAACTATGCTTCAGCAACGAATGGGCGGAAATGTTTTTCTTTAGAAAGATGCTGGGAGGGCGTTTGTCAGAATTGCTATCAGCGGCGACACGCCAGAGAAATGGAAGGATGGTCATGCCGACGAATGTACGGTTTTGTTACAAATGCGCACATAACGGGAATTGTGTAGCTTTTTCTTCTTGCACCGAAGATGAATTGTTGACTGCCGCACATTGGAGCCTAGTTCCCGGCGACCTCACCGTAACTGCTTCCCGACTGGCTGGTCTTCATCCTGAAAACCCAATGAGGTCAAGTACCATTGTTTTTTCGGGGCCGCAAAGATCCGTCTTACCAATACCTCTATGAAGCGTTCAAGCGCTGATTTCTGGTTGATGTACTGGGGGAGATAGTAATAGTGTAACGGCCTGAGCGATATTAATGGCTAAAAACTGTGCGCCAACCTATCATAACAAAAGGGTACGTTTGAACGAATGATCTAATTTATGATCGGAAAAAATTGGTGTGCTTGTTGCAGGCGATTAAGGGAATTACGCTCATTGTTGATAATGCTGAACGTAGGCCAACTGATATTAGGGCTTGTGTCGTAACCATGTTTTCATATGCCAACAATGGTCCGGGGGGCTGTTGTGTTGGTAACCAAATTGTTTTCCTGCATTTTGCAATCAACCTTTTACTGCGATAACAATTATATGGACGCTCATGGCGCATCTCTGCCGTTCGCGTTGGTATTTCCGTGATGCTCCGTACAAAGTCCAAGGGTGATAAAATCGTCGCCCCGGGCCGTATGCTCTATGTGCGAGTGATAGCGGGCAAGGATGAACCGGCCATCGCGACTGAATCACGCGCACGCAACGGGCGGAAGCGGGGAGGAGGAGGCGCACCGGCTTCCGTCGCACGCAAGCCTTCGAGGGGGAGGGCACAGAAGGGGCCGCGTTCTACTCCGGGCGGCCCGGGCGGCCCCCGCCGGTCCGCTGTATCTCGAAAGCCATCTGCGACGGGCACCGAGTTTGCGCTGCGCAGCGTTGATGCGAGAAGGTGCACGAAAGTCAATTCGTTCACTGCTGCTTCCGCGTTTCCTCACTGCAGAATTTTGAAATCGAGTTTCCGCTGTAATCGAGTGAAATGTGTTCATGTTTGCTTGTGTGCGCGTGACACCATGCTTGTTATCTTAGTTAGTATACCTATGTTTGCAAGTTTATACAGCCGATAAAACTACCATCCTTATTAGTGTAGTTATCTGCCCACTAATTTGCTATCGCAATAGATGATTCGCCTCTCGTGCAGAAATGCGATATTTTCTCTTCTTCTATCATGACTGAAAAGAAGCACCTTGATGCTGCACAGTTCTTCGAAATATAATGTTCCTTTATTATTTTGTGTCGTGTTCATACGGGGTCTCCTGAGCGCCATTTGATTTTCATGGCATTGAGATACAACCATCCATATTCCATATGCATAAAGTCACAGCTCATACGTTTCCATTTAGTTACCGTGATGTATTAAATCTAGCGTTGCAAATGCTAGGCGTCGTCTCACGGCCATGTTAGCGGATGTGGAACAAGCGCAGGCGTGACATGGCGGCCTCACGGTCGCACAGCAGCAGCCAGACACCGTTTCCCCTTTTTGACTCGGTAAAATCTTATCGCGTTGTGTGAGGGAAAGGGAAGTGGTAGGAGGGTGGGCAGCCGAGGCGTAGAGGCTGGACGATCACAAAATGAAGTTCAGTTTTTGCTTGTTCTCGAAGGGCGCACTACTCGCTTCTATCTGCTGATTTCCAGCCGCGCTCGCGTCCCGCACAACACCCTGTAAGTGTGATAGTGTGGGTTTCAATGTACCGTGGGAGCATCTTGTTTTACTCCTAAAACCTCCGCTTCTTGAACGCAAGTGTGGGTTCACTTTGTTGATTTGTGAGAAGTACGTCGTTGTACTCAGTTCCTTGCCTGATACTTGATCAATATTTCTTCTTCCTGCACAAATGATTTACCCGTTGTGTAACACGAAACGTGTATGGATTTTCTTTCGCAGACACCAGCACCGGCGCATCCTGCTTGCCATTGCTGAAGGTGGCCTGTCTGTCCCACACAGAAGACGAATTGTCCCCGTGGAGCCAAGATACGCTGAAGAGGACGAGACAGCTCGGCTTTTGCTCACGTTGTACGGTATCGGGTGTGCAATATCGTTCGCTGCTTTGGCCGCCGAGCTCATTGTGCACAGGCATATTCGTGGATCTTTTCGACAACTGCTCCGGGAACTTGCACACCGCTGTAGAAATAGGTCTGTGGCACTGGAAGGTCGAGTTGCATAATCGTCTCACTTCGTCATAGAAACGTAAAGGAACGCACCAGGTTGCGCAGTCGCAACGTTCTTGCCCACTTACCACGACCTGTAGGTTTACGTTCACAAATAGCTTCCTTTTATTTTTAATCAAGAAGCTTTCGGCATGTGCTCTAGGCAAGGAAATCGGAATCCTGTTTGAATTATATGAAAGCTGCGAGAAGAATAATTGTGGTGTTAGATCTAGCTTATCCTATAACACAGGCTGTTTTGCGACGATGTGTATTTGGAGAAAAATAAGCGATGGTTATATTCACTGGCTAATATTCTCCATCTAGGCAATCAACAGACGCACAAAAGATACAAAGAAATTGATGTGTGCATAAATATAGTATAGCAAAGTCGCGAACAGCTTAGGTTAGTGATACAACTCAAAACGCAAATGTACATAAACATACAGTTGTGTTCACTATAAGCTGCAACATCGATACACGTCACTGAAGAGAATCCAAGACTGCGCATCTGCGATGACATACGAACAATTGTAAAGCCAAGCGGAGGTTCCGTTACGGGTATTTAGTAAATAAATATTTCTTATGTGAGAGCCACCCTGCAGACTTGGATCTCCGTCGACCATGGGCACTGGCGTTTCAGCTCATATTGAAGGCGTCTGTACCCGGAGAAATAAATGCTTAACGAAAACCTAAAGAAAAAATATTATTTATCATGCAGTAGTTATGGCAGGAGAGGTGAAAGGACTGGGAATAGTTATCGTAAATTCAGCGTCCTCCCTCTTGCTCTAAGGGTACGAATAAAGAAAAAAAGCAGAAAGCGTTTACAACACCCTGTAGGAAATTTAAGCATCCGCTCTTTGACTACGTAGAAGGCGCTTATGAGCCGGACTGTCTACAGGGTAATCGTTTTTGTTTTACGTAATTTTTAAAGTCGCCTCTAGCAGATAATATAATTCTAGTCCTAGAGCTGGATTCATGTGAGGGATGGGGATTACTTGCACGCTAAATACTTACAGATACTCAACTAATTGATACAAAATCACAAATGAACTTCTTTATGTTTCTTTGCGGCAAATATTTCAATTCACGAATTGTATCGGGTGAGTTTGCAAGCCATATGCACTTAAAGTTAATTTCCAAAGTGAGACAGACAGACAGACAAAGAACTTTAATTACAAGGTCCTGAGAAGCTTTGCCTTAGGGCAGAGCTGCGGGCCGCTCCCACGTGGGGACGGGTAGGCCGAGCCTAACCGCCGCATCGTGGGCTCTCTGGACAGCCCAGGTTTGACGTGAAAGGTCTGAGCTCTGGATGGCAGAGCTCCATTCTTCTTCTGTGATGCGATTGGGTCCCTGTAACGAGGGGCATCGCCAGAGCATGTGTGCGAGATTGCTAACAGACCCACAGTCGGGGCAAGTAGAGCTAAAAACCTCTGGAGTGATCGTGTGGAAAAGGGCCAGGTTTGGATAGCACTTAGTTTGAAGCATGCGTAAAGTGGACGCCAGAGGTCTAGCCAGTTTGCTGTGAGGGGAAGGATAAGTCCTCCTACCCAGGTGATAGTGCGTAGTAATTTCGCTGAAAGTTGTGAGAGTGTCCCGAAACTCGAGGACCCCGGAGTCTGAGCTCGATCCTGCTCCCGCGCGGTGGGTTAGTGCGCGCGCTTGGGAGTGGGCAATGTCATTAAGATTGGGAAACGAGTCAAGCTGGGGTTCGAGGTGAGCCGGAAACCACGTGATGGTGTGCGGAGAGATGATCTTGTTCTTGAGAATCTTGTGAGCCTCCTCAGCGATGGATCCTGAAGCGAAAGCCCTGACCGCCGATCTCGAATCAGTGAAGATTTGTGATCTTCTGTTGTCTAGCAGTGCTATAGCAACTGCGACCTGCTCCGCTCTGGTTGGTGTTGAGCACTTCAGGGAAGCCGCATTCACTATCTGTCCGTTGTGGTCAACGAGGGCAATAGCGAAGTTAGACGACTGTCCATATTGGGCGGCGTCGACAAAACATGCCGAGTAGGGATCGTCCTTGGTACGCTTGAGGAGGGCGAGGGCTCTTGCCCTGCGTCTGCCTACGTTGTGTTGAGGATTAACGTTACGAGGAAACGGTGCAACTCGTATGTTGTTCCTTTGATCTTCTGAAATTTCATATTTCCTCTCTTCCAGGAGGATAGGGTTGATCCCAAGAACCGCCAGGATCTTCTTTCCAGCTGGGGTACAGGATAGACGGGCCAGTTGGGCTGACTCCTGGGCCTCAATTATCTCGTCCAATGTGTTGTGCACTCCTAGTTGCATAAGGAGATCCGTACTCGCC
This sequence comes from Dermacentor albipictus, assembly GCF_038994185.2. Lineage (NCBI taxonomy): Eukaryota > Metazoa > Arthropoda > Arachnida > Ixodida > Ixodidae > Dermacentor > Dermacentor albipictus. Next base: position 75,092,987 of record NC_091822.1, read on the forward strand.
AGTAACGGAATGCCTAGTACTTTTTTAATACTTTTTCTGATGAGCGTGTTTAATCGTTTCTTCTCGGAGTTATACCAGTTGTGCATGGCTGCCACATAAACTATATGACTCATGAGGAAGGCGTGGAACAACCTGAGGAGGTTGTCTTCCTTTAAGCCTCCACGAGGAAATTCGAGACTGTTGATAAGTCTGATCATGTTCTCAGTCTTGGCTGTGAGCTTGTTGAGTGTCGTATTGTTACTGCCAGTGGATTCGATGAACATGCCAAGTACCCGAATGGTGTCTACTCTGGGGATTGTCTGTCTCTGGGGAGCGAGTCTCTGGGGAGCGAGTCTACTCTGGGGAGCGAGTCTGTCGGTACAGCCGCTTTTAGTGTGGAGCTTGATGTTTATTTCTGACAATGGTTTCCAGCCTCTAGGTTTGGGACCTCTCCTGACTGGCCTGTAGAGGAGGAGCTCAGACTTGCTCGGGGAGCATCTAAGCCCCGTATTTTCCAGGTACATCTCTGTTTGATCTACGGCCTCCTGTAAGCCTGATTCAACAGCTCCTTCGCTTCCTCCGGTGCACCAGATTGTGATATCATCAGCGTAGAGCGTATGATTGATTCCTTCTATGTTGGAGAGCCTTTCCGATAGTTTCTTCATGGCGATGTTAAAAAGCAGTGGTGAGACTACCGCTCCTTGTGGCGTGCCTCTGGGGCCCAAAATGAAATTGTCGGACTTGAGGTCACCGATTTTGAGCGTGGCCTTGCGATCCCGTAGGAACGAGCTAATGTATCTGTGAAAGGCGTCTCCCAAATTGAGCTCGGAGATGGAGTTAAGAATGTGAGCATGGGATACATTGTCAAAGGCCTTCTCCAGGTCTAAGCCTAAGATGCCTCTTACATCTCTTGTGGTGTTGTCAATGATTTGACACTTGATAAGCTTCATCACGTCTTGCGTTGACAGGGCCGGACGAAAGCCAATCATGTTGTACGGAAACAATCCTTGTTTCTCGATGTGCTTGGAAATTCGATCGTTTATAACATGTTCCGCTACTTTCCCCACGCAGGACGTGAGTGAAATGGGTCTGAGGTTTGAGAGACTCGGGGGCCTTCCAGGCTTTGGAATGAGGATGACCGAGGCCATTTTCCAGGACTCCGGAACAAGCCCTCGTTCCCATATTCCATTAATCTCATCTGTCAACCATTCTATAGAGCAGTCGTCCAGGTTTCTGAGGGCCCGGTTGGGGATGCCATCAGGACCAGGGGCCGACCTGCCATTTAGATTCTGGAGAGCTTCCCTTACTTCGCATGCCGTGAAAGGGTTATCTAGCTCGGGGCAAGAGGAACCTTTGTAGGGGGGATAGTCTTCGTCACTCGAGTTTCCCAGTGGCAGATACATGCGAGCGAGTCTGTCGAGTACGGTCTGCAATGTCTCTGATTGTGATGCCTGGTGTAGAACCTTCGCTATCACTTGTCTTTGGTTTGACTTGGTGTTGGTATCATCGAGCAGATGCTTGAGGAGGTTCCATTTAGCTCCAACTCGCATCTGGCCATCCACGGAATTGCAGACCTCATCCCACTGTTGTCTGCTCAAGGTTTGGCAGTGATCTTCTATAGTTTTGTTGAGCTCCGCGATCTTTTTTCGGAGCCTTCGGTTGAGTTTCTGCCCTTTCCATCTGTTCAGCAGTGACGTTTTAGCTTCTACAAGATGAGCGAGGCGGCTATCCATCCTGTCTATCTCCAATTCAGTCTGGATTTTCTTTGTCGCCGCGCTGATATCTTCCTTTAACTGTTCAGCCCACTGCTCTAGGCTAAGTGCTGAGTCATGTGTTTGTGCTCGCTCTTCCCTAACCTTGCGAAAGTAATCCCAATCTGTAATAGTGAACTCTTTGAGGTCCCCGCTTCTCACGTTGACGGAGGTGGCCAGGATGTTGTGATCACTGCCAAGGTCCACTTGGAGGTTGGACCAAGATGCCAATTCCACATTCCGTATGAAAAAGAGGTCAGGTGTGGTATCCCTGGAGCAGGAGTTGCCGATCCTGGTCGGAAAAGCCGGATCTGTTATAAGCGTGAGGTTATTATTGACTGTAGTTTGCCATAGGTCAACGCCCTTGCGGTTAGCTTGTTGGTACCCCCATGCTTGATGCGGAGCGTTAAAATCTCCGGCCACCAGTAGTGGGAATGTCTTGGCCTTGCTTGTAGCCTTGTTGATAATTGCCGCGAATCTTTGCCTGAGGTCTTTGGGTCTACTATATATGTTAAGTATAAATATACTTGTCTTGAACTGTCCGCTGGGGATGATTTCAACGAGCGAGTGCTCAACCTTATTGGATTCAAGATTCAAATCGTGGGCTATGAACGCACATTTGTTGGTAACTAATGTGCTGATTCCCCTCTTCCCATCACCATATTGGGTATGCGATTTATAGCCCGGTAGGCTGACCGTATCCGTGAGCGTTTCTTGTAATAGGATTACATGTGGCTTTTCCTGGTGGGTCCGAATGAACTGTTGGAGGACATTCCTTTTACGATGGAATCCCCTACAGTTCCATTGCCAGATATTAATTACCCTGTGATGTGCCGCCATGGTGGGACGTAGCAGTTAGCTTGTGTTATAAAATGCTGCGAAGCGCAGCCGCTGCCGACCTTTCAGTGTCGGTGTTATTTACTTTGTCCAACGATGTAGCTGTAGCCATTGTAGAAACGTGGCGCTCCAGATTGTCGCATCTGATTCCTAGTGATCTGACCGCCTCAGCGAGTTTGTCAATCACAATTTGAACTTTTTCGAGGGATTCATCAATTTTATCTATCGTTTTTTCCAATTTACGAACACTGGCGCTCTTGTCTGAGGCATGAACTGCCAGCGCCCTCTTTTTGGGTAGACCATTGGCCGTCGGTTCCGCTACGGGGATCTCCATGGGCGTTTCTACTGCAGGGGCCTGAGTGGGTTGGACTGTCTCTCGCGGGCTGGGTTTTTTGAGTTCTGCAATTTCTGCTGTGAGCGGTTCCGCTACGGGGATCTCCATGGGCGTTTCTACTGCAGGGGCCTGAGTGGGTTGAACTGTATCTCGCTTGCTGGCTTTTTTGAGTTCTGCAATTTCTGCTGCGAGCTGCTCCATCGCGTATTTTAACGAAGCATTTTCTCTTTCCAATTGTGCAATCCTGTTGTGCTCTGGCGATTGACCCCCCGTTACCTTTTTCGGTGATTCTTTGACCCGGTCAGCCCATGTGGTACCACGATCAGCAGGATCCTGGATCTGAACTGCAGGTCCCCTGGAACGAGAGTGGCCCCTGGAGCGGGAGTGGGTCCTGAGGGCGTTGCGGCCTCTGGAAGACGAACGTTCCGTCGAGCGATCCCTAGAAGGGGCACGGTCCTGGTAGCCGCCATCCTCGCCGCCGGGGTCTCGGGATCGGCTCCTGGATCTGCGCGAGCTGCTGAGGGCCGGCTTGATAGGGGTAGGCGACCCAGTTGGTTGTTTGGATTGTTCGCGGTGGCGCCGTTCTCTTCTCCGTTGTCTAACTATAAACGGAATTTGGAACCTTTGCTTGCAGGTTCTGTCAGCCGTGGGATGAGGGCCACCGCAGAGGGTGCACTTCGGTGTACATTCGTGTTTATCGTCCGGGTTGCTCGCACCACAGCCGCGGCAGATTGCATTTTCAGGGGCTGGGCAAACGTCAGCTCTGTGGCCAAGCTTTCCACATGCATAGCAAACGTCAGTTTGTCTGCGATAGAGAGAGCATTTGACCAAACTGGGACCGCATTTTACGTAGTCCGGGACTTTGAGTCCATCAAACAGGATGACTACCGTGCTTGTGTTCTTGATTCGTCTCACCTCGAGGGCGCTTGGATTCTTGGATTGAATGATGAGGCGTTTGAGCTCCTCTCGATCGATGGTGGGATCAATGTCACGAATAACTCCCTTGCATGTGTTTTCGGGGGCTGCGATATATGCACTAACTTCGTAGCTGGCTTGTCCAATATGTATAGCTTCCACTTCGGCGTAGGCCATGGCGTTACGCTTTGATGGTGTGCTTGCTACCAATATGTTTTGCACCATGTTCGGACATATGATATCCTCCACCGTATCCGCCTCCGTAAGCCTAGCAGCGGTAGTGAGGGCTTGGGCAACTCTGAAGTGGCCCATCTTCTTGATGTCCAGTCCTCCACGGGGACGGATTATGATGCGAACATGCTCTTTCGGTAGCGGAGGCAATCTCGAAGCAGTCGTTAGCCGTGCCTTGACACTCGACGGAGCCTGGCTTTTATTCCCGCCACGTCGCATGTCGGTGACTCGGGCGCGCTGCCCTAGCGGGTCCTGGATGATGGGTTTTCGCTTGTGTAAGGCTGTGGTCCACCCAGCGCTTTCACTGACTTCGTCGGGAGATATATCCTCGCCATCAACGGTGATTTGCATAGCCGTAGGCATCGTGGCTTGAGCGTGCGGAGCCGCGCTGAGCTCGCCCACCGAGCCTCGGCCGGGCAGAGGTCGCACAGAAAAGTCCTCGAACGACTGGGAAAATGTCCACCCACCGTTGAAAACTTGGTATCGGCGGAATCCTTGCACCTTTAGCCGTCGAGTGGTACCAACATCTTCAAGAATGAAGCAAGTACTCGACCTTAATCATGTAGAGAAGCAGGAGAAGCAGATATTGACGCACGCTATCGTTTCTTCTTCTTCTTCCTCCCCCTCTAAAGTGAGAGCAGTTTGGAAATATGCGCCATCAAATTCACCGTAGAAATGCACTGCTGTTCCAATCCCTTGTTTAAAAAAGCGCTCTATTATGCATTGCAGCACAAAAGTAACTGAAACGCCCAAGTATTTGGTCCAACACTTTGAGAAATATCGCTAAAGTGGGGTGATTTTGCGCGTTTATTTCTAGCGGATGCGTCTCGTAAACACTGACAAGCATTCGTAAATTTCCACATGGGCCGCAAAGTAATTAACTAAGAATTAATATAGTCATTTTTGTTAATTGTTTGGATTTGTGTTTAGATTTCTGGTCCTAGTAATTTACGCAGCTTCGAATGATCCAGCTCAACGACAAAAATTATGCCATGTACCACAGTGGAGTGTTAGAAATATCGCGACAATTAAAAATTATCACCCTGGATGTTGAATTCTTGCTGTGGCGTCGTCATAGCAATGTTTTTGTGGAACACTATTTTGTTCTTTCCAGTTAGATGACTGAGTAAAAGCAATATCAACAATAGACCATTTATGCAGTTCGTACGCCGTGTGTACTAATCATTAGAATTGCAAATACAAGGAACTAAATGCCGGTGATTTGATGTGAAGTCCCATTTGTGGGGACGATGCTTACAAGCAGAAGAAATTTCTTGCCACTTTCTCACCAATAAATATCACTTGAAAACCACTCCTGTATTGCCCGTTCTCACAATAACTTTTTACAACTTTGATCATTTAATCCTGCCTCTTAGATACGCCGTTCTGGATTTTTTTCTCGGATATCGTTATCAAATATATGGCAGCACTTATCATTCATATTGCTTGATCAATGCTTAAGAGAGTCGTTGATAGTTCCTTACATGTTCTTCAAGAAGCAGATAATTTGTTGAGTAGCCATCTCTACACCACCCAGTGTATTTACTGTAAACGCGCTCTTAGTAGCAGGCGAAATTGTGTTTATCGAAGTGTGTATGTTCAGTTCTGGAACATTGTATGAGAAAATTACACAAAGCTTTTTCAGATGGTAACCCTGGGCTTACCTTTGATTCATTGCAAAACACTAGCTTTAATATCGGACTGAAGAGAAAGCATGATTTGTTACGTTGCATTTCACAATTCAATTATCGGAAACAGAATGCGGTATGATGTCTGGGAAACGAGAAGTGGCCGAGCAAGGTTGTTGCCGTTAAATAGTTTCATCATATTTCAGTTTCGACTTTACCAACAGTTTTTTTTGTAGTGTAGTTGTGTAGTGTAGCCCATGTACATATTCCGTTGTATGTCTTTTTAATTGACAGTTATAATAATGAATAAGTGGAATTGCCATCGGTGAGAGACAACTTTTAAGGAATATGGAAAGGATATTTTAGGACAAGGTGACTGTGATCGGCAATTAAACTAACACGAGCAGCGTGCTAGAGGCCTCTAGCGCCGCTGAATTACCGCTACTGGATTAACTATGGACGGACCGTGGTTTAAACAGGCTAATTCTGCCGTGCTATGAAATCATGCTCAGTTTTCAGCGTCCCATAATACATAAATACGGAAGCCCCACCATCACTCCAAACGAATACGTAGTGATGGCTCTCCATGTGAAAAATGTTTGGAATGTGTGGAAATCGTGCACTTAGAATTGCTATTGGACATCGGTAAAGCTGCCGTTTCTATTTTATGAGCATTGCTGCGACACTGTTTGGGGTGTTGAAGGACACGTGGAAAGTACAATCTGAGAGTGTGGAGGAACTCCCGGTAGAGGTAGTGCAATTGTCTGCAATCTTCGCATTTTGAAGAGATTCCCTTCTGTGAATTCTAAGAAATGATCACACGTAGGGTGTGAACTACCCAAAAAATTACCAGCCATTAGAGCTGCGTGTAGAGCTGCGTTGCAGCTCTAATGCAGATGAAGATGTGCAGCGGTGGCGTAGAGGTAGAACACCCGCCTCGCGTGCAAGAGGACCATGGTTCGAATCCCGGTGCCGTTCAATTTTCCCCCGGAATTAAAAAAATCCGCGTGTTGATAAAATTGCATAAACAGGCCTGGAATGCGGCCAGATCCAGGTGACCAGATCCGGTAGAGCGCTCCCTCACCAGAGCAGGATTGGCCACCCTGGTGCACTACTTGGCCACAACCTCCTATATGAACACAACAATCAAACCCCGGCCCTCAGTCCCCAGCACCTGCGAAACAACTGACCACGACAGTGGGCGTACCTGTGACGGAGCAGAGGGGGCTAAGAATACCTGGGTGCGAAAAGGCCGCCATTGGAGTCTGAGCTTGGCAACGTTTAAGGCTAAAACCTTATCTAGTGAGGTGAGTCTAGCAGTGCTATTGGATGAATTAGAGGGCAGTAAATGGTATATAATAGGGCTCAGTGCAGTTACGAGGACAAAAGAAGCATACAAAGTGCTAAAAAGCGGGCACGTCCTATGCTAGTGGGGCTTAGCGGAGGGACGAGGACAAAGAGTCGGATTCCTGATTAATAAGGGTATAGCTGGGAACATACAGGAATTCTATAGCATTAACGAGAGGGTGGCAGGTCTTGTAGTGAAACTTAATAAGAGGTACAAATTGAAGGTCGTACAGAACTACGCCCCTACATCCAGTCATGATGACCAGGAAGTCCAAAGCGTCTATGAAGGCGTGGAATCGGTGATTGGTACAGTCAAAACAAAATACACTATACTGATGGGCGACTTTAATGCCAGGGCATGCAAGAAGTAGGCTGGATACAAGTCAGTGGGGGAATATGGCATACGCTCTAGGAATAGCAGGGGAGAGTTATTAGTAGAGTTTGCAGAACAGAATATTATGCCGATAATGAACACCTTTTTCCGCAAGCGGGATAGCAGGAAATTGGACGTCGAAGAGCCCCAATGACGAGACTAGAAATGAAATTGACCTTATACTCTGCATCATACCCTTATACCCTGGCATCATACAAGATGTGGACATGCTCGAAAGGAAGCGCTGCAGCGACCATAGGATGGTAAGTACTCGAATTAGCCTAGCCTTGAAGAGGGAGCGGAAGTAACTGGTACATAAGAAGCCAGTCGATGAGTTAGTGGCAAGAGGGAAAATAGAGTAATTCCGGATCAAGCTACAGAACAGGTATTCCGCTTTAACTCAGGAAGAGGGCGCTAGTGTTGAAGCAATGAACGACAGTCTTATGGGCATCATTAAGGAGTGTGCAAAAGAAGTCGGTGGTAATTCCGTTAGACAGGATACCAGTAAGCTATCACAGGAGACGAAAGATCTGATAAAGAAACGCCAATGTATGAAAGCCTCTAACCCTACAGCTAGAATAGAACTGGCAGAACTTTCAAAGTTAACGAACAAGCGTACGACAGCTGACATAAGGAAGTATAATAAGATAGAATTGAACATGCTCTCAGGAACGGAGGCAGCATAAAGGCAGTGAAGAAGAAACTATGAATAGGCAGGAACCAGATGTATGCGTTGACAGACAAAGCCGGCAATATCATTACTAATATGTACGAGATAGTTGAAGTGGCTGATGAGTTCTATGGAGATTTATACAGCACCAGGGGCACCCACGACGATAATGGAAAAGAGAATAGTCTAGAGGAATTTGAAACCCGAGAATTAACGCCGGAAGAAGTAAAGAAAGCCTTCGTAGCTATTCAAAGGGGAAAGGCAGCTGGGGAGAATAAGGTAACAGAAGATTTGTTGAAGGATAGTGGCCAGATTGTTCTAAAAAACTGGCCACCCTGTATACGCGATGCCTCATGACCTCGAGCGTACCGGAATCCCGGAAGAGCTCTCACATAATCCTAATACATAAGGATGGGGACGCCAAGGACTTGAGAAAAATTATAGACTGATCAGCTTACTGTCCGTTGCGTACAGAGTATTTACTAAGGTAATCGCAAATAGGATCAGGAACACCTTAGACTTCTGTCAAAGGCTACTGAACATTAGACCATATTCACACTGTCAATCAGGTGACAGAGGAATGTGGGGAATATAACCAACACTTCTATATAGCTTTCATTGATTACGAGAAAACGTTTGATTCAGTCGAAACTTCAGCAGTCTTGGAGGCATTACGGGATCAGGTTGTAGACGAGCCGTATGCAAAAGTACTGAAAGATATCTATAGCGGCTCCACAGCCACCGTTGTCCTCAATCCGAATAAAAAAATCTCGATAAAAAGAGAGAGAGAAAATGATAAAAGGAAGGTAGGGAGGTTAACCAGGACTGAGCCCGGTTGGCTACCCTACACTGGGGAAAGGGAAAGGGGGACGGAAAGATGAAAAGAAGAGAAAGTCCACTGGAGATATCAGTCGGTCACTCAGTCCGAATCACAGGCGCTCACTCGATCCGGTCGCTTTCAAATATCGCAGCAGCGCTTTTGTGGCCTTTTGTAGCTGCGATATGCGAGGCCATGGTCCCAAGATCTTCTTCAAGGTGAACGGCTTCCCATCCAGCTGATTGAGAGCTGTGCAGAGGTCTTGCCTTTCGTTTTCATAAGATGGGCAGTAGCACAGTAGGTGTTCTATGGTTTCCTCGACACCGCAGGCATTGCACTTGGCGCTATAAAATCGCAATAAAGAAAGGGGTCAGGCAGGGAAATACGATCTCTCCAATGGTATTCACAGCGTGCTTACAGGAGGTATTCAGAGACCTGGCTTGGGAAGAATTGGGGATAAGGGTTAATGCAGAATACGTTAGTAACTTGCGATTCGCTGATGATATTGCCTTGTTTAGTAACTCAGGGGCAATGCATGCTCATTGACCTGGAGGGACAAAGCAGAAGAGCGGGTCTAAAAATTAATCTGGAGAAATCTAAAGTAATGTTTAAGAGTCTCGGAAGAGAACAACAGTTTACGATAGGTAGCGAGGCACTGGAAGTGGTAAGGGAATACATCTACTTAGGACAGGTAGTTACGGCGGATCAGGATCGTGAGACTGAAATAATGAGAAGAATAAGAATGGGCTGGGGCGCGCTTTTCAGGCATTCTCAGATCATGAACAGCAGGTTGCCATTATCCCTGAAGAGGAAAGTGTATAACAGCTGTGTCTTACCAGTACTCACGTACTGTGCAGAGACCTGGTGGCTTACGAAAAGGGTTCTACTTAAATTGAAGACGGCGCAGCGAGCTATGGAATGAATGATGGATTGGGTGAGGGAATAAACGCGAGTAAATGACATCTTAGTTGAACTCAAGAGAAAGAAATGGGCATGGGCAGGACATGTGATGAGGAGGCAAGATAACCGATGGTCATAGCGGGTTACGGACTGGATACCAAGGGAAGGGAAACGTAGCAGGGGGAGGCAGAAAGGTAGGTGGACGGATGCGATCAAGAAGTTTGCAGGGACAGCGTGGCCACAATTAGTACAGGACCGGGGTAGTTGGAGAAATATGGGAGAGGCCTTTGCGCTGCAGTGGGCCTAACCAGGCTGATGATGATGATGGTGATGAAAGCTGCTTTAACTGTGAGTTACATTTATTGTAAAAGTGATATTTGGTTTGACACTTCGTCGCATTGTTTTACTTCCTTAAGGATCCCTGCCTTGTAACTCTTGAGATAATACCATTTCAAATGATTCTGAAGGAAGAAATGCTTCGACAAGCTCAAGCTCAAGGAACAACCATGCGGATGGCATGGCAAGAAAACTTTTGTATATTGCCCTGACCCTAAGCATTTTATATTTCACCAAAAGTTTCTGATGGTCAGGTTAATGTCTCGGATATACGCGTTGAAAATATCGTAAGATATGTTCGCGAAGAACCTCGACCAATCGACAAACCCCATGAAACACTAGTATTTCTTCTTTACCGGAAAGTACTCTGTAACCAATCATCAAACTAGCACATATATCTGAACAACTAGTACTTGTATGTGAGTATAAGAAGGTCGAGCATTTTTCTTTTTTTGGTGGTGAGGGCCTCGGCATGGGTAATCAAGCACTCACGTTGCTTCTCGGGCTGGTTGTCATCTGAGCAACCTCTCGCGTTAAACTCGAAATGTGCCTACGAAAGATACCCCATTCATCGAACTGTGGAAAGCAATGGCACGTATAGCAGTGGACTGAAAGCTATATTTCGTACTTTCGTGTAACCCTGGAAGTATACTTCCATAGCGTGTCCTGGACACACACCCACATACACACCCACCTACTCACTCACTCACTCACCAACACACACACACACACACACACACACACACACACACACACACACACACACACACACACACACACACACACACACACACACACACACACACACACACACACACACACACACACACACACACACACACACACACACACACACACACGCACACACACACACACGCACGCACGCACGCACGCACGCGCAATAAATCAAGTTAAGCGAAATTGCCGCCATTCTAAAGCCTCTTTTTCACGTTGCTAAAACTCACATGCTTTTCTGCCGACTCTGAGTGAACGTGCACGTTGTACGCAGATTCCTTCCAAGATCATCTTGTATATTGACGTACTGAGTGACCATATTCGAGTTATATTCAATATTTTGCAAGTAAGTGAGAACACCTATATATATACATGTCTTTGCAGGGACGACTTGATTGAGCTCGTGTGCAAGCTCGTGTGTGCTTGCTCGTGTGAGCTCGTGTGTGATTTAAAGTCATCTTGCCCTGTAGTTCGTATTACGATGAAAGCAGTAAAATGGTGAGAGAGATAAGCGCCACCAATCAACTGTTTATTATCAAACAGATACAAAAACGAAGAAGACATCCACATGTGCGTCAGCGCGTCGCGCAGGCAATGAACAGCTCGAAGGGAGGCGACGACTTGTGTCTGTTGTTCCGCGCCTCAGGGAGTCGCACTAGCGAACGCATTCATTCTCCTCTTGCAGTTGGGATAATTGTTCGCTCAGGAACGAGATTCCATCCAGCGTGCCATGAAGGAGGCCTCGCAGACTCACCTAGCTGGGCACACGATGAGCAGCGGAACCGGTCTGGGAACTCGCAACCTGCGGGGAACATGCCACCAGGTGGTTTTCACTAGGTTTAACACCCATGCTGCGTTATTTCGCACAAATTGGAGCAAAATGAGCACAATCCGGACTGGGATAGCTCGAGTTCGTCCTCTGGCCAGGCTACACGTTTCGCATTTACGCGTTTTCTAAAAGCTTTCACCCCGAAATAACGCCCATTTCGCTAAGAACGGCACGAGCAGTGCAAGCATGCGCCTTTGCTCGGCGCCATGCTACTGGAATAATAAATAAATAAATAAATAAATAAATAAATAAATAAATAAATAAATAAATAAATAAATAAATAAATCAGTCAAACGGTCGATCGATCCTTTATTTACCATGCCCAGGAAAGAATATGGGCAACAATTACGGCAAAGGAAATATAAGTAAAAGAGCAACAACAACGATAATACGAATAAGAAGAACGTTTATTGAGTCCCACAAATGGAAAACAATATGAACAGGCATGTCTAAGCCCCAGTTGGCTGGTATGAACATGCCTAATAATAACAATAATCAATTACGTGTTCATTAAGGTGCCCAAGAACACCTACGGAACCTTCGTATTGGTGCACGTAAACTTTATACGAGACACAATATATCGAAAGAAGACATAGCTAGTATACAAAACAATGCGAAATGGAGAAAGAAATAGGAAAACAGAAAAACCATGACCTGGGTTTAAAGGTGAGCTAATCACACATCATTATCTACATTTATGAAATAACACAGAAAATGAACTCTGATATTTCGTTAGAGGAAGAATACTTATTACAGGATTTTTTTTTTCAGTCGAACAATATGACAATCTTTAATGCAACAAGGCTGGTCAGAAAATGTAGAATCTGGCCTGGAGCACTTTTGCGGAACTGGAAATTGCACACGATTAAGAGGCTTTGAGCAATGTTTAATGCCATGGACAACCTCATAGAGGAATAACAGGTCTGATTTATTACGTCTTCGTTTTAGATATGTGAGTTGACGTATGTTTCACAGGGCTGTACTGCTGTCGCCAGAACGGCAAAAGAGGTGCTTGATGGATACCAGTGTATTCTCCACGCGTTTGCTGAGCGCAGAATTAGATTTGCACGTTCTACCCCAAGCTACAGAGGCATGCTTTAGTAGTGATAGTCCCACAGTAGAATGCAATTTCATTAAACAACAGGGGAGTGGAAGTCTCACGATACACGAACGACGATACCAAGTGCGCGAAGTGAACTTTGTTTCACAAATTTAGCTTGAGAAGAGAAACTTAACCGTTTGTCTAAATATACTCCAAGGTCTCTCATTTCATCTACGCTGGGCAGTGGAGCACCCGGAAGAATATTTGGGAATTGCGCATGTTGCGTTTTCTGGGTGTAACTTCACACCATATTTTCGGAAGCGTGTAGGAGTAGCCCATTTTCTCTGCACAGTTTTTAAGGTGAAAAAAAAAATGTTTTCTTGGAGGTAAATGCAGTCGTGAACACTGTTTACACTCTTAATAGCCTTATGTCGTAGGCATATATAAGCAATGAAGAGTGCCCAGTTGCTGATGAAATGTCCTTTATGAATAGAAGGATGAGAAGAGGGCCGAGAACGGATCCCTAATGAACTGCACAAGCTTTTAATTATAGCCAGCAACACGCAATCTAGTCTTTAGGTAGTAAAGTACGAGGGAAGTGGTGGAAGAAGGTATGTTTCAGAAGTGCGGCAGTTTGGCCTGGTTGGTAAAGTTGCATGGTGATTGTAAAACAGCGTTCGAAAAGTGACGATGAGGAAGAAAAGGCAAGAAAACGTGCGCTTTTTCTCTGTCTCGTACTTTTTTCAGCGCTGATATACACACACCATGCAATTTATGTCTTTCAGCAGCGTACCTTTTCGGGCTTGTCGGTGCCTGATTTGAATAGCAATGAATAGCAAGCAGAGGATGCGACAGCAAAATTAAGACTCTGTTCGCGCGTGTCTGAATTTTAATGTCCCGTCCTCTGCGCGCTGTTCGCTGCTATTCAAGGCATGTCTATTTAGTTTAACCTTCGTAATGAGGATCTCATGGCGCACTGCATGACATGCTCTACTTAGGTGAAAGTGAGTAAAATTGGCCCCTGCTATGTACCACACTGGAAGCATGGGTCATAAAAGTGACCACGTTCATTCTTGTGAAGCGCCCTGATAAATTCCGAGCTAATCATCTAATGAAATGTTCTTGGCACTAACAGAGAGATGGATATACAATACGGATTCAAGCACTTTTTGCGCAGAGCAGGGAATAGATATAGGCCGCTAATTATTACTGCAGTTCTAGAATCCGATTTGTGTACGGGCACTACCCGTGCTGTTGGAGAAATATGGGAGAGGCCTTTGCCCTGCAGTGGGCGTAACCAGGCTGATGATGATGATGATGATGATGCTGATGATGACTACCCGTGCTACCTTCCAACCATTAGGAAACATAGTAAACTTTAGCGAACTGTGTGAAGATGCTTCAGATAGCAGAGGCAAGTATGCTTCTGTGAGTTTCAAGCAGTGTGGGAGGAATAACATAAGCGCCAGTAGAAAGGGAAGGTTTGAGGCGCTTATACGAACGTGAAAACAACCTCTTCATTGTCTAGTATCGTACACACCATACAAGACAACATTACGCGAGTTTAAGATCACTTCACACATTCAGTGGAGTATCATATGAGGTCGCAGTTTGTATATCGTCTGGCAGTTCATTGGAAATTTGGAGAATATGAACGCTTCTTTTAGCTTTGCCATATCTTGTAGCGCAACGGGGCACAATAAAACAATGAAATTTTCAGAGTGATCGAGGCGCAGTATATGCATATCTTGAATCGGAGTCCCCAAATGTGGCACGAGACAACTATTTGCAGAAACAGGGAATTACTGTTGCTGTGGAATTAACAGGGAAACTACTGAACAATAGCCTCTGTACACTCGCGGACTGGTGCGAACGAAACGGTATGCAAATACATTTTGATAAAACGGTTGCCATGACAATAACCACAAAGAAAAAGCCGCTGTCTCATACGTACCACATTGCTAATAAAGCTATTCAATCGGTAACGTCTGCCAAATATTTAGGACTAACTATCACAAGCAACTTAAAATGGGACAAACATTTGAAGAACGTTTGTACAACAGCGTTCAATAAACTTTGCTTTTTGCGCAGGAAGCTAAAAGACTCGCCGTCAAGTGTTAAACTCGAGGCATACCGCACTTTGGTTCGACCAGTCCTTGAGTACGCTTCCGCAGTATGGGATCCATACTGCGTTAAAGATATCGCACAAGTAGAACGAATTCAGCGCCTGGCTGCCCGATTTATTGTGTCTGACTATCGGTCTACATCATCTGTTACTGACATGTTGCAGCGACTGAATCTGGAACCTCTCTGTGTACGCCGAAAGATTGCGAGACCAAAAATTCTTTATTTGATATATCAGAACAAAATTGGTCTCCTGCGCGAAACTTATCTTTCCCGCTCACAACACAGGTCTTCTAGAATTAATCACTCGAATGTTATCCGCCCGTACTTTGCGAGGACGAAAATGTTCCAGAAGTCTTTTTTTCCGCTCACAATTGAAGAGTGGAATTGTCTGCCAACGTCTGTTGTTGATTGTACAAATGTAGATTCCTTTGTGAAATCTTTGTCATCGCACTTGATGTAACCCTCTCCTGCTAGGGCAGCATTGCTGCCTGCAGTATTTTGAAATAAATAAATAAATAAATAAATAAATAAATAAATAAATAAATAAATAAATAAATAAATAAATAAATAAAAAAGGGCGGCAAAAAAAGATGCGAGCGCAGACGTGCACTGTTCACCACAGGAAAACTCTAAGCAATACTTTTCGGAATATTGTTTAACTAGCATCGATTCTGCACTGCCAACAAATAGAAGAAAATGCAAACACGCTTATACTGCGCCCCACGCTGTACGCGAGCGAGTAAATGTCTTTTCGTTTAGCCGACATCAAAGAAAAAGGTTTCATCTTCAAAATAAACAGCAAGTACTTCCCTGTCTGGTCGCTGCGCTGGATGGCTGCGCCAGGAAAGGTCATTACCCAGAAATAATCGGAGCTATTTTATCGAAGGAACATACTGTATCATAAAGCATTTATATGAATGTTCGTTGTTTGTGCGCAAAAAGAGCGGTCCCATATTAACTGCTGCCTTTAGCGGAGACACAACTTTTATTTTCGTTGAAGTGAGTGTTTGACCATTATTTTCAAATGATGCCATTGTATCGCACAAATTCGCCTCTCACAAAACTAATCGCTTTCACATAAGTTATATGTTTGGTTAGGCGCACCATGTCATCTAGGTACTGAAAACATATACTATTGAAACAGATGATATGAAATCTTTCATAAATTCCTGTAAAAAAAGACGAGGAAATAGGACCATCGTGGGACGCCGATTCTCAATGGAAGATCGCGGCTGACTGGTGTTTACCTGTCCAAGGGAACAATTTGTAAGCGATCACTAAAATAATTTTATAAGAAATCCCACAACGGTCTTCTGAAACGCAGCGGGCTCAGCTTCTCAAGAAGAAAATTGTGGCTGACTCTGTTGAAAGCCTTCGATATATCTAGAAATAAAGCACGCAGATGAAAACACAGTTGAGTACAAGATTCTTCCAAAGAGAGTGTGGCTCCTTGTCCTCCTATAACACCAAACTGGCAACGTGAGATAACTAATAACTTGTCTAGAAATGAGGTCATGCATTGGAACATAAACTTCTCTAGTATTTGTGATAGTGCCAGCAGGATTGATATATGTCTATAATTTTCAAGGTTTCTTCTCTTCCCGCCTTTGTGTAGCGGCCTGGCAATCGCAGCTTTCAGTTAAGAAGGCAAAGAAGCGGTTTTTAGAAGTCCATTAAGCATAAAAAGAGGAATAGCAGAAACAGCAATAAGATAAGTTAAAAAAAATGAACTGAAATTACATCTATGGCAGCTGGTTTGTTCAGTGGGAAACTAAATAGATTTTTAGCGAGCACACACATTTTAAAGCAAACAAAAGTGACCTCCAATAAATGGAGAAAGCATTTCATTGGTCTTTTTATGTAGCCCTGCGGGTCACCGCCCGATGCTTGTTTCGGCGGTTACGCGAATTTGACGTCAGGAGATTGGAATAAAAAGTGTAGGAATAGTTTTACGTTATAGGGCCCCTTGTTGAATATAATTTACTTATGTCCCCAATGAAAATAGAAGCATGTAACACATCGTCAGTGTCATATTTATTCAAAATAAACGAAAGTCATTCCAATGCAAAGCTGTACGTACACAGGGCACACTGACACCCCTATTGTAAGCTACCCACGCACTTTCCGAAGATGCCTATTTATCCATATGGATATTCTCTTTATATATTTTTAGTTGAAGTTGTTCCTTATCCCGTATATAGCAACTAATCATCTACATTTGCACTACTCAACAATAGCTATGCAAATTACGAATTTTTTTGCAGAGACAAGACATGACACTTTTCGCGTGATGGAGCTGAAGTACCCGCCAAGGAACGCTTGTGCATTATAACTGCATTGCCATCTTCAGGCCTGCTGCTGCAGCCATATGCGCTACAGTACGGCATTGGGCTAGCAGAACACTGCAGGAAGGACACACAGCGTGCCACGTTCGCTGCGCCGAGCCAACAAAGCCAAGGAGAAAAATGGCGCAAACCAAATAGGAAAAAGACAAGCGAAATGCAAGATCCCCGTGTTTCCAAGGGCAACGTCAGAGAAACCAGTCGTCATGCATAAAAACGGGAGCAACAGTGGTTCCTGCGGAGCTACGCTCTAGGGGAAAGGAGGAGGCAAAGAAGAGTTCAAAGAGCAAATTATCAAGGGACTTTTAAGATCAGCGAGGCAGCCGCGCCATACTTTGCTCCGGTTGCATCGTGTCGCACGAGACGAATTGTACACGCCAAACAATATACCGCGAAATGAACAAAAAATAACACATAGAGCGTCACTGAAATTTCGCATTATGGAGTACCGTGATCTTCGGCGAAATTCGTGGGCCACCCCCACTTCGCCTCTTTGTCAAGCTACACCACATCAACAGCGAAAGCTCTCCTCGTCATGTGCAGTTACACACTGATTATTTATGATGATATTGGCCTGTACTTTCTTTCATGCTGCGCCCACTTCGCTTGCTCTTACGCAACGTCACCTAACCACAAGAACGCACCACGAAAGTGAAGTGCACTGAATAAAGATGCATGAATATGCGCAACGAAATTGAATCTTTTTGAAAATAGTCGGGGACTTGTGCGTTTCTAAACGAATAGAAGATGGCTGCGTGCCGATCGCTGGACTTCTTTATGCATAATAAAAGTTTTTACTGGGAAGTATAACAATTTCGAGCCCTTTCGGTTGTGTATACGACATCGCTCCGCCAAGGCTACTTTGCTGAGGATTTGTTATATGGGCGTTTTCAAACTCCTCTTCCACGCCACTGCGATTTTAGACTAACCACCACAAGCTACGCTAGAGAAAGCAGATCGATCAATGACGTCAGAACCGGCCTCCTAATCTTGTTATCTCTTTCACTGCGCTAGCTCCACCCCACCAACACCTTCTCGTCTTCTGCATGCTCCTCGCCTCTTGTCAGCGAATTAGATAAGGAACCGTCAAGGTAGGCCATGTATAAACTTCGAAAGAAGACAAACGTGACCTCCTAAAAGAGAGGAGCGCGTTTGATCGGACTGGACAAACAAGGCTGCTGGCAACCGAGCCATGCTTGCATCGACGGCTACGGAAATCTTACGTCGAGCGAATTGAAGAAATACAGATTTGAGATGTGTTATAGTATAAGGCCCCTGGTGCGCGCAACTTTTCTTTCAACTTTCTTGGACGTAGCAGAACTCGCGCTTGTGTTTTCTCATTCGTGGTTTTCTTGCGCATGTGGGCAGGCACAATGAGCGGCTCAGCACCAAACAGCAGGAAATCTGGCTGGCAAAAAAAAGAGGTCTCACCAAAGCCCTCCGCAGGAGAAAATCTGAGTGGTGGGAACAGAAAAAAATTGCTGTATGAATAAGGCCTGCACGTCAAAGACTTTTACGTGAAACAGCATTACACTTTAACTCAATGTCGATGAACGGTTGGAAGCAAAAGAAATCACACACACACACACACACATGCACGCACACGCGCACGCACACGCACACGCACACGCACGCACACACACACACACACACACACACACACACACACACACACACACACACACACACACACACACACACACACACACACACACACACACACACATTTTTTTATACTGCAGACCTAGCTCAGGTCCAAGCAGGGTGGTAAGAAACGGGTAATACCATGCATCAATCAATTGAAACAGGTCACAACGAGTTAATCCAGTCTGTTATAGTTCGAGGAAAGAAAGAATACTTGAATACATCCGTGCGTGCAAAATAAGGTGTTATTGAATTTGGATGATGGAGTCGAGTAAGCCTAGACGTTGAACTAGACACACAGGATGCAGGATTAATTAATAAATCTCCATTAAAAAGCATGGATAGAAATCTCATTCTTAAGTTTCACTTCGCTGCTCAAGGATTTCGATATGATTATCACGCATTTTTTGTGAGGGGGAGTCATATCGAGAGAATGTTGAATATACTATATGCACGGTTTCTTCTGTACCCCTTCGAGACCTTTAATATTTTGTTTAGTAAATGGGTCCCAAACAACACATGCAGATTCAAGTTTCGGTTTAACTAATGAATAATAAGCAAGCACTTTTACGTTAGGTGTGGAATTTTTAAGTTTATGTCGCAAAAAATATAATTTACGCAAGGCCGAAGAACTGCTATTATCAATGTGCAAATTCCATGATGAATTGTTAGTAATTGTGACACCCTGCAAAGACAACGAACCTAACGTGTAATTAAAGGTTAGGGGAGCTTTCTGACGAGTGAAGCGAAGAAAGACCGTATTTTCAGCGTTAAGCCGCATTCCCCACGTTTTGCACAAATCAATAATGCTAGCAAGAGAAGTGTTTAAATCAATTTGATCATTTATTGAAGTGAACTGGCGGCTATTTGCTACATATTTTGTTATCTATGCGATCGATGTTTCTCGAAGCTCAAGATGTCTAAGTTTTTAGTATTAGTTTGTCATATGGAACTGTATCGAAGGCTTTGCGAAAATCAAGAATTAAAGCATCAATTTGACCATTTTTATCAAGACATGAAGGGAGTGAATGAATTACGGTGACAAGCTGTGTAACTGTTAAATAGCCTTTTCTAAATTCGTGTTGAAATTTAGGTAGTATTGAATGTTTCTCTATCAATTCCTTAATCTGATTTGCAACCATATGTTCAATTAGATTACAACATGAGGATGTCAATGATATTGGACGGTCATTTTCTAACAATGAACAGTCGCCCTTTTTGAATACGGGTACAACTCTGGCTATCTTCCAGTCACCCGGTAATTTTCCAGCAAGTAGCGATGCACGACATATAATAACAAGGAACCCTGCAATAGCTTCAGCGCATATATATATATATATATATATATATATATATATATATATATATATATATATATATATATATATATATATATATATATATATATATATATATATATATATATATATTGTTACGGGGTTAAAACAGGCAGACGTATATTTACAGGATACTTGCAATAATCGTAGCGGCTGACAAGATGGTAGACAGCGCGCGAAGTCCAGAGCGTCGTCTTCTTCCGACCAAGCTGACAACATCTTCTTCGCCAGCTTGTCACATCACCCCCGGCGGCGGAAGCACCTGTTCGATGCTGTTTAGGAGGCGGGCGAGTGATACAGCGTAAGACGCGCGACATGGACCACGTCGGAGTGATGCTGAGCCATGGTTGGCTCAAGAGGGGCGATTTCGTACGTGAGGTCAGCTACTTTACGCAAGACACGGTAAGGGCCAGAGTAGCGTAAAAGTAACTTCTCCGAGGGGCCAACGCGTCGCGACGGTGACCAAAGGAGAACCGGGGTGCCCGGTGTGTAATGGACGTCACGATGGCGGGCGTCATATAAGCGCCGCTGATTGGCCTGCGACTCCACAAGTCGACGTCGGGCAATATGGCATGTTTCTCGATCTTTGAGTATGGCTTCACGGGCGTACTCGGACGGGGAATTCAGGCTAGCAGGCAGAATGGTGTCGGAAGGTAACGTAGGGTCGCGGCCAAACACGATGAAGAATGGAGAGAAGCTGGCGGTATCATGGCGAGACGAATTATAGGCGAAAGTAACGAACGGTAGCACAGCGTCCCAGTCGCGATGGTCAGCGGAGACATACATTTACAGCATGTCAGTAAGGATGTGGTTAAGGCGCTCGGTTAGACCGTTCGTTTGTGGATGGTAAGCAGTAGCAAGCTTTTGTTCAGTCGCGCATGAGTTCAGAATGTCGTAGCGGCCGCGGTCGGTGAGGAGCTGTCGAGGGGCGCCGTGGTGAAGGATGACGTTCTCTAGAAGGAAGACGGCGCCATCGGTTGCACAGCTTGTCGGAAGAGCGCGTGCGATTGCATATCGGGTGGCGTAGCCTGTTGCGACAGCAATCTACTTGTTTCCCGAATCAGACGTAGGAAAAGGGCCTACGAGATCAACACCTACACGGAAGAAAGCTTGTGATGGCACGTCAAGTACCAGGCCAAAAGAAGCGCCGACGAACGCGGTCATAAGACCGTGACACGCCAAGGCGACCTGCAGTCGGTACATCATGAAGCTGGGCGACAACAGTCTGACGCAGATGCGAACTGGGGAGACACCTATGTGGCTAACGGCACGGTGTGGGAGACAAAGATGCTCTGTGGAACATAGCCGTGTCCGATCACTATCGGGAGGGTCAATAGCAGCAGGTAGAGCGAGTTGCACAACACCAGCAGAACAGTCTATCAAAGCGGAATGTGTAGACAGAAGTCGAGGCCCAGAATGAGGTCGTGAGGGCAGTGCTCTAGAACATAAAATAGAACAGAAGTATGATGTCCGGCGACACTCACGCGAGCAGGACACATGACAATAACGGCTGGTGTTCCACCGTCAGCGAATTGGAGCACAGGCGATGGAGCAGGAGTAAGGACTTTCCTGAGGCGGTTCCGAAGCTGAGCATCCATCACAGATATGTGCGCGCCAGTGTAAATCAGAGCCGTAACAGGTACACCATCCACGTTAAATTTAATGAGGTTCCGATGTGTGGGAAAGGTCAGAAGAGAATTTTTGCGTCGGGTCGCTTTGGCAGCATCACCTCCAGGTGCTGCACCTGTTAGTTTTCCGGAAGGTTGCGCCGGAAGGAGCTAGGGGACGGTGTTTGGCGAGATGGGGGTGATCGGGAGAAGCGGCGACGTGGCGAAGGAGAGCGGCTAGAGCGGGTAGGCAGGTAAGTGTCGCCAGAATTCCCTGGCTGCGTTTGCGGGGCGAACCAAGGAGCAGCATGAGGGTCGTGGGATGAGAGGTAGGGCCAGGGGGTCGAAATCCACGAAGACCGGCAGTGACGTGAAATATGGCCGATAGGCCACAAGTGAAGCACATAGGCTTGTCGTCTGGAGTGCGCCATTCGGCCGGATTGCGATACCGCGTTGGTGCGTTCAGGCCGCGGGTGCGTATGACAGTGCCGGACGGAGCGTAGTCAGGTCGATTAACTGAGCAGACGCTGGTCAAGCCAATGTTGGCAAATTTCTGGCGCACGACGGACTGTATCAGTGAGACGGTCGCCTTGCAATTGTCGGAGCCATGGTTTGGGATTGTGACAGGAGATGCGGCTTCTCTTTCACGTCAGATTATATGTAGGACGTCATCAGAGTGATCGGGTGTGGATGGACTGCGTAGTTCTTCGCAGATGGAGGTAGCAGCGTGTTGGGAAGGCGGGGAAATGGCTGTGCAATGCGGCGACTCCTGGCTTCTTCAAACCGCCGGAATTCGGTAATAATGGCTTATACAGTGGAATAATTCTTGAAAACAAGGGGGTGGAAGGCATCATCTGCTATGCCCTTAATGAAGTGTGCAACTTTATAAGGTTCGGACATATTCGGATCCACCTTGCCGCAGAGAGCGAGCACGTTCTAGATGTACGTGAGGTAGGATTCAGTGCACTTCTGGACACGCGAAGCGAGGTCTTTTTGGGTTGCGCGCTGACGTCCCACAGGCTTGGCAAACAAACCTTTCAGTTTCTGTTTACAAATGTCCCAGCTGGTAAGTTCCTCCTTGTGGGTGTGAAACCAGACGCGTGCCGAGCCCGCGAGATAAAATATCAAATTAGCGAGCATGATAATCTGATCCCAGTGGTTGCTGGAGCTCACCCGCGGATATAGTTGAAGCCAGTCTTCAACGTGAGTGTAGTCGGTGCTAGAAAAGGTTCCTGGGTCGCGGGGTTATGCTAGAATGACGGTGGGCGTAAGTGCCGAAGGACCCGAAGCATCCTCGCCTTCTGCTGGCATTGTAGATGCAGCCAAGGAGCGCCCGCTGCGTAAATCCGTCTTGATAATGATCCCGCATCCTTCACCAAAAATGTTACGGGGTTAGAAACAGTCAGACGTATATTTAGGGGATATTTACAATGATACTAGCCGCTGACAAGATGGTTGTTGTTGTTGTTGTGTCCTGAGTTGCCGTGGCAAATACACACAGTGGGGGATTGGCCAAGAATCGGGTGGTTTAATAGGTGCATAAAAATAATAATGATAACAAGGGAGTTAGCAATTGAGCACATGAGTTTGAAAGTAAACGCTTTGTGTTTGGAGAAAAAAGGAAATCATCCGATGAAAACTGGCTATAAAATAATAATAATAATAATAATAATAATATAATAATTGATAATAGATAAGAAATAAAAGAAAGCTATCGTTGGCAGGGAGAACGATCAATCTAACATGGAAATCGATTGGTTTCAATGAAGTAATTTTGGATCGCCAAGCAACCATTTCTGTGGCTGAACCCAATAATGGAGGCTCCAAAAGATAGGATCACAGGCACTGATAAAGTTAGACCAATAGAGCGAAGCGGGATTTCTAGTAGTCGTTTTGTTATAATAGAAAAATGTCTGCAAGACAACAAGAAATGGTCTTTCAATGGAATAAGCGCCAAAAGTGACAGCACAAAAGAAGAAAAACAGAAAGGACAAGGCGGTTTTTCTTCTTTTGTGCTGTCACTTTTGGCGCTTATTCTATTGAACGCTATGCACCAACTAGCCCCACAACGTGTTTTACTGAAGAAATGGTCGATTGTCTGCGCTTCGCCACAGAATCAGCATAATGGTGAGGGGAGCAGACCAGACCTGTGGAGGTAGAAGTCCAATGCAGGTATACGGCAGCGCAGCTTCGTGATGGACACTTCAATTTTCCGTGTTCGGCAAAAATTTCTGTTCCAAGGGTGTAGGAGATGTCCGTAATCCACAGAGTTAGTAATTGCGGAGCCTGATACTGTCTGTATAGTGATACTCCTTTGAAATCTAGCAGCAGTAACATAAGCAGTCAAAGGGCCGCAAGGGAAAATCGGGCGACTTATCGATGCCTTAGCTAGAGAGTCTGCAATTTCATTAATGATTAGTCCTTTATGGCCAGGCACCCAAATCAAACGCACGCTTCTCAAGTAACCAGGTACCAATGAATGAAATGTCCTCATCACGCGAGAATCACTAGAAGCAGTAAGGAATGAGCACAATGATAACGAATCAGTGACTATCCCGGCTGACGTAATTGATGGTCCTAATTTGCGTAATGCCAGCACCACGGCCATGAATTCGGCTAAAAAGATCGGTATGAAATCTGGCAGCCAGAGAGAAAATGTCCAATCGAGAATCGGGGAAAATATTCCTACACCTGACTTTTCTTCACATTGTGAAGCATCTGTAGCAAATACAACGTTTGTTTGAAGGTTTTTCAGGTGCTCTTGTAATATGCCGTCTAGAATACGGTGTGGAAGTAATTTTGCATTATTAGGAAAGATGTCATCGAATTGAATATCCGTGGCAACAGCTCTGTCGGGAACAGGAAGTACATCGCATATGCGCCCGTCCAAAGAGTCAAGTAATTTTTGCACGAATATAATTTGCGGATTATGTAGTCGCGGCCAGATGACACCGAAAAACAATGCAGGTTGTGAAATAAAGATTATTTGGGGATGACGCACTGGTGATTCATAAATCCTTAAAAACGTCTGCACCGTCAAAAGCCAGAACCTGCACGAAAGTGGCGGAGCACGGGATTCTCGATAAAGAATATATATATTGGCAACAAATTTAGGAAGACCTAAACACAGACGTAATGCTTTTCTTTCTAAGAGTACATGTAGGCTGGAGCTCCAGAGAAGAGCACGCAACGAAATTCTAATACAGGGCGAACGTACCTACGATATATCATAAGGAGTGTCTCTCTTCTGTATCCTATTCGACGACTGCTCAGCCTACGCAATATGCCAATTGCACGGGTACCATTCTCAGTCACATGATCTATGTGTGAGCGCCAGCTGAGAGAGGCGTTATAAATAATTCCACGGTATTTAACAGATGCCACCTGTGGTATGTCTTGAAGGTGGTAAGACAATGAAATGTGCACTATGTCACGTATCGGAAAAACGAGAACACCACATTTGCTGGCATTGAGTGGGAAGTGACTGACATCTAACCACCTCTCCAGATCATAAAGGTAAGTTTGTAGTCGTTGGTATAGCGTGTGCATGTCGTTTGCAGATGCAAAAAACGCAATATCGTCTGCATAAACATAAGTAGTTATTTCTTGATAACAAGGTAGTGTGCTCATGAGAATATTAAAAAGCACCGGGGAAAGAACTGAGCCTTGCGGTACGCCTCTCGTTTGCTTGTGTTTAGAAGAAACGCCACTTTCGCAGCAATAGAATTCTCTTTCACATAAGAATTACTGAATCCACGCTACTGTATACCCAGGAACACCACAGGAAGTTAACCGATGGATCAATACAGTGTGCTCCACAGTGTCGTATGCTTTGGCGATATCGAGCGTCACTAAGGCAGCGTATTGCTTATGACGTCGAGCGAGTTGTATTCGGCTTCCCAAGTCGACGTGGGCATGCCTGATGGAGCAGCCGGCCCTGAAACCAATCTGACAGGGACTAAGAATGGAATTATCATTAATAAATTTCATGATACGACAGTGAAGAAGCCTCTCAATGAATTTTAATACGTTTGATGTAAGCGCAATGGGCCTAATGTTCTCCAATACATACCTTCCTTCTTGTTTCTAAAGCATCAATATTACTTTGGCGAGCTTCCAGTGCAACGGAATCCAAGCATATCTAATTGAATAATTCACCAGGTCTAAAAGAACGTTAGACGATTCGTGAAACAATATTTTTAAAATTGCATTTGTGACACCATCAAGGCCAGGGGCTGAATTCGGTAAACATAGTGCACTCTCATTTAGTTAAGCTAAGGAAATTGGAGTAAAGCCATCCCAAGGATCTAATGCAGAATGAATAGCCGGAAGCCCGGCCGTAAATCGATTTTCTAAGCCTTCGGCAATCTCTTTTAGGGAGGCGTTGAGTTCCTACGCGGTCAAAACAATTGAATCTAATGTTATGGGTATTGGTAGCACCTTCCTAGCACGAAGGAATGCAAATAAAGCACGCTTATTTTTTCAGTTAGATAGATAATCGTAATGTCTAATATCGTATTCCTTTTTGGCTCGATTAACAGTACGCCTAAATACACCAGCATGAACCTGATAATTTTTCCAATTTGTCGGGCACTGATTATGCAGAAGCATTTTCCAAGCGGCCTTTCTTTTTATATAGTCCCGCGTACACTCGTTATTCCACCAACGACAAGCGGTGCCTTTAGCCGAAGGGATGACAAATTCAGCTTGCTTCCGGGAATCCTCGAGGATTGAGCAAATGGTTGAAGCGATTTCCTTATTATTGGCATTGACAAGTTTCGAAACGGCAGAACGCAAGAAAGTTTTAAATTTCGTATGGTCCACAAATGTGCATGCCTGGTATTCTAAAGATGTTGTTTGACAATTGATTTCAAATGACAAAGGAAGATAGTCACTGTTGGTTGCTGAGTCAACCGCTACCCACGACAAAACCTTGATGCCAGCGCTACAAAATGTCAAATCTAACACTAAACGGAAGGGTCCTCTAGCAAACGTTACTTGTCCTGTGTTCTGACATGAAAAGTGACTATCAATAGTCCACTCCCAAAGTCGCTTACCAGAAAAATCTGTTTTTAGCCTCCCCGACACGTGATGCGAATTGAAATCCCCTACAAGCAAAATTTTATTTCTACAGGCAGCCACAGCCCTATCAAGTTGACGTGTACTTTGTACACCACTGGGGAAATAAGCATTTATAATTGAAAATATATGGTATCCTGGGAGACATAAATCTATGGCAAAAATTTCACCGTCAGAGTCCATGATTTGAGAAATTTTTGCCTTGTGACAAATTTTACTGGAAACAAGTATCATTAATCCTCCACCTCGCGAGTCTCTATCTAATCGGAAGGACCGAAAACCTTTTAAATGAAAATGTTTCTCTGGTGAAAGCCACGTTTCTTTAAGAAGTAAGATATTTGGATTGAATTGAATAGATAGGCAGGATAAATCTGTTGAAGCTGAAAATATAGAACGACAGTTCCACTGCAGCACTTTCAACTGTCCAATGGTGTGGAACGCACAGCAGCGGCAGCTGCCTCCTTTAGAATACTTTCTGTAAGCACAGGAGTTGGTTGACTCTTTTTTGATTTTGGTTTCATAGCTTTTGAAATTGGCGACCCGATACGTTTGGGAGCTCGAGTGTCAGGTTTCATGTCTGTGTCACTAACAGTGTCTGAATAAGAGGGCTCATCCTCGCGTGTTTGGACGAGCGAAGTAGTTAGTGTCTGTGGAATGTTCTGCAACTGTAGAAGGCGCCTCTACCTTGTTGCTAGGCATTCGAGGTGTGGCGTTAGATACTGGGCACTGCATTGGTGTCTTATTGGTCTGCATTATTTGCATCTTGTGACTGGAAATGATTTGCGCTAAGCGATCAGAGAGACTGGATATCAGTTTATCCATAGGTTTAGCCATTGCTTTTTCCACTGCAGAGTCAATTGCTTCTAAGAGATAAAGATCCATGCTTGGAGTGTTGCGCGCTGTTACACCAGAGTATCCGAAGGCCCTGTCTTTGATAACTGAAATTGCATCTCTTCGGGAGTAGCGACGGCGGTCGATCATTTCAAGAATTTGCATTTCTTGAGCGCGAGCTGAGCAGTTCGAATAGTCTGCTGGGTGTTCTCCCCCACAGAGGCAGTACTTTTGAGATTGAGTAGAGCATTCACTTGAAAAATGACCATCCCCACAGGTGCGGCAACGCAAGCCAGACTTACATCCTCCTGCACTGTGCCCGAATCTCCAACAATTCTTACACTCGATTGGACGTGACGCAAGCGGCTCTACACGGAACACAAGAGGCCACATCTTTATTTCAGATGGACATGATGTGCCCACAAACGTTGCAATAACAGATTTTGTCGGAACCCTCTCGTTATTTGCCAGTCGATTGCAACGGTAGATAGCAATGACGCCTGCTGCAGATAGCTTGTGCAGGGTTTCAGTACGAATTAATCGGGAGTCTATGCCCCGTACAAGACCCTTGGTTACCGCAAGGTGAGGCGGAATGAAAGCACTCACCGGGGTGGAAGCGAATGAAGCGCATTTCAAGAGGTTTTCAAAACAGGGATGGTCGGGTGAACGACACACTATACCTCACCGTCCGAACGCTCGCACATCAGTGATGGTCTTGAAGTGGTTGGACGTGGCCTTAAGTGCCTTTTGGACAGCCTGTGGATGCGTAATCCTGATGGAACCTCCATTGGTAGGCACAAGTGCCACAGGAATGGTGCTGACGCCACTCCAAAAAAATAAATCTATGGGCAATTCACTAGGTGGCGGGGATGCTGACCAGGTGGATCGCGCCTGGCCAGAACTGGTGGACATCAGCCCAAGACGGCTGACGAAAGGAATGCCAGTCAACCAGGAACTAAAATAAAGTTATTCAGACACCTTAAACCACCCGATACTCAGCCAAAACACCACTGAAGGTCAACGAAACGGTCGCTCTGTCGAGGCCAGCAGGAACCAGGGACAACAGCCGTACCGGTAGCACCGCTGTGCACTCGGTAGACAGCGCGCGAAGTCCAGAGCGTCGTCTTCTTCCGACCAAGTCGACATCTGCGTCAGCGTGTCACAATATATATATATATATATATATATATATATATATATATATATATATATATATATATATATATATATATATATATATATATATATATGTTGCAACGAGTATAATAGTTGGCTGTGTCGTGGGTTTGCCGCTTCTGCAGCAGCTGAGGTTGACGACGACAGAGACTCGCTCTCGGTCAAGGTGTCGGACAGGAACGGTCGGGTTCTAGTGTTCGTCACACACACACACACACACACACACACACACACACACACACACACACACACACACACACACACACATATATATATATATATATATATATATATATATATATATATATATATATATATATATATATATATAAATGGTAACGTTACTGGTGAGGGTGCGGGGTAAACTGTTCCATGCACTGCGACCACCACGAAGCTGCCTGCTTCGATCGCAACAACTTTGACGCTGACCTTCAGCGCAGCCGGTGACAACTAGGACTGCCTCCAGAACTACAACCTCGCTCAGTAAACTCTGCAACCATGACAACCAGTTCAATGAGGAGCCAGACTAGAGAGACCAACACTCCGCCTGCTCCATGGATTTTCAGCACGCCGCGAACCCCAAGGACATTTCACGGTGGCGTGTTCGGGGATGTTGCGGACTGCCTGGGCCACTACAATCGAGTTGCCAGCGTGAAATAATGGGACGACCACTACATGCTCCGGTAGTATTCGGCGCGCATCTGGTTCGAAAACAAGGAAGCTAGTTTGGCGACCTGGCGAATATTTTGTAGCAAGCTACGCAATATCTACGGAAGTTCAGACCAGAAGGAGCAAGCAGAACGCGGTCTAAATTCCAGGAATCAAAGAACAAATGAAATTTTCGCCATGTTCGTTGCAGACATCTCGCGGCTCTTCCGGCGAGCTGACCCGGGAATGACTGAAGAAAAGAAAGTGCGCTTCTTAATGCCGGGCGTTAAAGAGCAGTTGTACGCATGTCTACCACGCAACCCACCAGATACCGTGGCCGAATTCCTCAACGATGCAACAATGATGGAGAGTATGCTACGGCAGTGGTCATCGCAGTACGAACGCCCAGTCAACTTCACACCTCTGTCTTTGGCCATGGCCACCCAATTTGACGACCCTAACGGAGCTCGTGCGCAGTATTGTACGCGAGGAGCGGCAGCAAGTTCATGCAATGTCTCCTCAATCCTACGTGACTGCTTTAAGTGATGTGGTTCGTGAAGTGGTCAGGCAGCTGGTACAAAAGCTGGTCAAGCTGCCAGTCGCAGCCCCTATTCTGACAGATGCCGAAGCATTAAGGTTTCATATGCCGACAGTCGGCTATCCGTACCGCTATCCCACCAAACAGACGACGCAGGACGTCTCGAGACCTCATTACTTTTCCAGGCCTCTGACGTCCGCAAGCCCGTGTCTAAAGGTGTGGTAATCCAGAGTTTGGCGCACTCCAGACAGTCGGCCACCCTGCTACGATTGTGGTGAAGCAGGTCACGTATACCGAGAGTGCACGTACGGCCAGATTGGCCTTCCTGGGTTTCGCCGAGACGCATGTCGACCCCGTGATCGTGAGCGTCCCCGAGCAATTCTCGAGTACTTGGCGAGCCAGCGGTTCTCGAATCTTCCGTGGCGCCAGTCCCACTGTCAATCTCCTCGACGTTCTACTTCACCTGGCCAACATTTGCCGTTTGCTCATGCCGCTGGGGTCATAACCATTAGGTCCTCAAGCCCACGCTGGGGAGACTAGGAGCACCGACCTCCGGGTTTGGGTCCGCTCTTGACGGATCTCTAAAACAACCTTCTCCCCCGATATGCCAGCCAAACGCCGATTCCCTTTCACTGCCGCATGCCGTCGATAATAGCAGCGGCATCGCTGAAAAAAGCCTGTCGGTGTTCCTGGCTCGGCAAGTCTGTGTCACCCGCAGCATTATTCAACTGGACCGCCCTATGAGCGAGCTTTTAGTGACGCTTTCAGCGCCGACTACCAACACCTGGAAAAGCCAACGGTCATTGCTCACTTTGAAAATATTAGGGTTACAATAGGTGCTACGCTTGCTGAACTTTCTGCAACCGCCAAGGGTGACACCGTGGTTGACAGTACGGTGGACGTAAATCCTGCGCTCTCCACCACACAGAAAAAGCGAACACGAAGTATTTCATGTATGTTTAGTGATTGTTTCGCATCTACGGCAAAAGTAACACAGTCCTCCATCCCGAAGCGCTGTATTATAACGGACACGGCCGAAGTATCCATGCATCGGAACGCCTACCGGATGTCACAAAAGTAGCAAGAGTCAATTCGCTGTCAAGTGAAGCAAATGCTAGACAACAAAGGAATTCAACCCTCAACCAGCCCGCGGGCGTCGCCCGTTGTACTTGTCAAGAAAAAGGACGGCACTTTTCTTTTTTGCGATGATTATTTCGCAAAAAGAATAGGGTGACCAAAAACGACCTCTACCATCTTCACCGCATAGATGACTCTCTAGACCATCTTCGACATACCCGATACTTCTCCTCAATGTATTTACGCAGCGGATAGTGGTAGATAGAAATTGATGAATGAGATCGCGAAAAGACTGCTTTCGTAACTCCTGAGGGCCTGTACGAATTCAAGGTACAGCCCTTCGCATTATGTTCAGCTCTCACGTACTTTCAAAGAATGATCGACACTGTGTTATCAGATCTTCAGTGGGAATCATGTCTCATCTATGTAGACGATGTCGTTGTTTTTTTCCCGACATTTTAAGAGCGCTTGCATGACTTCAATCTGTGAGCCTTGCAATTCCATCTGCAGACCTGGCAATAAAACCTGAGAAATGCGATTTTGGTTAGCAGGAACTCAAGTTCCTCGGCCACGTTGTTAGTCATGAAGCTGTTCGGCCAGAACCAGAAAACAGTATGACTGTTGCCGCATTTCCGCCACCAGCCAACAAACGTGACCTGCACCGCTTCTCCAGCCTCTGCGCCTACTATCGGCGCTTTATGAAGAATTTTGCAAGATTCCAGAATCTTACACTCGTTTAACAAAGGAGGATATCCCGCTTGTTTGGGGTCCCGGGCAGAGAGACTCCTTCTCCGAACTTCAGTGGCGCCTCCAGACAGCGCCCTTACTTGGAAACTTTGATGAAAATGCTGACACTGAACTGCAAACTAATGCTAAGAACATCAGCCTAGGTGCAGTCCTCGTGCAGTGGCAAGATGGTGTTGAACGTGCTATCGCTTCCTCTAGCCGCACCTTCACATCTGCAAAAACGAACAACTCTACCACTGAAAGGGAATGCTTAGCTGTCGTCTCGGTGATAGCTGAGTTTCAGCGATATTTATACGGTTGTCCATTCACAGTTGTTACCGACCATCATGAGCTCTGTGGGCTAGCCCGTCTCAAAGATCCTTCAGGACGTCTTGCCAGGTGGAGCCTTCGTCTTAAAGAATTTGATGTAAAAATTGTCTACAAGTCTGACCGGAGGCGCACTGACGATGACTGTCCTTCGCGCGCTCCACTTGCAACGGTGTCAAGTGATGCTGATGATGATGGTCGTTTCCTTTGCACTGTCATATATGACTTAGCTCGGCAACAGCGGCACTAACTCGCGCAACTTATCGACCATCTTGAAGGCCAAAGTTCGCATCCTCCACGAACATTCGCGCGTTTACCATCTCCGTTCTGTCTCCGCAACAATGTCTTGTATAAAAAGGATTTCCACCCATTAGGAGACTGTACATCTTGTCGCTCTTTCCGCGCTGCGTGCCGATATTCTGTCCGCGTGGCACGATGAGCCTTCTTCAGCCCATTCGGGATTGGCTCTTCCCTTGGCCCGAATTCGACAATGCTACTTCTGGCCCAAGCTTCCCGCGGAAGCAAAGCATTACGTGAAGAATTTCCGCGACTCACCTCCGCGACTCACCTCCGTCCACCTCAGTGCCCAGCCGATTTCCTGAAGCCTGTTACACGACCAACGCAGCTATGCCAAGAAATGAGCATGCATTTTCGCGGGCCCTTCCCTAAGGCCATTCCCCAAGTCGGGCCGCCAAATTTACTTCGTCATTCCGTTGGGCATCGGAAAACTTATTTCATCGATGGAAGTGGACACGCTGCGCCAAACGGAATGGGGAATCAAATATGGCGGACTGTCGGCATTGAAGCGCTAGGCCAACGCCCCAGATCGCAGAGAGATAACGCAAGCTGCTAGCGGTAGTAAAGGCAAGGCGCCGAAGACCAGGACTCAGGAAGAAGAACACAAACGATAGGACTGGTGCCGGTCCTGTCGTTTGTGTTCTTCTTCCTGAGTCCTGGTCTTCTGCGCCTTGCCTTTACTACTTCAAGCATGAACCAACTAGACGAAGCAAGAGTTTTACTTGAGCATATTTCTTCTACATGGGCCCTTTCTTTCAACAAAGCTTTCGCCCGATCCTGCCATTTTGTGCGTCAACCTGATCGCCGTCTCAGTTTGCCAGTCTCGAGTGGTGTCGTATTGCTTGAGAAAAAAAAAGGCGCCGGTCCTGTCGTTTGTGTTCTTCTTCCTGAGTGCTGGTCTTCTGCGCCTTGCCTTTACTACTTCAAGCATCAACCAACTAGCCCAAGCAAGAGTTTTACCTGCTAGCGGACCGGGCTGGCGGTGACCTGGGAGTGGTGACGAAAGGCAGGGAGGTGGCAACATTGAAGAGACAGATGCTCTTTTTGCAACCAGTTTCGGTTTCAAAGAGCCTGCCAAGGGGAGCTAATCGTTCACATAGCTCCCAGATGAAATACGCTATTTGATCGTTTGGAAAGGCTGTGTCGAGGACGGGCGTCAAAGCACTCATTTGCTGTAGCCACCTATTGTCGAAAATTAAAAAGTTACTTACCGTTACTTCGCCTCTTACGCACGTAAGTGCGGCATTTGCTCTGTATCCAGAGGCCGGCAATCTGTACGTTCGAACTGTGAATATGACATAACCGTGATTTCTTTTGCAATTTTAAAAATTTGGTGCAGCTAAAATACGCTCTGTATAGATATAGAGGGTGTCCCAGCTGACTTTGACCAAGATTTTAAATATACCCAGGAGCTCTAGAGAAATTGTACCGACTGTATAGTAGCCATATGTACTTAATGCCAGTATTTTTACATCGCGAAGTATTGCTTAATAAATTACTATTAAGTAGCGAACCTGTTATTTTACCTATTGCTTGAAACGCAGACATATCAATTATATATATATATATATATATATATATATATATATATATATATATATATATATATATATATATATATGTATATATATAATCTAGAAGAAAGTGGGTTAGCCGAGGGACCCGAATTTATTAATCACAATATAAGAAGCCAACACTGACACCAAAGACAACGTAGGGGTGCATACTTGCGTAAATAAGTGAACTGAAGTAAGAATAAGTAATGAAAATGAAAGTGGACGAAAAAAACAACTTTCTGCAGTTGGGGAACTATCTCACAACCTTCGCTTTTCGCGTGCGATGCTCTAACACTTGAGCTATCGCGGCGCGGTTTTCCCATTTACTTTCTTGGGTATTTATGTTTCGTAGTAGAGCCCTGGGGGTGCTAGCCAGAGTCGCCACTCACAAACCTTGATGGCGGATGTGGAACATGCTTTCAGCCACAGGGGTCACATGAACATGATCTTATCTCGGTGCAGGCAACTGGTCAATAAGCCCACACATGCTACCTGAAGGCATCAGTGTTGCCGGATTCGAGACCCTCGTTATGTAATAAACGAGAAGAAAGGAGGTTGGCTGAGGGACCGCATTTTTATTATTCATATCATAAGAAGCCAACAAATACTGACCCCAAGGACAACATAGACCAAATAACTTCTCCTTAATAAATGAAATAAACACACGATAATTTAGTGGAAATGAAAGTTGAATGAAATGAAATGAATGAAAAAACAAACACTTTGCCGCAGGTGGGGAAGGATTTTCGGGTGGGGAAGGAACTTTCGTATTTCGAGAAGGTTGTGGATCCAGTTCCACTTTCACTTCCATTAATTTATTGTTCTTTTATTGCAATAATTAAGCAGAAGTAATTTTCCCTATCTTGGCCTTGGTGACAGTGTTTGTGGGCTTCTGGGATTGGTACAAACATCGCACGCGTAATTCAAAGACGTGGGTTGGTACCCCACCTGCGGCCACGATGTATATATATATTGTGTATGTGTGCGTGTGCGCCTATATACATTTGTGGTGCGTATACTGTTGCCCAGGCAACATGTGGTGCATTCGGAAAACAAGTTTATCAAAGCGACGCATGGCAGAGCCCTCTATAAATCTGCTTCAGTATGCTGCTTTCTGGGTTGAAACGTATTTACAGTATACATCATGGAAAGTTTCTTCACTTGTATGGATACTTGCGGTTTATGTTTTCGATAGCAAGAACAGATGAACTTCCACGCCGGCACTCCACTGTCACCGAGGTGATCTTGCTTGCCTGAGGCCACGAGAAATGCACCCAGAGTGCAAGATCGATTTGTGGCGACATGAATAGATATATTCACCGTCCTGGGCGCAACCGCTGTCGTCCCCAGAGCCGTGCCGTCCTACGATGGAGCTGTGCACAGAAGCTTTTAGAGAAAATGGCTACTTGTTGATCGCATAAATATAACAACATATATAGAAACACGCAAGGACTATTCAAATGGAAGACAGCTCAATGTTACCTTGAAAGAAGCAAGGTGTTCGCTACAACATTTTTTTCTTCAGGGTAAAAGGCGACTCCTGCCTCTCTCGAAATTCACAGAACGGAAATCACCGCTAGACAGGTAAGCAAGAGCGCAGTGGTGAGGTCTCTGCTTCTCCAGACCGGAGATTTAGGCAGATGTGCCGACATGATATACATTGCGGCAGAACACCTTGGTAGACTGCATGCGTTGCTCTGAAAGTTACGTCTTGACCTCCATAAGCGGTGTTGTAGCTTTATTGGGCAACCAAAAGGGCAGAAAAGGACATTGTCACGTTCACATCACCGCAAGAGTGATGCCTTCCTTCAGTCTTACAATTTTGCTATTCTCGATGCTAGCGCTTCGGCAATTGGATTCGCGGACCTTGAATTCATCGCAACTATCTCCCAGAATGCTAAGCGCGATGAATGCTTCAAATGTATATTCCGCAAGTCATTTCTTGCTATACTCTCCTAGAGAGGCGCAACAATTGTTTGGAAAGCTTCATGAGTTTCCCCTGGCTCTGAAATTTGTGAGAACGTCATCGCGTGCCAAGATGAGGTGCGAATTTTTATTCCGTGTGTGGAGTTCCGACAGTTGCGTAGCATCTAGAGATGACTTTCTATCACTTCGATTTCAACGGAATGAAGTGTTTGTGCCCTGGTTGTCAATTGATACACTGGACGCACTTCATCATCTTAAGAAGATTATGCCACGTCGAATGCGGGCTCGTTTCTATGTTTCTGGGAGAACACATGAGGAAAACCTTGTAAAGTTTCCACGAGATCTGTGCCAGGTTGTAAGTATCAGCTCTGAGAGCATCAATGCCCCTGCAGATCAGTTTCGCAGGTGCCACATTCGAGAGACGGTTTCAGTGCAGCACATGTTCTCAAACTTGCGAGCGCATCAACAAATGTTTCCGAGAGGTAAGGCTTATAAAGCGGTGGTTTCTGCAATGGGAGATTCGCCCACAGAGGTACAGAGCTCACCAGATGCACTTGCAGTGATTTCCGCGTATAGGCACCTTAACAACACGTTGCATATCGTTCGTGGAGATATCGGTGACCTGCCCACAGCGAAAGCAGACATAATTCTTCTGCCTGTTAGCAGCGTGATGGCACTTGAGTACGCGTTGTTTATGTACGCGCAGTATCCACCTGCACAGCTGTGCATCCTCAGCTGCCCTATGAGAGCTGTACAGCTAACTTTCATTGACTCCGGTTTGTCAATGTTTTGGTTTTCCGCATGCCTCGTGGTTTTCGGTAGCTTGGTGACAGTCTGCCGCCTTGCAAGCTGCCGTTTTGGATACTGGGTCCCACGACGTCAGTTCAGTGCGTACAGCGTGATCACTTACCTTGTGTGCACCCTGCTGGGACGGTGTCCTCCAAACTCGGTAGCCTCGTCCAATCGCCATGTTGCGACAGCGTTTTGGACGCTCGCCATGTTAATTCTGGGGAACTATGTCCAGACTAGCCTCACCGCTATTCGCAGCGTGCCATGCACACTCGGGTCGAAGTCTTTCGATGAATTGGTTAGCGATATCAAAAGTGGCACCAGTTTATGTCTCAGCAAGGAATGGCAAGAAATGCTTTACCTTAGAAGCAAGCTGGGAGGGCGTCTGAGAGAATTGCTATCAGCCGGGGTACGCACGAGAAATGGAGAAGTTCTCTTTCCAGTGAATGTAACGTCGTGCTACAAATGCGCGCGTAAAGGGAACTGCTTAGCTTTTTCTTCGTGCGCCGAAGACGAATTGTTGACTGCTACACAGTGGAGCCTAGTTCCTGGCGACCTCACCACAACTGTTTTACGAATGGCCGGTCTTTACCATGAAAACCCTATAAGGCAAGTACCACTACTTTTTCATGACGGCAGAGTTCCGTCTTACCTAGACCTCTATGACGATTTAAGCACTGAGTTCCAATGGATGTGTTGGCGGGTGTTGTAGTAGTGTGGCGAGCTGGGGGAGATTGGATTTATAGTTAGGAATGAATGCGCCCACCAAACGTAACAAAACGGCAACGAGCACAAAATGGTTTGCAATACAATTGCAAGAAACGGGTGCAACTATAGCAGGCGCTCTATGAAAGAAACTTCTTAATCGATATTGTTGCGCGCATAAAAAACTGTGCATAGGGCTTGCAGCATGACCATATTCTCGTATGCCGTTAATTACGAGGGAGGCGTTTTAAGGGGACAATATTGTCCTCGATGATTATGTATTCAGCCCTTTTTCTTTTGGCACCAGGCGTAAAAAGACGGGCCAGATGACGTGGACCCGTTTCTGCGACATATATTGACTATGGCTTTTAGGGATAATTGTCATCTCATTATGCTCTGTCTTGCCCTTGGGAGTCTCCTGAGCTCCATTTGAATTTCATGGCAATGTCATACAGATCATGCTTAAATTTCATGTTCATTAGGCCGGAGCTCTTGTGCTCAAATGAATTGAGCGTGGCGTATTAAAGATAGCCTTGAAAATGTTAGAAAATGCCTCATGGCCATGTGGGTGGATTTGGAACAGACTGCCAATGAGAGGCATCATATCGTACGTGAATAACGAAGAGGAAACTGTCCCATAAGCTATCGCATGCTTCCTCAAGATATACAAGCTGCTAGAGCCACTATCCAGCGAGGAAGAAAGATCAAGGGTACGAAGGGGCTCTATCTTGTTTTAAGAACCTTACAGTCCATGAGACTACTGAGAGTGGAAGAATACATATGGCGACTGATCGATTCAATGCAGCCACGAAAAGTCCGGTAGTAGATTTCCTCTCCGTAATAAAACAATGATGTGTAGTTCACAGGCTTCACTCAACCTCGATTATCAGTGCTTAGTTAGAGGCCATTTAGAGAGAGGAACGTTAAGGGGAGAAAGGCAGGGAGGTCGGCCTTAATGAAGTGCCTCTGACTTGCTGCTCCATTCTACCTAAAGACCTAAGGGGAGCAGCCGAGAGAGGATGGGAAGATGTAGGGGCAAAGCATCGAACCGACATGAAATTCCTTTCTGATTAGAACAAACAAAAATTTAAAAGGTTTCTTCAACCGTTTAAGTGCAGGAAACATTGTGCTGTACTATGGGGAAATGCTGCGCAATGATATCGACCTTTACGTGCAGTGCATGCGCAGGCTTCGTGAGTAGTTGGAAGAAATGGGCTCCCCTGCACATGGGAGACAGAAATAAATGTTTCCGCACGAATATACTTGACGTTTAATTTTGTGCGGCCACAGCAGCCATGCACATAGATGCCTTCATCTTAGGCAGTGTCCTCAAGAGGGTTCAGCACCTGATGCGGTACCTCGAAGCGTCCTCCGTCTTTCCCATGTATGAAAAACTCAAATTACGGAGTTTACCGCGCCAAAACCACCATTTGATTTTGAGGCACACCATAGTGAGGGATTCCGGAATAATTTGGATCACCAGAGGTTTTTCAACGAGCACGGGTAATCTACGTACAATGGTGTTCTCGCATTTCGCCCACGTCGCAATGGTGCCTTCATCACTGAGTTGAGTTGAGTTGAGTTGTTGTAGGCTACTGGTGGGATTAGCCTTGCAGTTGCTGCCGGCAATTGCTCCACCGTAGCGGCACTTAAAATAATTAAATCACGTAATCCGACACAGACCTCCAAATTACAAATGTTCACTCCTCAGTTGACCATGTGGAAGCCAAATCCGTGTCCTGTAGGTAATTTAACAGAAGGCGAGAGACCTCCGTCCTGAAGCGAACTGTGAGGAAGTCCTGTGTTCTTGAGGGACCCGAATAACACCCTCCTTTCCGCGTTATACACAGTACAGCACATTAGGTAATGTTCTTTGTCACCGCACACACCACACGTTGAACATAATGGTGATAACGCCAGGCCAGTCTTAAACATCCACGCAGGGGTACGAGCAGAGCCCGTGCGAATGCACGGGCTCTGCTCATTCATCACTATTTCCGTGTTTCCCTTTACTGTCATGATGTATTCCAACCCCTTTTGTAATACCCCTATCAAAGGGTCTTCAAGGTCATAAAGTGAACTGAAATGAAGTCATCCATGCTGAGTGCCGCTAAAACGGCAGATATGCATAGGAAAAACACGGGGAAAGCGCGAGGGGGAACTTGACGGCAATGAGCAAAACAAGAACAAGGTGAAAGCAGGAGCCAATTTTTCGACACGTGGACTTGTCTTGTTCAAGGCGACATATGCT
This sequence comes from Dermacentor albipictus, assembly GCF_038994185.2. NCBI lineage: Eukaryota > Metazoa > Arthropoda > Arachnida > Ixodida > Ixodidae > Dermacentor > Dermacentor albipictus. The sequence goes on from NC_091822.1 coordinate 75,132,694, forward strand.
TTCGTTGCCACAGTATTGTTACGTATGAAAATACACAGATGAAATTGGCTAGCCCGACAACCGGGCCCACCCTCGCTCGCGCTAAGGGCAGCGACGAACTTCGTCGTCGTTCTCGCAGCGGCCCGTCTCTTGAGCATCGCTCGATAATATCGTAATACTACACCTCCCACCCCCTCCTATGGCATACGCGCCGTCACGATGCTGTTAAAGATCCAAAGATTCAAGGCGGTTGGAGAGTTGTAGGGCTCGAGTCGGGCGACGTAGACAATGTCAATGGATGTCACAGCGGAGGACGTAGTGGGCGTGGCTAGAGCGATTTCATAGGTGACATTGGTCACTTGGTGGAGCACGCGATATGGGCCCGCGTAAAAGGAAAGCAGTTTTTCACGAAGGACAACTTTACGCGACGCTGACTAAACCAACACGAGGGTGCCGGTTACAAAATGGACGTCACGGTGACGGCGGTCGTAGCGTTGCTTCTGTTTGCCTTGACACACTTGTAGGCGAGTGCGCGCAAGTTGGCGAGCATTATCAGCATGGGCGATTGTATCACGGGCCTAATCGCTAGTTGAAGCTGTAGCAGACGGAAGCACAGTGTCCAGTGGTAGCGTTGGTTCTCGGCCAAACAAGAGGTAAAACGGGAAAAAACCAGCCCTTTCTTGACGGGAAGAGTTGTATGCAAAGGTAATGTAAGGTAGAGCGAAGTGCCAGTCACGGTGGTCGTCTGAAACATATTTGGATAGCATGTGTGTAAGGGTTCACTTGAAACGCTCAGTGAGGGCGTTCGTTTGGGGGTAGAAGGAGATGGTAAATTTATGCTGTATTGAGCAGGCACGCACGATGACGTCGATGACTTTGGTCTAAACCGTACAGCCACGATCTTTTAGCAATTCACGTGGAGCCACATGCACCAAAATTATATCATGTAGGAGGAAGTCCGTAATATAAGTTGCGCAATTGGTCGGAAGAGCGCGGGTTACGGCGTAGCGGGTCGCGTAGTCCGCCGCGACTGCAACCCACTTGTTTCCTGATGTAGATTCCGGAAATGGCCCGAGAAGGTCTAAGCCGACACGATGGAAGGGCTCAGCAGGATTGTCGAGCGGCTGTAGGTAACCAGTGGGGAGAGCTGAGAAGGCTTCTTGCATCATTGGCAAAGTTCACAAGCGGCGACGTAACTTCGTACGGAGCGGACAAGGCCCGACGAAAAACAGCGGTGACGTACACGGTCATAGGTTCGAGATACGTCGAGGTGTCCTGCTACTGGCGCGTCGTGAAGTTCTTCTAGAACGGTGCAGCGAAGGTGTTTAGGTATGACAAGTAGGAACTCAGAGTCATCCGGATGCAGGTTACGACGGTACAGGGTACCGTCGCGGAGGACGAAGAGGCGTAGAGCAGCATCGGCCTGAGAGTGTTCAAAACGGTCGATGAGTGCTCTGATGTAGGCGTCACGACGTTTCTCGTCGGCGAAATGAAGCAGCCGTGATACAGCGAATACGCAAGCAGCACTGGTAATATCGGAGTCAGGATCGTCAACAGGGTAAAACGACAAGCTGTCAGTGTCTTGGTACAGGTGGCCAGACTTGTACCCCACGGAATATGAAAATTCTTGGAGCCTCAAACCCCATCGACAAAGCCGGCCTGTAGGGTCCTTTAGTGATGAGAGCCAGCAGAGAGCTTCATGGTCAGTGACCCCGGAAAAGTGGTGACCGTAAAGGTAAGGACTGAACTTCGCAACCGCCCAGACAAGAGCAAGGCATTCTCGTTCCGTGATGGATTAGTTGCGTTCCGGTGGTCCTAGGAGGCGGCTCACATAAGCAATAAGGCGATCCTGACCACGCTGAAGCTGGTCTAAGGCGGCACCTACGCCATGATCGCTGGCATCTGTACAAAATTCTGTAGCGGCATCAGGGTCGAAGTGGGCGAGAAAGGGTGGTGAGGTTAAAAGAGTGACGAGATGAGAGAAGGCGGTGGCTTCTGCAGTACCCCACAAGAATTGTACTCCTTTCTTGAAAAGATTGATGAGGGGTTGAGCAATTCCCTCAAAATTTGGAACAAAGCGACTAAAATAGGAACATAGCTGTACAAAACTTCGAACGTCTGCCGCTGTCTTCGAAACCGGTAACTCTCAGACAGCGCGAATTTTGTCGTGATCAGGCAGTACTCCGGAAGCGTCAACTAGATGGCCCAGAAGAGTAATTTGGCGGTGGCCAAAACAACGTTTGGACGAGTTAAGTTGCAGCTTCGTCTTTCGAAATATATCAGGTATAGTTGTTAGACGCTCAAGGTGAGTGTCGAACGTTGGCGAGAAGACGATGACGTGGTCGAGGTAGCAGATGCATGTGACCCATCTTGGAGCAAGGAGTCCATCATACGCTCAAATGTGGCAGGGGCGTTGCATAATCCGAACGGCATTACTTTAAATTGGTATAAGTGGTCAGGTGTGATGAGCGCGGTTTTTTCTCGGTCCGTATGGTCAACAGCAATCTGCCAGTATCCAGAACGAAGATCAATAGAAGAGAAATAGCTGCAACAGTGCAGGCAGTCAAGGGCGTCGTCTATACGTGGGAGCGAGTAGACGTCCTTCTTAGTCACGTTGCTCAGATGACGGTAGTCTACACAAAAGTGCCACGTGCCGTCCTTCTTCTTAACCAGCACAAGTGATGCCCAGGGAGTAGAAGAAGGCTCAATGATGTTTTTATGTAGTATTTTGTTCCCTTGATGTTGAATTACTCGGCGTTCCGACGCAGGAACTCGATAATGTCCTCGGTCAATAGGCGCAACATCGCCAGTAAGGATCCGATGCTTGACCGCGATGGTCTGGCCGAAAGGGCGATCGTCGAAATCGAAAGAGCTACGTCATAAGCTCTTTCGAGAGCAACTTGGGGATAGTTCCTTTTTGCTAGCCTTGTTTTAAGGCCATTTAGGTGGTGGATATTATCGTGTTCTTCGCTGCGGTTCCTTCTTGTTCGTTTCGCTTGTTTGTCAAAACTTCCTTGCTTGCCGTGTCGCGGGTGATGACCGCTGTAATCGAAATATTCCTGGCTATCCGTAGGCTTCCGGAAAAGTGTCGTTCACTGTTTTCTGTTTTCTATGTAGACCGTCGTGTCCAGGAAGTTGGTCTGACTAGCAGAGTGGTGAGCATTAAAATTAATACTCGGCTGAAAGTGATTGAAGTGGCTAATTAAATTGGTTAACGCGCTTGTGTCGTGTTCCCATATTATAAATATGTCGTCAATGTAACGAAGATATATAAGGGTTTTAGAGGGTGGGAGTTCAACAGGTCTGCTTCAAGCTGTCTCTTGAAAATGTTTGCATACGTGGGAGTGAATAGTGTTCCCATGCTAGTGTCGAATGTATGGAGGTAGTGAATAGAATGGAATTCGAAATAGTTGAGCGTGAGGAGTAACCTATGGAGGGACAGGTAAACTTCAGGAGCGTGAGCTTGAGGATTTATTGCGAGGGATTTAGAAACGGCTTCAATTTTTTCACTCATGGGTATGGTAATGCAAAGGGCAGAAATATCCAAAGTGACTGGAATAGCGCAGTGGGAAAAGATTTGGTTGGTGTTGATGCCGTCGATAATTCGAAGGAAGTACGGCAAGTCTTGAGCAAAAGATGGGAGGGTGGTGGGGATGTTTGACAGGCGGTGATTTAGGAATTTACATAGTAACCCAGTATTGTGTTGTTACTTGACAAATTAGACCGACCTGGGATTTCTGCTGTACAATATTTCTTTCAACGGAAGTTTATGAATTTTATGAAGAAAATAACAGCGGCCTGCTTTCTTGTTCTTAAGCATCGTGAAGCGAAATTCAGACTGCGTGATTAGTTCCCTCGAGAGGAGCTCCGCTGTTGTGTTTTTCCCGGCATTGCTGTAATCTGAATGTACCGGCGAAACGGGACAATCAACGAAAGTCAGATTAAATGGACATCGCACGGACACAGCTAAAAAGCTTGCCAAAGCCGTCGCCGAACATTTCAACCAACCAGGTCGTAACTTTGATGAACTTAACCTCTACATCCTAGAGCCAAATTTCCGTCCTGAACGAGAACGAAAATACAGAGAATCATACCTTATCCATATTTCAAGACATACACGCTTTAAAGGGAGCTTTAGAATCTATTCCCTATGCTCAAATTCAAGCTTTGTTTTGTTTCTTAGCGTTCTCTTGTTTTTTTTTCTTCTTTTTCCTTCTTTTTCTACCTTCTTCTTTCCATTTTTCCTTTTATTTATATATTTATTTATTTATAAGGTTTCATAATTTTCCTTCGTTCATTACGAGCACCGGTTTGTGCCGCTCCTTATATTATGTCTTTCAGAGACCCGATAGCCCACGACCACCAGCATAAGAGGTAGTAGAGGGTTGCTGTGCACGCCGTTTACACGCCGGCTGACAAACGGCCGTTGAAGCGCGATTGACAGACGGCACTGTCCCAGGCCTTGTGCTCAGCCCTCCTTTATTCTCAATTCGACACTCTCGCCGCTAACACACCTTCGCTTGTTGCCGCACCTACCCGCATTACGCGCTCTCCCCTCCAGAAGAGCCCTACCTATTTATACTGTGGCTAGGAAAGCATATGTCGCCTTCAAGAAGACAAGTGCACTTGTGGAAACATTGGCTCCTTGTTTCACCTTCTTCTCGTTTAGCTCTGACATACATAGGGACATTCGGAAAGCGAAATTTTCGATCTCATCTTGCACAAGACTGACCGCCGAATATGAAGACAAATGTGCTATATTTCCAAATTAATTCTAATTTAAATATCGAACTTTATCAACACGCTTCCCCTCAGCACTTGCAGACTCGGCGCGGCAGCAAGGAGCTAGCTTACACGATTTCAGGCCTAGATAGATAACATAGATAACATCTGGTGCTCGATGACATTTAAAATTAAAAAAAGAGGACCAGAGCATGCGACATGCGTGTAAAGTGCTCATTAAAAGAACGAAGCGCCATATCACAGTGCCGCCCATCATTTGAGGAAATACAGACGTAATGAGATTTGTCAAACTTTTCATTTTTGTGTATAAAATGAAACGGCGACTACCTTCGCTGCTTAAGACGAGGCGTGCTTACAGAGTGGCTGGTAAGTATTTTGCATATGTGACCTTATTCCCCCCATGCGTTTCCTCTGCAATTCTTTCATGTGCACAATGGCCGTCCTGGCAAACTGGCGCTGGCTAAACAATATTAATTCACAGAGCCTCCGTTTGTGTCAGCCTTACTCGCCCGTAGACTGAAAGAACTTGTTCCTTTATTATTCGAACGAAACGAATATGCGACATCTTAAATTAGTGAATGCTTGAATGGAGAGTGTTCATTTCGTGCTCGAACTTTCGAAGATTAGTAGCTACCTATTACAAAATGCAACTTTTCGAAGCATGTAAGCGCATGCATTTTTAGAGAAATTCTCGTGGCCTCAGTCGAATTATGACAGGGCGCACTTTTTGCTCTAGTAAATGGCACATTGCAGTTTAGCAAAGTAAAAGCCAGATTATTGAAAAAAAAAAGCAATGTCGGCAATATATTAACAAATTAATTATTTAAATATGGCTGTTATACTACTGTTCCACATGCAAAGGAAGTACAACCCACCATCTTGAAGTAAAATCACGTAAAGGTTCCTGAAACATATCACGAGGCAGCTTATTTTCTAGACATTACCATGACGAAGAATCAACTGTAAAAATGGCCATATAGTCGCCCTAAAGCGCGATCACCACGTGCACCACTCGAAGTACCTGCAGGATGCAGCGGTGATCCGAGCATTGCGCGTTTCCATGCTGCGTCCTTTTTTTTCTCATTTGTTGCCTTTTCAAAGAATGAGGCGCGTCATTTCGAGAAACTTTTTCCTGTGGGGCCATCACCGCGATTTTAGGGTCTGTTATTTCTGAAATGGATTAACGGGAAAAGAAACTGCAGCACCTTGATAATAATTAGTAACGACGTTTCCCTCTGCAACCTGCACTTTACAAATGGATTGCACAGATACGGAGAAATGTTCGTGTGCCTATTAAAGACACCGTTATTTATTGAGAACGTTTTGCCTGCATGGGGTGGGGTCAACTTCCATGCCTTGGCAGTAGCATAGTCAGTTAGGTTTTTGCAGCGTCATGTAATGTTTGCTGGAGGATGTTAAGCAAAATTGCGTGTGACAGAGCGCGGATTCACATTGTATTATATAAATTGCCGCTCCTAAGTTCTAGTGTTTAACCAAGATAGACGCCAGCCAGTAACATTTTGCACGCGATTCCTCCTTCTTCGTAATATATTTCAAAAAAAACATTGCGCATAGCCATCTGAATTTTCCAATCGAACATTGTGTCAACCACACGTTGTGGGCCACCGTATTGACACGTCGTCGGATACAAGTACTCACAGGTGAACTTATCGGGAGATAGCTCCAGAGCGTCGCATCATCCAAGAGAGCTTGAGAAGGTGCTTGAGAAAAGTACTAGAAAGACTTCATGAAGTTTCTGCGCTTAACATGTTGTTTTTGGTTAGAAAAACCGATAACACCTGGAAGTTTTGAGTATAATACCGTCATTTAAACTGAATTACGAAGAAGGACCTATATCCATTTCCTCACAACGACTACACAGTGGACTGTCTAAATGGCGGCAGTTATTTCTCATCCATCAACCTCCGTTCTGTGGTCGGAAAGGACCGTGATATGTCAGCCTTCGTTATTTCAGACGAATTGTTGCAGCTGATATTGATTCCTTTGTGTTTTTCAATACCCGAGGCCTGCTACCTTTGAACGCATGATGGACACTCTTCTTCAAACTTAAAATGATCCAATTGGTTGATTTATCCCGATAACGTGATAGTTTTCCCCATCCGCGTTGCTATGTTCCGCCACGGTGGCCTTCAGTTGAACATTTACAAATACACCTTCCGCCGTCGTCAGATAATATTCCTCTGATACCTTATCGACCTTACCGGTGTGCAGCTCGATCCAGATAAACTTCGCTGTGTCCACGAATTAATTCTAAGTGTCCTCTTCTTCTAGGGCCATGCGCAGCTTCATGCTCAGCTTCGTTGTGATTTGTACTGTATTATAAATAACTTTGTAGGATCCGCCCGTCTTATTAAACTATTCACGAAGGACGTCCTCCTTAATGGGTTCGTAACAAGATCAAGCTTTCTCAAAACATATTGCAGCGCTCACGACTCAGCCGGTGTTAGCTCACTTCGGCCCGTCGGCGCAAATAAAAATCTGTACTGACAGCACTGACTATAGAATAAGGCCAACCTTTGGCCAAAAGCAGCGTGGCAAACAGAGCCTTTGCATGCACCCGGCCACGTTATATCATTGCCTGAGCAGAATTATTCCCTCATGGTACTCGAGCGTTTAGCAATCATTTGAGCCAGACCAAAATTTTTTTCTGCTTTTATGGCCAGCATTTCTCGGTAGTTACTGACCACCACGCGTTCTGTTGATTGTCCTCCCTGAAACACCCCCAAGGCTCCCTGGTCGCTGGGCAATACGGCTGCCGGTGCAAATTTCCGGCATCACGTACGAATCTTGCTGCTTACATCAGGACGCAGATTGCTTGCCGCGTCATTACGCAGTTTTAGCCACACGTACGCAGAGACTTAAGGCACGCAAACGTGAAAGCTCTACTTACCATACGCGTACTGCACCTGATACGCTTTTAGCTACGGGTACGCGACGCGACGCAACCATGTAACGCCATCTATGGCGAGGTATGAAAACTTCTGTAGCCATTCACATCCAAGACAAATCAAAGCCTGGTCATCATGACTGGATGTAGGGGCGTAGACGTGTACTACCTCCAATTTGTACTTATTATTAAGTTTTACAACAAGACCAGGCAACCTCACGTCAATGCTATAGAATTCCTGTATGTTACCAGCTATATCCTTATTAATCAGGAATCCGATTCCTAGTTCTCGTCTCTTCGCTAAGCCCCGGTAGCACAGGACGTGCCCGCTTTTTAGCACTGTATATGCTTTTTTTGTCTTCCTAGCTTCACTGAGCCCCATTACATCCCATTTACTGCCCTCTACTTGCTCCAATAGCACTGGTAGACTCGCCTCACTAGATAAACTTCTATCGTCAAACGTTGCCAGGTCCAGATTCCAGTCTGAACTGGGTGAAGGAAACCGGTCAGTAAACCAACACATGCTACCTGAAGGCATCAGTGTTGCCGGATTCGAGGCCCTCGTTATGTAATAAACGAGAAAAAAGAGGGTTAACTGAGGGACCCGATTTTTATCGATCATAGTCGAAACATAGTCGAAACATAGTCACAACATAGTCGAAATAACTTGTTCTTAACAAATGAAATAAAGTAAGGATAAATAGATGTAAATGAAAGTGGATGAAAAAGCAACTTGCAAAACACTTGCACAACCTTCGCAAAATGCGAATGTTGTGGATCGACTTCCCCTTTCATTTCCATTTATTCATTCAATTTCATTCATTTGCATTCATTGCCATTTAATTCCATATATATATATATATATATATCTATATATATATATATATATATATATATATATATATATATATATATATATATATATATATATATATATATATACAATGAAGTAGACGCGCGTATGAAGCGGTTTATTGACGTTTCGGCCGGGGTCCGGCCTTCATCAGATCATCATCATCATCATCACCATCATCATCATCAGATGAAGGCCGGACCCCGGCCGAAACGTCAATAAACCGCTTCATACGCGCGTCTACTTCACTGTGAATATTTACCCGGACCCAGAACTGCTCTTTTTTTCTGGTATATATATATATATATATATATATATATATATATATATATATATATATATATATATATATATATATATATATATATATATATATATATGCTGTGGGCGTGCGTTTGTGCCCATATACATTTGTGGTGCGTGTACTGTTGCCCAGGCAACATGTGGTGCATTCGCATAGCAAGTTTGTCGAGGCGACGCATGGTAGAGGCGTCAATGCATCTGCTTCAGTACGCTGCTTTCTGGGTTGTACCATACACTATACACCATACAAAGTTTTTTCACTTTCATGGATACTAGCGGTTTATGTTTTCGATGGCATAAACAGATGAACTTCCGTGCATGCACTTCGCTGTCACCGAAGTAATCTTGCTTGCCTGAGGCCGCGAGTATATTTTGAAAAACATCGGGCAGCATCGCCAAACCAGAGTGCGAGATCGATTTGGGGCGACGTGAATACATATATTCACCCTCCTGGGCGCAACCGCTGTGGTCCCCAGAGCCGTGCCGTCCTGCGATGGAGCTGTGCACAGAAGCTTTTAGAGAAAATGACCACTTGTTCACCGCATAAATATAACAACATATTTAGAAACAAGCAAGGGCTATTCAAATGAAAGACAGCTCAATGTTACCTTGCATGAAGCAAGGTGTTCGCTACAACAATTTTTTGCAAAAGAGTACTCATTTGGCCCTGTTGGTTCATGATTACAAGCAATAAAAAACAGCGCTAAACGACGGGACGAGTGAAGGGACACAGTCTGTGTCCCTTCACTCGTCCCGTCGTTTAGCGCTGTTTTCTATTGCTCGGAACAATTTTTTCTTCATGGTGAAAGGCGAGTACAGCCTTTCTCGAAATTCACAGAAAGGAAATCACCACTAGGCAGGCAAGGAAGAACCCAGTTGTGAGGCCTCTGCTCGTCCAGACAGGAGATTTAGGCAGATGCGCCGACATAGTATACATTATGACAGCACACCTCGGTATACTGCATGCCCTTCTCTGAAGGTGACGTCTTGACCTCCATAAGCGGTGTTGTAGCTTTATTGGACGACCAAAAGGGCAGACAAAGGATACTGTCAAGCTCAATTCACCGGAGCAGTGATGCGTTCCTACGATCTTGGAACTTCGCTATACTTGATGGTGGTGCTTCAGCAATTGGATTCGCCGACTTTGACTTCATCGCAACTATCTCCCAAAATGCTAAGCGCAATGAATGCTTCAAATGTAAATTCCGCACGTCATTTCTTGCTATACTCTCCTAGAGACGCGCAAGAATTGTTTGGAAACCTTCATGAGTTTCCCCTTCCGCTGAAATTTGTGAGAACGTCATCGCGTGTCAAGATGAGATGCGAATTTTTATTCCGTGTGTGGAGTTCCGACAGTTGCGTGGCATCTAGAGATGACTTTCTATCACTTCGATTTCAACGGAATGAAGTGTTTGTGCCCTGGTTGTCAATTGATACACTGGACGCACTTGATCATCTTAAGAAGATTATGCCACGTCGAATGCGGGCTCGTTTCTATGTTTCTGGGAGAACACATAAGGAAAATCTTGTAATGTTTCCACGAGATCTATGCCAGGTTGTAAGTATCAGCTCTGAAAGCATCAATGCCCCTGCAGATAAGTTTCGCAGGTGCCACATTCGAGAGACGGTTTCAGTGCAGCACCTGTTCTCAAACTTGCGAGCGCATCAACCAATGTTTCCGAGAGGTAAGGCTTATAAAGCGGTGGTTTCTGCAATGGGAGATTCGCCCACAGAGGTACAGAGCTCACCAGATGCACTTGCAGTGATTTCCGCGTATAGGCACCTTAACAACACGTTGCATATCGTACATGGAGATATCGGTGACCTGCGCACAGCGAAAGCAGACATAATTCTTCTGCCTGTTAGCAGCGTGATGGCACTTGAGTACGCGTTGTTTATGTACGCGCAGTATCCACCTGCACAGCTGTGCATCCTCAGCTGCCCTATGAGAGCTGTACAGATAAGTTTCATTGACTCCGGTTTGTCAATGTTTTGGTTTTCCGTATGCCTCGTGGTTTTCGGTAGCTTGGTGACAATCTGCCGCCTTGCAAGCTGCCGTTTTGGATACTGGTTCCCACGACGTCAGTTCAGTGCGTACAGCGTGATCACTTACCTTGTGTGCACCCTGCTGGGACGGTGTCCTCCAAACTCGGTAGCCTCGTCCAATCGCCATGTTGCGACAGCCTTTTGGGCGCTCGCCATGTTAATTCTGGGGAACTATGTCCAGACTAGCCTCACCGCTATTCGCAGCGTGCCATGCACACTCGGGTCGAAGTCTTTCGATGAATTGGTTAGCGATATCAAAAGTGGCACCCGACTATGTCTCAGCAAGGAATGGCTAGAAATGATTTACTTTAGAAGCAGGCTGGGAGGGCGTTTGAGAGAATTGCTATCAGCCGGCATACGCACGAGAAATGGAGAAGTTCTCGTGCCGGTGAATGTAACGTCGTGTTACGAATGCGGGCGTGAAGGGAACTGTTTAGCTTTTTCTTCGTGCACCGAAGACGAATTGTTGACTGCTACACAGTGGAGCCTAGTTCCTGGCGACCTCACCACAACTGTTTTCAGACTGGCCGGTCTTTACCATGAAAACCCTATAAGGCAAGTACCACTACTTTTTCATGACCGCAGTGTTCCGTCTTACATAGACCTCTATGACGCTTTAAGCACTGAGTTCCGATGGATGTGTTGGCGCGTGTCCTAGTAGTGTGGCGAGCTAGGGAGATTGGATTTATAGTTTGAAATTAGTACGCCCACCAAACGTAACAAAACGGCAACGAGCACAGAATGGTTTGCATTACAATTGCAACAAATGGGCGCGCCTATTGCAGGCGCTCTATGAAAGAAACTTCTTAATCGATATTGTAGCACTCAGAAAAAATGTGCATAGAGCTTCTAGCATGATCATATTCTCGTATGCCGTTAATTTCGAGGGAGGCGTTTTAAGGGAACCATATTGTCTCCGATGATTATGTATTCACCCCGTTTTCTTTTGGCACGTGGACCTGGTTCTGCGATACATATTGACTATGGCTTTTAGGGATAATTGTTATGTCATTATGCTCTGTCTTGACCTTGGGAGTATCCTGAACTCCATTTGAATTTCATGGCAATGTCATAGAGATCATGCTTAAGTTTGATGTTCATTAGGCCAGAGCTCTTGCGTTCACACCAAATGAGCGTGGTGTAGTAAAGATAGCCTTGAAAATGTTAGAAAATGCCTCACGTCCATGTGGGTGGACGTGGAACAGACTGCCAATGGCAGGCATCATATAGTACATGAATAACGATTAGGAAACTGTCCCATAAGCGATCGCATGCTTCCTCAAGATATGCAAGCTGCTAGAAGCGCTATCCAGCGAGGTAGAAAGATGAAGGGTATATATGCAGGAACTGGTTCTTGTTTTAAGAACTTCTTGAACCCTACAGTCCATGAGGCCACCGGGAGTGGAGGAATACATACGCTGACTGATCGACTCAATGCAGCCACGAAAAGTCCGGTAGTAGATTTCCTCTACGTAATAAAACAATGATGTGTAGTTCGCAGGCTTCACTCAACCTCGATTATCAATGCTTAGTTAGAGGCCATTTAGAGAGAGGAACGTTAAGGGCAGAAAGGCAGCGAGGTCGGCCTTAATGAAGTGCCTCTGACCTGCTGCTCCGTTCTAGCTAAAGGCGTGAGGGGAGCAGCCGAGAGAGGATGGGAAGATGTAGGGGCAAAGCATCGAACCGAAAGGAAATTCCTTTCCAATTAGAACAAACAAAAATTTAAAAGGGTTCGTCAACCGTTTAAGCGTAGTAAACATTGTCCTCTCTTATGGGCAAATGCTGCGCAATGATATCGACTTGTACGCACAGTGCATGCGCAGGCTTCGTGGGTAGTTGGAAGAAATGGGCTCCCCTGCACATGGGAGACAGAAATTGAGAGAGAAATTGACGTTTAATTTTGTGCGGCCACAGCAGCCATGCTCATATATGCGTTCATCTTTGGTAGTGTCCTCAAGAGCGTTCAGCACCTGATGCGGTGCCTCAAAGCGTCCTCCGTCTTTCCCATGTATGAAAAACTTAAATATGGAGTTTTCCATGCCAAAACCACCATTTGATTTTGAGGCATACCATAGTGAGGGATTCCGGAATAATTTGGACCACCAGGGGTATTTTAACGAGCGCGGGTAATCTAAGCACAACGGTGTTCTCGCATTTCGCCCACGTCGCAATGGTGCTGTCATCATTGTTTCCATGTTTCCTTTTACTGTCATGATGTATTCCGACCCTTCTGTAATGCCCCTATCGAAGGGTCTTTAAGGTCATAAAGTGAACTGAAATGAAGTCATCTTTGCTGAGTGCCGCTAAAACGGCAGATATAAATAGGAAAAACACGGAGAAGGCGGGAGAGGGAAATTGAAGACGATGAGCAAAACGAGAACAAGGTTAAAGCAGGAGCCAATTTTTCGACAAGTGGACTTGTCTTGTTCAAGGAGAGAAATGCTTTCGTTGCCCCAGTATTGTTACGCATGAAAAGACACAGACGAAATTGGCTAGCCAGACAGCCAGGCCTACCCTCGCTCGCGCTAAGGGCAGCGACCAACTTCGTCGTCGTTCTCGCGGCGCCCGTCTCTTGAGCATCGCTCGATAATATCGTAATACTACCCTCCCCCCCCCTCCCCCCATGGTATACGCGCCGTCACGATGCTGTTAAAGATCCAAAGATCCAAGGCGGGTGGAGAGTTGTAGGGGTTGAGTCGGGTGACGTGGACAATATCACTGGCTGTCACAGCGGATTACGTAGTGGGCGTGGCTAAAGCGATTTCATAGGTGACATTAGTCACTTGGCGGAGCAGGCGATATGCGCATATGTAACAGGAACGCGCTGTCTCACAGTGACCAACATTACGCGACGCTGACCAAAGCAACACGTGGGTGCCGGGTACAAATTGGACGTCACGGTGACGGAGGTCGTAGCGTTGCTTCTGTTTGCCTTGACACACTTGAAGGCGAGCGCGCGCAAGTTGGCGAGCATGGTCAGCATGGGCGATTGTATAACGGGCATAATCGCTAGTTGAAGCTGTAGCAGACGGAAGCACAGTGTCGAGTGGTAGCGTCGGTTCTCGGCCATACAAGAGGTAAAACGGGGAATAGCCAGCAGTTTCGAGACGGGAAGAGTTGTACGCAAAGGTAATGTAAGGTAGAGTGAAGACCCAGTCACGGTGGTCGTCTGAAACGTATTTGGATAGCATGTCTGCAAGGGTGCGCTTGAAACGCTCAGTAGGGGCGTTCGTTTGGGGGTAGTAGGAGGTGGTAAATTTATGCTGTATTGAGCAGGCACGCATGATGACGTCAAAAATTTTTTGCGAAAACAGTACGGCCACGGTCTCTTAGCAATTAATGCGGAGCCCCATGCACCAAAACTACATCATGTAGGAGGAAGCCCGTAATATAAGTTGCGCAACTGGTCGGAAGAGCGCGGGTTACGGCATAGCGGGTCGCGTAGTCCACCGCGACTGCAACCCACTTGTTTCCTGATGTAGATTCCGGAAATAGCCCGAGAATGTCTAAGCCGACACGATGGAAGGGCTCAGCAGGATTGTCGAGCGGCTGCAGGTAATCAGCGGGGAGAGCTGGGAAGGCTTCTTGCGTCGTTGCAAAGTTCACAAGCGGCGACGTAAGTTCGTACGGAACTGGCGAGGCGCGGACATGAAAAAGCGGTGACGTACACGGTCATAGGTTCGAGATACGCCGAGGTGTCCTGCCGTCGGTGCGTCGTGAAGTTCTTCTAGAACGGTGGAGCGGAGGTGTTTAGGTATGACAAGTAGGAACTCAGAGCCGTCCGGATGAAGGTCACGACGGTACAGGGTACCGTCGCGGAGGACGAAGAGGCGTAGAGCAGCATCGGCCTGAGAGTGTTCAAAACGGTGGATGAGTGCTCTGATGTAGGCGTCACGACATTGCTCGTCGGCGAAATGAAGCAGCTGTGATACAGAGAATACGCAAGCAGCACTGGTAATATCGGAGGAGTCAGGATCGTCAACAGGGTAACGCGACAAGCTGTCGGCGTCTGGGTACAGGTGGCCAGACTTGTACACCACGGAATATGAAAATTCTTGGAGCCTCAAAGCCGATCGACCAAGCCGGCCTGTAGGGTCCTTTAGTGATGAGAGCCAGCAGAGAGCATGGTGGTCAGTGACTACGGAAAAGTGGTGACCGTAAAGGTAAGGACTGAACTTCGCAACCGCCCAGGCAAGAGCAAAGCATTCTCGTTCCGTGATGGATTAGTTGCGTTCCGGTGGTCCTAGGAGGCGGCTCACATAAGCAATAAGGCGATCCTGACCACGCTGAAGCTGGTCTAAGGCGGCACCTACGCCATGATCGCTGGCATCTGTACAAAATTCTGTAGCGGCATCAGGGTCGAAGTGGGCGAGAAAGGGTGGTGAGGTTAAAAGAGTGACGAGATGAGAGAAGGCGGTGGCTTCTGCAGTACCCCACAAGAATTGTACTCCTTTCTTGAAAAGATTGATGAGGGGTTGAGCAATTCCCTCAAAATTTGGAACAAAGCGACTAAAATAGGAACATAGCTGTACAAAACTTCGAACGTCTGCCGCTGTCTTCGAAACCGGTAACTCTCAGACAGCGCGAATTTTGTCGTGATCAGGCAGTACTCCGGAAGCGTCAACTAGATGGCCCAGAAGAGTAATTTGGCGGTGGCCAAAACAACGTTTGGACGAGTTAAGTTGCAGCTTCGTCTTTCGAAATATATCAGGTATAGTTGTTAGACGCTCAAGGTGAGTGTCGAACGTTGGCGAGAAGACGATGACGTGGTCGAGGTAGCAGATGCATGTGACCCATCTTGGAGCAAGGAGTCCATCATACGCTCAAATGTGGCAGGGGCGTTGCATAATCCGAACGGCATTACTTTAAATTGGTATAAGTGGTCAGGTGTGATGAGCGCGGTTTTTTCTCGGTCCGTATGGTCAACAGCAATCTGCCAGTATCCAGAACGAAGATCAATAGAAGAGAAATAGCTGCAACAGTGCAGGCAGTCAAGGGCGTCGTCTATACGTGGGAGCGAGTAGACGTCCTTCTTAGTCACGTTGCTCAGATGACGGTAGTCTACACAAAAGTGCCACGTGCCGTCCTTCTTCTTAACCAGCACAAGTGATGCCCAGGGAGTAGAAGAAGGCTCAATGATGTTTTTATGTAGTATTTTGTTCCCTTGATGTTGAATTACTCGGCGTTCCGACGCAGGAACTCGATAATGTCCTCGGTCAATAGGCGCAACATCGCCAGTAAGGATCCGATGCTTGACCGCGATGGTCTGGCCGAAAGGGCGATCGTCGAAATCGAAAGAGCTACGTCATAAGCTCTTTCGAGAGCAACTTGGGGATAGTTCCTTTTTGCTAGCCTTGTTTTAAGGCCATTTAGGTGGTGGATATTATCGTGTTCTTCGCTGCGGTTCCTTCTTGTTCGTTTCGCTTGTTTGTCAAAACTTCCTTGCTTGCCGTGTCGCGGGTGATGACCGCTGTAATCGAAATATTCCTGGCTATCCGTAGGCTTCCGGAAAAGTGTCGTTCACTGTTTTCTGTTTTCTATGTAGACCGTCGTGTCCAGGAAGTTGGTCTGACTAGCAGAGTGGTGAGCATTAAAATTAATACTCGGCTGAAAGTGATTGAAGTGGCTAATTAAATTGGTTAACGCGCTTGTGTCGTGTTCCCATATTATAAATATGTCGTCAATGTAACGAAGATATATAAGGGTTTTAGAGGGTGGGAGTTCAACAGGTCTGCTTCAAGCTGTCTCTTGAAAATGTTTGCATACGTGGGAGTGAATAGTGTTCCCATGCTAGTGTCGAATGTATGGAGGTAGTGAATAGAATGGAATTCGAAATAGTTGAGCGTGAGGAGTAACCTATGGAGGGACAGGTAAACTTCAGGAGCGTGAGCTTGAGGATTTATTGCGAGGGATTTAGAAACGGCTTCAATTTTTTCACTCATGGGTATGGTAATGCAAAGGGCAGAAATATCCAAAGTGACTGGAATAGCGCAGTGGGAAAAGATTTGGTTGGTGTTGATGCCGTCGATAATTCGAAGGAAGTACGGCAAGTCTTGAGCAAAAGATGGGAGGGTGGTGGGGATGTTTGACAGGCGGTGATTTAGGAATTTACATAGTAACCCAGTATTGTGTTGTTACTTGACAAATTAGACCGACCTGGGATTTCTGCTGTACAATATTTCTTTCAACGGAAGTTTATGAATTTTATGAAGAAAATAACAGCGGCCTGCTTTCTTGTTCTTAAGCATCGTGAAGCGAAATTCAGACTGCGTGATTAGTTCCCTCGAGAGGAGCTCCGCTGTTGTGTTTTTCCCGGCATTGCTGTAATCTGAATGTACCGGCGAAACGGGACAATCAACGAAAGTCAGATTAAATGGACATCGCACGGACACAGCTAAAAAGCTTGCCAAAGCCGTCGCCGAACATTTCAACCAACCAGGTCGTAACTTTGATGAACTTAACCTCTACATCCTAGAGCCAAATTTCCGTCCTGAACGAGAACGAAAATACAGAGAATCATACCTTATCCATATTTCAAGACATACACGCTTTAAAGGGAGCTTTAGAATCTATTCCCTATGCTCAAATTCAAGCTTTGTTTTGTTTCTTAGCGTTCTCTTGTTTTTTTTTCTTCTTTTTCCTTCTTTTTCTACCTTCTTCTTTCCATTTTTCCTTTTATTTATATATTTATTTATTTATAAGGTTTCATAATTTTCCTTCGTTCATTACGAGCACCGGTTTGTGCCGCTCCTTATATTATGTCTTTCAGAGACCCGATAGCCCACGACCACCAGCATAAGAGGTAGTAGAGGGTTGCTGTGCACGCCGTTTACACGCCGGCTGACAAACGGCCGTTGAAGCGCGATTGACAGACGGCACTGTCCCAGGCCTTGTGCTCAGCCCTCCTTTATTCTCAATTCGACACTCTCGCCGCTAACACACCTTCGCTTGTTGCCGCACCTACCCGCATTACGCGCTCTCCCCTCCAGAAGAGCCCTACCTATTTATACTGTGGCTAGGAAAGCATATGTCGCCTTCAAGAAGACAAGTGCACTTGTGGAAACATTGGCTCCTTGTTTCACCTTCTTCTCGTTTAGCTCTGACATACATAGGGACATTCGGAAAGCGAAATTTTCGATCTCATCTTGCACAAGACTGACCGCCGAATATGAAGACAAATGTGCTATATTTCCAAATTAATTCTAATTTAAATATCGAACTTTATCAACACGCTTCCCCTCAGCACTTGCAGACTCGGCGCGGCAGCAAGGAGCTAGCTTACACGATTTCAGGCCTAGATAGATAACATAGATAACATCTGGTGCTCGATGACATTTAAAATTAAAAAAAGAGGACCAGAGCATGCGACATGCGTGTAAAGTGCTCATTAAAAGAACGAAGCGCCATATCACAGTGCCGCCCATCATTTGAGGAAATACAGACGTAATGAGATTTGTCAAACTTTTCATTTTTGTGTATAAAATGAAACGGCGACTACCTTCGCTGCTTAAGACGAGGCGTGCTTACAGAGTGGCTGGTAAGTATTTTGCATATGTGACCTTATTCCCCCCATGCGTTTCCTCTGCAATTCTTTCATGTGCACAATGGCCGTCCTGGCAAACTGGCGCTGGCTAAACAATATTAATTCACAGAGCCTCCGTTTGTGTCAGCCTTACTCGCCCGTAGACTGAAAGAACTTGTTCCTTTATTATTCGAACGAAACGAATATGCGACATCTTAAATTAGTGAATGCTTGAATGGAGAGTGTTCATTTCGTGCTCGAACTTTCGAAGATTAGTAGCTACCTATTACAAAATGCAACTTTTCGAAGCATGTAAGCGCATGCATTTTTAGAGAAATTCTCGTGGCCTCAGTCGAATTATGACAGGGCGCACTTTTTGCTCTAGTAAATGGCACATTGCAGTTTAGCAAAGTAAAAGCCAGATTATTGAAAAAAAAAAGCAATGTCGGCAATATATTAACAAATTAATTATTTAAATATGGCTGTTATACTACTGTTCCACATGCAAAGGAAGTACAACCCACCATCTTGAAGTAAAATCACGTAAAGGTTCCTGAAACATATCACGAGGCAGCTTATTTTCTAGACATTACCATGACGAAGAATCAACTGTAAAAATGGCCATATAGTCGCCCTAAAGCGCGATCACCACGTGCACCACTCGAAGTACCTGCAGGATGCAGCGGTGATCCGAGCATTGCGCGTTTCCATGCTGCGTCCTTTTTTTTCTCATTTGTTGCCTTTTCAAAGAATGAGGCGCGTCATTTCGAGAAACTTTTTCCTGTGGGGCCATCACCGCGATTTTAGGGTCTGTTATTTCTGAAATGGATTAACGGGAAAAGAAACTGCAGCACCTTGATAATAATTAGTAACGACGTTTCCCTCTGCAACCTGCACTTTACAAATGGATTGCACAGATACGGAGAAATGTTCGTGTGCCTATTAAAGACACCGTTATTTATTGAGAACGTTTTGCCTGCATGGGGTGGGGTCAACTTCCATGCCTTGGCAGTAGCATAGTCAGTTAGGTTTTTGCAGCGTCATGTAATGTTTGCTGGAGGATGTTAAGCAAAATTGCGTGTGACAGAGCGCGGATTCACATTGTATTATATAAATTGCCGCTCCTAAGTTCTAGTGTTTAACCAAGATAGACGCCAGCCAGTAACATTTTGCACGCGATTCCTCCTTCTTCGTAATATATTTCAAAAAAAACATTGCGCATAGCCATCTGAATTTTCCAATCGAACATTGTGTCAACCACACGTTGTGGGCCACCGTATTGACACGTCGTCGGATACAAGTACTCACAGGTGAACTTATCGGGAGATAGCTCCAGAGCGTCGCATCATCCAAGAGAGCTTGAGAAGGTGCTTGAGAAAAGTACTAGAAAGACTTCATGAAGTTTCTGCGCTTAACATGTTGTTTTTGGTTAGAAAAACCGATAACACCTGGAAGTTTTGAGTATAATACCGTCATTTAAACTGAATTACGAAGAAGGACCTATATCCATTTCCTCACAACGACTACACAGTGGACTGTCTAAATGGCGGCAGTTATTTCTCATCCATCAACCTCCGTTCTGTGGTCGGAAAGGACCGTGATATGTCAGCCTTCGTTATTTCAGACGAATTGTTGCAGCTGATATTGATTCCTTTGTGTTTTTCAATACCCGAGGCCTGCTACCTTTGAACGCATGATGGACACTCTTCTTCAAACTTAAAATGATCCAATTGGTTGATTTATCCCGATAACGTGATAGTTTTCCCCATCCGCGTTGCTATGTTCCGCCACGGTGGC
This sequence comes from Dermacentor albipictus, assembly GCF_038994185.2. NCBI lineage: Eukaryota > Metazoa > Arthropoda > Arachnida > Ixodida > Ixodidae > Dermacentor > Dermacentor albipictus. The sequence goes on from NC_091822.1 coordinate 75,152,845, forward strand.
CTTCAGTTGAACATTTACAAATACACCTTCCGCCGTCGTCAGATAATATTCCTCTGATACCTTATCGACCTTACCGGTGTGCAGCTCGATCCAGATAAACTTCGCTGTGTCCACGAATTAATTCTAAGTGTCCTCTTCTTCTAGGGCCATGCGCAGCTTCATGCTCAGCTTCGTTGTGATTTGTACTGTATTATAAATAACTTTGTAGGATCCGCCCGTCTTATTAAACTATTCACGAAGGACGTCCTCCTTAATGGGTTCGTAACAAGATCAAGCTTTCTCAAAACATATTGCAGCGCTCACGACTCAGCCGGTGTTAGCTCACTTCGGCCCGTCGGCGCAAGTAAAAATCTGTACTGACAGCACTGACTATAGAATAAGGCCAACCTTTGGCCAAAAGCAGCGTGGCAAACAGAGCCTTTGCATGCACCCGGCCACGTTATATCATTGCCTGAGCAGAATTATTCCCTCATGGTACTCGAGCGTTTAGCAATCATTTGAGCCAGACCAAAATTTTTTTCTGCTTTTATGGCCAGCATTTCTCGGTAGTTACTGACCACCACGCGTTCTGTTGATTGTCCTCCCTGAAACACCCCCAAGGCTCCCTGGTCGCTGGGCAATACGGCTGCCGGTGCAAATTTCCGGCATCACGTACGAATCTTGCTGCTTACATCAGGACGCAGATTGCTTGCCGCGTCATTACGCAGTTTTAGCCACACGTACGCAGAGACTTAAGGCACGCAAACGTGAAAGCTCTACTTACCATACGCGTACTGCACCTGATACGCTTTTAGCTACGGGTACGCGACGCGACGCAACCATGTAACGCCATCTATGGCGAGGTATGAAAACTTCTGTAGCCATTCACATCCAAGACAAATCAAAGCCTGGTCATCATGACTGGATGTAGGGGCGTAGACGTGTACTACCTCCAATTTGTACTTATTATTAAGTTTTACAACAAGACCAGGCAACCTCACGTCAATGCTATAGAATTCCTGTATGTTACCAGCTATATCCTTATTAATCAGGAATCCGATTCCTAGTTCTCGTCTCTTCGCTAAGCCCCGGTAGCACAGGACGTGCCCGCTTTTTAGCACTGTATATGCTTTTTTTGTCTTCCTAGCTTCACTGAGCCCCATTACATCCCATTTACTGCCCTCTACTTGCTCCAATAGCACTGGTAGACTCGCCTCACTAGATAAACTTCTATCGTCAAACGTTGCCAGGTCCAGATTCCAGTCTGAACTGGGTGAAGGAAACCGGTCAGTAAACCAACACATGCTACCTGAAGGCATCAGTGTTGCCGGATTCGAGGCCCTCGTTATGTAATAAACGAGAAAAAAGAGGGTTAACTGAGGGACCCGATTTTTATCGATCATAGTCGAAACATAGTCGAAACATAGTCACAACATAGTCGAAATAACTTGTTCTTAACAAATGAAATAAAGTAAGGATAAATAGATGTAAATGAAAGTGGATGAAAAAGCAACTTGCAAAACACTTGCACAACCTTCGCAAAATGCGAATGTTGTGGATCGACTTCCCCTTTCATTTCCATTTATTCATTCAATTTCATTCATTTGCATTCATTGCCATTTAATTCCATATATATATATATATATATATATATATATATATATATATATATATATATATATATATATATATATATATATATATATCTATATATATATATATATATATATCTATATATATATATATATATATATATATATATATATATATATATATACAATGAAGTAGACGCGCGTATGAAGCGGTTTATTGACGTTTCGGCCGGGGTCCGGCCTTCATCAGATCATCATCATCATCATCACCATCATCATCATCAGATGAAGGCCGGACCCCGGCCGAAACGTCAATAAACCGCTTCATACGCGCGTCTACTTCACTGTGAATATTTACCCGGACCCAGAACTGCTCTTTTTTTCTGGTATATATATATATATATATATATATATATATATATATATATATATATATATATATATATATATATATATATATATATATATATATATATATATGCTGTGGGCGTGCGTTTGTGCCCATATACATTTGTGGTGCGTGTACTGTTGCCCAGGCAACATGTGGTGCATTCGCATAGCAAGTTTGTCGAGGCGACGCATGGTAGAGGCGTCAATGCATCTGCTTCAGTACGCTGCTTTCTGGGTTGTACCATACACTATACACCATACAAAGTTTTTTCACTTTCATGGATACTAGCGGTTTATGTTTTCGATGGCATAAACAGATGAACTTCCGTGCATGCACTTCGCTGTCACCGAAGTAATCTTGCTTGCCTGAGGCCGCGAGTATATTTTGAAAAACATCGGGCAGCATCGCCAAACCAGAGTGCGAGATCGATTTGGGGCGACGTGAATACATATATTCACCCTCCTGGGCGCAACCGCTGTGGTCCCCAGAGCCGTGCCGTCCTGCGATGGAGCTGTGCACAGAAGCTTTTAGAGAAAATGACCACTTGTTCACCGCATAAATATAACAACATATTTAGAAACAAGCAAGGGCTATTCAAATGAAAGACAGCTCAATGTTACCTTGCATGAAGCAAGGTGTTCGCTACAACAATTTTTTGCAAAAGAGTACTCATTTGGCCCTGTTGGTTCATGATTACAAGCAATAAAAAACAGCGCTAAACGACGGGACGAGTGAAGGGACACAGTCTGTGTCCCTTCACTCGTCCCGTCGTTTAGCGCTGTTTTCTATTGCTCGGAACAATTTTTTCTTCATGGTGAAAGGCGAGTACAGCCTTTCTCGAAATTCACAGAAAGGAAATCACCACTAGGCAGGCAAGGAAGAACCCAGTTGTGAGGCCTCTGCTCGTCCAGACAGGAGATTTAGGCAGATGCGCCGACATAGTATACATTATGACAGCACACCTCGGTATACTGCATGCCCTTCTCTGAAGGTGACGTCTTGACCTCCATAAGCGGTGTTGTAGCTTTATTGGACGACCAAAAGGGCAGACAAAGGATACTGTCAAGCTCAATTCACCGGAGCAGTGATGCGTTCCTACGATCTTGGAACTTCGCTATACTTGATGGTGGTGCTTCAGCAATTGGATTCGCCGACTTTGACTTCATCGCAACTATCTCCCAAAATGCTAAGCGCAATGAATGCTTCAAATGTAAATTCCGCACGTCATTTCTTGCTATACTCTCCTAGAGACGCGCAAGAATTGTTTGGAAACCTTCATGAGTTTCCCCTTCCGCTGAAATTTGTGAGAACGTCATCGCGTGTCAAGATGAGATGCGAATTTTTATTCCGTGTGTGGAGTTCCGACAGTTGCGTGGCATCTAGAGATGACTTTCTATCACTTCGATTTCAACGGAATGAAGTGTTTGTGCCCTGGTTGTCAATTGATACACTGGACGCACTTGATCATCTTAAGAAGATTATGCCACGTCGAATGCGGGCTCGTTTCTATGTTTCTGGGAGAACACATAAGGAAAATCTTGTAATGTTTCCACGAGATCTATGCCAGGTTGTAAGTATCAGCTCTGAAAGCATCAATGCCCCTGCAGATAAGTTTCGCAGGTGCCACATTCGAGAGACGGTTTCAGTGCAGCACCTGTTCTCAAACTTGCGAGCGCATCAACCAATGTTTCCGAGAGGTAAGGCTTATAAAGCGGTGGTTTCTGCAATGGGAGATTCGCCCACAGAGGTACAGAGCTCACCAGATGCACTTGCAGTGATTTCCGCGTATAGGCACCTTAACAACACGTTGCATATCGTACATGGAGATATCGGTGACCTGCGCACAGCGAAAGCAGACATAATTCTTCTGCCTGTTAGCAGCGTGATGGCACTTGAGTACGCGTTGTTTATGTACGCGCAGTATCCACCTGCACAGCTGTGCATCCTCAGCTGCCCTATGAGAGCTGTACAGATAAGTTTCATTGACTCCGGTTTGTCAATGTTTTGGTTTTCCGTATGCCTCGTGGTTTTCGGTAGCTTGGTGACAATCTGCCGCCTTGCAAGCTGCCGTTTTGGATACTGGTTCCCACGACGTCAGTTCAGTGCGTACAGCGTGATCACTTACCTTGTGTGCACCCTGCTGGGACGGTGTCCTCCAAACTCGGTAGCCTCGTCCAATCGCCATGTTGCGACAGCCTTTTGGGCGCTCGCCATGTTAATTCTGGGGAACTATGTCCAGACTAGCCTCACCGCTATTCGCAGCGTGCCATGCACACTCGGGTCGAAGTCTTTCGATGAATTGGTTAGCGATATCAAAAGTGGCACCCGACTATGTCTCAGCAAGGAATGGCTAGAAATGATTTACTTTAGAAGCAGGCTGGGAGGGCGTTTGAGAGAATTGCTATCAGCCGGCATACGCACGAGAAATGGAGAAGTTCTCGTGCCGGTGAATGTAACGTCGTGTTACGAATGCGGGCGTGAAGGGAACTGTTTAGCTTTTTCTTCGTGCACCGAAGACGAATTGTTGACTGCTACACAGTGGAGCCTAGTTCCTGGCGACCTCACCACAACTGTTTTCAGACTGGCCGGTCTTTACCATGAAAACCCTATAAGGCAAGTACCACTACTTTTTCATGACCGCAGTGTTCCGTCTTACATAGACCTCTATGACGCTTTAAGCACTGAGTTCCGATGGATGTGTTGGCGCGTGTCCTAGTAGTGTGGCGAGCTAGGGAGATTGGATTTATAGTTTGAAATTAGTACGCCCACCAAACGTAACAAAACGGCAACGAGCACAGAATGGTTTGCATTACAATTGCAACAAATGGGCGCGCCTATTGCAGGCGCTCTATGAAAGAAACTTCTTAATCGATATTGTAGCACTCAGAAAAAATGTGCATAGAGCTTCTAGCATGATCATATTCTCGTATGCCGTTAATTTCGAGGGAGGCGTTTTAAGGGAACCATATTGTCTCCGATGATTATGTATTCACCCCGTTTTCTTTTGGCACGTGGACCTGGTTCTGCGATACATATTGACTATGGCTTTTAGGGATAATTGTTATGTCATTATGCTCTGTCTTGACCTTGGGAGTATCCTGAACTCCATTTGAATTTCATGGCAATGTCATAGAGATCATGCTTAAGTTTGATGTTCATTAGGCCAGAGCTCTTGCGTTCACACCAAATGAGCGTGGTGTAGTAAAGATAGCCTTGAAAATGTTAGAAAATGCCTCACGTCCATGTGGGTGGACGTGGAACAGACTGCCAATGGCAGGCATCATATAGTACATGAATAACGATTAGGAAACTGTCCCATAAGCGATCGCATGCTTCCTCAAGATATGCAAGCTGCTAGAAGCGCTATCCAGCGAGGTAGAAAGATGAAGGGTATATATGCAGGAACTGGTTCTTGTTTTAAGAACTTCTTGAACCCTACAGTCCATGAGGCCACCGGGAGTGGAGGAATACATACGCTGACTGATCGACTCAATGCAGCCACGAAAAGTCCGGTAGTAGATTTCCTCTACGTAATAAAACAATGATGTGTAGTTCGCAGGCTTCACTCAACCTCGATTATCAATGCTTAGTTAGAGGCCATTTAGAGAGAGGAACGTTAAGGGCAGAAAGGCAGCGAGGTCGGCCTTAATGAAGTGCCTCTGACCTGCTGCTCCGTTCTAGCTAAAGGCGTGAGGGGAGCAGCCGAGAGAGGATGGGAAGATGTAGGGGCAAAGCATCGAACCGAAAGGAAATTCCTTTCCAATTAGAACAAACAAAAATTTAAAAGGGTTCGTCAACCGTTTAAGCGTAGTAAACATTGTCCTCTCTTATGGGCAAATGCTGCGCAATGATATCGACTTGTACGCACAGTGCATGCGCAGGCTTCGTGGGTAGTTGGAAGAAATGGGCTCCCCTGCACATGGGAGACAGAAATTGAGAGAGAAATTGACGTTTAATTTTGTGCGGCCACAGCAGCCATGCTCATATATGCGTTCATCTTTGGTAGTGTCCTCAAGAGCGTTCAGCACCTGATGCGGTGCCTCAAAGCGTCCTCCGTCTTTCCCATGTATGAAAAACTTAAATATGGAGTTTTCCATGCCAAAACCACCATTTGATTTTGAGGCATACCATAGTGAGGGATTCCGGAATAATTTGGACCACCAGGGGTATTTTAACGAGCGCGGGTAATCTAAGCACAACGGTGTTCTCGCATTTCGCCCACGTCGCAATGGTGCTGTCATCATTGTTTCCATGTTTCCTTTTACTGTCATGATGTATTCCGACCCTTCTGTAATGCCCCTATCGAAGGGTCTTTAAGGTCATAAAGTGAACTGAAATGAAGTCATCTTTGCTGAGTGCCGCTAAAACGGCAGATATAAATAGGAAAAACACGGAGAAGGCGGGAGAGGGAAATTGAAGACGATGAGCAAAACGAGAACAAGGTTAAAGCAGGAGCCAATTTTTCGACAAGTGGACTTGTCTTGTTCAAGGAGAGAAATGCTTTCGTTGCCCCAGTATTGTTACGCATGAAAAGACACAGACGAAATTGGCTAGCCAGACAGCCAGGCCTACCCTCGCTCGCGCTAAGGGCAGCGACCAACTTCGTCGTCGTTCTCGCGGCGCCCGTCTCTTGAGCATCGCTCGATAATATCGTAATACTACCCTCCCCCCCCCTCCCCCCATGGTATACGCGCCGTCACGATGCTGTTAAAGATCCAAAGATCCAAGGCGGGTGGAGAGTTGTAGGGGTTGAGTCGGGTGACGTGGACAATATCACTGGCTGTCACAGCGGATTACGTAGTGGGCGTGGCTAAAGCGATTTCATAGGTGACATTAGTCACTTGGCGGAGCAGGCGATATGCGCATATGTAACAGGAATGCGCTGTCTCACAGTGACCAACATTACGCGACGCTGACCAAAGCAACACGTGGGTGCCGGGTACAAATTGGACGTCACGGTGACGGAGGTCGTAGCGTTGCTTCTGTTTGCCTTGACACACTTGAAGGCGAGCGCGCGCAAGTTGGCGAGCATGGTCAGCATGGGCGATTGTATAACGGGCATAATCGCTAGTTGAAGCTGTAGCAGACGGAAGCACAGTGTCGAGTGGTAGCGTCGGTTCTCGGCCATACAAGAGGTAAAACGGGGAATAGCCAGCAGTTTCGAGACGGGAAGAGTTGTACGCAAAGGTAATGTAAGGTAGAGTGAAGACCCAGTCACGGTGGTCGTCTGAAACGTATTTGGATAGCATGTCTGCAAGGGTGCGCTTGAAACGCTCAGTAGGGGCGTTCGTTTGGGGGTAGTAGGAGGTGGTAAATTTATGCTGTATTGAGCAGGCACGCATGATGACGTCAAAAATTTTTTGCGAAAACAGTACGGCCACGGTCTCTTAGCAATTAATGCGGAGCCCCATGCACCAAAACTACATCATGTAGGAGGAAGCCCGTAATATAAGTTGCGCAACTGGTCGGAAGAGCGCGGGTTACGGCATAGCGGGTCGCGTAGTCCACCGCGACTGCAACCCACTTGTTTCCTGATGTAGATTCCGGAAATAGCCCGAGAATGTCTAAGCCGACACGATGGAAGGGCTCAGCAGGATTGTCGAGCGGCTGCAGGTAATCAGCGGGGAGAGCTGGGAAGGCTTCTTGCGTCGTTGCAAAGTTCACAAGCGGCGACGTAAGTTCGTACGGAACTGGCGAGGCGCGGACATGAAAAAGCGGTGACGTACACGGTCATAGGTTCGAGATACGCCGAGGTGTCCTGCCGTCGGTGCGTCGTGAAGTTCTTCTAGAACGGTGGAGCGGAGGTGTTTAGGTATGACAAGTAGGAACTCAGAGCCGTCCGGATGAAGGTCACGACGGTACAGGGTACCGTCGCGGAGGACGAAGAGGCGTAGAGCAGCATCGGCCTGAGAGTGTTCAAAACGGTGGATGAGTGCTCTGATGTAGGCGTCACGACATTGCTCGTCGGCGAAATGAAGCAGCTGTGATACAGAGAATACGCAAGCAGCACTGGTAATATCGGAGGAGTCAGGATCGTCAACAGGGTAACGCGACAAGCTGTCGGCGTCTGGGTACAGGTGGCCAGACTTGTACACCACGGAATATGAAAATTCTTGGAGCCTCAAAGCCGATCGACCAAGCCGGCCTGTAGGGTCCTTTAGTGATGAGAGCCAGCAGAGAGCATGGTGGTCAGTGACTACGGAAAAGTGGTGACCGTAAAGGTAAGGACTGAACTTCGCAACCGCCCAGGCAAGAGCAAAGCATTCTCGTTCCGTGATGGATTAGTTGCGTTCCGGTGGTCCTAGGAGGCGGCTCACATAAGCAATAAGGCGATCCTGACCACGCTGAAGCTGGTCTAAGGCGGCACCTACGCCATGATCGCTGGCATCTGTACAAAATTCTGTAGCGGCATCAGGGTCGAAGTGGGCGAGAAAGGGTGGTGAGGTTAAAAGAGTGACGAGATGAGAGAAGGCGGTGGCTTCTGCAGTACCCCACAAGAATTGTACTCCTTTCTTGAAAAGATTGATGAGGGGTTGAGCAATTCCCTCAAAATTTGGAACAAAGCGACTAAAATAGGAACATAGCTGTACAAAACTTCGAACGTCTGCCGCTGTCTTCGAAACCGGTAACTCTCAGACAGCGCGAATTTTGTCGTGATCAGGCAGTACTCCGGAAGCGTCAACTAGATGGCCCAGAAGAGTAATTTGGCGGTGGCCAAAACAACGTTTGGACGAGTTAAGTTGCAGCTTCGTCTTTCGAAATATATCAGGTATAGTTGTTAGACGCTCAAGGTGAGTGTCGAACGTTGGCGAGAAGACGATGACGTGGTCGAGGTAGCAGATGCATGTGACCCATCTTGGAGCAAGGAGTCCATCATACGCTCAAATGTGGCAGGGGCGTTGCATAATCCGAACGGCATTACTTTAAATTGGTATAAGTGGTCAGGTGTGATGAGCGCGGTTTTTTCTCGGTCCGTATGGTCAACAGCAATCTGCCAGTATCCAGAACGAAGATCAATAGAAGAGAAATAGCTGCAACAGTGCAGGCAGTCAAGGGCGTCGTCTATACGTGGGAGCGAGTAGACGTCCTTCTTAGTCACGTTGCTCAGATGACGGTAGTCTACACAAAAGTGCCACGTGCCGTCCTTCTTCTTAACCAGCACAAGTGATGCCCAGGGAGTAGAAGAAGGCTCAATGATGTTTTTATGTAGTATTTTGTTCCCTTGATGTTGAATTACTCGGCGTTCCGACGCAGGAACTCGATAATGTCCTCGGTCAATAGGCGCAACATCGCCAGTAAGGATCCGATGCTTGACCGCGATGGTCTGGCCGAAAGGGCGATCGTCGAAATCGAAAGAGCTACGTCATAAGCTCTTTCGAGAGCAACTTGGGGATAGTTCCTTTTTGCTAGCCTTGTTTTAAGGCCATTTAGGTGGTGGATATTATCGTGTTCTTCGCTGCGGTTCCTTCTTGTTCGTTTCGCTTGTTTGTCAAAACTTCCTTGCTTGCCGTGTCGCGGGTGATGACCGCTGTAATCGAAATATTCCTGGCTATCCGTAGGCTTCCGGAAAAGTGTCGTTCACTGTTTTCTGTTTTCTATGTAGACCGTCGTGTCCAGGAAGTTGGTCTGACTAGCAGAGTGGTGAGCATTAAAATTAATACTCGGCTGAAAGTGATTGAAGTGGCTAATTAAATTGGTTAACGCGCTTGTGTCGTGTTCCCATATTATAAATATGTCGTCAATGTAACGAAGATATATAAGGGTTTTAGAGGGTGGGAGTTCAACAGGTCTGCTTCAAGCTGTCTCTTGAAAATGTTTGCATACGTGGGAGTGAATAGTGTTCCCATGCTAGTGTCGAATGTATGGAGGTAGTGAATAGAATGGAATTCGAAATAGTTGAGCGTGAGGAGTAACCTATGGAGGGACAGGTAAACTTCAGGAGCGTGAGCTTGAGGATTTATTGCGAGGGATTTAGAAACGGCTTCAATTTTTTCACTCATGGGTATGGTAATGCAAAGGGCAGAAATATCCAAAGTGACTGGAATAGCGCAGTGGGAAAAGATTTGGTTGGTGTTGATGCCGTCGATAATTCGAAGGAAGTACGGCAAGTCTTGAGCAAAAGATGGGAGGGTGGTGGGGATGTTTGACAGGCGGTGATTTAGGAATTTACATAGTAACCCAGTATTGTGTTGTTACTTGACAAATTAGACCGACCTGGGATTTCTGCTGTACAATATTTCTTTCAACGGAAGTTTATGAATTTTATGAAGAAAATAACAGCGGCCTGCTTTCTTGTTCTTAAGCATCGTGAAGCGAAATTCAGACTGCGTGATTAGTTCCCTCGAGAGGAGCTCCGCTGTTGTGTTTTTCCCGGCATTGCTGTAATCTGAATGTACCGGCGAAACGGGACAATCAACGAAAGTCAGATTAAATGGACATCGCACGGACACAGCTAAAAAGCTTGCCAAAGCCGTCGCCGAACATTTCAACCAACCAGGTCGTAACTTTGATGAACTTAACCTCTACATCCTAGAGCCAAATTTCCGTCCTGAACGAGAACGAAAATACAGAGAATCATACCTTATCCCTATTTCAAGACATACACGCTTTAAAGGGAGCTTTAGAATCTATTCCCTATGCTCAAATTCAAGCTTTGTTTTGTTTCTTAGCGTTCTCTTGTTTTTTTTTCTTCTTTTTCCTTCTTTTTCTACCTTCTTCTTTCCATTTTTCCTTTTATTTATATATTTATTTATTTATAAGGTTTCATAATTTTCCTTCGTTCATTACGAGCACCGGTTTGTGCCGCTCCTTATATTATGTCTTTCAGAGACCCGATAGCCCACGACCACCAGCATAAGAGGTAGTAGAGGGTTGCTGTGCACGCCGTTTACACGCCGGCTGACAAACGGCCGTTGAAGCGCGATTGACAGACGGCACTGTCCCAGGCCTTGTGCTCAGCCCTCCTTTATTCTCAATTCGACACTCTCGCCGCTAACACACCTTCGCTTGTTGCCGCACCTACCCGCATTACGCGCTCTCCCCTCCAGAAGAGCCCTACCTATTTATACTGTGGCTAGGAAAGCATATGTCGCCTTCAAGAAGACAAGTGCACTTGTGGAAACATTGGCTCCTTGTTTCACCTTCTTCTCGTTTAGCTCTGACATACATAGGGACATTCGGAAAGCGAAATTTTCGATCTCATCTTGCACAAGACTGACCGCCGAATATGAAGACAAATGTGCTATATTTCCAAATTAATTCTAATTTAAATATCGAACTTTATCAACACGCTTCCCCTCAGCACTTGCAGACTCGGCGCGGCAGCAAGGAGCTAGCTTACACGATTTCAGGCCTAGATAGATAACATAGATAACATCTGGTGCTCGATGACATTTAAAATTAAAAAAAGAGGACCAGAGCATGCGACATGCGTGTAAAGTGCTCATTAAAAGAACGAAGCGCCATATCACAGTGCCGCCCATCATTTGAGGAAATACAGACGTAATGAGATTTGTCAAACTTTTCATTTTTGTGTATAAAATGAAACGGCGACTACCTTCGCTGCTTAAGACGAGGCGTGCTTACAGAGTGGCTGGTAAGTATTTTGCATATGTGACCTTATTCCCCCCATGCGTTTCCTCTGCAATTCTTTCATGTGCACAATGGCCGTCCTGGCAAACTGGCGCTGGCTAAACAATATTAATTCACAGAGCCTCCGTTTGTGTCAGCCTTACTCGCCCGTAGACTGAAAGAACTTGTTCCTTTATTATTCGAACGAAACGAATATGCGACATCTTAAATTAGTGAATGCTTGAATGGAGAGTGTTCATTTCGTGCTCGAACTTTCGAAGATTAGTAGCTACCTATTACAAAATGCAACTTTTCGAAGCATGTAAGCGCATGCATTTTTAGAGAAATTCTCGTGGCCTCAGTCGAATTATGACAGGGCGCACTTTTTGCTCTAGTAAATGGCACATTGCAGTTTAGCAAAGTAAAAGCCAGATTATTGAAAAAAAAAGCAATGTCGGCAATATATTAACAAATTAATTATTTAAATATGGCTGTTATACTACTGTTCCACATGCAAAGGAAGTACAACCCACCATCTTGAAGTAAAATCACGTAAAGGTTCCTGAAACATATCACGAGGCAGCTTATTTTCTAGACATTACCATGACGAAGAATCAACTGTAAAAATGGCCATATAGTCGCCCTAAAGCGCGATCACCACGTGCACCACTCGAAGTACCTGCAGGATGCAGCGGTGATCCGAGCATTGCGCGTTTCCATGCTGCGTCCTTTTTTTTCTCATTTGTTGCCTTTTCAAAGAATGAGGCGCGTCATTTCGAGAAACTTTTTCCTGTGGGGCCATCACCGCGATTTTAGGGTCTGTTATTTCTGAAATGGATTAACGGGAAAAGAAACTGCAGCACCTTGATAATAATTAGTAACGACGTTTCCCTCTGCAACCTGCACTTTACAAATGGATTGCACAGATACGGAGAAATGTTCGTGTGCCTATTAAAGACACCGTTATTTATTGAGAACGTTTTGCCTGCATGGGGTGGGGTCAACTTCCATGCCTTGGCAGTAGCATAGTCAGTTAGGTTTTTGCAGCGTCATGTAATGTTTGCTGGAGGATGTTAAGCAAAATTGCGTGTGACAGAGCGCGGATTCACATTGTATTATATAAATTGCCGCTCCTAAGTTCTAGTGTTTAACCAAGATAGACGCCAGCCAGTAACATTTTGCACGCGATTCCTCCTTCTTCGTAATATATTTCAAAAAAAAACATTGCGCATAGCCATCTGAATTTTCCAATCGAACATTGTGTCAACCACACGTTGTGGGCCACCGTATTGACACGTCGTCGGATACAAGTACTCACAGGTGAACTTATCGGGAGATAGCTCCAGAGCGTCGCATCATCTAAGAGAGCTTGAGAAGGTGCTTGAGAAAAGTACTAGAAAGACTTCATCAAGTTTCTGCGCTTAACAGGTTGTTTTTGGTTAGAAAAACCGATAACACCTGGAAGTTTTGAGTATAATACCGTCATTTAAACTGAATTACGAAGAAGGACCTATATCCATTTCCTCACAACGACTACACAGTGGACTGTCTAAATGGCGGCAGTTATTTCTCATCCATCAACCTCCGTTCTGTGGTCGGAAAGGACCGTGATATGTCAGCCTTCGTTATTTCAGACGAATTGTTGCAGCTGCTATTGATTCCTTTGTGTTTTTCAATACCCGAGGCCTGCTACCTTTGAACGCATGATGGACACTCTTCTTCAAACTTAAAATGATCCAATTGGTTGATTTATCCCGATAACGTGATAGTTTTCCCCATCCGCCTTGCTGTGTTCCGCCACGGTGGTCTTCAGTTGAACTCTTCCAAAAACACCTTCCGCCGTCATCAGATAATATTTCTCTGATACCTTGTCGACGCTACCGGTGTGCAGCCTGATCCTGATAAACTTCCCGCTGTCCATGAATTCTCAGTGTTCTCTTCTTCTAGGGTCATGCGCAGCTTCATGCTCGGCTTCGTTGTTATTTGTACTGTATTATAAAAAACTTTGCAGGATCCGCCCGTCTTATTAAACTATTCAAGAAGGACATCCTCCTTACGGGTCCGTGAGAAGATCAAGCTTTCTCAAAACACATTGCATCGCTCACGACTCCGTCAAGACTCCGTCGGCGCAAATAAACATCTGTACTGACAGCATTGACTATAGAATAGGGCCTACCTTCGCCCAAAAAACAGCGTGGCAAACAGAGCCTTTGCTTGCACTGCCCACGTTATATCATTGTCTGAGAAGAATTATTCCCTCACGGTACTCAAGCGTTTAGCAATCATCTGAGCAAGACCAAACTTTTTTTCTGCTTTTACGGCCAGCATTTCTCAGTAGTTACTGACCACCACGAGTTCTGCTGGTTGTGCTCCTTGAAACACCCCGCAAGGCTCCTTGGTCGCTGGGCAATACGACTGCAGGAGCAAACTTACGCAATCACGTACGAATCTTGCTGCTTACATCAGGACGCAGATTGCTTGCCGCGTCGTTACACAGTTTTAGTCACACGTACGCAGATACTTCAGGCACGCAAACGTGAAAGCTATACGTTACATACGCGCGCAGCAACTGAAACGCAGTTAGCTACACGCGCGCGACGCAATGATAAAAGCAACCATGTATCGCCGTCTATCGCCAGGTCTGAGCAGTGCTGTAACCATTCACATCCAAGACAAATCAATGCCAAGCCAGTAGAGTTGGATTGGCGTGTAATACACGTAAAAGTGTCTTCTTGTGCCGATCCGAGCTTCGCAAAGCCTAGAAGTGCTATAGCGCACGTTGTCCTCGAAGGGGTTGCACTCCCTTACGTCTCGTATCAAATCAGTCGTTTTTAGAAAAACGAAGGCGTGAAGCTACCTTGTCGGCGTGTTTGGCTCTTATCTTGCAATGATGCTCTCGCTTGTTCGAGATCTCGCGAGAGCTGAGCTATCTACGTGCGCAGGGAACGCACGCAAACTTTTGCGTCTCACGTACGTGTCCATGAGACTCACGCAAACCCTTTGCGTTCTGCGCAGGCACACTGCTCACACGTAAGAGTTCCACGTACACAAAGCCTTTACGTACGTGAAATTAAAACTGTCTATTAGAGAGTTTTAGTTACACGTACGTAGAGGCTTTGTGTACGTAGAGCTTCTACGTGTCAGCAGCGCGCATGCGTAAAACGTAGCGGGCGCGCGCGCGTCTCACGGACGTACGTGAGATTCCATTCTTTGCGTGCGTTTCTTAGGCACGTAGACAGCTTCGCGCGGGAGTTCCGCGAGATCACAAACAAGCGATAGCGGGCCGCGCGCACGCAGACGGCTTGCATTGAAACACGGCGACAGGATTGAATTGGCTACCGCCATGTTCACATTTCCCGATAGATGTGGCTACGGGGTCCCTATTGGCGTGCGTCGCGTACGTGTAGCTAAAAGCGTTTCAGGTGGCGTGCACGTAAGGTACGTAGGCTTTTCACGTTTGCGTACGTGAAGCCTCTGCGTACGTGTAACTAAAACTGTCTATTGTCAACCGCCGGACACATTGGGTGTCTCCCGTACATATAACCGCGTGAGACGGATTTTCTTCTGGCCCGACATATATCGATCCGCCTGGCGCTCCGCTGCGCCTTGCGAACTTTGCCAATGTCGCAAGAACCCTTTCTTTCTCTCACACGGTCGCCTTCAGCCATTTGCTGTCCCTACCGACTTATTATCTCAGAATGGAATAGACTTACCGGGACCTTTCTTCATGTCGACTTCCGGTAACCCATTAGAATGCGACATGGGATCCTTACCATCTATGCCCTACCAGCTATCCTACCACCTATGCCCCCGACGTCCACGACGTACCTCTACCTCACGCTGCCCCTGCTGAACTCATCACCGTTTGCGGCCACTGCTCTCTTTTGAAAGTTGTGGAAGAACTTCAGCGCTCGTGCTCGACTCGCCTTTCATTCACGACTGCATATCATCCCCAATCCAAGTGACTTAGGGGACGCCTGAACCCATACACTCTCAGACAAGCCATTGAAGGATGTGTCTGATCATTATCAGGACGGGGACATCGTAAACCATTCTTTATATTCGTACATAGCTCTTCTCGACATGACAATTTCAGCTACTCTCATTTTAAACTTTCTTCCGGAGGTGACTCTCGTCTTCCCTCCGACACGTTGGTCACTTTTGATGTGGTCTCGAGAAGCGTCTACAGATGTGATGCCCTTGCTGGCGCCGAAATCGCCCAAAAACTTGCACATAATCATATGTTCGTGTCTAAGGTGCAGCAAAGGAACATTTTCGACCATTGCCACTGGTATGTGCACTTCAAGCATGGGTATCTTGTCTTGCTGTCGACACCTTTTCGTCGTTCCGGATTCTCCGTGAAACTTCTCTCGCTCTTACATTGCACACACTGCATCTTCCTTCAAGTGACCAACGTGACACATGAGTGACCGACGTGCCATATGAGGTGTCTTCTTTGGCCTCGTCATCGTTAACATCTGTACCGATGTCTCTCTGCTCTGCTCGCCATTCACTGTAGAAGGCAACGGGATGACACTATTGCTGCCGATGTTTGCGTGACGGGTGCTTTGCACAATGACAGAGACGACGACCGCGGCTTTGGCTGGCGCTGTGCTCGTGCTTGCTTTGACCTAGGCTGACGGGCTGTGCTATCTTGCCAGTCTGTACTACTAAATATAAT
This sequence comes from Dermacentor albipictus, assembly GCF_038994185.2. Taxonomy (NCBI): domain Eukaryota; kingdom Metazoa; phylum Arthropoda; class Arachnida; order Ixodida; family Ixodidae; genus Dermacentor; species Dermacentor albipictus. Next base: position 75,169,058 of record NC_091822.1, read on the forward strand.
TTCTCCGTAACTGCTATAAATATCTTGTATATTGACACGAGTAGTTGTGTATCTTTATCTAGTTACTGCTAAGCGTGGGACGCGCCTTCATGCATCGGAAGTTTCACGAATGTTATCGATGACTGTATCATTTGTCTGTTATCACCGAAGCTTGTGTAATTTTATTGTATGAACGACGCGAATTGTACATACTCGCGGACAAATTTCTGCGGCTAGGAAGGAAAAGATACGGAGGCAAAACGTGCGTATGCATGCAGTCGTATGCAATCGCTTCTGGAATGAGTCGCGCGTTTTAATCAACGTTAGTCTAGGCTGGGCAAGATAAAACATAAACACCTTATTAGCAACTGTTAAATAAGGCAGAACAGACCACTGAGTGTAAAGGTTTACTTATTTTGCAAATTTTTCTGTTCCGCGTCTGAGGAGATGCGAAACCGTCACACGTGCAAACTGCGTCAATTCAGCGTCTGTTCCGAGCAACTAAAAGCACTGTCAAACGCCGCCAGCCTACTTGGCGTGGTAACACCTGTGCAGCAGCCAAGCACCCGCAGCTTTCCATTCATAGCCACAGAAAGTTGTCCGCAAGTATAGTACTTTCTGGAAGACAGGCAAGCACCAGCGATTAATCTGGAACCATCGACAACTTATGCATAAATGCCTGACTGTGTACATAAATGACTGTGTTCGGCGCCATGTTTGAGCTTTCACTGTAACTTGTTTTTGTGAGCACAGGTTCACCCAATAATTTATTAGTTTTGTTTTTCACACTTTTGCTACTTCTCTATTCTCCCTACTACGTGGCATCTGGTAGACCTGCTTGTGCGTAATGTACTGAACGTCCCCGCAAAGCCAGGATCCAAGCCCGAAGCACAAGGACACCACCAACGTCGCCCCGGGTCACCGAGCTAGCTCAGGCTTCGAAGCTGACCTCCGAGCAGGCACTTCTTCCCGAGAAGACCAGGAAGTGAAATACCACGACAACGTCCAAGATTACAGCTCTAGTTCCATCTAAACCATTCCTGTTGTAGCAGCCCAGAGAACCACCGGCCAAACGCGACCTTACGACAATTATTAGCACAGTGTTCTCTCCACACTTGAAAATGGAATAACACTCCCAACATCGCAATCATCAGAATTACAGCCAGTTTTAAGCGATTACGCAAACGGATTCCAAGAGATAATGTAACTGCGTATTTTGGCATGAAAGCATAGAATTGACGTTGACCATGCTTCTATTGAGCACATTCCTATGTTTCGAAATATGTTAACAATAACTGCTGAATGAAATCGAATTGAATGCATCGGGAGAAGTTTAGAGGCAGGATAGTCGGGACTACCAAAAGTGCAACGTTTAGAGAATGCAGATCAAAACATAGCACTTAAGAAGCTTGTGTACGCTTCCCTGGTGCTAAATTTTCTGTAGACTGTTTTAAGGGTTATATCACGAGTATCACTTTTGTTTACGATCCTTCAAAACTGTCGCGAATGGTTACTTAGTTTGAGAGTAAGTTTGTTGCTTGCTGCAAATTTCGGTGTCTTTTGTATTGAGCATTTACTGAATGATGAAGATTTACCGGCATGACAGTGAATTAAAATCTTTAGCAGAACAAAACATTTAGTTCTTGAAGTTCGATAATCTTTTCATTGACTAGGTAAACCAAGGCGCGTACCTATTCTACGTAACCACCCTTAGTCGAACAAACGCTTCTGTGAGTGATGCAACATTGTCTCGAAATAACCTCTGGTTCGTACTAACAGATTGCTAAGAGAAGCCCTGCGACATTTTATTCATGAATACACACAATCGTGAATAATAGTACGAAAGTCAGCAGCTCCATGATTTCGGATGTTTGGATAAGTGCTACATTCACTGAGAAATGAAGTGCGTGGTCACTCAAGCGAAGAAGAAAATAAACAGAAATACAATATCGCGGGCCATAGTAAGCAGCAAATCTAATACACTCGAAGTATCTGACAATATGTGGGTTGATAGAGTAACGATTTTTTTATGGTAAAATCATTACTCAAGGTCGAGAAATCTCAGTAGTCTGTCTAAAACAAGCAAGTGCGCAAACGCAGTTGACCGAAGAATATTTTTGTAATTGGAATCGCCAGAATCACTATAGGAACATTTGGATAACGTAGTGCTTTTGGAAATAAATGCAATTAACAATTACTGCTAGATGGAAAACGGCAGCAAATACCCAAGCTAATCTTTCTAAGCAATAGACAAAGTTCAAGTCATACCAGTTAAAAGTCACTAGGAGTGCCAATACAAGAAGAAAACAGGGTTACTTACTATAGCAATCGAAACACCGCTTACTTTTCTTTGAGGTCTGTGCTGTCAGTAAGCACTAAACCACTTCCATCAGTCAAAAAGCCAATCGCTATCACATTCTGAAGAAAGCAGGATTTCAGTGATCAATACGACATTCGTGTTATTCACGTCGATCACGGCGTTCAAATCTTCGTGTTTGAGGACGTACTTATGTTCGTAAGAGAAAACAGTCGCGGCTGTAACATGCATGCACAACAACACCGACATGGTATCCGGACGGGCATCGACACCTGTAAGGGAAGGGTGTTAATAGGTAACGCCAAGTTCACAATCACAGTTATTTGCGAAACCTAAACCGGAGACATTGTTATTAATGTAAATCTTGTGACACGTCACATTGAACGCTTTGTGTCGAAATTTTGCCAATTCCAACATTTGCTTTCGATGATTGCCTATGTGTACTAATTTAGCGCTTGATGAAAGCTTTACTTGACAAAGATTCCAACATCGTATCATGTCGGATTTGCATTGCTTTTAAGCATTCAATCAGGTTATGAATGCGGTTTGTCGTGAACTACAGTGACAACTAAATGTTTGTGTTGCCTGATAGGTGGTATTATCTTCTACTTAATTGTTATTGACTACTACAGCATCCTTATACTATCCAACACCTCACGCGCCATTATTTGTCTATTACTTAGGCACTGTGATAGATGTGTGTCTACCTTTCTGCACGTGAACGCTGAAACTATGCTGACGGGTGCCGACGAGTGAGGATGAATGCCCCTATGAATACATCATCCACGTGCCCTAATTTTAGCTCGCTACAGTCTCTCATCCAAGTAAACCTCAGTTGAAAAGCCAAGTGTTGTGGCCCGGTTGTCATCCCGAAGCAGCTGTTACCTCTGTGATCGTTTTATACGTGATATTAGAAAGCAGCTTTTTGGCGCCCGTTCACGTGTTAGCGTCGGCCTCGGCATCGACGTACCGGCAGGACGAAGGAACGGAGCGCAGCGTAGCATAAAGGATGACGGTAGAGAAGAGAGCGTGAGGAGTAAAGTGGGGAAGGAGAGCACAGCGAGTGACGGCGTACCACATGATCTATGCTTCACGGTGACGATCCGCTACGGGATGGCGCCATAGTAGCGTGCGCCGTAAAGCCCCTCAATTTCCAAAAGTAGCGCCATTCTTAGATCTTTCCGCCACCCCGCTCACCCAGGCGCTTCCTCCTCCACTCCTCCTGTCGCCCCAGCCTCCTCCGCCCCCCATTGGCCAATCTGTGTCACGTGAAAGCAGGCCCCGCGCTTTTGTATATTTTTTCTTTCCGGCGCAGAGCAGGCGCCGCGCTTTTGTACATCTTTTCTTTCCAGCGCGCTGCGACCCCCATTCATGGGCCTGCGCTACGAAAGTACGGCAGGCGGTTTGAAGGAGCGCGGTAGTTTTATACAATGTGTTAGGGCCGAGTGCTTAAGTGCGATGCCGTGCTGCTGCGCCTACGGTTGCCACAACAGACCCAGTGACGGCAAAAAGCTTTTTGCTTTACCATCCGCCGGGCGCAACGCAAAACGAAAAGTGTGGATTCACAAGATCGGGCGGGCTGACTTCGAGCAAGTGGCAAAGAACGCGCGGCTTTGTGAAGTAAGTGCCACGGCTCCTCCAACCTCTTCTTTTGACGCCCGTGTCAAAACCGGCCCGTGTCGAGTGCATTGGGGGCGCGTTAAAGAACCCCAGCTGGAAAAAAAATTAATCCGGAGCCCCCTTTATGGCGTGCCTTATGAGATCGTGGTGTTGGGATGTAAAACCCAAGAATCAACTTTTTTTCTGTCTTGTGTGCCTTGACTGTTCCAGTTAACGCAACACTGCTTCCTTGTGAAAACTTACAACGCAAAAGAATACAGACGCACGTAGTATACAGAGATAAAATTAGCACTTCAACAAAAGTGTTGCTGGTGCCAATGAGGGGAGAGAGATAATTATTTTCTGAACCTCTTTCCAGTTGTCCCATCAAGTTCCTTCTTTTTTTTCTATCAAATTCTAACCATTTGCACTGTAATAAATAAATAACGATTTCATCTGCTGGTACGTTGTTCAAATTATCTATACCGCCTATGTGTGAAAACGTTGCTCATGGCCACCACAACCTGTGCATAAGCTACGTACATCTGTAAAAGGCGCGGAACAGAAACGGCCCTGCTGCCAGGCATTGCTGACCGGAGACAGTCGGAATCTCTCACGCGCCGGCCGACCAAAAGCATCCTGCACGTACGTAAATTAACCTACGAAACCACGTGCACATACTTTCACACTGTCAAAACCTGAAACTCTGGTAATTACTCGCGTGTCTGAGCACACCGCGTGCTTGTGTCGTGTTTCCCCAACACGAACTTTCAACGTGCGCGCGCTTTACGCCTTAAATACGGCTTGAATAATGGTGCTTTTCTCTATTTCTTCCGCAAATCCGACACGACATTCTTAAGGCCAGTTACCAATTGACAAAGCAAGATCTAGATTGAAAAAACTGCTCCGCAGGACTCGAACGAACTTTTCCGCGGATTTCCTCCCGTAGCGTGTTAGCCGTCGTCTGCTACGGTAGGCCCACCGCCGGCGGCGCCACCATCGAGGCCGCGCCGAGCGGAGGAGGAGGGAAGTGAATGGCGCTACTTTGGGAGATTTAGGGGCTTAGTGCGCCGTCTATGGGCGCCGACGCGCGGTTGCCGAAGAAGCCATTACTAAGGCGTACGGCGGGCGCGTGCACCGATGCCACATATGGAACCGCAGCGCTAGCTGTGGCATCAGACCCAGTGCGCATGCGATACTCCGCCATAATAGCAAACCCGAGTCCGGAACAGTGGGAGAGGATGCTGTCCAGCGACATCTTGAAAGTCCAACAAGGACTAGTAAGGCGTGCACGCAGGGCAGCGATCCTCAGCGGAGCCCTGGACTAGGGGAACCGACCCTGAAGAGAAGATGGAAGACTCCATCTGAAGCCGCAAAACCACTGTAAAATATAGGTAATAAACGTTTTTCACCACCACCACCACCTTCCGCTTTCGCCGCCGATGCTAAAGAAGGCGCTCCGCGCGAGTCACGTGTTCCCGCGTTTACACTTTATGAAGAATCAGCGATGGAAGGGGTGGAATTACGAACACCTAAAGAGCTTCGGTCCATTTTCAAATTCGAGACTATCGCTATCGTCGACGATTGTTTTTTTACCGCTCTTTCGGTTCTCAAAAAATGCATTGTGGATTCAGCGGCTCCCCTCCACTTTGTGAATCACGCTTCAATAATATTAAATATGGCATTATTAAATTTTTCTCTAAACATATTAGTTAAGATGTCTATGCTGGGGTACCTACGAAAATAAAGAAAGCACTGACTAGAACCCCCCAAAATATTCACACAGCTTTAGTCAGCATGTGAGCGGTGAGATTGCTGACAGTGTTTTGTTATATGATTAAGTTCAAGTTCAAGTTCAAGTTTATTCATCAATGATGTCAGATTTACAAGAATTGTATGCAAAATGAGCACTACACAGGGAGTCCCAAAGTTACAAACTGTCAGGGGGACTCCCATACATGAAAAAATAAAAAAGACAATACAGATCAAACATTGGTTACGGTGGCATTACAGACTAAATAAGAAACAGTGCGAAAAAAGAACTCAAAACTGTTTAGTAAGGCAAAAAATTGCGAAGAAGACTTCTGTAGTGAACAAGCAATGCAAATGTAAAATACAATAAAAATATGAGTAATAAACGTGTAATACAATAGCTAAGTCAATTATGATTACAATCACAAAGGCAGTGGTTAGGATAAAGAGAGTTGCTGCATAAAGTATTTCTTAACCTGATTCTTGAATATGTGCTCTGTGGGGGATGATTTTGTGGTATGTGGAATAGAATTCCATAGTTTTATTCCCGCAAATGTGGTAGTGAACTTACCATAGTTTGTGCGCACTTTAGGCAAAAGGCGATTATCGAGTTCAGAGAACCTAGTAGTGTTAGTATTTACAAAAGTTTCAGTAACAAAGCCATCTATGTGTGCAATATTACGAAACAACTTATAGATCACGATTGTTAACTTTAACTGAAAGAGCTGATGAAGAGGATGAATGTTTAAACTGCAATAAAGTGGCGTTGCATTCGATAGGAAATGGCTGAAAGTCATGAGGCGAATCGCCTGATTCTGCATGCGTTGAAGTTGGCTGAGGTGAGCGAGGTATGTGTTTCCCCAGGCTGATATGCAGTAAGATAAATGGCTGTGAATGTGTGCATGATAAAGGGAATGGATAATGTGTGGCTGAAAGTACGAGCGGGTTTTGATTATGGCGCGTATTCCAAACGATATCTTACGGACAAGTGACTGCGCATAAAGATTGAATTTCAGATGCCTGTCTAAAACTACGCCAAGAAACTTAGTGCTAACAGATATTGGTATTAAGTTGTTTTCAAGACGCACCGATATAGAGTTCGAAATTAGTGTCGGGGAGGAATGAAAAACCATAAAAACCGTTTTTAGAGGATTGATGCACAACATGTTCTTTTAACACCAGGAAGTTATGTTATGCAGATCAACGTTAACATTTTGCTGTAGCTCGTCGACATCGTTAGCACAAGTAAAAATAGTGGTGTCGTCTGCATATAATATACAGTCTGTAGTGGTTAGAACATTAGGTAGGTCGTTGATAAATAGCAGAAACAGCAGCGGGCCAAGGATCGAGCCCTGAGGAACGCCTTGATATATGTTCTTAGCAGATGAGAGTTTGCCGTCAATCTGAACAACTTGAGTACGATTAGTTAGGTAGCTAGAAATAAGCTGAAGTGCTGGGCCAGTTATGCCGTAAGATTCGCTTTAATCGAATCATAGCGTTTTGCCTCCAAAATCTGCACAAGGGATAAAAGTAACGGCGTAGTATAGGGTTCGGGATATCTTTCATTCTACCATACATCTTTCTGCTGCACCTAAGTCAACCTACGAAGGCATTCTTGCACAATTAGCTTTTATTAGGAGTTAAATGTAGCATTGGTCTAATACAGTGCTAATTATCACATCAGTACAGTGTTCTATATGGAATTTTTTTAAGTCGTAGCATTTGCGTTCCAGAATTTGAATTGCACATCGGTAATGATGGATGTTGTAGTGGAGAGAGCCACAGTAAACTCGACCACCTCAAGTTTTTCAACTTGCACCTCAATCCTGGCACGTGTGTGAAAGTGAATTTTTTAATTTTAGCTCCATGTAATGCCGCTTCTCCACTCGAGGAAAGCTTGCAAATATTATCAGGAGTATATAAAGGCCAGTACAGCGCATAACATGAACAACAATTTTCTCCCAGAGGAAGCGTGGCTAGCTCAGCCTTTCTTAAATTATGTCGCTCTTATTTGGAAGGTTGCCAGAAAACTTGCTGTGAATAGCCAACAAAAAAAATTCGTAAGGACCCATCTAACAATGAATTTTGACGATAATCAATTCGGTACATTGAATCAATGTACCGAAGCGGCGTAAGGCCACCGTCAAGACGAGTTATGTCTGAGGCGTGTGCTGCAGCGGGACTCGTCTTTCGAGCGTCCTTTAAGAACACTCGGCGCCACCTGGCGCCGCTGCCGCGAAGCCTGGGCGTGGCCTCTGAAATACATGGCCCCCTGTTGGATGAAAACGCTGAGAAACACGTCATGCGGCAAGCGCTTCCTTCTGGACATGCGACGCCTTCTAGTAGCACTGCTGAGAAGACCACGTTTGGCCTCCGAGACGAGAAGCGTGGCGTTCCAGTGTCTGCGAACCCTGAACATTGTTGTTTTACTTGACTAAGACTCCGAGGCACATGCTCAGTGACCGAAGTTGCCGAGAGGTTCATTGAAGAGCGCCGCTTACCCTGCGCATTTCTACCGCAGCTCGCTGAAGCGCGGGCGTGAAGGATGTTGACGAGGGGCAGCACATACCCAGTTAATTTTTGGCGCAGCTTGATGAAGTGTCGGGTTGCTTTTCTTTTTGTCATTGTAGAGTGGCGCTTTGCCATAGGCACATGCTCTCTCAAACCGATGACTGATTTCGAACCCTGTTCCCTCACTACAACAGCCCGAAGTGCTACTCATTCAGTCATGCCCCATACAGTTACTCAGGAAGACCGAAAAAGGTACCCTCAAAAAGCTAACGCAAGTCAATCAATGGTGCTTTTGGTGGACGTTCGACACAATATTGTCGATTTGCGAGAACTACGAGTCTTAATGCGATTGTGGATGTCAAGCTAGAATGCCTGTTCTCCAGTACCAACTGGTGAAATTCTGCTGCCTCCTGTTGAAAACGTATTTTTGGGCAATAAGAATACCTAGTTGTAACATCGACGTCGCCTTTCGGAAGCTTCTTACGGCAGTAGTGGGCCCTACTTAATGTATGGATTGGACGAGCCAATTCTGATAACCATAAGCGATTGGAAGTTGCCTGTGTATCTGTAGGTGATGTGAAGAGTTGCCATCCACCTAATGTAGCGCCACGCCATGAATGAAATAAGCAAATGATACTACGTTTTGAACTGTTGCTAACTTCGTTCTAAATTGTCTGCTGTATTACACCGCTTAGGAAGTAGAGTTTATTGCCAGCCAATGCAATAATACCAGATTCGATGTGCCAAAAGAATTTTTTTTTGTACTCCCCAAGCCTACGCTTGTTGAACGCAAATATAGGTTCACTTTGTAGCTTCGTGTTAGGTACGTCGGTGATAGGAACCTCTGGAGTAATACTTGATGAATCGTTCTTGTTCTTGCATAAGTAGTCTACCTACTGCTTTATATGACACGTATTTGCTTGTGTTGCAGACACCAGCACCGGCGAATCCTGCTGGCCATTTCTGAAGGTGGCCTGTCTGTTCCACACAGAAGACGAATCGTCCCCGTGGAGTCAAGATACGATGAAGAGGACATGACACTTGGGCTTTTGTTCACGTTGTACGGAATCGGCTGCGTAATATCGTTCATTGCTTTGGCTGTCGAGCTCATCGTGCACAGTCATATTCGCGGAACCTTTCGGCGACTGGTCTGTGCGCTCGCTCAGCGCTTTAGAAATAGGATTGTGAAGCAGGAAGGTCCACTTGGGTAATCATCTGAATTTGTGACACAAAAGTAAGAGAATGCATCACATGGGCAATCGCTACAGTCATATCCATTCACCCCGTAGCTGTATCAATATAGCGCTCATACGACGTCTATGCGAAATGTACAAGCGGCATTGTAAGCCCATTCTTGCTTTTTCTTTCATAATATGCTTGTGTTATGCCTCGAATATTTTATGTTATTTCAAATGCCAGTACACTCAGAGCATTTGCGTTTCCACCAGGAGCGCAGCCATGTTACAGGAAATTTAGTATACCGGGAAAAATTATATCAATAAGTGAAATTGTAAAATGAGTGGATAAGTATATGAAATTGTTTGCACGGCATACGACTGAAGGTAGTGCTCCTCGCGGAAGGCCTGAGAAGAAACGATTTTAGTCATAGTGTAGGTTTATATTGAGGAAGAGCATCCTTTTTTTTTAATGTAGAATGTTTCTAGATGTCTTCAAGGCCGTGTAATACATGCACTTCTGAAATTATAAGGAAGGATCGAAAAGATTATTTGTGATGTTAGATCGTATCTTACTATGTACGTATAAGGAAACACAGGCAGCCGTGAGATGCTGTGCTAGGATTCCCAGACTAGGAAGGATACAGACGCTCAATAGATGCAAGAGAAATTGATCTACGCTAAAAGAGAGCGGCAGAAAGACAGCCATCGCGTTAGATCAGTGACACAGTGCAATATACAAATATACAGCCACGTACATTCGCCTTCACTATATATAAGCTGCAACACCGCGGGTTGTATTTGCAGACCTAATCATTACAGAATGGTTGCCGTTGCAGAAAGTTGTATAACTTATTAAATATTTAGCTATTGATAGTTTTTAGTTATTCGCAGCCGCCGTACAGTCCAGGAGATCCTTCGACCATGGGCATCGGTGTTTGAGCTGATAATGAAGCTGACTGTACACCTTGAGCAAAATTATACGTACCGTACGGTCACCGGAAATGCAGAATTTCTTCATAACAAGACATATGAATGTAAACTGACGAGTGTACTAGAAAATCCGTATTGACAAATTTAGAATGCACTATTTAATTTTTGATTTTTGCATTCACAGATAGCGGAGAAATTGAGTTGACTTTTATTACGCAGTCACTTGTCCCTATACTTTTTCTCACGGGTCTACATGGACAAGTAAATGCTGAATTGGAACAATAAGAAAAATACGCTTGAGGATGCGGGAAGTATGGTCGGAGAACTCAAAACGCGAGAAAGGGTGGTTGAATATTAAATATTCTCCTCGTTGCTGAAAAATTACCAGACCACCTTGTTCACAGCTGCCCGAAAGAAATTTAAACGTCATGTCCTTGATTACGGAGTGGCCGCCTATATGCTGCATGTTCTATGTAGAATTGTGGAGAGTGCTTGTGGTAACAATTTTCCCTTGTGGAGTACATTTTTTTTATTTCTGAGCATTTCTGTAAAAGCTAGTATAATAGGGTACTTATATTACTTCGTTTCTACTAAGGAACAGAATTGCGAATAGAATGAGATTTCACAGTGCATGATTTGGTATCCGGACACCATAATGCGGTGATATGTACAAGCAGAAGGGGCGACTTCTTGAATCCTCTTTCCCCAATAAATTGCACTTGAATACCCATACTCATACTGCATACCGAACTGCTCTCTGGCATTTCAGTCAGCACTTGCTTGCAGTTACTATTGTCTCAAGAAGGCCACACGTCATCTCCGAAATGCGAAGCATGGCGCGCTGGTGCACGCAAAAGCTGAAAATAGCTCCCTTGCCCGGCCACGAACTCAGTGCAAAATACTGGAGTGAAATAGTTTGGCGAGAGGTTCATTGAAGAGTGGGACATACCGAATGCATTTGTGGGTACAGCGTTCAATGGGTCGTGTTGCTGTCCTTGAGCCACCACTTGGCGTATTTTTGTTTCCTCAAGCATCGGATAAATTTAATAGATGTTTTTTTCGTCATTCAAGAGTAGTAGGTTCCCAGTGACACGTATACCTAGTTGCCCAAGTGTGCGTAAAAGACGTTCATTGCAGAGCAGCACACACCTACTGGCCCATAGCTACGACCCAAGTTGACATCAGAGAGGTTAATTGAAGGCCAGCTGAGACCAAGTGGCACATACTCACTGCTCGATGTGAAGGTCAAAGAGTTTCGTCCATATGGGGCACCTGCACAGTTGCGGATCTGCAGTACCCCTTGTTCTGGTGAAAAGGGTTCGTTGAAAAGCGGCACATAGACACTTATTGCCACACACACAGTGACCCTAGTTGATCTGATGGTTCGTTTGAAACTCTGTTTTCTCAGCGAGCAGCCCGATGCGCTACCCATTCGACCATGGACTACCAAATGACCCACGTAGGCTCGAAACAGTCAGGTACAGGCATACATAGATAGGTCGTTGGCCCTGAATAGTGCGTGAAGTACCTTAGGAATGCTCCCGCACTATTATGTCCCGTAGATTCTGTCCATGCTCGGCGGAATCGTACCCGCGTTACACGGATTCCTGAAGGACCGTCACTTGACGCTTGAGCAGGCTGTGTCACAAATGCACTCAGCATGTGCCCGTTTTCAATGAAAGTCATTAATGTGAACGCTTTAGCTAACAGTGCCGTGACTTCACTGGCTATGTGGTGCTCTTCAATGAGCATTTCCCCAATTTGGCCACTAGGTTTGTGGGAAGCAAGCGGACAATTTTCGCCGTTCGCAGGCGCCGCCGCTTCCTGACTCGGTGGCCGCGCGCAGACTTCTCGACGGCGCCATCAGATGGCGCAGTGCGTCCACAAATGGGCACGAGAAGGGAGCCCCATTGCCGCAAGTCGTGTCGCTGAACGTTCGAAAGCACCGGGGCGGCGTGCACTTCTGTGGTCACACGCAGCCTTCGCGGCGGCGGCGCTAGATGGCGCCGAGTGTTCTTAAGGAAGAGTGAAAGAGGAACCCCGGTGCAGTACACGTCCCATGCATAACTCGTTTTCATAGTAGGAATACGCTGTGTTGCTATATAAATTCACAACTAGCGCATTACTGTGGACAGTCATGGGCAGATGGGCTCTGTCCTAATTTTTTATTTATGTGTATTGTAGTTTTCTTTGAAACTATTTCAGTCAACTTCATATTACGAAAAAAGCTTTCCAAGTTACAACTAACATTTTTAGCTTATAACTGCCTTTGACTCTCTAGGAAATAAATGATAGGACCCACTGTACTGCACAATTTCTGTATTAAAATTTTTGTTTTTCGCATGTTTCAACCTGCCATGTTAAGTGAGCTGATGAATTCTAAGGGATTTGCAAATGCATTAACTTTGTGTAGCGGTGGTGACGCACGAATGTTCTAGGCGTGGAAAGCCGTTCGCTCTGCATACATGTCCTCTCTTTGGCGGCGGTTTCTTATGAGCACAATTTTCGCTACAGCCTTCTTTGCCACCTACTTTTCTATCCTTCAACCACCCATGCCCATGCTCCACACATGAAATTAAGCCTGGTCGGCTCTATGAATGAAACTCTCTATCGAGTACATGCGGCTATGTAGAATCTGCTACACGCTCAGGCTTGGGGTCATGTACGGCGGTCGTAATTTTACGCTTCATTTCTCTGCATCGCTGCTACAAGGAGAACGCGGGGGGGGGGGGCTTGGTCCAGCGAGGAAGTGCGTCGTTATTGTTCTTTCCTTAATGATTCATCTGGCGCAACCCACTTTGGGAGAACGGTCAAGAACGGGCGATGAGGGACAGTGTAATGTTTACGTGTTCTTCTTCATTTGCCCTTTCCTGCTCTGCAAGGCTAGCTTACCGAATGGACAGCGTGAGTGCTTGCCGTCACGACAACGTATTGGAACCGTGAAAAATGATGACTGTGGTCGTCGTTCCGGCTGTGCTTTTCATGTGTTAAAATTATGCCACAAAGTGCGCATGGGTGTTCTTGAGTGGCAGGCATTACTATGGGCAGAAGCCACAGAAGGATCTACGCTGGCGGCCTCCTCCTTCGATATGGGATTAACTCTGAAACACAGTAATTTAAATCTTACAAATGTCATTGCATTTGTTTTGCGTGTATTGTTGATATTGTAGTGCTCCAAATGGAAGGTGTTTGAAATCACCCCTAATGGTTTCCGTGTTATAGTATCAAAGTGGCTTAATGAAATAAATCTCGCAATACTGCTGCCCCTCAAAATTCGTCCAGCCAGTAAAGCATTTTCGGGCGTCACTTGAATTCCACAATAAGTATATATCATGCTGCTACAAGAAGCAATTTCTCATAGCTTTCATGGTTGCTTTGTTGAGGTTAGAATTATCTTTGTATTCTCGTGGTCCGGAACTTCATTGGCCCCGATCGTTGTGCGTGTTTGGCGATCGCAATATTCTGCTGCATTTCTTTCCGCTATACTCGTGGTGCGCATTTTGATGCCAAAGCATCAAATGGCCCACTGAGTGAAAAAAAAAAATGGCTGTGGCTTAGGTAAGGTTAAGCCCAGGATGCGAAGCATACTAGCCTTTATTTTAGTTGTTGAACCACTGTTTAGCCTGGTGAACTGCTGTTGCTTGGCTATATTTGGTTCGGCTAGACGAAGAAACAACTCATGCATTACTTCTTCGCCTTCAAGAGTGGAACGCGACAGCGTTCCCGTCGACCCGCCAAGGGGTGTAAGACAATGGGCTACAGGGCAGCGACTACGCGCCCCGCATTGGACGCGGTGAGCGTCGAGCAAAGCAGCGTTCGGCGCGGCAACGAAATGTGCGCCTGAGCAAGAGACGCGTGCCTTAGAAACAGCTCGTTTCTAAGGCAACACCGCATTCACTAGAGGCGCTTTTGTACCGCTTTGAAGCATCGTACTCGTGGCTCAGTGGTAGCGTCTCCGTCCCACACTCCGGAGACCCTGGTTCGATTCCCACCCAGCCCGTCTAGCAAGAGTTGAGCCAAAGCCACTTCTCCTCTGTCGTGACGTCACGGTGTCACGTGATTTCATGGCGACACCGCCGCGCCTGAGGAGCTGGGTTGAGCTCTCGTAATATGCTTCGCATAAAAAAGAAATGGCTGTGACTTAGCTAAGGTTAAGCCCAGGATGCGAAGCATACTAGCCTTTATTTTAACGCGACAGCGTTAAGGAGCTCGTGTCGCAGAAAAGCCGGTGTCGTCGGCGTCGGCTCAGGCGTGCGCCGCTTGCTCAGGCGCACATTTCGTTGTCGCGCCGAACGCTGCGTTGCTCGACGCTCACCGCGTCCGATGCGGGGCGCGTAGTCGCTGCGCCGTAGCAAAGCCACCTAGAAACAGTCTCTGTAGCACGCCGCAACCTTCGCTTCTCATTCCAACGAGCAGCTCTGTCTCCAGGAGGCATCTCACCTCGTGAGTGTCTAGCAGAGGCAAGCGCAGCTGCTTATATACCGCCGCGACGCCGCGAGCGACGGCGCGAGTTGGAGCCCCATTTCTCCTCTGTCGTGACGTCACGGTGTCACGTGGTCAGTCTTGAAGGCGACGCCGCGAGCGACGGCGCGAGTTGGAGCCCCGTTTCTCCTCTGTCGTGACGTCATGGTGTCACGTGGTATTGAAGGCGACACCGCCGCGCCTGAGAAGCTGGGTTGAGCTCTAGTAATATGCTTCGCATAAAAGCTAGCGTCTGTCATTTGGACAATCGAAATTTCCAATCGCTGCGACGCCACGCCACGAGCGCGCCCCGACGGAGCAGAGCGGCCGAAAGCGACCACCTGCCGCCACGCTCGCGGCTCAGGTGTTGTGCGGGGAAGAGGACATCGGCGCCTGTGTTATCCACGCGTTCGTTGTCCGCGCAAACTTCCGAGTGCATGCTGACTGCGCTTCGTTAATCGCAACAAAAGATTGATGCATAAACACAGAATAAATCTGAAAGAAAAAAATGTTGCTGGTAGTGAGTTTCGAACGTACGGCCCCATGCTCAGCAGCCGATGGTCTCACTCACGGGGCTAAACTAGTGCCTCCTAGATAGCAGGCCTGTGCACTCTGCTTCCTGACGCCATACTACTTGCACCGAAATTTCTGATTAAACAGCCTGCGTGAGGAAAGCGGTGGCGTCGTAATCACCTCGGTTTACTCGGGAGAATCCCAATTAAATTCTATGGCAGTAGGGCAAGGTAGCATGAGGTCACGGATAGAAGCGTACATGTCTTGTGCTATGTAGGCGTTGGCTAAGCGTCTCAACGCACTCGCTTGCCGCCAAGGAGTTCATAAATCGAAGCACCGCACAGCGTCGTTCAATTTTAGTGATTTCGCATTCCCAAGTCATAAAATGCGCTTTGGAGTCCTCGGACTTTGAGAGCGAAGTTTCTTAGGCTCGTTTCCAGCGCTTCGTGATGAGTGTAGGCAAAAACTTCAAACGTCAAAGACGGACCTTGAATGCTTTCTGATCGACACATTTGGGTGGGTCATCCTGGTGGACCCGAATCTCTTCGTCATTGGGGGGTGACATTAACGGCAATGTGTGTCGTCCCGACGGAACGTAGTTTTTCGCGTTTGTCTTGAAATGCTCGGCCAGCAAATGCTACACCAATACTAATGTCTCTGACGTGCCATCGGCTGCGCATAGACCTAACATTCACTAAGAACATCTCCAGTGCTCTCAAGGAGCCCATGGACATCTATCATAGCGACCATGAAGCCACCATTACTGTGATCATGAGATCAACTTAAATACAAATAAACATAACCACGTGCATATTTGTGTGACATTGTCTTGTTGTTTTCTGTTCTTTTATTTATAGGTATATACAGCTCCGCTTCCATCCACCTTCACAAAGTGGAATGGCTATGAACTATTTTAATTTATGGTTGCTAGAAACTTACAACAGACGTATTCAGGAGTAGTTATTACATTGCTTGCGCTTTAAATGTATTTCTTAATGTTTTAATTAAGATAAATTTTCATTCGCCCATACGCCTCCTCAATAAAAAATTGAGCTATAACCGGTGCAATATTGTCGAGCTCCCCGTAGTAGGCGAACGCTGGTATTTAAGGCAAGAGCAGACAAACGACAATAAGACGGGGGCCTTCACAGTGAGAGGATGCTGCTGTTGTAGCAAGGGAGCTCAGAGACGGAAGATTTGCTGACGTCTGAGGCCTTATTTTGATTGATTGCTTACTCCGTGAATACATTTTCTGATGAATTACAGGGATTGGTCCATGAACACTAAATAACACGGCACCACTCACTTTGCTCCACTGCCCATGCCTGCTTGCCATTTATTATTTGCTACATACGGATGCTTTTCATCATCCGCTAATATATTTTATTTTCTTAGATACTACTTAATGCTGAGAGTAATAGGGACTTTTTCTATCAAAGATGACCCAACCAATTGGTTCGCAATAATTATTCCTCCATACTTTTATACAACCGTTGTTAAAGTAAATGTACAGTGGCCAGTGTGCCAAAGCTGCCATTCATATTGGAGAAAATATGGCGCAGTACTAGTCCTACGCCAAGGACATAAAGGCTTCTACAATCTGCTGATGTTCGCCCAATCATGGCTCTAACTCCTGTCCGGCATTCAATTCGATTGCACTTTTCTCATATGTAATGGTTGGGAAATCGCTGGTGCCTATTTCTGCCATAATTGGGCCGCATTTGTCCAAAGGTGGTGTGCTGTGTGTACTTAAGGCTTCGTTTGTTGATATTAGGCCCAGCTAACGGCCTGGTAATATGTTTTATCTCAGCCCGCTGTTACCATTTGGCGCCACCGAAGAGTTCAGCGCCTGCCGTTAACATTAAAGTGGGTTCGTTGAGCCAACACACCATTGGCGTTCACTTGAGTTGAAAGTCGATTATGCTGTCGACGAATAATCAATACCCGCGCCTATGAGTTGCAGTTAGCGTGACTTCGATGTCGCGAAGATGAAGTCAGTATCCTGCTTGTCATTTGTGTCGACACCGAAGCGGCCAAAGCCGTATAAGGTATTGTGGAGGGCGTGCATCTTCGGCGGATCTGTCGGGAAATATTGCGTCGCAAGGAAATACGCTTGATTGCAAGAAGGGAAAGCGAAGGTGTTGCTATCAAACTACAGTGTTGAATACAATTACAGGGTGTGTTAAGATCTTTCTTAAGAGGTAAAAGGTGAAAGCCTACTCTTCCTCCTCTTATCATTATCCCTCCTCTTTGCCACTTGTCTTTCTCTTCTTTCTTTTTGTAATTACTGCTCACTAATAAGCATTTTAGTAATTTGCAATCAGTTGTGGTCATTACAAGCCACCGTTAGAGATTTTGGTCATATCACAGTCGTTAGTAGTCATTACTGGTCATTACCAAGCATCTTTAGTCATTGCTAATGAACTGCCGTAACAAGTTGTCGTTAGACATAATGGTCATTTCGAAGTCATTACTAGTCATTACAAGTAATTTCAGTCATTATTAGTCATTACTGCTCACTACGAAGCATATTTAGTCATTTGTAATAAATTGTGGTCATTATAAGCCGTCGTTAGATATATTGGTGATATGCTAGTCATCAGTAGTAACTACAAGTTATTACAGTCGTTATTGGTCATTACTCGTCATTACTAAGCATTTTAGTCATTTCTAATTCATTGTAGCTGTTACACTTCGTCGTTAGACATGTTGGTCGTATTCTAGTCATCAGTAGACATTACAAGTCTTTTGAGTCATTATTAGTCATTACTCGTCGTTACCAAGCATTTTTTCTCATTTCTAATCAATTGTAGTCGTTAAAATTTGTCGTTACAGATATTGGTCATTTCGTAGTCGTTAGTAGTCATTGCAGGTAATTGCAGTCATTATTAGTCGTTACTGGTCATTACAAAGCACTTTTAGTCATTTCTAATCAATTGTAGTCGCTACAAGTTGTCGTTAGGCATATTGGTCATCTCATAGTCATTACCAGTCTTTTCAAGTTATTTCAGTAATTACTGGTAATTACAAGTAATTAGTAATTATTAGTCATTATTGTGATTATTAACCTCTACCAATCTCTATTATAACGTTATCATTGAGTAACTGTCACCATCAATCATTCTTTATAATTTAATTTGTCTGTAATCCGTCTTCATACGGCGTGATGATGCTTTGGTGGACACTCCGGCGGTAAGGTCTGCTTAAACAAACTTCACCATGAGCCTAGCAAAGCTGTCGCCTTAAAAACCCGAACAAAGAAACGATGATCCTATACATTAAAGAAGATATGAAAGCATCAATATGTTTGGGATTTCTGATTCTACCGTATCTATATTGAAGGACCTATTAGATGAAGCAAATTTTTGCCTCAATCAAAATCTTCCCATGACTAAATAGGAACCCTCTATAGTCCGCTATAACGGCACAAAGACTGCTTTTCACCTTCATAGGAAGTTCTGGAAACGCCAATTGCAACGCCTTTCTTGACTATCAGCAACTGCGTCAAAGCAAGGGACCAGTTTCGGCACGCGAACGACAGACAAGGCAACAATTTGATGGAATATTGAGCGACAGAATTGTCATGCCATCCAATAGCGAGTGAGCGTTCCCTATGTCTTAGAGAGAAGAAAGAAACTGTGTTTTAGTGTGAAAGCATTATTTCTCCCCATAACGCGAAAATCAGGCAATGCCGGCGGTGGCATGACCATGCGATTTCACCAAAAATGGCCGACGGTGGAAAGAGGAAAAATAGTTCCGAAAGGGTCGGAATAATTGACAGAAATTTCTCAGAGAGATTTCTATCAAGCAAGTAAATTATTGGCCTGGAAAATTTTGACCATGAAGGGAGTCGAACTGGGAACCCCGCGTTGCGAGACGAGCATACTTCCCGAGCGCCACGGCAGCTCGGAGGTTCTGGCTGACTAAAAGCGTGGCCTAGTCAGTGCGCCATTGTGCTCACGCACGAGACCACGCTCAATCGAAAAAATTTGGTCAATGGTGCTACAATGCTAACGCATTCCCAAACATAAGCAGTGCTAAGTGTCCCTGCCGTATTTTATTTGCGTCGACAAGCGCTCCTCGAAGAAAATCACGCAGACGGTCGTATGCACAATTCTGCAGACAAACGACGCGTAAGACCAGACGGGTCTTCAATGCAAATAATTTTTTTTGACGGATGCCAGCGCCGGCTATCGGGAAAGAGAATTCGACGAAAAGAATCTCGAGGAGGTCACTTCTCTCGCACCAAACGTTGACTATCGGTTCAAGGCTATGAAACCGGAAACATTACAGTGCCTAAGGGACAGAGAGTTGACTCACTTGAAATGACAGACTTCTTTATGGCGATACATCGAATGAGATAGTCGAAGTGGCTGAGGAGTTCTATGGAGATTTATACAGTATCAGTTTCACCCACGACGGTAATGGAAGCGAGAATAGTCTAGAGGAATTTGAAATCCCACAAGGAGCTCCGGAAGAAGTAAAGAAAGTCTTGGGAGCTATGCGAAGGTGGAAGGCATATGGGGAGGATCAGGTAAGAGCAGATCTGTTGAAGGATGGTGGGCACATTGTTCTAGAAAAACTGGCCATCCTGTATACGCAGCGCCTTATGACTTCGAGCGTACAGGAATCTTGGAAGAACGCTAACATAATCTTTATTCATAAGAAAGGGGACGCCAAAGACTTGAAAAATTATAGATAGATTAGCTTACTGTCCGTTGCCTACAAAGTATTTACTAAGGTAATCGCAAATAGAATCAGGAACACCTTAAACTTCTGTCAACCAAAGGACCAGGCAGGATACCGTAAAGGATACTCAACAATAGACCATATTCACACTATCAATCAGGTGATAGAGAAATATAACCGACCCTTATATATAGCTTTCATTGATTACGAGAAAGCGTTTCATTCAGTCGAAACCTCAGCAGTCATGTAGGCATTACGGAATCAGGGTATAAACGAGCCGTATGTAAAAATACTGAAAGATATTACTACGTAACAGTATGTGCGATCACGAAAAGGCGAGCAGCGTTGTTAGTCCAAGCCAACGAGGTACCGTAACTCACGTCACCTATATCGCTGTCATTTATGCTTAGATAAGAAATATATCTTTTAAATCGATGCATCACCACTCCGAAATGAGCTGCCCCCGACCAGCCCAGATTGGTTTCTTTCATTTCGTACTGCGTGCTAGCGGCTAATAGTAGCTCACGGAGCAGAGCACTAAGTTTGGATGTGGCAGAGAAGGCGCTTTATGTACTGTCTTGACGCCCACCGAAAATTGCACGCCGTGTCAGGATTGGGGGCTCAATCCCATCGTCCGTGGTCCTTTGCCAAGATTGGAGTACGGCATGAATTCGAAGGTAGCTGGCCCATGCCGTCGTCCAACTTATTTACGCTGAGATCGTTGATGAAGTGAAGAACTGTTTCTCATCGAGAACGAGGAAAAGGGTTTATTTACAGAAACTAAATCAGTCTAACATGACTGCTTGAGAAAAAGAGTATTAATCCAACAGGACTGCATGAGAGAAGTGACTCAGTCTAACATGACTGCTCAAGAGAAGTGTCCTCAGCATTCGCACAACCACAGTTTTTATACACTCGATCCGCCGGTCCTACGACGCGGCGACTGTTCGTTTTCTCATCACCAACGCGCCGCTGCTCTGCAGAACAGTTTACGTACACAAAGGCAACCGCGCTCTGATGCCCGACGACGGCGTTGGCGGGTGCCGTTCCGGGAACTATCGTTGCCGCTCGAGGGTCGCTCATTGTTCCGTACCACTCCGAACCGTGAGAAGCACAAAAATACGTCGTTCCCGCGGCAGCTTGTCCATGCGTGTCAAATCAGCTCCGCGTTGGGGAACTCCGGAATCATTGTTCACGCACCGAACTAGTTCCGTCACAATGTCGAAGGGGCTGGAGGAAGGCGGCGGATTCCAACGCAAAGGCCGCTTCTTTGAACGCCTCCCAGCTGCAGCGACGGAGAGGGAGAGGTGCGCGTCTTGCACCCCTTGTCGTAATCGGGTGGCAAGGTGGCAATCTTGCTTAGCGGCTCGCCATTCTTAACAGCGCCTCCATGGCCCGAAAAATCTCGACTGTCTAGCGCTGACAACCGCTAGGCAGGAAGAGAACGGCTGCTGGTCAGGGGGGGATTGATGTCTTGGCTCGCAGCGACCACTTGTGCATTGATGTCACCGCCCCAAAACATCCAACAAGGACAGGCAACTGCAAAATGAACCCCACAACACGGCTCTGCGCCGAGATGGCGTGCATTGGCTATCACTTTAGACTCGCTAGGCTTAAAAAAAACAACAACAACATAAGTGCAGAAGCAAACAAAAAATGCTGCATTTCGCTATGCCAATTTCTGAAGCAAATTCCTGCTTACACATTCAGCAATCATGGAGGGAATCCTGCCAAATGAGAGGGGATCTTCTTCGCTTAATAAAATTAACACTAGTAACCCTAAAATTTAGGCGGGACCCCCAAACGCAGAATTCAAATTAGCCTGCGCAAACCATCCGCATTGCTATGCAACTTTCCCTTCTTATATCTAACGGAGAAGTTGTACTCTTGGAGAGTGAGGCTCCATCGGAGCAAGCGGCCGTTTTTGTGTGACATTTGATTGAGCCACGTCAGAGGACAGTGGTAGGTCTCGAAGATGAACTTCGCTCCGTACAAGTAACACGACAACTTCTGGGCGGCCCAAACCAAACAAGCGCATTCCTTCTCTGAAGCGCTGTAGGCTTCCTCTCTTACATTTAGTTTACGGCTGGCGTAGAGGATAGGATGCTCCTCGTTATCGTCGCCGACCTGACTAAGTACCACGCCCATACCTCTGTCGCTTGCGTCGCATTGAACTATGAATTCCTTTGTGTAGTCTGGCGCGCGAAGCACAGGGCGAGAAACCAATAGCGTTTTCAAACTTTGGAAAGCGTTCTCCTTGTCCTTATCCCAGTGTACGTTACTCGGTGCTCCCTTTCGGAGGGCGTCTGTTAATGGACTTGCCAATTGCGAGTAATTCGGAATGTACCGTTGATATTACCCCACAAGTCCCAAAAATGAACGAAGGTCCGTTTTCGTGCGCGGCTGAGAAAAATCTCCAATCGTCGCTATTTTCAGCTCAGCCGGCCGTCTCATGCCCTGACCGACAACATGGCCCAGATAAGTAACCTGCGAACAACCAAACCTACACTTTTCCGCTTTCATCGTTAAGCCGGCTTCCCTCAACCGTGAGAACACCTGTTTGAGGTGCGATACGTGTTGTTCCCAGCTGTCCGAAAAAATGGCCACATCATCAAGATAAGGTAAGGCGAACTCCTGCATGTCCTTTAGGACAATATCCATTAACTTAGAGAAGCTAAACGGCGCGTTCTTCAGCCCGAAGCTGAGTGCGAGAGGGCGAAAAGTGCCTACAGGCGAGATGAATGCGGCATAGCGGCTGACACTTTCTGAAAGGGGAACTTGCCAGTACCCCCGCACGAGATCTATAGTTGAAATGTATTTAGCAGCGCTAACTCTTTCAATTCGTTCCTCAATGTTGGGTATCGGGTACAGCTGATCCCTAGTGATCGCATTTAACTTCCTGTAGTCAACACACGGACGAGGGTCCTTGTTAGGGGTTTCTACGAGTATTAGCGGTGACGTGTAGTCACTCTCAGCGGGCTCAATAACTCCCAACTCTAGCATGCGCTGTATCTCTGCCTCCATAATCTCTCTCTGTCTTGGAGACACCCTGAAAGGTTTTGATCTTACTGGTTCGGCAGAGGTCAGCTCAATTTCATGCGTTATCAGTTCGGTTCTACCCGGCCGATCGCTAAATCTGTCGATATATTCCCCTAACACCCCTTTTAGCTCATCTAGCTGCTCGGGTCTTAGAGCATGCGAGCTTACCGAGTGTTCTACTACTTCTTCTAGGCCGATTTCAGAGTTGGAGGTTGCCCTATACTCCTTAAACTTGGTACCAATGCCATCCGGCTCTTTGACGGTATAGTTAACGACTCCGCTCCGCTCTACATACGGCTTCATCAAATTACAGTGATATATGCTCACTTCCTTCCTGCGACCGGGCATTCTCAAAGCATAGTTGGTATCTGAAAGTTTGTGCAACACTTTAACGGGCCCGTCCCAGTGAACTTCAAGCTTGTTCTTTCTTGAAGGTTTGAGGATCATTACCTGGTCTCCGGCGTTAAACGTACGAAGCCTCGCATTCTTGTCGTAATAGAATTTGGCGTTCTTTTGAGCTAGTGCCATGTTCTTTCCGACTAGTTCTTGGGTTGCGCTTAGCCGCTCCAGTAAATTTAGCACGTATTCAACCACGGTTGGACTCTCCCCTCTTTCCTCCCACATCTCTCTTAACATTCTCAGTGGAGACCGGAGTGTCCTCCCATACACTAGTTCTGCTGGTGAGAACCCTGTCGCCTCATGTGGAACCGTTCGCAAAGCAAACAAAGTTGCCGGCAGACAGTTCTCCCAGTCCTCCTTGTGCTCGTAACAGAGCGCACGCAAAACTCGCTTAAGCACCGAATGCCACCTCTCTACACTGTTTGACTGAGGGTGATAGACAGAACTGTGTATTAACTTTACCCCGCACTTTTGCAAGAATGTGGAAGTCAGTGCGCTCGTGAATACTGACCCTTGATCTGCCTGAATTTCGGCTGGAAACCAAACTCGTGCAAACACTGTCAAAAGCGCGTCTACTACTTCAGTGGAGCTGAGCTCTGTCAAAGGGATTGCTTCTGGAAACTTGGTGGCCGGACACAGCATGGTAAACAAGTACCTGTAGCCTGATTTTGTTTTTGGAAGAGACCCTACCGTGTCTATTACAAGTCGTCTGAAAGGCTCTGTTATTAAGGGCACTACCTTCAGTGGAGCTTTCCAAGTCTCTCCTGGTTTACCAGAACGCTGGCAGGCGTCGCATGATCTTACAAAGTTTTCTACATCTTTGAAACAGCCAGGCCAGTAGTATTCCATAAGCAATCTTTCCTTTGATTTGTTTATGCCTAGGTGGCCGGACCACCCATTTCCATGACAAAGACTCAAAAGGTCCTCCCTATACTTAGTAGGTATGACTAACTGATCTAAAATCTTACCCTTTCGATCTCTGTAATGCCGATACAACAATCCTCCTCTCTCATGTATCGTTACGTTGCGCCTAGCAATGCCTTCTTTAGCTGTGTCACGTAATTTAGCTAAGCTCTCATCATTCTTTTGCTCAGCTGCCAGTGACTCTCTATCCACGCGTAAGAGTTGATCGAAGTTCTTTGAGGCCGGTGATAATAACGATCCTGTCTCGCTTGTGAGCGCGTCTGCTTGCTCTTCCTGCAGGCTAGAACTCTGACACTCTAGTGCTACGCTCTCATTGAGCTGGTCAGCTGGCAGGCTCTCCTCAACCGTTCTTTTGTCCCTCGGGCCTAGCTCGGATTCGGGTATTGAAGTTATGCCCTTTTCTGCTTCCGCTGGAGGAGCTTGAGCATTTTCAGCCGAAAGCGCCGCGATCTTACGAGCTTGGCCTCGGGTCAATGCCTGTACTATGCCCTCTCCCAGTTTGAGCCCTCTGTCACGCAGTAACTGATTCGAACGATTCGAAAAGATGTAGGGATACTGCAGTGACAAAAATTTGGAAACTGCAGCCTCAGTCTCTAGCTCCCCGAATGGTCCACTGATTTTGACTTTGGCCATGGGCAGACACACGCTGTGTTCTTCTACAACCTGTTTTATCCATGCTACTTCTCCGGTGAAGTCATCTACCATCACGTAAGACGGATGGACAATGTCCATCGTGGCGGCACTGTCTCTTAGCACTCGGCATGGTTTTCCATTAACTTGCAGGTTGTGGAGATACGGACTTAAAAGTTCCATATTCTCATCCTTTTCCTCCACGTAGGAAAAAACTACGCTAGACTTCTCGCAGTTTACAGCTATATGTCCCAGTTTGTGGCATTTGTAACAGCGAATTGGTCTAACAGATTCGAATTTTCTTTTCTGTTCTTTTTGTGCGGTTTCTCCGTTAAGTTTCTCCTCGCTCTTTTCTGCGGGCTTTTCCGCCATGTCTACAGGCTCGGATCGTCTAGTTTGCGCACCCTTTTTGAACGGAAATGGTTTCCGCGGTCCATTTCGACCGTCCCAGTTTCCCTCCTCGGCGTTCAATTTTCTACGGGTTGCGTACTCTTCGGCTAATTCAGCCGCCCTTTCCACAGTGTTTACATTACCTCTGTCTTGCACCCACAGTTTCACAGCTTGGGGGATGGTTTTGTAAAACTGCTCTAGACACATGCATTCAATGATCATGTCTCTGCTGTCGTACGCTTCCGCGCTTTTAAGCCACTCGACTAGGTTGGCCTTTAAGCTATATGCAAACTCCGGATAGCCCTCGCTATCTTTCTTGCCTGTGCTCCTAAACCTTTGTCGAAAAGCTTCGGCTGAAAGGCGGTATTTCTTCAGGAGACTAGCCTTAACTTTTGCATAATCATATGCATCCTGCACACTCAGTCTGGCGATTACTTCCGCCGCCTCACACGGCAACATAGACAGCAACCGCTGTGGTCATGTACTCGGGCCGAAGTTCATCTTTTCGCAAGTCCTTTCAAAATTGCATAGGAACAAGCCTATGTCGGTCCCGACCTCAAATGGCTTTAATAGCCTGTCCATGCGGTACGATTCTGCCTCACTTGATCGACCCAGAGCGCCTTCACTTCCTTGAGACAACTCCAAACGTCTGTTTTCAAGTTCAAGTTGCATTTTTCTTAACTCGCGATCTTTATCGCGTTCCTCTCTCTCTCTATCCCGTTCCTCTCTCTCTCGTTTTTCTCTGTCCCGTTCTTCTCTTTCCCGTTTCTCTCTCTTTTTGAGAAGTTCCAATCCCATTTCAATATCTTGCTCACTGGCCTGACTGGAAATTAGCTCCAATAATTCCGATTTGAGCATTTCCTTGCGTACATCTAGGCCTAGTTCCTCACCAACAATCAACAACTCGTCTCTCAGCAGTGTCCTTAACTCCATGACTGCTGCTTTACTGCCTTGATTCTGCTCTCTAAATCTAGCTAGGAAAACACAACCTAGCTAACACACAACAATCTAGCTTCCCTACTGTTCTAAACAGAACAACCACAAAATGAAGCCTAGAGAGTCAAAGCAAAAACCAAGCACTCACCGTAGATACAGCACCATGTCGCAAAGTCCATCTCACCGCTGTCAGCCAGTTGTCAGGATTGGGGGCTCAATCCCATCGTCCGTGGTCCTTTGCCAAGATTGGAGTACGGCATGAATTCGAAGGTAGCTGGCCCATGCCGTCGTCCAACTTATTTACGCTGAGATCGTTGATGAAGTGAAGAACTGTTTCTCATCGAGAACGAGGAAAATGGTTTATTTACAGAAACTAAATCAGTCTAACATGACTGCTTGAGAAAAAGAGTATTAATCCAACAGGACTGCATGAGAGAAGTGACTCAGTCTAACATGACTGCTCAAGAGAAGTGTCCTCAGCATTCGCACAACCACAGTTTTTATACACTCGATCCGCCGGTCCTACGACGCGGCGACTGTTCGTTTTCTCATCACCAACGCGCCGCTGCTCTGCAGAACAGTTTACGTACACAAAGGCAACCGCGCTCTGATGCCCGACGACGGCGTTGGCGGGTGCCGTTCCGGGAACTATCGTTGCCGCTCGAGGGTCGCTCGTTGTTCCGTACCACTCCGAACCGTGAGAAGCACAAAAATACGTCGTTCCCGCGGCAGCTTGTCCATGCGTGTCAAATCAGCTCCGCGTTGGGGAACTCCGGAATCATTGTTCACGCACCGAACTAGTTCCGTCACAATGTCGAAGGGGCTGGAGGAAGGCGGCGGATTCCAACGCATAGGCCGCTTCTTTGAACGCCTCCCAGCTGCAGCGACGGAGAGGGAGAGGTGCGCGTCTTGCACCCCTTGTCGTAATCGGGTGGCAAGGTGGCAATCTTGCTTAGCGGCTCGCCATTCTTAACAGCCGCGCTGCTGCCCATTCCTAGAAAATTGTATATTTGACGCCCAGCCATTTGCAGCACAGCAACATTGCTTTGCGATGGGAGAGTCCAGGTGAGTCACAGGGTAGTTATGGAGATGAAGACGCGCTATTTTCTGCAGCAACTTAAGAATGAAATAATGAATGTCTGCATTTATTGAGAAAAAGGAGCAGCAAGCATGAGTGAAAGCACGTCTCGGCACATTAGGAAAGAAGCGAGACACAAAGAGAGGAAAAGTTGGAGCCCGGGTGGCAGGCGAAATCGGAGTTTAGGGTCGAGAGAATATAAGCGAGAGTTGGTGAAACCAGTTGAATTCCAGTGTAGATGTGTGATGTAGCGAGTAATTGATTGGATTCACCGCCCAGCATCCGTCCTTTGCGTTAGTATAAGCATGTGCCGTTCTTGGTAACAAACGTTTATTGAAAACCAATCTTGGCAATTATTTATTCATCAGCCATGCCTCACCGCTCATTCCTTACTGGCAGAGTTTATTGATTACAACTGCGCTGTCGCTTTAAGTTACGACTATAACTTGACGCTTGCGGTTGCACTTGCTATACTCGGGACTCTTGCTATTGCGGGAATACTATAAACATGGGTTTGCTGCACAAGTTAGAAAACAGACATGTTAGAACCACGTTTCTCGCCTTACATACGCTCAACACAAGCACCATTGCAGCATGTTACGGTGCGCGCCCCTTCAAGACCTAGACGCGAACGCAAACATGAGAACGCGTTAGAAGACAGGGTGCCGTTTTGGGCCTCGTGCCAAATATATCCAAGCCAATAATATATTAGCAATCATGCTGTGGTTTCCATGCAAAGAGGTTATATATTTAAGCTTCTGGAGTGACAGTGCAATTCGCCACCTACGGGAGTTCGTGAAGCCGTCAGCGGCCATATTGTTAGAGAAAAAGGAGGGCGGCTAGAGTACGTGGCCGCGGTATATGGCGTGGCGCTCCCTGTGCTTGCGGTTCTGCGAGGAAAAATAAAATTAAACCCCTTTAATACCCGTGTCACACGGGCGTTTCGAAGGCCTTCCAATCGATAGTCAGTTGACTCAAAGGTGAAGTTTGAGCTGCTACACGGGTGGTTTCGAAGGACGCCGAGTCAATAGTCTATCGAGTCAACGGAGCACCCTACAACGCTATAGAAATCTCTATCGCCTTTGAGCAACGGAAGCGGAAACAGCACGAACATTAGAAAGAACAAATCAAATAAAAATGGTCTAAAAATATCATATATGAGTGCTATTAATTACTCACCAAAGTATTTTTGCCACTTGATATGTGCGAACTGCACATACTCTCGACAACAGCGACGTGCTTGTGTACAGTCCTTCCTCGATGTTGTCCAGTACACTCTCCCTCTACTCCATGTGCTGCCGGCTGCCGTCATACCACCGCCATTGCGCTTTTAAGTGGTTTTAATGTTGTTTTACTTTTCGTGACATGAAAACAAAATGAAAATCCGCTGCGCCACAAAATTTTGCGAGAAACGCCCGAACCACTCAACGGCCTTTCAAAAGTGCCGTGTAGCAGCGCGACAACTCCTTTGAGTCGATAGAGTTGTGGCGTTTCGAAGGCCGCCGACTGGAAGGCCTTCCAAATGTGCCCGTGTGACAGGTAGAAGAAGTATATCAATCCGCCGTTGTTGTCGCTGTTGGGTGCCTGGTGTTCTGTGTCTAATAAGTTGCGTGAACTGAAAAACAGTCGTGTTTCCTGTTTTCATAATTAAGTAACCTGCAGCATGCATTGGCAGTGCCCTTTCGTCGATACGTGGTGCTGGCCGGTATTGGCAGCGACATGGCCTCGAAATACATCATCCTTATTCCATTTCTTTAAAAAATCACTGTTTGTGTGAATGAGTGTTTTTGGTTTAAACTTAGAAAACCAGAAAAAAATACAACGGTAGGTCTCATTCTTGTCTGGCGTTTCCATTTGGTCCGAAAAGAGTCGATGAAAGCAAATTTACAATAAAGCTAAGGTGACCCATGATCTGCGCTTAGCCGCAAGCACATGTGCTCCAACGAGAGTAACCTGCCAATGTTAAGGCCAGGTGTCAGCTGGCGGCTCAAGCGACCTTTACTCTTTTTGTGTTTCTGCGTCCGTTCTGCCGGCGTCTGCGGCGAAAACGAGAAGTGGGAAGGCAGATAGACAGAAAATTGTGGAGGGAGGTAGTAGCGTAATGGTTAGCGCGCCCAGCTCCCAAATGGAGGATGCTGCGAATACATGGGCTCGAATCCCGGTGGTTTCTTTGTGAAAACAACTTTCTATGGTCTGTGGTGAGGGCGAAGCTCAGAATGAGGTGGCAGCCTGACGACAACGGTCGCCGTCAACGTAATAGAATAAGCGGGCGTGCAAGGTCGCACCTAAAGCGGAAAGTATATTCAGAGGAAATACAGCATGCTGCTGTCGACAAAAAAAAGTGATAAATAACGAGCAGTGTTGTTGAGCGAGGCTGTAGATTGATAATTTCCCCATAGGCAGGACCACGCTCCAATCTTGGTGCTCAGCGGAAAAGTACATCGACAGCACGTCAGCTAGCGTTTAATTGGCATTTCATTAAGGTCTTTGCGTGTTTGTGTTGTGTCTAGCAGGACCGAGTAGCGTAAGAGATGGCACTGGCGAGAAGGCGGTGAGCGAAGTCCGCAAACAGTACTTGAGGATAGCCATATTGAACGTCGACGCCGGTTGAAGAAAGCCTGCGACTTCAGTTTCTCAGGTCGCCAGAAAGGCTTGAGTAATAGCATACCACTGGGCATATTTGGTAACCACAGCGACAGATGCAAACTTTGCGCAAGTAAACAGACGGAAGGGACCTAGTGAGTTGGCCGGCCTTTCCGAGCTCTGGCATGATCTGAAAAATGAATATGACGAAGTATGACGCATAAAATGGTATATGCCAACCCAAATGAATCAGCATGGTCATACTTGCGCGACACGCCATGGTGGTCTGCCACCAGGACATCTTGAGTTGCAGCGATGAGTGTTTTCATTGGGTGCTTGAGAATGTCATTCGCAAGCATCTTCTTTACTTCCTGCTTGATGACGCTTCGCTCAAGCGCAGACACTCGATAGGTAGATCAGTGAACAAGGCTGTCAATACCTATGTGTATGATATGTGCGACAACTTAAGACTGTCCCAAAGACCAATCACCAATTCTAAAATTCCTTGATGCGACTAGTGAATACGTGTGATGGCCTCAGTGTGCTCAGTTATAAGGTTATTGGCGATCATGCTGCAAATTTCGCGGTTGCCAGAGGTTTTTGGCATCCAGGTGTCCTTCTGAGGACATGTAGCATCGAGTGCCAAAGCTTCTAGATGAAAGTCTTGCACTCGGAAAGGTGGGCTACGGAAAGCTCCTGTGGAAATATTTGCTTGATGAAGTCAAAATTCGCAAGTGGAAAACAGGATCTCTTAGCCGTCGCGCTCAGAACCGTGTAAGCTACAGTGACACCAGGCGTGAAAAAGACGTCAGTGAGAGGCGTCACGTAGTAGTCGCCATCAGGAACAGCTGGCGAATATGACAATTCGACATACGTCATGGCTTTAGATTGTAGAAGGACGAATTCGCTGCAATGTAAGCAACGCGGAGGAGGTTGGTCACTGGGTACGCAGAGGCAAAGTAGTTGAAGGTGGAGGAGGACACGGGCGTAGCCCTGAATTTGAGCAGAATTGGCACAAAAAAATGAAATCTAAGTATGAAGTGTTGAGGAAACTGCACAGGGGCAGCCAATATAACAATCACCTGGTCACCGGCAACCGTAACCCGAGCTGTGCACATTTCAAATAGAGACCGTCACACCCTCAGCGACCCGTACAACTAGGAGCGTGAGAGGCGTAAGGATCTTCTTCATGGAACACCGAAAACGGGTACTCATGGCAGAGACTTGCGCCCAAGTATCAAACAAAGCGCTGACACGGACTCCATTGACGTGAATTTCAACTGTCTTCCAGAGGGCGCGTAAGGCAATTAGACGATTTTGGGTCAATGTCGACAGTGCCGCTTGACCTCCAGAAGCTATGCAGTCTAGTTTTACAGCGATAACGACAGCTAAAGGACAGAGAAGGAGAGAGGCACAGAGTCGATGAACCAGATGGACGGCGATGGGGCAGCGGCAACTGGTCGTAGAGGGTACATTCCTCAGGGACATTGGGTGCAGAGGATTTGGTGTGGGGCTGATAGCGGCTTGCAGTGCGAAATAGACCAGAGTAAGTGCAACATGGTCAAGTGGACTCAGAGGGCCACTGGCTGCGGCAATAGCGAGCGTTGTGTCCAGCTCGGCTGCAGCGAAAACAGATAGGTTTATTATTGGCTGTTCTCCATTCCGATGGGTTTCTGGAACGATGAAGGCGTAGCGTCCATGAGGAGGCCTATACGCGGAGAAAAGGGCGGCACCAGGAGTGTTCGTGGTGCAGATAGTAAGCAAGCGCCCAGATTCACAAATTCCTTGTGAACGACGGCTTGAAATCTGATGCGAGGGCTATCGCCGAAGTAAAATATGACATTTGCCAGCATTATAGTTGGATGACAGCCATCTGTTTACTGACACACTCATAAATGCTGAGCCACTCATCCACATAAACGCTATTTGCCTTGGAAAATTGGCCTTAGTGGTCGCAGGCGTAGCTGGCGGCAACGTGTCATCACCTGATGGCATTGTGGTAGATTAGACGCGGGCACCACGGTACCCCCCCCCCCCTCTCCCCCGCAAAAAAATAAATAAACTTTACGTGGAAGCACAGTAAGAAAGCTATTTACTGGGCTTGCTCCCAAGGGTAGCATGCACTGCTTACATGGAAGCCAGCCAATATCAAGCAAGGCACGACATCATCATTAGATAAGGCAGTGGTCACTTATGGGCAAGTTCTACTAGTATATCCAAGGGTCGACATCATCTTCCAGTGGTTCGTAGCTATACCAATCAGCGACAGGCTTCCTGGGGCCCGTTCAAAATTTTCGAACGATTGCTGGTTGGTTATTTCTTGTCGACTGCACCACACTGCGGCAACTCGAAGTCATGAGTTACGTCATCGCGTCTAGAGAAATATAAAAACGTTAGACAAACATGCAACGGATGTTCACCTAAGTGCGGTGAACATGCACTAAATGTAAACGTACACTGCTGCTAAGCAATATACCCTCATTTACGCTTCCCCCCCCCCCACGAAGAAAAATACAATACTACAAATTGAGGCGTTATCTGCGTTTGCGCTTTCTTTAATAACATAGCTATCCGCACAGTAAAAAGGATAATGTGAGAAATAAAAATTGCCTTCAGTGTCATACACATGCATGCATGCATGCATAAACGGAGGAGCTCTCGCACCTTTATTCCAAGCTGCGACATGACATATACATTTCGGACCATAAAATATAGCGTTATTTAGGATGGGAGACTATAGCTTTTCCAGCTTAAAGTATTCCAAGCGCCAGCTGTATTAGTCCAAGCGCCAGTCGATTTAATCCAGCTGCTACACATTTAATCCCAGCGCCAAATGATTTAATCTACGCACCAGGTATTTTAATCCTAACGCCACCGAATGTAATTCAAAGTAAAGATGCATTTGCGGAGTTGTTCTAGGAACTTCTAAATAATAACTAAATGTTACCGACCAATCATAATTGAAGAGCTTTCTTGAAAAGCGTTGACAGGTGACAACGCCTAAAGAACATAGTAAAGAACAAAATGACCAAATGTCACGTGACGCTCTTTTAGGCCAGCTTTTGTCAGCTGTACAAATTAATTATTTGTTGCTGGATGCCCCTATGTTTCAATGCATGTCAACGAAGCCATCAAATAGCTACGTTTTGCATGACCTGTTCATGACAGTAATATATTTTCTGTAACAGTGCAATATTTCGACGATATATTGCGTGGGAAATGTATTTTTCTAGTGACATGACAAGAATTTTCGAGTAAATTCTTCAGGCATGTTTGGTCGCACAAAATTATAACATTCTGTTGTTATTTCGAACTTCCTAGAACGCTTCCACAAATGCATCTTTACTTTAAATTAACTTAACTGGCGTTAGGATTTGAATACGTGGCGC
The DNA here is from genome assembly GCF_038994185.2 of Dermacentor albipictus. Taxonomy (NCBI): domain Eukaryota; kingdom Metazoa; phylum Arthropoda; class Arachnida; order Ixodida; family Ixodidae; genus Dermacentor; species Dermacentor albipictus. The sequence continues at coordinate 75,202,355 of NC_091822.1, forward strand.
GTAGAATAAATTACTTGGCGCTGGTATTAAATGTGTAGGAGCTGCATTAACCTGACCGGTGCTTGGATTAAATTGAGCGGGAAGAACTGTAGTATCTCTCGTTATCAGTGTGTCAAGAATTGAATATTTAACAGCGCCGGATCCTTAATGAAACCAGCGCGGCAAAAAGAAATTCAGCGCAGTTGCTATATACGCACCTTCGAACTCAAGCAACAACCAGCCCGTTTACCACACACACCAGTGCGCTGCTGTTTCATAGCAGTGAAGCCGGCGTTTCGTCCAAAGTGACCCAGCTCTTTTCCAGTGGCCTCCCCATAATCATAATGGCTCATAGCGAGCGCCAGTGTACCAGTGCGAATAGTGTGAAAAAACGCACTGGTTTCATACTGCAAGGCACTGCAATACGCGTATTGTTGCAATAAGGAAAGACTATTGTCTTGCCTGTTTATGCATGCGAGGCTGTCAATATATGTCAGTGAGGTACTTGGAATTATATACCGCACTTCTGCCAAGGGTGTTATGATGGGATCTGTTTATTTCAGTTGAAAGGATGGCCACTGACCTTGGGAGGCTTATATAACGAGACACTGCAGTTTCTAGGAGAACATTGCTCTTGAAGCGAATATTTCATTGCGAGCCCTACAATTCTTTCTGGCCGTGGCTGCTGGGTTCTGCTGTAGCCTTGGCGAACATCCCATCGTCAAAAAAACTCGAGTCGGAAAGAAATATACATCACTGATCATATGCTTCATGCACATGAAAGTTTTCGTTTTAGTTTTCGCACAGCACAGAATCAAGCAGCGAATCCTCTGAAGCTGACGCTGTTGGCTTTCAGCCACAGCAAGTTGCAATGCAGGCGACCACGGCATTTGGGCATGACACCATGTTGTGTTGCTCATCAATAAAGAGAACAAACACGAGAAAAGCAAAACTTCTCCTCTTTGTATGCAAGCAGCGATCCAGCTCCCTTGTGAAAGCCGATAACGCAGCCTCACTTAGCTTCACTAAAATGCAATTGAGCACGAAAACAACGCTGCTTACTGCTCAGAAGACCAATGGAACAACTTAAGAAACCGAAGAAGCGCATGTTTCCACAATATTCGCTAGGGTAAAAGAAAAATACGTGTGCGTTACTGGCTGATGTGCCAAACATTTGCATAGCCCTGACGTGAATGACACCTCGGAAATTTGCTTGCCGCAAAGCGCTGTTGACTGCACACGAAGTTATATTTTCGGTAACCTTGCAATAACTCCGCTGAGACGAGGCGAAGCTTTCCGCCGGTGGAGCTGTTTCACGCCGCGCTGTGTGTTTTCTATAGCATACGACACTCCATCCGGCGGACGAACGCAGCGCTTTCGCCCGATCACGTTCCTGGTTGGCTGAGACCTACTATATCCTCCACTTCAATACCAACATATTGTAAGACAGAGTACGCTTCAAGAGCGCTTCCGTAATTTACGAACTCTATATCCATTACTCGGTCCGACTACGCACACGGCCTGTGGAAGTTATACGACAGTTTAGTTCCATATGAACAGTGAAATAGCTCTACGGTAATTACGCAGTTTAGAAGACGAAGACATCCTATTCGGAGCTCTGCCGACTGGTATTATTACTGCATACCACCGATAACTGGGCAATGGCAGTAGCATTTCTTTAGACGGCGATTTGCAATCTTAATTAGGATTCCTTGGTATGGAAGTTGAGTTTCGTGATCGAAGCAGGCTCAGTGACGCTCCAGAAAAAAGATACACTCCTCTGATAACCAACGGTACTTTGATATCTCGCGTTCGAATAGCAGCAGCTTTGGGTGCCTTGTTGAAAATCAGAGGCAAAACCAGCATTTTATGTAACTCATCCGAGCGTAATATAAAGCTTGCCGTTGTAGCATCATCATAAAAGCATCATCTTCATGCGAGCTCCCATGCAGACTTTGAAAGTGTTTCGTTTCAAATGCTTTCTTGGTAAATAAAGGACGATAGGAAATGCACTTAGATCTATGGTATCGCAGATAACGGCAGGCCATTGTATCTTCATATGTGAAGGCGCCTGGAAGAAGATTGTGCTGTAAAAGTTAGGCAAAGTAAATTTGCAGCTTAAAACTGAAACCAAGAAGGTTGGGAGCGATCACAATTCCTTCACAAGAAATGCGGCCATAATGGTGAAGAAGCATGTCGCCATATACAATCTCGATGGAACGAACGGCGGTGATTTGTTCTCTAGAGGCCCAAAATCGGCGGACTGGATCTCTTTTGCGAGTGCATCAAGTCATGGAACGTCCACTGCGTAGTCAGTATACCACTGACAGGTGTTCTTGATTGCAGGTATTTAAATTTTAATTAACAATGACCTAGTACTGGTAACAGTCAAACATGAGTTTGTGAAGGAGGCAGAAAACAGCAGTGGCCAAATGGCCTACAAGCTAATACCATGGCTGCTGTACACGAAATCATCGTCAACGTTTTCAACAGTACTTGCGTCACGCAACTAAATGCAGTGCCTTGCAAGTCATTGGAAGAATTAAAGAAACTAGTGCCTTTGGCCAAGGGAAGCCTGCGTTTAGATTAAAAAGAGCTTAAGTCAGCTTCCATCAAGAGGTAAGCTACTTAAACAAGAGCACGCCCCGCCTTCCCCGAAGAAATGAAAAACTGCTCAATCGCTGTATACAACTTGCACTCGACACATTCAAAGAACTCGAATGGCACGAGCACCATTTTCGGCCGATGGAAGGCAAGAAAGTGAACAAAGGAGGCGGTCACAAATTACCAGCACACCGACACAAGAGACTAATCAACAACGCAAGCTTCAACACAAAACACGTACCAGCGCACAGACATCTTAGTGAGATTTGTGAGAAACCCAGAGAGCCGCTTCACGGAGTATTAGACTTACTATGAAAAGAAGCGGGGCGAAAATACTGTAGCAGTGCAACTTAAAGCACAAAATAAAGTATCAAAGCATCTCTTCGTTCGCGAAGCAGGAAACTGTACAATCAAAGAGACAGCCGAAAGGGCCACTCCTTTAACACTCGAAATGGAAAACATCGTTTTGTTGGCATCGAACGAACGCTAGCAATTCACGAGAAGTATTTCAAGGCTAAAGGTTGCCACCTCGCGAACGTTAAAGGAAAAAAATTACAAAATACGTAATTTTCAAGTTCACAATGCGAAAATGTCCCGAAACACGGAAACTTGTCAAGCTCTTCAATGGCCAGGTACTATTTATCGGTTCCAGAGAATGAAAATGAGCAATTCTCCGGGTTTCGATGGTTATTATATATTTCTATGCTTACCCTGAACTACCCTGCTGATGGTCATCAACTATTTAAATAACTTCCTGCAAAGGTAAAGCGAAAAGGACAGAGGAGCAGGTCAATGCGTACACCTTTGCAACGGATGGAAGACAAAATGGAATGTGGTAGGGGAGGCTCTGCCAGAGACCGTCTCTGAACGTTAACTGTTAAATGCCTGTAAATATTGCAATATAATTAGTTTACTACCGTAGATATCGTGATGTTTTTGTATAAGCTTTGCTGATGTTTATTGAAAGCTTTCATGATCCAAATTGATAATTTGGATCATTCATAGCTACTTCGGCGCTAACATCACGAACACAAGAATAACGCAGTAACACTATCTGCATAATTGGGAACCGCGACCACCATGAATCACAGCAAACACTCTCAATAAATTGAGGAGGCATAATCCCTTCCTTCGGGACAGTCCCTATGGAAACAGTGCAGAAGGGCTTCATCACTCTTTAGGCGGAAGGAGTCATGACAAAATATATCTTATGGACTTGCAAGGTCAGGAGAAATAATAATCGAAAAATACGTTGAACAAACAAATTACCGTTCCTAAGAAAACTATATGATAGCTGTGTCTTACCAGTACTCGCCTACGGGGCAGAAACATGGAGGCTTACGAAAAGGGTTCTACTCAAATTGAGGACGACACAACGAGCTATGGAAAGAAGAATGATAGGTGTAACGTTAAGGGATAAGAAAAGAGCAGATTGGGTGAGGGAACAAACGCGAGTTAATGACATCTTAGTTGAAATCAAGAAAAAGAAATGGGCATGGGCAGGACATGTAATGAGGAGGGAAGATAACTGGTGGTCATTAAGGGTTACGGACTGGATCCCAAGGGAAGGGAAGCGTAGCAGGGGGCGGCAGAAAGTTAGGTGGGTGGATGAGATTAAGAAGTTTGCAGGCACGGCATGGCCACAATTAGTACACGACCGGGGTTGTTGGAGAAGCATTGGAGAGGCCTTTGCCCTGCAGTGGGCGCAACCAGGCTGCTGCTGCTGATGATGATGATGAACACGTCACGAGGTTCGGGAAGGCACGCACTGAAAATAATCAAATACGCGGTAACTAGATTGCTGGATAAAAGTGGGAGCACCAAAGAGAGGACGCTGGGCTCGTACAGGAGAACGGGCGCCATTTCCTGTGTTTTCACTTAAATCGAGTTTATCCATATCATATAGATGGATGCAAGCTAGGGAGAAAAGCGAAACAGTTCGCTTGAAGAAATCCGAAGCCAGCATGTGCAAGGCATAGAACAGAAGCACACTGGGGCATTACATATACTTATTAACACATTTGCTAATTAATAACACATTTATATCTGATTTCACAGCTTCTGCAAGCATAACGGAAAGGTGAGTCAACAGTGGTTGACGTCGAAGAATGACAAGGTCTTCCGGGACGCATTAGTGCACCCTGTTGTTTCTTCCATGTTTTTCCATGTTTGATGGAGGGAATTGAGGCCACCCGAGAATATATTTTTCTTCTTCGATAGCAACCGGTCTTGAGTTGCCTTCTTTTCACCTAAGATACCTTAGCCACCTTTAGTAACATCTTACTCTTAGGGCGTTTTATTTAACCGTTACTTTTTTAACTCTAATTTCTTCCTGTTCAGACGGCACACCTTCGGAATCGGCTCAAATTTTTAGAGTGCACTGTTCTGAGATCAGCCAACCTTTTTCGTTGAGTGAAGCAATATTTGGCATTTCTAGTTTTAGGTGCGTATTATCTGAGCAAGCAGATTAGAGTTTCATATGGAGTCTTTTTTGCTATTTACGCACTAGTAGTGGTATGTACGTAGCTATACACTAACTTTGTGCCCCTTTTTCATTCCCGGCTTCATTTTGACGTTTTGTTTATTTCTCCTACGGTCACTAGAAGACCTCATATTGTATTATATACAAAACTAACATGCTTAGATGCCAAGAGCCCATGAAGTCTAAGAAATCTAGCTGAAGTCGCAAAAAGGAATTTAAAAGAAAGATTACATGGTTTTACAATTTTTCACAGGACGCAAACTTGTAGTTTCTAGTTTTAATCATTCAGGGTCTTAAAAATATGTCAGAGAGAATCGAAAAGTTCTAGTTTGAAGAATGCATTTAGGCACATTACCTTTTTTAAATAAACAGAAGTTGTAACGACTGCTTCGAAAGCTCTTTTTAAGCTCGGAAAAAGATTATGTAGCCAAAGAAAGAGTTACCCCAAAAAAATATGAGTATTCAAAATTATATAACGGTGATGCAAGTCAAATTTCGACTCAGTAGTAGGTTTTGCATTCTAGGAAACGATTTGAACGATAAGGACATTGTTTGACGATTTTAGCATGTCTGCGCTGCATCGAATGAAGAAACGAAAGCGTAGAAGTAGGTCAGGGTCGCAATCCCACATCTGTGACCGCTGAATGGCAAAAATTGTTCCGAAAGAAGAAGAGTTCTGACGGGGAGAAGGATATCTCATTGTTAACTGGAATTTGAATTTTTGTCGATCAACGGAACCTCAAAGGAAGGTATAGAAACAGCTGTGCGGGAACTGCTAAATCCAGAGCGTTGTCCTTCAACGGATTTACGTTTCCATTGTTCCGCCGTTGCAGTACGCACGCTTGGCTGAGCATCCGTGAACCTGGCTTTCCAGTGGCCGCTGTATTGCATCTTTATGGGAAGCATCAGCTGAAAGTAGTAGCGTAGACTAGGAAAAGCAAGAGAGAGAGAGAGAGAAGAGGAGGTGCAGGTAGGCGAACCAGACAGGCCCAGTTTCCTACCCTGGGCGGGGTAAAGGGGATAAATAGAGGAGGGGGATGAAAATGTGGTTCAGCTTAGGTTCCTACTACAAGTGGTAAATATTTGCAGGTGCGTTCCACTAATCTAAATACAACAGCGTTTGAAATGAAGGTGCAAGTTATATCGAACAATGTCGTTTCACATACATACATTCTCTTACTTTTTACTGCATATTGGAACATGAATGGTGCGCTTTTACGTGCCAAAACCACGATTTATTATTACGCACGCCATTAGTCTTGACCACCAGTGGATCTTTAACCCTTTCAGCCCTGATTTTTTCATTTTCCTTGCAGATTTTTTTCAATGCATTTATTTTCTTGTTTAGGACATAAATAACATCACCAAAAAATTTCAACTTCCTAATGTCGGTACTTACAGAGTTACAAGCATGGTGTCAAAACCGTACATCAGGGCTCAATGGTTGCAAAGTGAAATATGTGGCAGCTTTATTCAAAAGGACATAGGGCAACTCCAAATCATCAAAGTGATCAAAAAGATGTTATACACGCGTATGGAGAGCCCTGAAGCAGTTTCGCAACATTGTTAGGCACAAGTGAACCTTGCATTTCTCGCACATTATGCGGGTTCTTCCTGTGCAGCCTTCCATCTTGCTTCTTCTTTCCCTCGTGTCAGCGTGAAGTTCGCAATGTCCGAGCTGATCAAAGCCTACATCCTGGGCAGGTCTGTTTTCTGCCATTCTTGGGTGTTTTGAAGCCTGCAATGGTGAGTGAAGGCCTTCCCCTCTTGGGTGCCACATGTTCAGACCCAGCTGCTGACAGTGCCTCAATGACTCTTACAATGAAGTCAAGGAGATCAAGCTGCTTAGGGATGCTCTGTTTGTCTGCGTCACGCCTGTACTCAAACCAAGCGTTGACCACTGGAGGTTCATAAAATGAAACGTCATTCACAAGGTCCACTTTCGCCAGTGAATGGTAGTTCGATTCTGAAGAACCGCGGCCACTTTTTTCAGTACTTTTTTAGTCTTCTAAGGGCACTTTCCACACCTGTTCGATCTTACAGTGCCGGCATCAATTATTTTACACAACATTGCATTGAGCAGTGGCAGAACATGAAACAGTTGTCGAAAAATGCTTGTGTCCCACACCAGATGGAATTCTGTCAGCTAAATGCAAAGCTATCGTGCCTGTAACACCATAGTGCTGCTTGACGTGGACTTCAACCTTTCTTGTGGACCCCTGATAGGGGAGAAAGTCATATACAAGGCCAGATTCGCCGCAGAGCATAAATGTTTCCATGCCCGATGGGTGCGACTTGCCTTTGACATACCGTTTTATGTCAAGCCACCCTTTGAAAGGCACCATCTGCTCTGCTATGCAGAGGCGCTCCTCTGCTACGAGTGATTTACACTTGCTTTGGAAGACAAGCAGTGGCCCACTTTACAGAGGTGGTCGGTAGAGTCCGCATGATACACGGTTGCGCGGCATGCCTGCAGACGCCACATGGTCACTATTCACGTTCAGCTTCCAATACAGTCCCAGCCTCGGGTAGTGGAGAACATCCATCGTGGTATGTAATGCAACTATACGCCTTATCTCTGCCTCGTTGGTGTTGACGGAGCTGTCTTCGTGAATCACCGAGTACTGGTTTCTTTTTCAACCAGCTCCAGAAATACAATATTTGGCACATTCCCTTCGAAATACTCGGTGACAGCAGCTCTCCGAGTTCCGGTGCTTCGTCGACATCACCTACATGTGTATGTTGAGTCCGGTGCCTTGAACAATTCTCGTCTCCAGCCGCCAGATGTGTCCAGTGCACTCTCGTCATCAGAGCTTTCACTGTCGCTCTCCATTTGAGCTTCATCAGAAGCAGAATGCCGCACACCCTTGTCGTCAGAGTCATCAAAATTTGCCGTCTACGTCGGACAAGTTGCCGTTGTCGAGCTCCTCGAACAGCGCGTCTATTGTTGCTTGTAGCCGTGTGGAGCGGATTCGGTGGCACGGATAAAACGAAGTCACAGGTATACCCGCACCTGTGAACAAAAAGAAATATGGTAATTGATATACCGCGTCAGCATTCATTCAGATATCGCGCATCTAAAACAGGCGCCACAATCGACTCGCACACCGCAATTGGCAACCGTTGAGCCCTGACGGTGTCAAAATCGTACATGACAAAAGCATGCCACTGCGAAAACGCTGCACGTGCAAACAAAATATCTCAAATGCCTTCTCCCTAATGCACTACTAAGGCACAGCATACAAAAAACTGGGCACATAATCCAAGGGGATTAGGTAACTACAGTTGCAGAAAGTCGGAACTCACCCGGCTCCGCGTTCGCCATGATGTCGCCACTTCTTCTTCTTTGTCGTGAATTCAGCGTTCGAGAAAACGCGGCGATACTGATGTCCATGGCAGTACGTGGGCCCTGACTTCCTTTCGGGCGAAAAATTGCAAGTTCTTGTTTCGTTTTCTTTGCGTGGAGGTACCATTTCTCTTGTGGTGTCAATTGACACCGCCAGGGCCGAAACGTGCCCCTAACGGGCGTTTGCATTTCGCCACCGTCGAAATGCGACCGCGGAGCCTGGAATTGATCCCGAGAATTCGTGCTTAGTACCACAACACCATATCCGCTATGCCACCGGGGCGGACCTGCATGTGGGAAAAGATGTGTGGAACAATTACCCGGTAAACAGTTTTTAAGTAAAACTCTTGCTTGGGCTAGTTGGTTCATGCTTGAATTCATGCTTGAGGCGCCGGTCCTGTCGTTTGTGTTTCATCTTGAGTCCTCGTCTTCTGCGCCTTGCCTTTACTAATTCGAACAGTGTTTATTTTATTGGAACATATAAATAACAGCGCAGTCCATGCCGGAGAACACACGAATATCGCGTAGGCAAGCTCGAGCAACGGAGTAGTTTAGGAGTCGTAGCCCTTATTGACGGAGTCCCTTCTTCGGAAGGCATGGTGATAAGCTCAATGCGTCGACCGCGTCAAGCTTCGTGATGAGAAAGGGGATGGAGCACAACCACCACAATATTGCATGTGAAGAGACGCTGACGAAAGACACCATATCAAATTTGCATACAAGAGCATGCACGACAGAAACCAAAGTGCGAAACAGTTCGCGCCAAGAGCCTAGAGGTGGCTTGTTTTCTTCGCGGAGTCTGATCTCTTCAGCAACAGACGTATCGTAATGATGCAAGTACAGAATGCTGAGGCAGCAAATCTTTGCATATATGGAGGGACACAAGCATTTTTTCACTGTACAGTACACCGTTACAGAAACTGAAAGGAGTGCTGACATGGCATTTTTACCTGTGCATTTCTGACGTTATATCAAGCACTGGAATATTTTTATAGCTCAAATAAAATTCTAGCTAGCATCAGAGAACCCCAAACAATTTATCGAAGTAGCTTTTCGTGAGCGAATTTTGGTTTCGTATCTACTGTGTCGAGATGTCATGGCATGGGCGGTGGTCAAGTAGATGCAGGAGAGCGCGACGTATTCATACACGCTTCGGGAGACTGGATCTGTGCTGTTATGGCACGTTGACCCTCAACAAAAAGTAGCAGCATAGGAGACGACTGAGCGAGCCATAGCGATTGGGTAACTGCGATTAGGAATAGCGACACCGTAATCTGGGGCGCTGTAACGTACAGCTATCCCAAACTTTTCCATTCCGATTCTGAAATCAGCCCTCCGCGATTGGTCAAAAACTTTTTTGGACCACCCTTACTTCGCCTGGCTGTCGCGCGACGTAACGGAAACCGCGATGGCTTTCCACCTGGTGTGACGCGTACACACTGATTATGCATCCTTGGACCGAACAATAGAAAAGTAGTTATTTCTGATTCGACGCCTTTTCACCATTTTCCCTCGGCTATTGGTCAAAAGTATTTTGCCTGCATCGACTTCACCTGCCTGTCACGCGACGTCACAAAACCGCGACACCTAACCCCATCAAAGGGACGTGTACGCAATAAATATACATTATTATGCAAAAAAAAACATTTTTTCTGAATAGCCGCAGGCTGCCCTGTTCCCAAAGGAATAAAAGATGGCTGCCACCGATCGCCCAGGCACTGGCTACTCACACATGCCAGAGAGCGTGCGTTTATTTGCGCACAATAAAACTTTTTGCGTGGCCATGTAACGTTTTCGGGCACTTTCTGGACCTTTAAGACCTCGCTCTGCCAAGTCTTCTTTGCTGCGGATCCGTTTTAGCGGCATTCTTAAGCTTCCGTTGCATGCCACCGCAATTTTCAACCAGCCACCGCAAGCAAAGTAAGGGAAAGCGGACCAATCGCAGACGCTGGCACTACCCTCTTCATACGGTTATCAATTGTCAGTGCGCTGTCTCGGCCCATTCAATCCCTCTGCACTTGAGCGTGCTCCTCGCCTCTTACCAGCCAATTAGATAAGACAAGCCGCTCACTGTAGGCAATGTTATTTCTTTTGAAAGCAAACAAAAGTGACCGCCTATAAAAGAGGAGAGCGTTTGTTGGTCTGTTCAGACAACTCTGCGAGTCACCGCCCAATGCTTGCGCCGGCGGTGACACACATTGAGCGTCAGGAGATTGGAATAAAAGCATATTGGAATAGTTTTACGTTATAGGGCCCCTGGACAACGAAACCAAGGGCCCTATAACGTAAAGCTATTCCAATATGTTTCTATTCCAATCTCCTGACGTCAAATTTGTGTAACCACCGACGCAAGCACCGGGCGGTCACCCGCAGGGTTGTCTGAACAGACCAATCAAACGTTCTCCTCGTTCATAGGAAGTCAATTTTGTTTGCTCCAAAACGAATAACTATGCCTACACTGAGCGGCTTGTCGTATCTAATTGGCTGATGAGAGGCGAGGAGAACGCTCAAGTGGATAGGGATTCACTGGGGCAGAGCCAGTGCACTGAAAATCGATAACCGGATGAGGAGGGTGGTGCCGGCTTCTGCGATTGGTCGGCTTTCCCTTACTTAGCTTGTGGTGGCTGGTCGAAAATTGCGGCGGCATGCAACGGAAGCTTAAGAATGACGTTAAATCTGACCCTCAGCAAAGAAGAGTTGGCAGCATGAGGTGGTAAAAGTGCCGAAAGTGCTTGAAAACGTTACATGGCCACGCAAGAAGTTTTATTATAGGCAAATACACCCATGCTCTCCGGCAGGTGCGAGTAGCCAGCGTCTCAGCGATTGGCGGCAGCCATCTTTTATTCCTTTCGGAACGGGGCAGCCTGCGGCTATTCCGAAGAAAATTCAGTTTTGTTCGGCATAATAATGCATCTTTATCGCGTACACGTCACTTTGACGCGGAGCGTTTGTGCGGTTTTGCGACATCGCGTGACAGGCAGGTGAAGTGGGCGCAGCCCGAAAACTTTTTACCAATAGCCGAGGGCTAATGGCGAAAAGGGGTCGAATCAGAAATAACTGTTTTTCTTTTTTCTGTCAAATCATGCATAATCAGTGTGTACACATCATATCAAATGAGGAAGTATCGCGGTTTTCGTGACGTCGCGTAACAGACAGGTGAAGTGGGGGTGGTCGAAAAAAGTTTTTTACCAATCGTGGAGGGCTGATAGCAGAATTTAAATAGAAAAGTTTGGAATAGTCTTACGTTATAGCGCCCCAAGACTACCAGTAAAAAAGTTGCATTATCATACTATTTTGGGCGCTCGGGTACCAATATTTCTTTAGAAGTATGAAACCTTTCTTTAGGGAAACGTAATGAAAATTAAACAACTCAACGAAAATTTCACGCCAATACTCCATTAGGTACTCCGGCTTCCTCTTCCTTTTTTGCATCGGCGCAGGTAATGAGTAGGTAGTACGCGTGGAGAAAAGAAAATGACATTTACCAAACGAAAACTCCGTTTCTTACATTTGCATTAGTGGGATTGAAAGCCACAAAAGAGCACGAATGAAAAGCGAAAGAAAAAGGCCTGAATAACAAATTGTTCTGATTCCTTGGAAACAATGAACGATAACATATTGTATGTTACTTCTGAGATGCGTCGTCAATTTGCGAACGCGTCGGCGTTACTACATATTGTCACGTTTCTTCAAAGAGGACTCGGGACGTTTAGTGAGAACAGCTGGCTTCCGAAAAACAAGGCGGCAGTATCTGGCTGTCGAGGGGGCGGGGCTAGGTCGCACGCTTCTTCCTTTTCGTCCTTCCTGCCTATTCTCGTGCACTATGCCTACTACTGCAGGTGAAATTTTCCCCCTTCCTCGAATGGATAATCGGTTTGATCGTGAAGAAGTGGTGTATGAAAAAGAGGGGGGGGGGAATAAACATTGTGATTGAACAGTCACAGTGACAGGAAAGACTCATGTACATCCGTGGTGAAGCATGACGTGCAGAGTCTCAAGATCAAGAGAGGTAACCGCATTAGCTGCAAATTTGAGCAAAAACACATAAGAAGACGAGTACATGAAAAAAAAAATTATCGCGAATGCGCAACATATGGTTTCATGCGTACGGCGCGAACTATGTCAGGGCTAGAATGTTGTCTACGCCGCACTATCCGGAACGACTTCGTAGTTCACGTCACTAATGCAGTGCAGCACTTTGTATGCGCCAAAATACCCGCATAGCAACTTTTCACTTAAGGCCACGGCGGCAAACGGGAGTCCACACCTTTACTTGGTGGCCGAGTTTGTAACAAAGCTGTCTGTGGCTCTGTGGCGGATGTTAAAACGCCGAAGACGCTTGTGCTCTGCAGACCGATGTGCAGCCGCACAAGTTCGCGAGCTTCCTCAGCGCGCTGAGTAAATTATTCGGCGTACGTAGTTAGGCGCTCGTCGTCTCTACACGGAAGCATAGCACCCAGCTTCATCTGAACTTCGCGGCCGTAAAGAAGAAGAAATGGAGTAAAGCGCGCTGTTTCTTGTACGGCGGTATTATGCGCGAAGGACACATACTGCAAAATATATGTTTTGTACTGGACGTCAATATACATAGAGATCAATATCAGTGATGGTCTTGTTTAATCGCTCCGTAAGTCTGTTGGACTGCGGATGGTACGCATTCATCTTTCGATGCCTGGTGTTGCTCAATTGAAAATTTTGGTCCGTGAGCTGTGCTGTGAACGCCGTTCCTCTGTCTGTGATTACAGTGGCCGGGGCACCATGGCGCAATACAATGTGGCACATGAAGAACTGCGCTACTTCAGAAGCCGTGGCACGTGGTAGCGCCTCTGTCTCGTCATGGCGGGTTAAATAGTCGTCGCGGCAATCAGCCACTTGTTACCGTCGGTTGACAGAGGGAAAGGCCCAAGAATGCCCAAGCCGACTTCGTGGAATGGATTATGAGGTGGTTCGAAGGCTCGCAATAACCCGGCTGGGTTCATGGGTGGTGACTTTACCCACTGACATTCGCGGCAGCCTTTGACATACCGTTTGACGCTTGACGAAAGCCCGGGCCAGTAATATATCTCGCGCACCCTGGTAAGCGTTCGTGAGGAGCCTAAGTGGCCAGGTGTGGGCTCGTCATGGCAAGCGAAAAGAATATCATCCCGCAAGTCCTTTGGAACCAGCAGGAGTAAGCGCGCTGTCACGTAGACATAAGGACCTGCATACACGACATAGATGGCGTGGAGTGGTTGTTGGGCAGCGCTCTAATTGGTCAATGATACAATGAATTTCAGTGTCGTCATGCTGTCGTCAAATCAAGTCCGACGCAGTAATGGCGCCCAAGGAGCCGTCATTGTTCTCTGACTCTCGAGTGACAGATTCGGCGGATGCACGCGACAATGTGTCAGCGTCTTCATGCTTGTGGCCAGACTTGTCAGCGATGGTGACGTCAAACTCGTGTAGCCGCAAGCTCCACCGTGGCAGTTGTCCTGAACGATCGCGTATGTTTGCCAACCAACATAGGGCATGGTGGTTTGTCAACATTTTGAAGGGACGGCCGTAGAGATAAGGACGAAACTTCGTGATCGGCCAAACAACCACCAGATTCTTTTTTTTGTGGTAGAATAGTTCGTCTCGACCCGGGACAGCGAGCGGCTAGCATAATCTATTAATATTTTAATGTTGTCTAGACGTTGGACGAGTAGTGCGCCAAAACCCATGTTACTGGCTTCAGTATGCGCCTCGGTGTCAGCATCATCGTCAAAATGTTCCAGGACGGGTACTGACTCCATGCGCTCTCGTAGTTCCGCGAAGGCCGTCTGTTGCTCATTCCTCCAGGCAAATGGAGTGTCATCTCTTGTAAGGAGAATCAGGGGTTGCATTATCTTTTTGAACTTTTCAATGAAACGGCGATAATACGCACACAAGCCTACGAAATGCCGCACGGCCTTCTTGTCGGCCGGAAAAGGAATCGTTGCTACTGCGACAAGCTTGTCGGAACCGGGTAGAACTCATCTGGCGCATACGACGCGTCCGAAAAACTAGAGCTCTTCGTAACCAAAGTGGCACTTTTCCGGTTTAAAACTGAAATCAGTCGATCGGATCACTTCTAGCACATTCCGTAGGCGATGAAGATGTTGCTCAAATGTTTCAGAAAAGACTACTGCGTCATCGAGATACATGAGGCAAGTCTGCCACTTCAGTCCAGTGAGGACGATGTCAATCATGCGCTGGAAAGCAACTGGGGCTGAACACAAGCCGAAAATGAGCACTCGAAATGCGTAGAGGCCGTCGGAATCATAAAGCCAGTCTTCTCGCAGTTTCGTTCATCTAGCTCGATCTGCCAATGCCTTCTTTTGAAATCGGACGACGAAAAATACTGGGCGCGTCGCAGTCTGTCTAACGAGTCGTCGATACGTGGCAGTGGGTATAAGTCCTTTCTAGTTGCGTTGTTCAGCTTCCGGTAGTCAATGCAAAAGCGTAGCGTTCCGTCTTTCTTTTAGACAAGAACGACCGATGACGACCATTAACTCTTGGAAGGTTCGATAACGACATCTGCAAGCATCTCTTTTACTTGCGTACGAATCGCTTCTCGTTCTTTCGCTTACACGCGATAGGGCTGCTGGTGTATCCGACGCGCCTCGTCGCATAGGATGATCCTGTGCCTTGTGATTGAAGTCTGGCGTACCTTAGAGGAACTTGCGAAACATGCCCTGAATCGAAGCAAGAGCTTGCGCAGTGCTGCCTGGTTGTCTTTCAATAGCTCTGAATAAATGTGGATGTTAGCCAGTGACTTGTCAGGCGCCTCCACCTCGTCGGTAAACGCAATCAAAGTACCGCGGAAAACGTGGCGATGCTAGTTACTGAAGGTGGTGACAAGCAACTGGGAATGGCCGCTACCAAAAATTACGGGCCTGGACTGCAGACTTTGAGCATGCCAAACAGCTTGCCATATGTTCTACATCTTCCTTCTATCGTCATCGTCACCCATCATGCACCTCTTTCTTTCCCTCTTCCCCTTCCCCCAATGCCGAGTAGCTGGCTAGAGGAATATACCTCAGGCCGACCTCTCGGCATTTCGTGTCATTAAACTTCTTTCTCTCTCTCTCTCTAGTCCCACAAACACCTTACGCAAGTAGATGGGATAAGTTACCTTCTGCCACCCCTTCGCCTTCGCGCATTCCACCGCACTCGAGGAGGAAGCGTAACGCTTTCGGCGGAAACACGACGAATGTCTTCACCTCGGTTGTACGCATTGTTAGGCTTTATCGCGATGACCGCGTAACCATTGATCACCACGGGTATGTCGGGCGAACGCCGGCCATTCTGTTCAGCTGCAGTTGACGTCGGATTGGTGCCCGTCCTTGTTAGCGTCGATCAGAGGTCTTCAGCGTGTCGACTACTAGCGGCCTCATCCCCAAAGGTCCCTGAAGTTGGTTTTCCCGGCGGCGAATTGGCGATCTTGCGCTCGAATGTCGCTGGGGCGGTGGTGAAAATTGCCTGGCGACGGCGAGCGTGACTGTCGCCCAGTAGGCGGTGGCATGCGCTGTGGAGCCAGAATCTTCAATACCACGTGGTCGTTGGCCAGGGCTGGGTGAGGCGAATAGGACGAAAAGCCCCGCAACCCGAGCCGTCACTGGCACTGGCGCTACAATTGACCTGCTTCACCACAGTGGAAGCACAGAGGACGGCGGTCCGTGGCGCGCCAGACATCCGACTTTTGAGGGGTCATGCGTCGATCGTCAGCGTAATGCACTGGCTGCTCCGGCTGAAGCACAACAGGAGGAGCAGCAGGGGCACGCGCTGGAGGCGTGCTTTGTTCTTCGGTGTATTGTACCGGTTGACCTGGTGGAATTGCAAGCGGATGAGCGGCGTGAACAAAGAGCGGGGGATATGAAGCAGGGAGACGGATGGCTTCCGCATAGGCCGGACGGCTGTGTTCATTCAGTGCAGACGTGGAGTTATAAGAGGAAAGGTGGACCGGAGCGCTTGCTGCACTCCATCTTATGCAACACTCGCAAATAAGCTCACCATAGCCTGTGACGTGACGTAAAACTTCTGCATTTTTTCGCGCACTACGGTGCGGATGAGTTCTCGAACGTTGTCACCGGTGCTTCTAGTGGCCGTGAAAATATCTGAAGAGAATGTAGCGTTCACTTGCCGCCCGGAGAAGTTTGATCGCTGCTGAAGCGTCCCCTCCATACTTAAAGCCTCACATAAAATTTTGGCCACTTACTTCGGAGGGCTCCTCATAATACTAGCGAAGAGCTGCTCCTCCACTCCTCGCATCCGGTGACGCAACTTCTTGTCCACGGTTATTGCTGGGCCTGCTCGCCTGAAGACGCGCTTCATGTCTTCAGCGAACGTGGTAGCACTTTCGTTGGAAAGCTGGACGCGGGCCTGGATCGCTCGTTCTGCTCGTTCGCGGCGATGAGCACGGGCGTAGGTGCCTAGCAGCTGTTGGCGGAACTCAGGCCAAGACGCCAGATGCTCCTCACGGTTTTGAAAACACGTACGTGCACCATCCTCCAGGCAAAAATGACCATTTCTAAGTGTAGTCGTTTCCTCCCATTCATTGTACTCGACCCCGCGCTCAAAGTCAGCCATGCAGTCTTCGACGTCTTCTAAGACGTTGCCATGGAACGGCTGTGGAACCCGTGGGTTCTGAAGTGTGTACCTGATCGTCATCGCGCTATCCATACCAGTTGGAATCGCTGTGTTGTCTTCCGGAGGCAGTCCCCTGATCCTACGGCTGGCCCGGTGGACGGGTGTCTCGAGTGGTACTGGGCTGGTGGTTCCGCTTCCAGGAGGGGTCTGCGGCATGAGTGAGAAATACCCAGCACCTCCATCACTTTGTCACGTGACGTCAAAGAGGACGCACGACGTTTAATGAGAACAGCTGGCTCTCGAAAAACACCGTGGTGCGACCTGGCTGTCTAAAGAGCGTGGTTAGTATGCACACTTCCTCCTTCGTGTCCTTCCTGCCTCTTCTCTTGCACTGTGCCCCCTACTACAGGTGGCAATATCATG
Organism: Dermacentor albipictus; assembly: GCF_038994185.2. Classification (NCBI taxonomy): domain Eukaryota; kingdom Metazoa; phylum Arthropoda; class Arachnida; order Ixodida; family Ixodidae; genus Dermacentor; species Dermacentor albipictus. The sequence continues at coordinate 75,219,778 of NC_091822.1, forward strand.
GAGCATATAGAAATACTGCTAACGAAAAAGAAACATACGGAAACATTGGAAGCTCCCCCTCTCGCCCCTCCCTTCTGACGACCTCGGCGAGTCGGTTGCCTCAGGGCATGCGCTCTTTCTCTAAGCGCCTTCTCTCGTCTTCCAGTAGTTCCTTCGTGACTGCCATCAAGAGCGAACGCATCCACTTATTGCTCTCCTTCGTGCGTCGGGGTCAACGCAGTCAGGTTTCTATGAAACGCTCGCCTGCGGTGTATTAGATTAGAGCGCAGGTCTTACGAGCCGGTTTCTACGGCGAGTGTCGGCGGCGGCGGCGTTAGCTGCGTAACCGAGCGAACAAACACAGTGAAAGATGAACGAGCGAAGGCGGAGCGGGATATGAAAGTTGCGAGCCGCGAGCGGCGGAGACCAATGAGAGCGGTCACTTCAGTCACGTGCGCATGCGAAATTGTTGTCATGCGGACCTTCCCACCAGCGAGTTTCGTACTATCGTCTGCTAACGTAGGGTCTCGCTCGCGCGTGTTTGCTTTGCTTGGTTTGGTACACTCTTAGGCAAAGTTACACCCTTTGGCTTGCCCCTTCTGCCACACAACGATAATCGTTATGTGCCTTGATGCGTTTCCTTGCTTTAACGCTGCGAGCCCGGTACTTTCAAGTAGCGAACGGCACGTGCGTTATCAGCATAGAACAGTTTACACCCTTTGGTGGGCCTCTTCTGGTAACGCGCGGGCCCTTCGTTACTGGAAAGTTCGGTGCTTGCAGCGTTAAAGAAAGGAAACGCATCAAGGCAGATAGCGATTATTGTTGTGTGGCAGAAGGACCAAGCCCAAGGGTGTAACTTTGCCGAAGAGTGTATCATTCACGCTTGTTTTGATTGTCATCGTTTGCGGCTTTAGAAATCTGATTGTATGCGCGACGCTAATTGTTTATTACCTTCCGGAAGCCACGCGGGCACCAGCGATTACACTGGAACCTTCGATGAGTCATGTATAAAATCCGACATCCTTGACCCACAGATCAGATTGCCGACGATCGCCACTTTGCCCGTCGCTATCGTTGTGCTTGAGTGCTACGTGTTTCGCTGGGCCAATAAGGAGCCCAATAAGGAGTTTAATATGGAAATCACAGTTTCGGCAGTGTGTCGTTTTTCACCGCTACTGCCACGTGAAAATGTAATCATGAGACAAAATAGCGCCAGGCAGTTCTTTCTGAGCAATGAACGATGCAACCGGTGGAAGTGCTTCGTCTGCCACAGCTGCTAAACTAGTTACCTGACCAGAGGCTCAGCGCTGCCACCGGTAGGACCCTTCGATAAGAATCACATGCTTTGCCACAACACAGTGAGACTTTGCATTAGCGAGTATTGTAATCGTCGTTGAATTTTTTTTTATTTAGGCCCATCTGCTTTAATATGTTATCATTTGAACGTGTTGCGATTTGTGCCGTTTTGATTGTAGAATTTTTTGCACAGTTACCTCTAGATTGAAGCGACTGACAACCACTTTTAATGGTACATATTTTTTTTTGTAATGAAATGCTTATCGGCCAGAGTGCCTGATCATGAAGTGGTAACGGCGAAAACCCTGTGCAAAATCCTTTTCGTCAGGATTTTTTGCTCTGTAGTGAGGATGTACTCGCTCACAGGAAGCATGCTGAGAGCAGTGATATGTAAGCGCGATAGCGATTATACGCCGGCATCAATAGGAAGCAGTCGACAAGTGCAGCCGTAGTTGGCAGAAAGTATTATTTTGTTTATCAAGCCAATATTACTGCGATACATGTCTTACGAAGTGGTAAAGAGAGAGAGAGCAAATGATAAAGGAAAGGTAGGGAGGTTAACCAGGACTGAGCCCGGTTGGCTACCCTTCACTGGGAAAAGGGAAAAGGGGACGGAAAGATTAAAAGAAGAAGAGAAAGTCCACTGGGGATATCGTTCGGTCACTCAGTCCGGATCACAGACGCTGACTCAGTCCAGTAGCCTTCAAATATCGCGGCAGAGCTTTTGTGGCCTTTTGTAGCTGCGATATGCGAAGCCATGGTCCCAAGATCTTCAAGGTGAACGGTGTTGTATCTAGCTGATTGAGAGCTGTGCAGAGGTCATGTCTTTCGTTTTAAAAAGATGGGCAGTAGCACAGTAGATGTTCTATAGTTTCCTCGGTACCGCAGCCATTACAGTCGGCGAAGTGGTAAAGAATTTCTACAGCAACAGCGACGTGGTTTCGCGGTTTGTGTCAAACTACTTTGCTCGTTAATCAGTCAATAGCGTTTTTTTCTTTCAGGCCAAGCTAAGTTCTGGAAAGCGAAACAATGAAACACGCAGTTCTGCATTTTGCCGTAGCAACGCGTCCGCTAACATTGTATGCTTGCACCCACTTACGCCATACCTAGTCAAAGGCACCTTCTATTTCACAGGGAGGCCACACATGTATTGGTACTTACTCGCAAACTCGCGCACGTACAACAGCATGTACGCGGCTGGTCAGCGGGGATTTTCTTTACATCATAGTACGCATCAAATAAAGTGCAAGTGTCTAACGTTATACGAACTGCAAATTTAGGCACTTAGTATGCTGTCTCAGGCACTTAGTATGCAGGAGACTTCCGCACAGTGATCTCGTATACTACATCCAAAGTACCGAGATTTCACCGCCAAGCCGCACCACTTACTGGATTTTGAGACTTCCTTTGCCAGTTTAAAATTAAAATTGTTACTTGAATTGCGAACGGTGTGTTGGATGCTATCTCTATAAACCTTGCTAACTTCATTTCCTTCAACATCTCGCAACACATTTTGGCCAGGTGTCAGTCCCTTTAAGGGAACCTCAAGGGACCACGCAAATCAGTTCTGCTTATCAAAAGTTCCATTCCCCGCGAGATGCAGCTTAGGGAAACACAAGGTGTCCATTTGGAGGGGCATATATTTTATTGTCAACTGCAGAATATAAATACAGCACATCTGAGTAATGAAAATCTTCCTAAACTGTTTCTATTTCCTCGCAACCGCTGTATAGAGCCAGCAGGTCAAAATTTAATAGAAACAACATCAGTCATATCGTAAAAAAAAGTACCCCCCTTTTAGGGAAGCAAATACTATCGAAATCGTCAATAACTTTCAAGCTCTTTTCAACCGTAAGCCTACCGTGCCGGCGTTTCTGTGCTGCCATCGAAAGCGCTAAGCTAACTGATGGTCCTCCGACGTTGCCCACATGGCCGCAACCATCGTGGAGCCACGCTAACCATGGTAGAGTGGCTAATCACGATGCCAACAGAAGGCAGCAAGGCCACCTTGGCGATCACGACTGGAGAAAAAACACGAAAAGAGGAGGCGGAAACGTTGATGTATGCCCGGATACCACTGAAATTATCTGGACAGTTTCAATTTCAAAAATATTTTTATCTCCATTTATCCGGAGTTAAAGAAAAGTGGTCCCATTTACCGAACTTGTATTTTTGCTTTTGCGTTGATGCAGAACCCAAACAACCATAAGGTTGTTCTAGCGTTAAGCAGTTTTCCGTTTACGCGAGATCACTTTATTTAAAAAATGAAAATATGGGATTTTACGTGCCAAAACCAAGATCTGATTTTGAGACACGTCGTATTGGGGGAACTCCGGGGAAAACAGGTGTTTTCGCCTTCCACACCTATTGAAATGCGACTACTGAGGCTGGCATTCGATCCCGGGACCTGTGCTTAGCAGCCCAACAACCTAGCCACTAAGCAACAAAGGCGGGTTTTCTGTTTATCGTCATTCGACTGCGTGTGCTGTATGTTGTAGTCAGGAGCCAGCAATGTTCGTCGTCGTAAATTTAAAGCTTTTCTTTTAAGGTATATTTTATTTCAGAGGTCGTGCATATTGCTCCTCGTGTTAGTGCTGCTAATGTACCTTTCGCACTACCGATGTTTGATATTAGTAGAGATCAATACACGCATGAAGGCATGAAGCCAACCTCTGCAACAACTTTCGCCCTAAATGAGATAAAAAAAGTCATGTATTTGTACAAATTCTTGCTAAATACTGATGTTAACTAGTTCGCTAGTATCATATTTGCAAAGATAAATTTTGTTTGCATTATGAAATTGTGCAAAAATTTTATTTAATTTCAGGGCTCCTTTTAAAATATTCCTTCTGCCATGGTCACGGTATACAAGACACTCCTGACCGGAGGGAGGCAATAAGTGGGGCAAGTTGTCAGGCTGAAAGAGGCATATAACACAAGCGTATGCACACCTTTGCAAAATTGAAGGTCTACTGCTGCGACGACAACTTCGTTCCCATTTTCGACCGTTGCGAAATGTTGCATATGCACAGCCTACAGCCGATGGGTAAAAATAACGAAAACTTTAACATTCAAAAGCTTCGCAGTATGTGCGTCAGTGCCCGTTTTGCTGGCGCTTAAAAGTTAGATTGCCATAATCTGCTGTGACGTTTTTCAAGAGCGCTGCAATATGTGGGCGTGTGGCATTTTATCAATGAAATTTACTTCTAAATGGGCGATATGACGCCTTGCACTTTTGGCACACGCCTGGTTTTGCAGCGTGCTTATTAAACTATAAATTTTATTTTAAATAAAATGCTACGAGAGTAGTTGTAGTGGTTTTCATGCAGAGGAGTTGCTAGGTGAGCCGAATATAACTTGGCGTAATATGAGAAGCTTCAGGAGAATAATAAGTAAAAGAAAACTGTAACAACTTTTTTTGTAGAATCTGAGGGGAGAGGCACTTGTTTATATAGAAAACTTGGGTGGACAGAAAGTTATTTATTTATTTATTTGCTTTCATACCCACAGCGCCATTTAGGCATTACAGTGGGGGGTTACATACATCAATGTAAACAGCTTATGGCATCGACTAAACAGCATTAAACTATACAAAACAATGAAAGAAAAAAAGAGAAGAAAAAAACCGCAACAACGACATGACAAAAATGGTACATCAGGATATCAATGTACAGCACGCAGGAAACGGCATCATACAATTAAGTAATAAAGCACTATATAATGATAGCAAACTCTGCAATTACTGTATACTGTAAAATAAAGAAGAAAGTTTCAAAGAGCATTTGCAAAATGTTCATTATTAAGTATACTAACTACGGCAGCAGGCAGTCGATTCCATTCTAAAATGGCTCTGAAATTGTAATACACTGGCACTTTTTGGAACTCTCGAAGACGCACCTAATTTGAGATATTTGGCATACAATTTTAACGGTCAATCCAGCCAACGTAGTACTCGAAAGCACCACGAGTGCAGGAAAGGCAGCCCGCCGCCAAGAAAGCGCGTAAGGATGTTTTTTTGTCAATTTGGTTTGCCTTAAACTGTGACTGCTTCTAATCTTGCCGTCTGGATAACTGCGCCAACGTTGCAATGAAAAAGATTATTAACACAGTCTCGTTGTTTTTATTCGGAAACCCAGAGGCGCTGACGCGGATGTTTAAAGGGGGGGAGGTGTTACAGAGCCCCTCCCAGGCGGTGCTGAAATCAAGTAGCCCCCGCCCCTAAAGTTTCATTACCAGAGTTTCGTCAACCACATCATTCGAGGCTTTTTTTGAGCTGCTTCTATCTTCTTACTTAAAATTTTGTTTTTTTGCATAGGTTGCTGCATCATTGTTGGCGCTGGCGTGCGCGGCTTTTAATTGCTATTTTCGCTTTATTTCTGCAAATTCTCACAATAAGATGACAAGCGCATTAGAAGCACCAGTGCCCGTTGCCTCATCCATATTTTTTACTTCAATGTTGTTTTAAATTTCTACTGTAAACACCATGCACATACACAATATATTTAAATATATACACAGAACAATGTTTATTATACTTTGGAAAGAGAAGGGGGCTGCCAATGAAGAATTATTTCTTAAAGTGTCGATAACCTGTGGCTTGAGAATCAATATGTCGGTGCATGTTCATCTCGGGTCACATAGTTTTACGTGCTGTTTTGACCCTAGAAAAAAAAAACTCCTGACTTCAGTGACCGTTTGGCAGAGCCCCTTATCAACGGCGTGTGAAATGCGCGTGGACGCGACATGTCCCAGCATTGCTTCAATTTCTAGCAAGCAATGCTAACGAGTAAAGTAAAAAAAAGACAGCTCCTGTAAGGATTTACATTTATTAAGAATACAAATATTGGCAGTTGCGTGCAGAGGTCATAAAAACATACAGGCTTTCCCAACTACCACGCACCAAGAGTTTAAAAAATAGCAATTGCAGTACTCGAAGAAAACCTAATGCACGTCGTTTCCGGCGCCCTTTACTAGCCGCCAGTAATTTTTCGGTTACTGTGATATAATATCGAAATTTTAATTAATTATCTAACTCGAGACGCACTGTCCTATCACAGTCTCAACGAGGTGTTTGAAGGCACATGCAAGAGACATCTAACTGCGGTATTTTCGGCAATGAATTACCTGCGTAATATTTTTTTTCTCACTGAAAAAGAAACCTTCCAAAATATGATAAATACCACATGACTGCGTGCCCACCCGCTTCATAAAGCAATACGCTTGGCACGGCATACTTAGCTTCAATCGCGCTGCGCCTCCTATTGTTTTACTTCCTCCATACGAATAATAAGCGTGACGTAGAAATGAGAGGAAGAAATAGCTGCGAAGTCGCGAGACCTCCTATTGGTACTTCCTCCGTACCATTAGCAAGGTGATACCATGTGTCTACGTGTTTGCGACAGGCAAAGCAGTGGCTTTAAATCAGCTTGTTTGAGGGCGCTGCTTTAGGAGGTGGATGGGAGCGCAGTCACGTGCTATACTTCGTATTTCGTGAGCTTTCTTTACCAGTCTGAAAAAATTAGTAGAATATAAGTCCGTCGCTGAAAATACTGTAGTGAGATATCACTTGTGAATATCTGCACATTCATCATTGACACTGTACTAATTTGGACAGAACTTCTCTGGTTAGATAAGTAAAACCAATTAACTAATTAAATCTCAGTAAGAAAAAATACTGGCGGCTGCTTCACTGTATTGCAAACAATATGCACTATAGTTTGTTCGAGTAACGCAATTCCTCATTTTTAAAAGCTTGGTGCGTTATAGATGGGACAGCCTGGACACTTGGTAACCGAAATGAGGCCAAAGGATTCACTGGAAATCAGAATCAATAGCAGACATGTGCCGCAGCACTTATACTCGAACTCACCGTATAAACAAAAAACAAGAAAAAAAAACAACAGAGGGGTTGCAGTATCTCCGGAAAGGCAAAACAGTATTAGGGATAGTGAGGTATGAGAAAATTGCACGAAGGAACGTTACACCACCTAGAGATGCCAGAATCTTGGAGGTGCGAGAGGACTCAGGCTGTGATATTAAACTATAATGTCTTCCAAATACCCATATAAGGCCGTCACTTCAGGGAACACGTCTTCGAGGTGACACCAAGTTTCTTGAAGCAGAGCTAATACAGTATACATACATATATATATATATATATATATATATATATATATATATATATATATATATATATATATATATATATATATATATATATATATGCCCGACATTCTATAAGGCGATGTTATCACGATTTGATGGAAAATGCACACTGGTGATGACAGTTGATTTATATATATATATATATATATATATATATATATATATATATATATATATGTAGTATGGGGTCCTAAAAGCTGGTCGGGCCCTTACCCCACCACCTCCCCCTATTAATAAGAACTTTCCACCTCTGCGGGAACGCATGTTATCAGCGGCACAGTACGGTAACCTCGCCTTCAAAATGCTTTGCAAAAACTCCCCGTTCGCTGTACTCTCAGCCGTCTCATGAGGAAGTTCTAAAAAAAAAACACTTGCAATGTTCGCATTACGAGTAAGCATTGCTGCATGCCAGCGTCATGTCTTTCCTTCTGTGTCGTTGCCTTGCACGCTGTCATTAGTTTTGCCCTGAGCTATGATCGTTTACCTACAGCGCGAACAAATCAGACGAAACACAAAGGAAACACTACAATACACACGAGCGCTCACATAGCAATTGTATGGTGTTGTCTTACTTGTGCCTAAGGTCTGATTTGTTTTCACTGTACGGACGCACATGCAGTTGTACCGACTCACCGAATGTACTACCGATTCTTCACGAATTTAAACCTCGCCCAAGCGTCCACACGTTTTTCCTCATTTCTCTAAGCCAATGAAGTACCAGATAACGTCCGACAGCCTCATCAGAGAATTCATCTACGCTGACTTATGCAGTCGGCTTCAGGCGTCGAGCATTGCCAGAATCAGCTTTTCGAGATGGCCTTTCCACATCATAACATTCAACAGCACCTTGTGCAGCATGGCAGGCCTGATTGCTAGGTTTCACCTGCACTAGAAAGCAGCTTGGGACTAAGCGAAGGACCGGAGGTTGATTGTGGAGTTGATGAGGTGGACCTTAGGCAAATATTACGTTAGGAGGCACCAAATGTTTTCCCTATGTTTGTTGCAGAAAATATAGCATACTCTGACGCTATTTCAAGGCTGAAAAATTCAATGCAAACATAGGGAATGCGAATGAATTCACGTGCCCGGTTGTCTACCTCAACGCTAGGCTGCAATAAATTCCCTTATTCCAACGCAATCTTGTGCAACGTTCGTGGACAAAGAAACACTCGTGTGAGTGTTAAACGCTAATTTACTTAGCTGTAACAAGGTCTTAGAGCTAACTCTGTTTTTTTTTAAATCTCCCCCTAAACAATTTTTATGGTGTGCCCCGAGCAATTGCAAACGTGTTTCATTTACTGGTGCAGCCTGACATGATTAAAAATAACAAATAAGCAAAAGCGGTAGAGAAATCTATGCATTCTAGTCCATTTGAAGGGTACTTTCTAAAATATCATTCATGCGACAAAATACAAATGCTAGAATATTAGTATGAATGATACCTTCATGAATATAGAAGGTACAGGCCGTAGTGGCTTTTAGGTCCCTTCTAAGCACAGTTCGTAGACAGCTTTGCATTCTCCAATACGTGCGAAAATGACAATGGACAAAAGTTTGCAGCAGTGCTTGGAATAGCTTCGGCGGTTCCTTTTTATCTGACTCAGAAACGTGGAAGCGGAACAACAACAAAAATGAACAATGACTGGGCCAACGTTCTGTGCATTATAAAACGTCGTTCCAGCGCACAATTGAACACGGACGAGGAGAGAAAGACAACACGAACGCCGGTGCTAATAATGCTAATCATAACCAACTATCCGAGCTGTCCATACTTAGTTCTGTGCATTGTCGGGCATAACGATATTTCGCCAAGAGAACAGGCGTTTGCTTTGTGCTATTCTTGAGACGACTGACCAAAAAGGATTCTGGGATTTTTACCCAAGAAGACCTATAAAAGGGGTGCAAAACGCTGATTGCAGCTACTTGCTGCACTCATTTCTTGGCGAGAAATTTCAAATGACCATGACCAGAGCTTTAGCTCTCGCTCTTTTGGCAGCCTTTATGATTCTAATGTGAGTATACCTTGTATTTTGGACATGAGAGAAAAAAGCTTTTAAAAAAATTCAATGCTTTTCTTACGGTGTTACTCTTCCGATGTTCAATATTATCGCAGGAAAATCGCAAAACCATAAATTTTAATGCTTTCAAGGTCCGCAAGATTGAAATTTAGCAGCTCTTAGAGATCTGTAATAAGCAGCGCTACTTGATGAAATTGTCAAACCATTCATATGTATGTCCTCATGGATCACCACGCTGCCAGCATGGGTAAGCTACTTGTAAGCTGCTAATTTCTTTAGATAAAGTGAAAAGCTACAAATTTACATTAATCGTCTTCGAATTGTTCTTTAGTTTGCGGCTACGCCACAGTAGACCCCACGCATATATGCAACAACATGGCACAACGTGGTCCAGCGCCATCTTCTGCATTATATGATAAGTGCTCCCAATTCAAACTGTAGGAATGACGGAAACAGAGATGTATAGAACTTTTTTCGACCAAAATCAACTTGATTCTAATTTGCAAAAAACAAACAATGAAATGGGGTACAAAAGACTTTCAACTAGGTGATATGTCTCTATAGGGCGAATGCTTTGGGAGATCATTTTCCCGGCTCACTCGTCTTTGAAAGCGGTGAAACAAAACAAGCAGGAACGGAGATCTGATCAGCACTTCTTCATGAATCGTTTATTTGGGAAGCAAAAAAAAAGACGCGCTCCACAGGTTCCCATTAGCCATTCTCCTTTCTTTTCATCGAAGCCAGTATAACTAACAGCTTTTGCGCGGGCAGGAATAGAGTGACGAAGCTCGGAATAAGCGAATAACGTTGTGCAATAGATTGTTTATTTGGGCAATAAAAAAGATCTATAACCTTAATAAATCAATAACCTAGTTTTAAGACGCGTTTTTATAGACGAGTAAGCCATGTATACCTAGACACTCCAAGCCACGATGTTGTTTCAAGTTTTTTTTTGCTTTTTGACAGTAATTTATGCTCTCAATAGTCTGCCACACTCCTAGCTCAGCGTCTGTACATGGCGAATGTAAATTCTGCATGCAGCTTAAGAAAAAAAAATTAAGGGAGGAACTCCTCACTGGGGAATTGTAATATAGTGTATAGCATTCTTTGTGATCATTACTTATGAAGTCTACAGTGTGCCCTGAAACCAAAACTGCTGTATTCTTTATGAGATAAGCAACTACAAACGAATACTACTCACACTATGACGATTTCTCCAGTAAATTTCTTTTACCACCAATCTTGTGTTCGGTAAATGAAAGAAATGTTGTAGTGCATTCTTCTTGCACAATTTGCCCTCCTGCACGCTTGTCTGTGTTCCAACGCGTCCTCTTCAGAAGCTTCTCCCTGTTTTTGCGTACGCCATTCTCTGGTTGCTTGCGTTATCCGCGCATCCCTTGCCCGCGCAAGCTCTCGATTGCGTTCGAACCATGGTGGTACGAACTGCGCCTCGGTCAGGCGAAATTGAAACACGCCAAGCCTCTCAACGCGCTCGCTTGTGCTCAAACAATTCATAAGAGTGTTCTAAGCCGCTCGTTTACGCGTGGTTTTATGGCGCAATGGTTTCAACATCCGGCTTCTGCACTAGACGTCCTGTGTTCGTATCCTGCCATCGAGCAATATTAATGGCCTTTACTTAGTGTTTATAACACAGTACTTTGTTTAAGAATGTCGAGTTTACAAATCCACGAAACCATTTGAAGCCAGAAAGACGAAGTTTAGGCATAATGCATCTACTGCCCATCATTCGCACGCTGGCCGAAGAGCCCACCTAGCAGCTCCTGTAGACACTCTCTGGTTTGGGCTTTGAGAGGATGTGTGTCGTTACATGGTGGCTTTCTGACTACACGTGGCGTCGGAGGTGTGTGAGCCCAAATGAAGGTAGGCGGCTGTATGAGTGCAGAAGTTTGTTCACTCTTTATGTTAAGGGTATTGAAATACGACTGCAAAGCAGTGAATTAGGGTTTGGTTTATTATACATACTTAAGGGCCAAAGAGTGCAACAGAAGGCCGCCGAGCTGATGTACGCGGACGACATAGTGCTGCTATCGGGCAAACCGTCAGATTTACAGACACTTGCGAATATGTGTGGCAACACAGCGACCAATATAGACCTAATGTTTAGCAGAGAGAAATAAAGAATTATTATGTTTAGTGAAGAGATGAGTAATTACATGGTGTGAATTCAACAGCAAGTTGGCAAAGAGTATAAAGACGTCAAGAAATCGTTGGATTGGCGCCAAATTTCTCACGCATATTTAAGCCAATAAAGTAAGCTAAGTCGCTGCTGAAGGAAATTCTTTAAATCTCGGTTTGAGTGGGAACCTAACTTGGGCATGCGGGAGGGGAGGCGAGCACGCTTCCCTGACGCCAAGGCACCTCCGTGGTTCTGGCTGACTGAAGGTGTGCCTAGTGCTTGCATCACTGCACACGTCACGCCGCAGCCATCCGAATGACTAAGCATGTGACGTAGTGCGTGCGTCGTTGCGCATATGACGGCGCAGTCAATAGCGAGACGGTGGCGTCACGTCATGAGTGTATGAAATGAGTGTATAAAAAAATTGGAGGACGCTTAAGCTTCGCCTTCAAGAGTGGGACGCGACAGCGTTCCCGTCGACCCGCCAAGGGGTATAAGACAATGCGCTACGGCACAGCAATCACTTACGATGCGCCCCGCATCGGACTTAGCGCCCACCTATCACGCGGTGAGCGTCAAGCAACGCAGCGTTCGGCGCGGCGACGAAACGTGCGCCTGAGCGAACGAAACGAACCAAAGAACTCGGTGTCTCGGAGGGGAAACGATCTACGCCGCCAGAGAGATAGATAGTAATCTAAACCGGAAGCACGGCGAAGCGTCGTCAGGGGAGAGGGAGTCCCGCGACGCGCCTGGCAGCGGTCCCAATGCGCGCGCGGCGCTCCTCCTGTCGGGGCAGCGCCGTACATTGAGAGGAGGGGGTCTTCTGTGTTTGCCGCAAGATGGCTCTGCGTGTGCGGAAAGCGCAGAAGAAATGCAGCGGAAACGCACTTCGCAACTCGTGTAATTGTGACTTCTGTACGTTACATGTTCATAATTACCGATATACACCGCAGTATAACTTTCCACGGCTCGTTTCGAAGGCAACACCGCATTCACTAGAGGCGCGTTTGCACCGCTTGGAAGCATCGAACTCGTGGCTGAGTGGTAGCGTCTCCGTCTCACACTCCGGAGACCTGGGTTCGATTCCCACCGGGCCAATCTTGGAAGTTGCTTTTTATTTATGAAGCGCCTGCCGTGATTTATCGCTCACGGTCAACGCCGCCGACGCCGACACCCGACGCCGACGACACCGGCTTTTCTGCGACACGAGCTCCTTAACGCTATCGCGTTAATACAAAACCAGCAATGTCCAGTTGAACGCCGCTGAGCATTCGTGCGAGTTATGAACTCCTCGCGGCTTAGCGAGCACATTGAGATGCTTTGCAGGTTTTCACTTGGCCTCACCGAGAATCATTAAAAATTAGCGCGTTCATGGCATTCCAAGGTCTATAAACGGCATAATCCTTTCGCATTCCAACGCGCAAGCCTTCTTAAGTGTTGCTGCCGAATGCTTTGTTTTGTCCATTGCGCTGTCAAAGGCGCCTGCCGCGGGACACCCAGTGGGCACTTTCACCGGTTGCGACTAATATTACTTTCAGGGCACCGGAAAGCAAATGCCGGCTATATATATATATATATATATATATTATAAAGGAGGTTTATTAGGGTTCGCAGCGGCCGCCGGTTCTACGATGCACCGAGCACAGTCCCCGAGCTCGAGCTTCTGCTGCGCGCTTGATGCTGCCGATGCAGCTGACCCAGCGCGCATTTTCGTTATCTTCCTTACAATGGCCCCGCGGAAATAAAGGAGCCATCCTGGCGACTTAGAGTTCTGGAAGGACGGTAGAATCATGATACGGCTTGAGACGCTGAACGTGAATGACTTCGCGGTTACGACGCCGCATGTCGGACGGCGGCGTTAGCGGCTCAATCAGGTAATTCACGGGTGATGTTCTCTCGGGAACGCGGTATGGCCCGTCGTACTTCGGAAGGAGTTTTGAAGCGAGCCCAGGCGTGCGGTGTGGCACTAACAACCAGACGATAGCGCCCGGGAGAAAAGTGGGAGTCGAGTTCTGGGCATCGTGAAGGGCCTTTTGACGGTTCTGGTCGTCCGAGGTGAATCGGCGGGCCAGCTGGCGACATTCCTCGGTGTGTCTGGCGGCTTCCGAGATCGGCAGGCATTCGGATGGGTCTGGCCGGTAGGGCAGAATGGTGTCGATTGTGTGCGAAGGATGACGGCCGTAAAGAAGGTAAAAGGGTGAGAATCCGGTAGTGGCCTGAGTCGCGGTGTTGTAGGCATAGGTGACAAACGGAAGAACGAGGTCCCAATTAGAGTGATCAGGTGAAACATACATGGCGAGCATGTCACCAAGAGTTCGATTAAAGCGTTCCGTGGTACCGTTCGTCTGTGGGTGATAAGCAGTGCATTTACGATGAACAATAGCGCATTCAGCAAGCAGTTGTTCGATGACTTCAGATAAGAAGGCGCGGCCTCTGTCGCTTAAAAGTTCACGTGGACCTCCATGACGAAGGAGAAAACGGTGAACTATGAAATTGGCGACCTCTTGCGCTGTTGCATTTGGTAGAGCAGCGGTCTCCGCATAACGGGTTAAGTGGTCGGCCGCAACGATTATCCACCTGTTGCCGGTAGGAGTCAACGGAAGTGGCCCGTAGAGATCTATGCCCACGCGATCAAAGGGTCGGGATGGGCATTGCAGAGGCTGGAGTTCACCGGCGGAGTTGTGTGGTGGCGCTTTACGGCGTTGGCACTCACGACAAGAACGGACGAACGTTCGAACGAAATTGTACATTCCCCGCCAGTAATAGCGGTGTCGAAGTCTTTCGTAGGTTTTGAAGACTCCCGCGTGGCCACACTGAGGGTCGACGTGGAACGAGGAGCAGAGCTCTGATCGCAAGGTTCTCGGAATGACGAGTAACCAGGTGCGTCCCTCTGGGGCATAGTTGCGTCGATATAGTAGCTGGTCTTGAATCGCAAAATGAGGAAGTTGGCGCCGAAGCGTACGTGACGCTGGAACTTTCGACGTATCCGAGAGAAGGTCGAGCAGAGATGCAGTCCAGGGATCATTACGCTGTGCAGCAGCGATAGTGTCAACGTCTAGAGAGGATAGTGTACACTCGCAGGCGGAGTCGTCACGGGCCTTCGGGGGAAGCCGCGATCGGGATAGCGCGTCAGCGTCGGAGTGCTTTCGCCCGGAACGGTAAACCACGCGGATGTCATATGCTTGGATTCGCAATGCCCAGCGGGCAAGACGGCCGGATGGATCTTTGAGTGTCGACAGCCAACATAGTGCGTGGTGGTCGGTCACTACGTCAAATGATCGGCCGTATAAATATGGGCGAAACTTGCCAAGCGCCCACACAATGGCCAAACACTCCTTTTCTGTAACGCTGTAATTGGTTTCCGCCTTGGTTAACGTGCGACTCGCGTATGCGACGACGTATTCTGTGTGGCCAGGTTGACGCTGTTCCAACACAGCGCCAAGGCCCACACCGCTGGCATCGGTATGGATTTCGGTTGGTGCTTGAGGGTCAAAATGGCGAAGAATGGGTGGCGTCGTGAGAAGACGGCGCAAGGTTGCGAAGGCGTCGTCACACTCTGGAGACCATCATGAGAGATCTCTAGCGCCACCAAGGATCTGCGTGAGAGGCGATATAATTGACGCAAAGTTTCGAACGAATCGTCGGAAGTAAGAGCAGAGGCCGATAAAACTGCGTAGCTCTTTCATTGTGGTAGGTTTTGGGAACGCAGTAACAGCACGTAGCTTCTCCGGATCCGGGCGAATGCCTTCCTTTGACACGACATGGCCTAAAATTGTGAGCTGACGAACAGCAAACCTACACTTCTTCAGGTTAAGTTGCAACCCGGCGTTGGTCACGCAAGTGAGTACGTGCTGGAGACGGAGCAGATGCGCTGCGAAATCAGGGGCGAACACCACAATATCGTCAAGATAGCAAAGACAGATTTTCCATTCGAGGCCACGTAGAACATTATCCATCATCCTTTCGAACGTAGCAGGAGCGTTGCAAAGTCCGAAAGGCATGACGGTGAATTCATACAAGCCGTCTGGTGTAACAAAGGTAGTTTTCGGGCGATCGGCCTCTGCCATCGGAACCTGCCAGTAGCCTGACCGCAAATCCAGCGAAGAAAAGAACTCGGCTCCCTGTAAACAGTCCAAAGCATCATCGATGCGTGGTAATGGGTAGACGTCCTTCAGCGTGATCTTGTTCAAGCGTCGAAAATCAACACAGAAGCGGATGGAGCCGTCTTTTTTTGGGAAGAGGACCACGGGAGAGGCCCATGGGCTTTGGGAAGGTTGAATGACGCCTCGACGGAGCATGTCATCGACCTGGTCTGCAATGACGCGACGTTCCGTAGCGGACAAGCGATATGGTCTTTGTCGCAGCGGTGAGTGAGAGCCAGTGTCGATGTAATGCTCGACCGTCGATGTGCGGCCAAGAGACGGTTGCGCAACGTCGAAAGAACGGCGGAAGTGCTGAAGGAGGGCGAGAAGTTGAGATCGCTGCGAATGCGGCAGATCTTCGGCGATGAATGGGCTGAAGACACCAGTGCATGTTGAGTCGGGTACGGAGAGGGCACTCAGTTCATGGACGGTAGTAGCAGGCGCTTCGTCGAGGACGGAGACAATTCGTGTTGAATCGACTGACTCGACGTAACCAAGGCATTCGCGGCGGAGCAGTGATAGCGGCGATGAAAGATGATTGTAAATGGGCATCGTGCTGACACCGGCGGCAAGGTCAAGAGCTGCAAAGGGCAAAGGAAGCGCTTTTCGGCTAACAAAGTGATGAGAGGGCATGAAGAAGACCGTCCCGTCGGATATGATACTACAGAAGACTTGTACGAATGCTGAAGAGCGCGGAGGAATACAGGTGTCTTCTTTCACGACAATTTTAGCGGCAGGATGAGCATCGACGGAGGCCAGGTCGCCAAGGTGGAAAAGTTCAATCTCAGCCCGAGCGCAATTGATGATGGCGTTGTGGCGTGAGAGAAAATCCCATCCTAGAATAACGGCGTGGGAGCACGATGAAAGAATATGAATTCAATCGTGTACAAAACGTCCTGTATGGTCACACGGGCAGTACACGGGCAGTACAAGCAGCGGTAGGGCGAATGGGTTGAGCACTCGCCGTTCGGAGCGACAATCGAGACAGAGACGTCGTCACTTTACGAAGCGAACGGCAAAATCCTGCATCCATAACTGAAATAGCGGCACCGGTATCGACTAAGGCGACTGTAGCGACATCTTCGATAAACACATCAATGACATTAGAAGGTAAAGGAGGAGGACTTCGGCATGTCGACACTTGCGCAGTTCTTGCCTCAGGAACTGCGTCGTCTAGTTTCCTTCTTCATTAGAGACGGGTCGTCGACGCATAGAGGAAAGCGATCGACGACGTGGGGAGGGTGACCGGAGGCGTTCGAAGCGAGGACGTCGATCAGTCGGGGAGCGAGCTGGAGGTTGGCCGAAGGGTTCGTAAGGCGCATTTGCATCAGGCGGCACATAGGGCGCCCGGCGATCGTCGTCGAACGCCTGCGATCGGCGGCGGCAGAACCTTGCGACATGACCGGGACACCAACATGCGAAGCATATAGGGCGATTGTCCGGCGTACGCCACGGGTTAGCGACGGCAGTGGTGGTCCAGGGGACGGGAGGGGGAGGGCGGTGCACAGGCTGCTGGTAGCGACGCACGGGCATACTGCGAGGGGCCATTGCAGCAACCGTAGCATAAGTGACTGGTGTAGTCACGACATCCTGCTGGTGAACAGCCGGCAGCGCTTCCGCGACCGCTTCATGGATCACGTTACGGATATGGGACGGCAAAGTGCTGGCAGACTCCTGAGTGACGGACACCAGAAATAGCTGTCGTGCGACTTCTTCGCGAACGAAATCCTTGATTTGCGTTATCAGGGAGGCGTGTTCTGGGCCGGTGGTAAGGCTGCAGAGGGATGCCGCATTTGGCGTGGGATGTCGCCTTGTCAGAGCTCGCTGCTTACGCAATTCATCATAGCTCTGGCACAAGCTGATGACGTCGCCAACAGTGCGCGGGTCCTTGGCCAGAAGCATTTGGAACGCGTCATCGTCGATTCCCTTCATGACGTGCTTGATCTTTTCCGCTTCCGTCATGGCAGCGTTCACGCGCCTGCACAAATCGAGAACGTCTTCTATGTAGCTGGTGAATGTCTCACCCGTGTCCTGTGCGCGTGTACGCAAACGCTGCTCGGCTCGGAGTTTCCTGACGGCGGGTCGGTCAAATACTTCTGTGATGGACGTCTTGAGCGCCGAGCACGTTCGGATATCCCTTTCATGATTTCTAAACCAGAGACTGGCCACGCCCGCGAGGTAGAATGAGACGTAAGCCAGCTTGTCCGAGTCGTTCCATTTGTTGTGAACGCTCACCCGTTCGTAGGACGACAGCCACTCTTCAACGTCGTTGTCTTCGGTTCCGCTGAAGATGGGAGGCTCCCGCTGGCGAATGGTGCCAGCGCAAGGGACGGGTGGCGATGGAAGAGTCTGCTGGTCGGCGTCCGGCATGGCGGAGGGTAGCGTCCGAGAACGGAGTTCCAGGATGGTAGAGTGGAACGTTACCCCGCACGGCTCCACCAATTATAAAGGAGATTTATTAGGGTTCGCAGCGGCCGCCGGTTCTACGATGCACCGAGCACAGTCCCCGAGCTCGAGCTTTTGCTGCTGACCCAGTGCGCATGTTCGTTGTCTTCCTTACAATATATATATATATATATTGTCGCAACCTATTAGGAGACGGGGAAGCCGGCGTAGAGGACGTGTAAAAGCACTTTTATGAGAGCAGTCAACGCGACGTCGTTGTCGTCTCTGTTTTTCCACTCGCGCGCCACTTCAGCGTCGTTCTCATCGCCTGGCACATACCCGCGGCGACCATATAGGATGTGGCATTTGCCCCCCCCTTTGAAAAAAAAAAGGCATCGTCCCGATGCACTAACCGCCGAAGGCTGTGCACAGACGGTGCAAAGTGGAGGTCACGAGCAAATGTAGGGCTTCATACGAAGCACGTGCACAACCTCGGGCAGATGCCGCCGGCGTTTGGAGCAGTTATGGCTGTCGGGGACAACTTCATAATTCACATCGCTGATGCGGCGCAGAACTGTGTACGGGCCGAAGTATCTTCGCAGGAGCTTCTCAGACAGCCCCCGCCGACGAATCGGAGTCCAGATCCACACCTGGTCACCGACGTTGTATGTGACGGGTCTGTGCCGAAGATTGTAGTGTCGGGCATCGTATTCCTGTCGTTCTTGGATTCGCAAACGCGCAAGCTGCCTGGCTTCCTCTGCGCGTTGCGTAAACTCGTCGGCACCAGTCTCGTCGTCACCGCACTCGTGTGGCAGCATTGCGTCCAACATTGTTGTCACTTCGCGTCCGTAAACGAGGTTGAAAGGCGTCACGCGTGTTGTCTCTTGGCGAGCCGTGTTATACGCAAATGTAACGTATGGTAAAATCTCGTCCCAGTTCTTGTGGTCGACGTCGATGTACATACTCATCATGTCTGCCAGTGTCTTATTCAGACGTTCTGTCAGCCCATTGGTTTGGGGATGATAAGCCGTGGTCTTTCGGTGAGTGGTACCACTTAGTCGCAACACGGTATCCAGAAGCGCAGCCGTGAACGCAGATCCTCTATCTGTTATGACCACTGCGGGAGCGCCATGCCTTAGGACAACGGCCTCGACGAAAAATCGCGCTGCTTCGGCTGCTGTTCCACGTTGGATAGCACCTGTTTCGGCGTATCGAGTAAGATAATCAGTGACGATGATTATCCATCTATTTCCGGCAGTAGACAGTGGAAATGGACCTAAAAGGTCCATGCTAATTTGTTCGAATGGCGCTTGCGGTATCTGAACAGGATGCAGCAGTCCAGCTGGCTTGCCGGGTAGGGCTTTGCGGCGCTGGCAATCTAGGCATGTCTGTGTGTAACGTTTCACGATCGACGCAAGTCTTGGCCAATAGTACTTTAGCCTTATTCTTGCCAATGTGCGGGTGTATCCCAAGTGACCAGCGGTCGGCTCGTTGTGACAGGCGTGTAGGACTTCGTCGCGAAGAGATGCGGGAATGACGAGTAGGTAGCTGCTGCCATTAGGTGAAAAGTTCTTTTTATAGAGAACGTCGTGGCGTAAGCAAAACGAAGGCAGCCCTCTCGCGAATAACCTCGGCACGCTGCTTGTTTTTCCTTCTAAGTAATTGAAAAGAGGAACCAGTTCTGCGTCCTCGCGTTGGTGGCGGGAAACGTCGACAGTATCTTGCACGCCTAGAAAACCCGCCTCATCATCGTCGTGGACTGCAGTCTCAACAGGGGACCGAGAGAGGCAGTCGGCGTCGGTGCGTCGTTTCCCCGATTTGTACACAACCGTGAAGTCGAACTCTTGGAGCCGAAGACTCCAGCGCGCAAGCCGACCAGCTGGATCTCTTAAATTAGTCAGCCAGCAAAGTGCATGATGATCACTGACAACGGTGAAACTCCGACCATACAAATATGGCCGAAATTTCAGGACGGCCCACACCAGAGCGAGACATTCTCTTTCTGTAGTGGAGTAGTTAGCCTCCGTCCTCGATAGCGTCCTGCTGGCGTAAGCAATCACTCTTTCGGTGCCGTCCTGCCGCTGTACAAGCACTGCGCCGAGGCCGACATTACTAGCGTCGGTATGAAGAATCGTAGGAATGTCTTCATCAAAGTGTGCGAGGACGGGAGGCGCCTGCAGCCGTTGCCGTAGGTCATCAAAAGCCCGTTGCTGGTCTTCACCCCAGACAAAGGGGACATCTTCTCTGGTAAGATGGGTCAATGGCCATGCGATGCGCGAAAATTCCGCAATAAACCGTCGGTAGTAGGCGCAAAGGCCGAGAAAACGTCGCACGGCCTTTTTATCTGATGGCGTTGGGAAATTAGCAACGGCAGATATTTTATCAGGGTCAGGTCGGACACCTTCACGACTAACAACGTGACCGAGAAATTGAAGTTCTTCAAAGCCAAAATGGCACTTTTCAGGTTTTAAAGTTAGACCAGCTGAGCGTATTGCTTCGAAGACCATCTTTAGTCTCCGTAAGTGTTCCTCGAACGTTACGGAGAAAACAATCACGTCGTCGAGGTAGACCAGACAGGTTTGCCATTTGAGGCCTGAGAGTACAGTGTCCTTTAGTCGTTGAAACGTTGCCGGCGCAGAACACAAACCGAAGGGGAGCACCTGAAATTCATAAAGTCCGTCGGGCGTAACAAAAGCGGTCTTCTCACAGTCTCTCTCATCAACTTCTATTTGCCAGTAGCCGCTTTTCAAATCCATCGACGAAAAGTAACGTGCGTCGTAGCCTGTCCAGTGAATCGTCGATACGCGGTAGCGGATAAACGTCTTTCTTTGTGATCAGGTTGAGTTTTCGGTAGTCGACGCAGAAGCGCAGGCTACCATCCTTCTTTTTTACCAATACGACAGGCGATGCCCAAGGACTCTTAGATGGCCGAATAACGCCGTCGTCAAGCATCGTCTTCACTTGTGTCTGGATTGCCTCGCGCTCTTTTGGTGCTACACGATAAGGGTTCTGCCGAATTGGTCTGGCGTCGGCTTCGGTGACAATACGGTGCTTAGTGAGCGGCGTCTGGCTAACTCGTGACGTGGATGAGAAGCAGCTCTTAAACTCATCAATGAGCTCAAGAAGGCTGCTGCGTTCGACGGGCGATAAGGTGGGACTGATATCGACCACAGGGGCAGGCATAGCCCCAGTGAACGTCGCGTGCTCCACTGAGAGGCAGTCCTGTATTGATGTAAATTCGTCGAAGTAAGCAACAGCCGTGCCCTTAACAATGTGTCGACGTTCCCCGGTAAAATTCGTCAGCAGGAGTTCAGCACGTCCGTCACGTACGTTAATTACGGCCCTGGTGATGGAAACGCCTTGACTCAGTACCAGCGCGTCGATGTGTTCAGCGACGCCAGTGCCAGTGTTGAAGTTGTCGCAGATGACAGGCACGAGGGAACAGCTTCGCGGCGGAAGCGTGACGTCGTCGTCGGCGGTACGTAAGCGGGGTCGCTGGTGCTCCGCGGGGTCGACGTCGTCTGAACTCGTAGAAAATGTGACGACGAGGTCACGGACATTATTCACTGCACCATACTCTCTCAAAAAATCCATCCCCAATATAAGTTCTTTACAACACTCAAAGAGAATGACGAGGGTGGCGACGAAGGTTGCACCGGCGATTACTATTCTGGCTGTGCATTTGCCAATCGGCGTCATCAACTGGCCACCGGCAGTTCTGATGTTGGGCCCGGTCCACGGCGTCTTCACTTTTCGGAGCCTGTCGGCCAGCTTTTGACTGATGATCGAAAAATGCGAACCAGTATCGACGAGAGCGGCCACTTGGTGGCCGTCAATGCAAACGACAAGATCGGCGCTGACGGCGTCGGTTACAGGAGGTGTGGTTGGAGTCGTCGGAGTTGTAGAGTCGTCGATCGTCGGAGATGGGGGCTCTTGGGTAGCTAGCCGGTTTGCAACCTCACCCCCGGAGGTCGCTGCGTCTAGTTTCCCCGGTGCGGGCTAGGGGACCTGCCCCTAGAGGCGTCAGAAAAATCGCGACGGGTCGGTGGGGTGTAACGAGCAGGAGAGGGGGAACGCGATCGAGGCGTCGTTGAACCTTCTGGCCGAAAGTTTGTAGAATTTCCGTCGCGGCTACGTGCAGCATCAGACACAGGGTAACTGCAGCTGGAAAATTTTGGATACCCAGCCGCGCGGTAGTGGCACGCGCGGTAAACATGTCCTGCTTCGCCGCAATGAAAGCATAGCGGCCGGCGGTCAGGGGTGCGCCACAAATCAGTCTTTCGAAGCGGGTAGCCGGCAGAGGATTCACTGTAGAAACGAGGCGCAGCGATCGACTGGCGGCGATGCGGCATAGTTGGCGGCGGCTGTGACTGTCGAAAATAGGGCGTCGGGGATGGCGGTGATGGCTGCGTCGTAGTGGGCGACGGTGTCAGCAACATCGAAGTGGCAGGAGGTGGACGGGAGACAGCTTCCGCGCAGGTCAATCGTCGCGGCACCGCCTGCCAGTCGGGCGACGAAAAGGCCTCTCGAACTTCCTCCCGAACGATATCAGCGACAGAAGCCACCGCTGGTGCCATGGGAGAGATCCCGAGCTGCCGGATCTCCTCTCGCACAATCTCTCTGATGACTTCACGTAGAGACGTGCTGCAGCTCTCAGGTAGAATGGAAGCATTCACCGACGAGCTCTTGCGATCATATTGGTGGTACCGTTGCTGTAGTGCCCGTTCTATAGCGGTAGCCTCCTTGGTAAATTCGGCCACTGTCGTCGGTGGGTTCCTCACGAGCCCGGCAAACAGTTCCTCCTTCACTCCGCACAAGAGATAGCGCAACTTCTTTTCTTCGGCCATCTCAGGGTCTGCTCTGCGGAAAAGGCGGGCCATATCTTCTGCAAACATGGCAACGCTCTCGTTTGGTTTTTGAATACGGGATTCAAGTAGGCGCTGTGCGTTGTCTCTTCTGTCGCTACTAGTGAACGTGTCTAGCAGCTGGGTGCGGAAGGCATCCCACGTGGTCAAATTTCTCTCCCGGTTCACAAACCACGTCCGCGCACTGTCTTGAAGCGCAAAATAGACATTAGACAGCTTTTGCTGGGAGCCCCACTCATTATAAGTGGCGACACGCTCAAATTGGTCAAGCCAATCTTGGACATCCTCAAAAGCGTCGCCGTGGAAACTTTCTGGTATCTTAGGATTCTGAAGCGTCACCTGCGATGGAGTTGCAGTAGCCATGGCGGAAGTAGGTTGACGCGTTCCAGCAGGGTCCTGCAAAGGGTTGAACTCGGGCGTCAGGCCTAGCAGGCGGCGACTGTACCGGTGAACAGGAGTTTCGATGAACGAAGGTGATTCCGCTTTCGAGGTATGGCTCTGCGAAGGGGTGCCGAGCATGAGACAATCCTACCCCGCACCTCCACCAGTGTCGCAACCTATTAGGAGATGGGGAAGCCGGCGTAGAGGACGTGTAAAAGCACTTTTATGAGAGCAGTCAACGCGACGTCGTTGTCGTGTCTGTTTTTCCACTCGCGCGCCACTTCAGCGTCGTTCTCATCGCCTGGCACATACCCGCGGCGACCATATAGGATGTGGCAATATATATATATATATATATATATATATATATATATATATATATATATATATATATATATATAGAGAGAGAGAGAGAGAGAGATAACATAATAACATAAAGTTCACAAGATTATTTTGTATGAGGAGCAGTAGAAATAATAGTTCAAACAGCCTGCGATCACGCGTCTGAATCTAACTTCCCGACGCTCATGTTCGTAAATGAAATGTGACGAAACGATCGGGCTTTTTCAGTTGTGATCATTAACTAGACAGGAACGACGGCCTTTAAGACTTGCTTTTCATGTCTCCCACCAGATCACCACTGCCCATTTTCTTCTGTTTGCATGACTAAAAAGTGCGCGATGTCCACGAGTTGATTGTGTGTCAGTTCGAAACTGATTGGACATCAGTTTGAAATTTTTGGAAATGCGGTTGTTTGCTTGAACTCAGTAGTACGATAAGGACTCGATTGCAACGAAAGGTCCTTGGGACACTGCACATTGGACGCTTATGGGAAGGCTACGAGTTGAGGGAATCTGAGAATAAAACTGATTGTGAAGAGCAATTGAGGAATAAAAAAGTATAGGGGTTGCCAGTGTGTTTGAGTATTTGTACGGGAAGAAACATTGACTCACTGTAGACGAAAAAAACTAGGAAGCTTACCAGGAAGTATGCGATAGGTATTGTCAGCAACATGGCAACAAAAGATGTCAAAAGCATAATGAGAGAGGCTGAGACAATCCTATAGGTGCCGGCAATGGAAACGGGACCTGCTATACATAACTACCTCAAAGAAATAAAACGAAATAATATTAATAAATAATACAACTCATCACCGAATTTTAAAGGGGACTCTAATGGCATCCAACCATCCATCCATCCATCCATCCATCCGTCCATCCATCCGTCCTTCCGTCCACCCACCCACCCACCCACCCACCCACCCACCCACCCACCCACCCACCCACCCACCCACCCACCCACCCACCCACCCACCCACCCATTCATCCGTCCGTCCGTCCGTCCGTCCGTCCGTCCGTCCGTCCGTCCGTCCGTCCGTCCGTCCGTCCGTCCATCCATCCATCCATCCATCCATCCATCCATCCATCCATCCATCGACCCACCTACCCACGCATCCATCCATCCATCCATCCATCCATCCATCCATCCATCCATCCATCCATCCATCCATCCATCCATCCATCCATCCATCCATCCATCCATCCATCCATCCGCCCGTGCGTCCGTCCGTCCATCCATCCATCCATCCATCCATCCTTCCGTCCGTCCGTCCGTCCGTCCGTCCGTCCGTCCGTCCGTCCGTCTGTCCGTCCGTCCGTCCAAATCCCACTGGTGGTTCCTAAAGGTCATAAATACAGATATCTTGAAAGTGGAGGCGCATCCTGCCGCCTAAAAATCAATTTGTAAAATTTGCATCAGAGCTGTCAAAGGAAGTTTCACAACGGTTTTCGCGCGGTGGCGTGCGAAGGAAACTTCGATAATCAAACTTCAGTAGAGCGCCATTTTCCAACAGCAATTTTGCCACGAGAGCATGTGGTTGGGCTGTGCCTGGTCGACGCTTCCTTATAGATTCCAGAGCGAGCGGCTGGGGAGCGAGCACAAGGCTGCAGCTGCTCGCTCTATGTTTCGCGTAGTCAGGGATCCGCAGAGGCCGTCGCTGCAGCCCATGAACAATGACGAATAAGATGCAACGTGCTTCAGATACTCGTCCGATGGCGACTACGGCATACCACCAGAGTATGACGTTGATTTCGCCTATGAATCCGATGAATACGTGCAGTGTTAACAGCATGGTGCCGCTCGGAAAAGTACTGTCATCACTCGGTAATGTGGTGTCATCGTGTTGAATAGTATCATCGTGAAGGAACACTAAACACAATGTGCCTTAAACATCGCTTTAATGGGAACTTAAAAAAGGAAAACTCAGCTGAAAGTGTGCAGTATGGCCGGTTGGTCGTCTTGCGTTGTTGCGGCCTCATAAGCAGCAAGATTGCATTTTTGTACACAACGCAGCAGCACAAACCTCAGCAATATTTCGCCGCGACACTACACTCAGCGACAGAATGGGCGACAAGAATGCTCTCGCATTTACACATCATGAGAACTGCTCAGGCACCTCCATAGCTTGTAGGTCGATGACGCAATACCAACGACGACATGACAGTGCTATCGTAATCATGACTGATCGATGACAACATGTTTACGATAACATAGTCAACAAAGAATAGCATCGATGTTTGGTGGAAAATAGTATGACGATGATGGCATCTGGAGAATGTGATGACGATACCGAAGTAATCACGATGGCGAAACGATAGCGTGATGATGATGGCATGACAGCAACTGCATCACGACGAAGGTATGACGAGACGTGCATGTCGAAGTTCTCATCATGACGATGGCACGACCGCACATGATCTCGCCGATGGTATGACAACGAAATCATGATAACGACTGTAAGATGACAATGAATATGCGTGTATGATGACAATGGTATGACGATGACCCTATCACAAAACATCTATGAGAACAATGGAGGGACAACAACTACATGACGCGTGTCGGATGACAAAGGTGGAGCGACAATGATGGCACGACCCCGAAGATGTGACAACAACCGGAGGGAGAAGCAAGAATGACGGTGATTGCACGATCAAGACGGCATGACGACGACGGTATCGCAGTTCAAGCTCGATAGCGCATGTGTGGACAACAATGGCGTGACAGCGACGGAATTAGCTGGATTGAATGCCGACAGCATGATAACAATAGAAGGATGAATAGAAAATGACGTCGATGGGTCGACGAAACGGGTATGATGACAATGGGATGACAATACTGAAGTGATAGCGACGGTGAAACGACAACGTGACGACGATGCCATGATGACAACGGTACGACTACAACAACATGGTGAGAGTTGGCTGTGAAGGTTACAATGATGATGGTAGAACGACCGCGACGGCATCCCGGTGACGCTGTTTCAATGAATGCACGAAAATGTCTGTTTGTCGGCGATGCAGTGAAGAAGATTGCACGACAGTGGCATGGGGGCGATGGGATGATGATGAGTATGATGACCATTACATTACGATGGCTCTGTCACGAAGCCTGTCTGACGACGAAACCGTGACGGCGACGGCGTCACGACAGTGGAATCATAAAGCTGCGATAACAATAACACGATTATAACCGCATTACGGCAACAGTCGGCGTCACTTGCGCCAAATAGGAAAGAAAAAATTTTATGGATGTATCTCGGCAGGATAGACTTTCCCCTTCCACACAAGAAGTTGAATATAGAACAGGCATTTACGCTCAGATTATTGCAAACAGACTCGTATGCCAGTCAGGCTCTATACCGCAAGCTTTATCCCGACGCCTATGCGACTAGTTGTTGCAGGCACTGCAGTGACATCGCTAGCCTAGACCATATGCTCTGGCGTGGCCCTTCGTTACGAGGCACAGAACAAATCAATGAGGACAAGTGGCTTTCCGCTATCAAGAGCCCCGATGCCGGGGCGCAACTATGGGCTGTCCAGAGGGCCCATGATGTGACGGTCGGGCATGGCCTGACTGTCCCAACGTGGGAGCGGCCCGTAGCGCGCTGAGTCACGTGCCTCAGGACCTTCATTAAAGTTTTGCATCCATCCATCCATCCATTCATCGATGTATGTAACCAATAAATTCCACCGGTCTTCTCTCATGTTTCTCGTTTCATTGAGGGCGATGACTGATGTTTGGGTGCCTGCATGCTTGAGTTCTTCTATTTATGTCGTGTTTGTAAGAAATAAACTTACAGTCATGAGTAAAAATACAGCGCTCGTGTTACGTCTTCCTGCTTCCCTGTTGGTTCGTTTGCGCTGTATGCAAAGACGCAGTCGTACCGCCTTCAGCTAGCTACCGTACTCCAACCTATATAACAACTTGGACCTCTGGGTCAGGGTGGATAGCCTGACCACGACAGCAGGACCAGAGTACGATGTCAAGAGGCTGGAATGACGAAAATAAAGCGAGCACAATGGCATCACGACCGAGAAAACATGGCCGTGGCCCATGCAGGGCGACAATTGGGGTCAGTGGATTGGCGTAAGGAAATAGATAGACCAAGATACATACATACATATATATATATATATATATATATATATATATATATATATATATATATATATATATATATTGTCACGTGGTGGTGACATTAAGAACACAGTAGCAATACTGTGAAAGATAAAACTAACTTTTATTGGGCAAACCTGTGCCTACAAAACGGGCTACACTTATAGCACAACAATAGCGGTGAACGCGGTCGGCGATCGTCGAAAATCTGATCAGCGGGTCAAGCGGGTTGGCTTTTATAGGTCAGTCATAGAATGTTCCAGATTTACCGATGGGACCCGCGTGCCTTCCACAAAGTTCTACACTATTCGCGTAGCGCATACATGCAATCAGATTACACAAGTTGCGGTGAAAGACAGTGGAGGGAACCATCGATAACATTCCAGAAAGTTCTTTTACATGTAGGCGCGTCCTGCGCTGCACGATAACATTTGTTAGGCGGCCAAACGTGGTCGCCCGATAAAGATAAGTACACGTGTCAATACCCCCCTCATAAAAAGCATCGACCCGATGCTGCAAACAAACGAAAGTAATAAATAAGCACTCGTAGCAAAGAAAACAACAAAATAAGGGAAGTTCGTTAGCGTCCGCAAAACGGTTTAAGACGCACCACGTGAACCACTTCAAGTCGTGCGCGGCGCCGCTGTGAATGAAAAAAATTGGAGGACGCTTAAGCTTCGCCTTCAAGAGTGGAACGCGACAGCGTTCCCGTCGACCCGCCAAGGGGTGTAATGCCCAACCACTGGCACGCGCTGGAAAGCTTCGGCGCGCGCCGAAGGGTCAAATGCGTCAACGCGTCGGTCGAAAACGCGCTGAAGCGGAACGTCGCGCAGCGATTATGCCTTCTGCCGATGCTTGAAGTTTACCGACGCGCGGCGACGCTGCGCCGGCGTGCACCAATGAGAGGCTGCGACGAGTCGCAGGCGTCAACCAATCGGAGGCTGCGGAGACTCCGCTACTAGGCCTGACATGGCCGCCCGTACCTGCCCGTACGAAGGCGACGGCACCAACGATCGTCCGAGTTCCTTGGGTGTACGACGCGCGCTACAGTGTTCCTGAAAAACAGTGTTGTAATAGTATGCCGACGACGACACGACCGACGACCGTGGGTTGTGGCAGTGCGACGTGGATCCGAAGCGACTTCGAACGACGCCGACTAATCCAACCTGCCCACTGGGTTCCGCCGGGCTCAGTGCGATCGTCTGCTAAAACAGCCAACCGAATCACCATTACCGCAACGTCCGTGCTTGTTGTGTGTGCATTTTGTTGTGCTCAAAACGAATGGAAACATGTTTACGAGTTCCGAAGTCTGGATAATCAGCACACGCCTATCGCCGATGTTGTTTACGTTACGCGTAGGCCTAGCGGGTCCATCGAGTTCGTAACTGGCGAGTGAACGAACTCACCTGAGAAACTCTGTCGAAGGAAATGAATTTTCAGGTCCGTTTGGTGCTGCAGTGATTTAAAATATGGCACTCTTGACTTCGTGTGACCTGTGATGTGGTGAATGAACCGTGTGGAAGTTGAGTTGGTCAACCGCGGCGTGTTTCGTGTGGTGTCGGTTGACTCAAGTTTAACGGGCAAGCTCTGCGCTGTTTCCAGTGGTAAAGGTAACTTCCGCCGAACTATTGGAAGTACTTAGATAATCAGCCGTGCCGCCTGTTTCAGCTGACACTGCGCTCTTCTATTCGGCATGTGAATCCAGTTCAGTACAAGTCCATCCACTGTACTCATTCACTAACTTCTTTCTAGTGCGTCCGTCTTTTGGGCTAGTTGGGCATAAATCGCTCGTGTAGCAATCAAGAACACTGACGCACTGAAGCATACGTGACAACACAGTCATGTTTGAGTCAGTGTGTCGTTATAGTTGAGCACTGCAAAAAGAAATTATCTGTTTGCAACATGTGCCCTGTGTGCAGTGCATAGCAGGACCTGCATCATGCAAGACCTATGCACGTAGCAGCGTATATCACGATTGCTTCGATGCCCGCTTCAGAATCGGCAAGTACTGAGTCAATGAAACTGTAATTGATTTTTTATCTCACTTTTTGCTTATGGAAAGTGTAGATGGTGTGAGTGCATTGTGGGGAAGGTGAAAAGGTGTCATCAGTGTTTTGTGCAGTCAGTATGCTTAAACTGCTGGAATCCCTTCAGCCTCTACTAAAATGTTTCTTGCTGCGATACTATAGATTGTAATCAGGACAAAGATCTACTCAAAACCAAGTTACTAATGCATCTGCGCAGAATGTGTTTGATTAACAAGTTAACGCTTCCACAACAACAATATGCCGATGCACAGCATGTGTGCTTACAATAAATACATTCCGTTAAGGTGAACGACTGGGCCTACAATATCAAACTTTGTAGTAGCACCGTAAAAAGTGCTGCCATGCATATCAGCCACAACGAAACTGCTGCACGTCCAACCTTCTTCCTTGGAGGCACTTCTATAAGGACTGTTCGGGCCCTTCCCATTCTGGGTGTAGCATTTAGCTGTTCTCTCAACTTTTCCGCATATGTCACCAGCACTGTATGTAAGCACCGGCCCTTTCTTGGGTTTGTGTCCCGTGTCTCCCTTCCGTGATGACCTAAGGTTTTCCGAGCACTCTACACTTCTATCATTCTGTCACGACTTGAGTACTGCTCATCAGTATAGTTCCCGTACAAAACTCGCGACGCTAACAAACTTAAGCTTGTTCAGCGCCGGACAATAGGCACCCTTTACTCCCGTCTTTTCGGTTGTCACAAGCTTATGCCAGCCTTTGAGGATTGCCTCAAACCCCTCAAGTAGCACATCCTGCAATACCAACGCAACATTGCACTAGTCTATACTGCAGGGTGTTTGATGTCTCTCTGGACAGCAATAATCTTTCTTCAGTTCGTCTGAACAAGTGGTCAGCACAGCCCGAGCCCTCATCACGCCTCTATGGCCCGACACCACAACTCCATGATTATATCTGGCATGCAAAGCTTTCTCTCCACCCCCCTGGCGATTTGGATTCTCCTTCCTTGGAACCAGACTTCATTGGCACTCCTGTGTGTTGTGCACCTGTCAAATGTGTGCGTGTGTGCCGTGCTGTGTTATTGAGCAAGTGTGTGTGCACATGGAGGGGAAGGAAGTCTCTTCTGCATCCTGCAAATTCCTGCTTTAGATGGCTGGTTATCAGATGCTCTAACATACAGGCATCAGCCTTCTTTTTAGTCTAGTGTGCCAAGTTACCACTAAGATTATTATTATTATTATTATTATTAGAATCATCACTTTGACCAGATTGATTGTGTTCAAGCCAGCGTGACACATAATTCAAAATATTTCTGGGGCTTTGTGGGCTCTCTCTTCTAAAAGGAGTGCCAAAGATGTACGTCTTCTTCATGAAAATAGTGGTGTTGTCTCGAACACTGCTGATGCCTTTGCAGAACATTTCTGTTTGCTATATGGTGTGAAATATGCTTCAAGTAACCTTCCTTTTCAGTCTGGCGCAGTGTATGCTAACAGTCAATGAAAACCTCGTTTCCAAGTATATGAAGTGCCTTAAACTTTGCCTTAAAGTTTCCCTTTCTTGTGGTGTTGATGGTATTTCCTCCACAGAGCTTAACGCTTTGAGACACCGTCTACACAATTGGGCACAGCAGGAGCGTGCATCAATAGCATAAAGCACTGATGAAAGTAATGGTATTTAAAATGTGTTTCATACATTTGAAACACTTATTATTGGAACGGTACTGCAATTTTGAATAATGTGCAGAATGTTTTAACAAAATGAGTGGGAAGGTAGACGGCTGGGTGTTGTTACTCTGTGTCAGTAAGTTTGTATTTAGCGGGTTCACTTCATTCATTGTTTTTTACAATGTCGTGCACTGGATAAGTGCTTTTCAAGCTTTTAAAAACACGAAATAGTACATGTTTTCATATTTTGTGTTCCTGTAGTGAGTTTTCGCATGGAGTGGAAATTTTGTAAACTTGACAAAACTCGCTAAACAATTGAAAATTCTTAACATTTGCTGCAGCTGTACACTTTCTACGATTCTGAGGATGCAAGAGATGTGGTGAAAGCAACTTTTCAATCAATGGGATAAAGTGGTGTCTGAAAGGGTTAAGACTTATGGAAGCATACTTGTTCCTCGTTCTCACAAGCATCTTCAATAGTTCCCTAAAGTCTAGTACCTTTTCTAGCACTCGAAAGGTAGCATGAACATTGCCCATGCAAAAATCAGGTGCTAGATGTGCAGTTACTAACTGCCGAACTATATCTATCCTCTTCAGTGCGTCAGGTGTTTGAATCTATATGGGATTCCTTGCTTTCTGTTAGTGCTAAGAGCATTTTAATAAATGAACAGCATGACTTTGTGTGCCGACATTTCAGACTGTCAACAGTGTTCACCACTGCATCGACTTCCAAAAAGACATTTTTTCACTCTCAAACTGGTGCAGAAGCAATAACTACTCTTAAATGCTTCCAACACTATGGCATTAAGTTATATGCACAAAACGCACCATGTGAAATTTTGATACACCCTACGTGATGCTTCACTTCTTAGGGTCGATGAAATGAAAGATCTTGGTGTGTACTTCGACAAAATGCTAAGCTTCTCTTCACATAGATAATTACACAAGATGCCCTTCACGCTCTTGGAATTGCATGATTTCCACTCACCTGTTGTGTTTCTGAAATTCTGCTGTGTGCCTCCAACTATTAGAGTATGCTTCTGTAGGAGGGGGGTGCAATGAGCAAATCTAATTCTGACCTCATTGAACGCATCCAGAATAAATTGATATCTATCTTAAAGCACCACTTTTGCCATTCTGGCGACCACAGTTGAGCCTTCTCAAGTATACTTCAACTCGCACCTCTAGATTCAAGTCTTAATAAATCACACCTTTTGTTCCTGTATAAGGTGGTCCATGACATTATACATTCCTTAAAGCTTCTTGATCATATGCATTTGTTTGTGCCGCAGTAGTATACCAGGTAGCATTCCACATTCGTTGCCTGGGCTTGTTACAAGATTGTGCTAATAAGACTCGACTCCAAAACATACTTCAGAGTTCATTTCCTGTGTTTTGTGTATCTGTAGATAATCATGTAGGATTAACTCCCTTTTACTTTTCCGCGTTTCCTTTTTTTCCTATTTGTTTCTCAATCTTCCATTTTTTTGTCTACTACATTCATGTTTTCTGTACATTTTGTCTCACATATTGCTCGTTAAGTGCACCTGTACAAAGGCTCTCTAGCTGTTCCTGGGCACTACAATAAAAATTTGAATGATTGATTATTATCGTAGCATAAAATTGTGCTGTTCAAGTATGTACTAGTATACTATTTCAGTGCAGTAGCTTTCGTGCAATTAAAAAAAGGGCATGAATTAAGAAGAGAGAGAGAAAATGATAAATGAAAGGTAGGGAGGTTAACCAGGACTGAGCCCGTTTGGCTACCCTACACTGGGGAAAGGGAAAGGAGGACGGAAAGATTAGAAGAAAAGAAAGTCCACTGGGGATATCAGTCAGTCACTCAGTTTGGATCACAGACGCTGACTCAATCCGATATCTTGCAAATATCGTAGCAGCGCTTTTGTGGCCTTTTGTAGCTGTGACATGCGAGGGCATGGTCCCAAGATCTAGTTCAAGGTGAACGGCTTTCCATCTAGCTGATTGAGAGCTGTGCAGAGGTCTTGCCTTTCATCTTCAAAAGATGGGCAGTAGCACAGTAGGTGTTCTATGGTTTCCTCGACATCGCAGGCATTGCACTCGGCGCTATCAGCCATTCCAATCAAAAATGCATATGCATTGGTGAATGCGACGCCCAAGCGTAAGCGGCACAGCACTGTTTCCTCATTTTGCAGAAGACCTGGTAACAGCCGCAGTTGCATAGAGGGATCGGGGGAACGCAATCGATGTTGAGTGAATTCAGGTGTGTGCCACTTTTCCAATGTCAAAAGAGTGCGCTAGCTTGCCTAAGTGTTGGGCTGCGTCGGTCTACGATAAAGGTATAGAAATAAGGGTTGGTCCTTCGTGGGCTTTCCTAGCAGCTTCGTCAGCGAGGTCGTTGCCGGAGATACCGCAATGACCAGGCAGCCACTGAAACTCGACGTCGTGTCCTTTCATGATCATGTGATGGTGCATTTCTCGTATCTTCGACACGAGTTGTTCACATGACCCGCAACGAAGAGATGACAGAAGGCATTGTAAGGCCGCCTTTGAATCGCAGAATATTGCCCACCGATTAGCCGGTTGGTTATTAATATAATCAACGGCACCTCGGAGGGCAACAAGCTCCAAACCGGTCGATGTTGTCAAGTAAGAATATCTTGTATTGGATGCTTAGTGATCGTGACGGTATAACCACTGCGCTGGTGGAGCTGGTCTGAGTAGAAGAACCATCCGTATATATGTGGACTCGATCAAAGTAGAAAGTGTGCAAACAATCCAGAGCTGCTTGCTTCAAGGCCAAGGTAGGCAGGACGGTCTTCTTTCTTATCCCTGGAACCGTAAGACGCACTTGAGGTTGTTTTAAACACCGCAAAGCTGAGGTTGAACATGCTGAGGGTGTGAAGCTCGATGGTAAGGAGGCACGATGGATGCTGACCTTGTTGGAGAAGGACGCCTGTGGTCGTCGTTCTGGCATGAACTAAGAAAGTGCAATAATATGCTATGTGCCTGATCAACGTGCTATTAATTTCTTCTGAGTTTTAATGATGGCTGGCTACTGTATGTAGTGTTGTGCAATAAAGTAATATGCCACAGCAATTATTGCGTGCCTTGCAGAACAAATTGAATATATCTTTCTCAGTCAAAACATCATGGCAGGCTGAAAACAATAAACTGCAATTTTTCTTTTTGTGGTGACGAAGGGTGTAAATTGTGAAAATAACCTGTTCATATATTTCTGATACTATGCAAATGAGCTGCTCCCATACATTCGAATAAGTGCTTCAATAGTATGACTTGGCAAAGGGCAACGAAAGACTCCTATTAAAACCCTCTAATTCTCAAGCTTGTATTGTCTGACGGTATGTCATTTCATTAATGTAAAGAAAGGCAAACTTGATATGTGGAAACCAGTTACAATATAACATGGCCCTTGCACTGTGAAAATGTTTTGTAGCAATACACTCAACGTGAAGGCCTCCGGATGCAGTGTTGATGCATCAAAACAACCTAGAATAATGGAGGTGCTCCATGCGCTAGATTTGGCAGAATCAAGAATTGGGGGGAGACAAGATACGAATTACATACATTTTAGCTATTCTAGTTTTTCTTTTTTTTGTGAGTGCTACAGGTGTTTCAATTCCGCTTTGCTGATTTTCTCAGAACCCACTTTTTCACGTTTCTCTCATGCACCAACAAGCATAATTATATTGACACGGATGATTTATCTGTATCCGGTTACCGTATTTCACCGGCTAAAAAATGTTAAACGTTATCGCTCGGTGCAGGATGGGCCTGAACGTATCGCAAGTTTCGCGAATGCTATCGATGGTTCTGTCTGTTGGCGACGAACATTGCAAATCTAATTGCATACGCGACACGAATTGTGTTGTAGTTTCTGGAAGGCGCGGGCACCAGCGAATAGGCTGTAACTTTCGACGACTGACGTATGCAAACCGACGCGCTTGACCCGCAGATGAGATTTTCTACGATTGCCGACATTGCTCGCCGCTATCGTTGCGATTGAGCCGGCACTATTTATTTACCGTCACTACTACGAGGCAATATTTCCAACACAGATTTTTTTC
The DNA here is from genome assembly GCF_038994185.2 of Dermacentor albipictus. NCBI lineage: Eukaryota > Metazoa > Arthropoda > Arachnida > Ixodida > Ixodidae > Dermacentor > Dermacentor albipictus. Next base: position 75,255,338 of record NC_091822.1, read on the forward strand.
AGTTATACATTGCACGCCTAATTCTTACATAGTTGGCTGTGCAATAAGCTACCCAAAAATGAAATGGTACAACAGTTTTTGATATACGGCATCGTCGTGCAGGTGTTTTCAAAGCGATCTTGCAGACAGAAAACGCGCGTGCGCTGATGTCGATATTTTGTACACTATTGTTACTTCAAAAATAAAAACAAACTTGCGGCAGGTGTATATTCATTATTCAAACGTGTTTTTTATATCTAAAGGCACATACAGATCACTAACTTATTGTTTCAAGCTTAGTTTACAGCAGGCTGTTTTAGGCCGAACTTTGACGGATGAAGACGGAATAGTCCAGCAAGAGTGCGCCGCAGCCGAGGAGCGAGCTTCGGCGCGCGTCTCCAGGTTGCGCGCCCTTTCCCTCCAGCCGAAGCGCAGCGACGCGTTCGCTTGCCAGCGCGCGCCGAAGCTTTCGGCGCGTGCCAGTGGTTGGGGCATAAGACAGTGGGCTACGGCGCAGCGACTACGCGCCCCGCATCGGACGCGGTGAGCGTCGAGCAGCGCCGCGTTCGGCGCGGCAACGAAATGTGCGCCTGAGCAAGCGGCGGATGCCTGAGTCAGCTCGTTTCTAAGGCAACAGCGCGTTCACTAGAGACGCTTTTGTACCACTTTGGAGCATCGAGCTCGTGGCTGAGTGGTAGCGCCTCCGTCTCACACTCCGGAGACCCTGGTTCGATTCCCACCCAGCCCATCTTGCAAGTTGTTTTTTATTCATGAAGTGCCTGCTGGGATTTATCGCTCACGGCCAACGCCGACGACGCCGACACCGACGCCGACGACACCGGCTTTTCTGCGACACGAGCTCCTCAACGCTATCGCGTTAAAATGCCGTCTGGCACGACCTCATAGTCCAGTGCGCCTATACGTCGGATGACCTTGTAGGGTCCGAAATAGCGTCGCAGTAGTTTCTCATTCAGTCCTCGTCGACGTATCGGGGTCCATACCCAAACACGGTCGCCGGGCTGGTACTCGACGAAGCGTCGTCGGAGGTTGTAGTGTCGGCTGTCGGTACGCTGCTGGTTTTTGATCCGTAGGCGGGCGAGTTGTCGGGCTTCTTCGGCGCGCTGGAGATAGGTAGCGATGTCAAGATTCTCTTCGTCAGTGACGTGCGGCAACATGGCGTCGAGCGTCGTCATCGGGTTCCTGCCGTAAACCAACTTGAACGGCGTGATCTGTGTTGTTTCTTGCACCGCCGTGTTGTAAGCGAATGTTACGTACGGTAGGACGGCATCCCACGTCTTGTGTTCGACGTCGACGTACATCGCTAGCATGTCGGCGAGGGCCTTATTCAGCCGCTCCGTAAGACCATTCGTCTGCGGGTGGTAGGCCGTTGTCCTCCTGTGCCTTGTCGGACTGTAGTTCAGAATGGCTTGAGTGAGCTCCGCTGTAAAGGCCGTTCCTCTGTCGTTGATGAGGACTTCTGAAGCGCCATATCACAGCAGGATGTTTTCGACAAAGAATTTCGCCACTTCGGTTGCGCTACCTTTCGGCAGTGCTTTAGTTTCAGCGAAGTGGGTGAGATAGTCCGTCGCCACGACGATCAACTTATTTCCGGTTGTTGACGTCGGAAAGGGTCCCAGCAAGTCCATCCCGATCTGCTGGAATGGTCGGCAAGGAGGCTCGATTGGCTGTAGTAATCCGGCTGGCCTTGTCGGCGGTGTCTTGCGTTGCTGACTGTCTCGACATGTTCTGACATAACGGGCGACGTCGGCGGTCAGGTGCGGCCAATAATACTTTTCTTGTATCCTCGATAGTGTCCGGGAAATCCTAGGTGTCCAGCAGTCGGATCGTCATGTAGGGCGTGCAATACTTCTGGACGAAGTCCTGACGGGACAACAAGAAGGTAGTTGGTGCGGACTGGTGAAAAGTTATTCTTCAGGAGTAGATTATTTTGAAGCGTGAAGGAAGATAATCCGCACTTAAATGCCCTTGGGACAACGTCGGCGTGCCCTTCCAAATATTCGACGAGGCCTTTTAGCTCCGCGTCTGCCCGTTGCTGTGGAGCGAAGTCTTCCACGCTTATCATTCCAAGGAAGGCGTCGTCATTCTCGTCGTCTTGCGGCGGCGGGTCAATGGGGGCGCGTGATAGGCAATCGGCATCGGAGTGTTTTCGTTCGGACTTGTAGGTGACACTGATGTCGTATTCTTGTAGTCTGAGGCTCCACCGCGCTAGTCGTCCTGACGGATCCTTTATATTCGCTAGCCAACACAACGCGTGATGGTCACTGACGACTTTTAATGACCTGCCATAAAGATAAGGGCGAAATTTAGCTGTAGCCCAAACGATGGCGAGGCATTCCTTTTCGGTCGTAGAATAGTTGCCTTCCGCTTTTGACAGCGACCGGCTAACGTAAGCTATCACCTGTTCGACTCCGTTTCTCCTCTGGACTAGAACGGCACCGAGGCCTAGGCTACTGGCGTCAGTATGGATTTCTGTATCGGCGTACTCGTCGAAGTGCGCAAGTACCGGCGGCGACTGCATGCGTCGGCCTGCGGCGTTTCCCACTTGAACTCAACATCACATTTAGTTAGACGTCTCAACGGCTCGGCGATGCGTGAAAAGTCCTTGACAAAGCGCCTATAGTAGGCACACATGCCAAGGAATCTACGCACTGCCTTCTTGTTGATGGGTTGCGGGAACTGTGCGATTGCAGCTGTCTTTTGCGGGTCTGAACGGACACCAGATTTGCTGATTACGTAACCTAAGAACAGAAGCTCACCGTAAGGGAAGCGGCATTTTTCCGGCGTCAGAGTAAGCCCTGACGACTTGATGGCTTCTAGTACTGTCGCAAGCCGCTTGAGGTGACCGTGGAAATTTCCGGCGAAGACGACGACGTCATCCAAGTAAACGAGACAGGTCTGCCACTTCAATCCTGCTAATACCGTGTCCATGACGCGCTGGAACGTTGCAGGCGCCGAGCACAGTCCGAATGACATAACCTTGAACTCGTAGATGCCGTCTGGCGTGATGAAGGTGGTCTTTTCGCGATCGCTTTCGTCGACTTCTATTTGCCAGTAGCCAGACTTGAGGTCCATCGATGAGAAGTATTTAGCATTGCAGAGGCGATGCAATGCGTCGTCTATCCGTGGTAGGGGGTATACCTCTTTCTTCGTGATTTTGTTCAATCGACGATAATCGACGCAGAAACGTAGGGTTCCGTCCTTTTTCTTAACTAAAACTACTGCAGACGCGCACGGGCTTTTCGACGGCTGGATGATGTCGTCGCGCAGCATTTCGTCGACTTGGTGTCTTATAGCTTCGCGTTCTCGCGTCGAAACTCTGTAAGGGCTCTGGCGGAGTGGTCGAGCGCACTCTTCGGTTATTATGCGATGCTTTGCGACTGGGGTTTGTCGAATCCTCGATGACGTCGAAAAGCAGTCTTTCTATCGTCGAAGCAGACTTCTAAGCTGTTGCTTCTTCATCACGGGGAGACTTGGATTTATGTCGAAGTCTGGCTCGGGAACTACGGTCGGCGGGGTAGATGCGACAGAATCCGAGAGGACAAACGCATCGCTGGTTTCCTGAATTTCCTCGATGTATGCGATCGTCGTGCCCTTGTTGATGTGCTTGAACTCCTGGCTGAAGTTTGTCAGCAATACCTTCGTGTTTCCTCCGTGCATTCGAGCGATCCCTCTTGCGACGCGAATTTCACGGTCGAGCAGTAGACGTTGGTCGCCTTCGATGACACCTTCTACGTCAGCGGGTGTTTCGGTGCCGACCAAAATGACAATGCTGGAGCGAGGCGGGATGCTCTCTTGATCTTCGACCACCCTCAAGGCGTGGTGACTACGAGGGCTCTCCGGTGGTATCGCTTGACCTTCCGACAGCGTTATTGACTTCGACTTCAGGTCGATGATTGCGCCGTGTTGGTTCAGGAAGTCCATGCCGAGAATGACGTTTCGTGAACACTGTTGGAGGATAACGAAGGTGGCAGGGTAAGTCTGGTCATGAACGGTAATTCTTGCCGTGCAGACTCCAGTCGGCGTAATGAGGTGTCCTCCAGCGGTTCGAATTTGAGGGCCTTCCCATGCAGTTTTAACCTTCTTGAAATGGTCGGCGATGTGTCCACTCATTACGGAGTAATCAGCACCTGTGGCCACTAAGGCGGTAACTGCGTGGCCGTCGAGAAGCACGTCGAGGTCGGTGGTTCTTTGTCTGGCGTTGCAGTTACGTCTTGACGTCGGATCACGGCTGCGTCGTGTTGAACTAAAGCTGGAACGGTGCGTCGTCAAAGTTGTCTTTCGTCGGTGTAGTCTTGGCTTCCGGACTTCGTCGGGACGGCGGCGTGTCGTTATTATGTCGTCGAGATGGTCTCTTCGTCGTCTTCGTCGGCGGCGGAGGATCTTCGTCAGTTCGACGAACAGCAACCGCACCTCCATCGGTTGCTGCTTTTAGTTTTCCGGATATGGGCTCGCTGACCGGCCCCGGGCTTGGCCGGTGTATGATCGGCGCTGCGGCGACAGGTAGCGGCCTGGTGACGGTGAACGGGATGGTCGTCGAGGGTTCCACTGAGTGGCGGCGAGGTAGTCGGCGATATCTAGAGGTCGTTCGCCAATTTGTGGTCGCGGCGCGTTAACGGCGAACCCTCGGAGTCCCATATCCCGGTATGGGCATCGGCGGTAGATGTGCCCGGCTTCTCCGCAGTGATAGCAAAGCGGACGGTGGTCGGGGGCGCGCCAAATGTCAGTCTTCCTTGGAACGCCGCGCGAGGGGACGGCTTGGCGTGCTGGCGCCGGGGGTGGTGGTGGACGACGGAACTGTGTCGTCACTGGGCCCTGACGTGGACGCGGAGGGGGTACGTGACGGCGGGCTACAGCGGCGTATGTCATCGCTTGCGGCTGGGGTTGCGGCAATTCAGGGGCTACTCCGAGTTGTTGTTGGACCTCCTTACGTACGGCGTTGGCAATCGACGCCACTTGAGGCTGTGATGACGGGAACAGCTTTTGTAGCTCCTCCCGCACGATCGCTCGGCTAGTCTCGCGCAGGTCGTCGGTGGCCAGTGACTGAACTCCGGCGTAGTTTGTCGAATTAGAGCGGCGGTTGAATTGCCGGTTCCGCATTTCCAGTGTCTTCTGGATGCTGGTGGCTTCGCGAAGAAACTCCTCGACGGTCTGCGGTGGGCTGCGTACCATTCCGGCGAAAAGTTCCTCCTTTACACCACGCATCAGTAGGCGGACTTTCTTCTCCTCGGACATTTTCGGGTCGGCGTGGCGGAATAGGCGGCTCATTTCTTCGGTAAAAATCGCAGTGGTCTCATTTGGTAGTTGCACCCGGGTTTCTAATAGCGCTTGGGCTCATTCTCGGCGTATGACGCTTGCGAATGTCTGCAGGAAGCCGCTTCGGAATAGCTCCCAGGTCGTTAAGGTGGCTTCTCGGTTCTCGAACCACGTCCTGGCAGCGTCTTCCAATGCGAAGAAGACATGTCGCAGCTTGTCGTCTCTGTTCCAGTTGTTAAAAGCAGCGACCCTCTCGTATGTCTCAAGCCAGCTTTCCGGGTCCTCGAAGGTTGAACCACGGAACGTCGGAGGCTCCCTGGGCTGCTGCAGCACGATGGGGGATGCTGGGGCTGCCATTGGGGTGGACTTTGTGGCGATCTTCCTGGTCGTCTGAGGCAAAAGTCCGTGCTCCGGGGGCAGTTGTTGAACACGGCGGCTTGCTCGATGGTCCGGAACTACGTTGTTGTTGTCTTTGCGTTCCGGGCTTGGATCTCGGCTTGTCGGGGGCGTCTAGTACATGAGCCAAAAGCACCTCCACCAGATGTCACGTCGTGGTGACGTTAAGAACACAGTAGCAATAATGCGAAAGACAAAACTAACTTTTATTTTGCGAACCTGTGCCCACAAAACAGGCTACACTTATAGCACAACGATAGCGGTGAACACGGTCGGCGATCTTCGAAAATATGATGAGTTGGTCAAGCGCGTCGGCTTTTATAGATCAGTCGTGGAATGTTCCAGATTAACCGATGGGACCCGCGCGCCTTCGACAAAGTTCTGCACTATTCGCGTCACGCATACATGCATCAGATTACACAAGTTGCGGTGAAAGACAGTGGAGGGAACCATCGATAACATTCCAGAAACTTCTTTTACATGCAGGTACGTCCTGCGCTGCACGATAACATTTGTTAAGCGGCCAAACGTGTTCGCCCGATAAAGATAAGTACACGTGTCAATATATATATATATATATATATATATATATATATATATATATATATATATATATATATATATATATATATATATATATATATATGTATATATAGATAGATAGATAGATAGATCGATAGATAGATAGATAGATAGATAGATAGATAGATAGATAGATAGATAGATAGATAGATAGATAGATAGATAGATAGATAGATAGACAGACAGACAGACAGACAGACGATGGTGAGACTTTGTGTACGTGTTCGACTGTGCACTCAAATATTTCAAACCACTGCTCTGCCGTAACCTTCCGAAGAGACTTCTAACATATTTAGTAACTAAACTAGTCAGTCACGCGAGTCCGTGAAGACATGAGTAAATGTGAGGTCTGCCATGGCTATGACAATGGCTATTTGTTCTGCTTTAACGCTGGTGCTCGTTTTAACCGATGCGGATGATCGTAGCGTTCCGTTGCCGTCCACGACTGCTATTGCGAAAGTAGATGTGTTGCCATACTGGGACGCGTCAACAAATGCGGTGGCTTCACGATCCGTGTCGATGCGGTCGAGAAGCGCGCGAGCACGGGCCCGGCGCCTACCCACGTGGTGTTGTGGGTGGACGTTTTTGGGGAAACGGTGGGACTTTGTAGTTGTCTTTAATTTCGCTCGGTAGGGTAACCGCGTGCTCGAGATAGGGAGAAGAGGAGACATTGGCTTCGTTTAGGATTAGCCAGAAACATTTCTTTAGCTGCTCCTAATACCATGTCGAAAGGGTATGAAGTTTAATTGCTTTGAACAAGTGTTATGTTTTATTTTCTCAAAAATCTGCGAGCTCTGATTGACATTAAACTGGCTTAATTATTCTGACGCTGTTGATTGAAGTAAGGCAGTTTTTTTTTTCTGGCATAAATACCTATATGCTGTATTTAATACGAGTCGAATTTTTCTGCAGGGCTCAAAGACCAGGTACGAATGCGCAAGGCTTACCGGGTTTAGGACCAGGTCCCGCACTTTTGTCGTGCCACCAACATGTGAGTCATGTTTCAATAGGTTTAAAACATTGTCTGCCTGTCTAATGCATGTAAGCACACGCAATCAACTCTGTATATTCTTCTTCCCAACAAGCCTTTATGATGAGCAAAGAACCTATTGCACGTATTTATATTTGTCAAATAACCCTCAAACATGCATGTCTTGGTCTTCTAAACGTAGCTGAAAATATTTGGTTGCTCGAAACAACTGAGTATTTTATGGCGGTACTTGCTTCGCTTTGGTTTGGTCCCTTTCTAATATAGGGAATTACAAGACTAATAGAAAATCAGGAAATATGTTTAGTTTAGAAATTATTTAATCGGTGAGCAAACACTAATGAACGAGGTTAAAAATAAGGTGTCCTAGAAGGAATCTAAAGAATAAAGGAATTTAATCCGACTCGGCGACCAAATCAGCGCACGCGCGTAAGATCAACAAGCTAGTACACGACTACGAAGGCACGTTCGCGGACTTTCTAGAAGCCATGCGAAGCCGTTACGTAAAGGCAACCAGCCCCGTCGAGCATCCGGCGTGCGTGGGGGAGAGTAACGCGCAGCTAGGTGAGGACTTTAGGGTAGCGGAGGTGAGGGCGGTACGGCAGAAGCTCAACAGAAGATCGGCGTCGGGCCCGGATGGTATAACCAATAAAATGCTCCGCAACTTGGACGTGTAGTTTCCGGCGCCGCAAATTCACCGTTCTCGAGCACCTTCCCAACGCAGGGGTATCCCACCTGATCTGTACAAAATTCGCGCTGTGCAAGACTTTCCGATGCCATGCTCGGTATGGGCAGTTCGGATCACTGTTGGCTTTTCTGCGTAAGGCCGTTGCTTGGTTCAGCATTTTTCTGGCATTGATCGGCCTCTTACTAAGCATTCGAAGAACAATACCGCATTCTCCAGAGGAGAACGGCTGGCCAAAGCCTTCTCAACAATAATGAAACTTCAGACCAGCTTCCCTAACCCTTCCTCACCAATCGAGGTTTACACAGATGCTAGTGGTAATGACGACGGTGCTGTTGTTGCTCAGATTAAGCATGGTCAGTTGTGCTCGACGGCCGAGCGCAACTACTTTATCACACAACGACAGTGCCTCTCGCTCTTTTGGGCAATAGAAAACTTTCGCTCGTACCTGCACGGCCACCATTTCGTCGTAAAACTCACCACTACGCTCTCTTTAGGTTGTCTTCGTTGAAAGACTACGCGGTGTCCTTGCCAGTGCGCATCTCGTGTAAAGCAGTACACCTTCTCCGTCGTGTACAAACACACACTTTTGCATCAGGATGCTGACCTCTTGTCCCACCATGCTGTGGACCCTCCTGACATCGCAGCCGTTGACTCCGATTTCTGACTTATGTCCATCTCTAACTTCCTTCATAATATCAGCGAACAGCACTATGACCCTCTTCTGCACACCATAATGGATCGCATTAGATTGGCTACTCCTAATACTTCTCATCGCCTATGCTGTATTCGTGATGGAGCGCTGTATAGATGAGCCTTGCGTCCTGATGACACTGAACTAATAGTAGCCGCTCCGGGCCATCTACAATCCAATGCGCTTCAAAAACTTCGCGGCATGTGTACTGCTAGGCATCTCGGCATAAGTCGTACCTACGGCAGAACCCATCGCCATTTATATGTCCGGATATTTACCGCTCCATGCGCTGGTACGTTACTACTTGAGACCTGCACCAACGCCACAACCACCATCTTATGCCCCCATCAGAGCTTCTACAACCCTTCGATATCGCCATCGAACTTTTCTTTCAAGGCAGTCTGAACCTGCTTGACCCTTTCTCGATGGACTGCACACAGTAAATTGGTTGGTAACCGCACGCTGAGCTAATGCGCGAGTCTTGCCCACCAGTGGCGCTACAGACGTCGTGATTTCCCTTCTGGACGAAGTCATACTGCAAGACGACGCTGCACGGCGGTTCCTCGCGGATCGCTGCGATGACTTCTTGTCTAAGATCCTCGACGACACACTCCGCTCATGCTCTATTGACCATCAATTAGCCGCAGCTCATGACCCACAGATACATGGCCTTACAAAACAAAATGCTCTCTGACATGCCAGCCATGTGCGTTTCTGCAAATCATGGAATGAAGACGCTGATCTGCCAAATGTCCCATTGGTGTATAATTCGCCCCTTCAGTACACTGCTGGCAACTCGCTGTTTTACCTACTAATTCGCCGTGATCAGGATCTCTCACTGGGCACTACATTCCTCAGAGGTACATGTTTGAATATGGCGTGAGCTCGTGATTCAGTTATCATGGCAGCACCAGCCTGCCATATTACCCATGGTCGCTTCACTGCATCCCAAGCTTCCCCGAATTTATGTTGAGATAGGCACCACAAAGACGCGAAATTTTTCCCTAGCTCCCTCGTACCCTTATGGCCACGACCTCTTTGTGTAAACCTATAAAAAAAAACTGCCGCGATATTCAGGTTCCTACCGAATCCCACAAAAGCTTTCAGATGTCATTTATGATATTGTAGCCGAAGACTGCACACATCACCTACACGACCATGAACAGATTTCATTCATGTCACCCACTTCAATGAAATCATTTAAGTTGTTCCTTTACCACGTTAGCTCCATCACCGTCGGGGTGGTGTCGCGATCAAGATTAAGAGGCGCAAGCCACATATATGCCTCTGCCTACACCCCACCTATATCTACTGTGGCGAGGAAAGCATATGTCGCCTTGAAGATGACAAGTCCACTTGTCGAAACATAGACTCCTGCAGTCACCTAGTTCTCGTTTTGCTCGAGCCACAGAAGAGGAGGACAAAGTGTTTGTTGCTGCTATCCAAACAATTTGAAACACATTTCTTACAATAATTTAAACGGGCGATTACAATATAAATTAGTGGAACTAAAATAAATGCCCTAATAGCGACAGATGTATCGCCAACAGAAGAAAAATTTGACATTCAAATTTCGTCTGCCGCGTTTATTTGGTCGTTCTCTTTAAGACTACCTGACAACATACCAGTATTTCTAGCTGAATTCATGGCGGTTACATTTGGCTCTATGAAATGCGAACTCACCAATCTCGGAAGTGGTAATAGTAACGGATTGTTTATATCTATGTACAGCTCTTACTTCAATACTGGTTCACATATTTCCCGTGCATTACATTGTCTAATACCCTCTCACTTAACACTAATAAGACTAGTATGGGTACGTGATCACAAAGGATTAGTTATGAATCAATTAGAGACAGATTTGCGAGAGCTGCCCCTAGTGGTTTAATTCTCCTGATTATTCCTGTATAAGCTTTTATAACTGCTGCTAGTTCAGGATACGGGCCGTCATGCAAGACTCTCCTAACCTATCAGTAAGAAATTCAACTGGTTACCGGCCTCTCCTATTCCCTTGGAGCAGAAATGTTAGCAGTGATACAAAATATTGAAATCCTCTACGAAATTCCGATGTCGCATACCTGTGTTAATTACCTTAATTAATGTGGTCTAGCACCTTCCTCCTCCTTAAGCTCATACTGTGGTAAGGACAAAACAGTAGAACACTTCTTCCTGTCGTGTCGCCTTCTTTGACATTAAAAAATGATACTTAAGAAGGAAAATTTGAGGGTGCCGGATTGAATATAGCTATTCCAGATATCCTGCCTTTCAGAGCCTCTTCTCTGGGACATTATCACAGGGACGTTCGTGCAGCTGTTGTGGGATATACACATGAATCAGGACAATTTCCTCGCTAAACTCTTCAATATTACCGAAATTTATTTCTTCAGCTTTTCAAAATTTATCAATATTGCTTTTTTAAGGTTTATATGATCATTTTTAATAAATCACCTGATTCTTGAACAATCCCCTATAGTGGGCATGAGCCATTCTCGAAAGCAAGCAAGCAAGCAAATAGCGCTAGCGCTTCCGTCTCATTGTTTTAGGATGCCGGCTTGGGCCATCTGTGTTCGAATCTTCCTTTATAAAACGCAATTGAGCTTGTTTCTGCATTGCAACAATATGAATAATGCAAAATTTAGTACATAGATGAAGGAGAAAGAGCTTTCGATTTGTTGGCACATTCAGCACTGTGCCGGGGCAAGCAGTGCATCAGCTTGCCAGCCTAACTGAAATTTTGACATCGTTTATATGCCTGGAAGAGTCATGAAGCTTTATACGTTTTCAGTAGCCGGCAACTCCTGCCTCTTCTCTGCCCTTGACCCTTTTTTTCACTGCTGCTCCAGTGTCTATAAGCTAGTGAATCAACTTTCCGAAATTAACGGTGACTCGTCCCTTACCTACGATGCGAAGCTTCAAAATTGTACTCATTAGCTTCTTTGAGTGTTATTTATAATCGTGTTGATAAAATATTTGGGCTAATGATAGTGAAAGGACAATTCTGAAACATCATGTTTTCTAAAAGCGAGTGAAGAGTGTAAATTACGTTCATATAATTCTAAACAAAACAAGCTTTCCGATACTGTGTCCAAAAACAATGCCCGCTCTAAAGAATGAGCTTTTTATGCCGTAAAAAGTGTTAACTAGAAATATAAGCAGATATCACTTTTTAATGCGTAAGCATTCTTTGGTGGGTACACTAGCAATGTGTCATGTCGGTTACATGAAAAGTTTAATGCCGTGTATAATGCATGATTTGCGAAGTTAGGAAATTTAATCAGTCAGATGGTGTGAACGTTGATTATTGATAGCTTTATAGGTGGTAAGGAACAATTCAAACTAAAAACAAATAAAATTCATGAAAGAGAAAAGTACCGTCAGGCCACCTTGAGAGATTGCTTTTCGACATTGTGCGTGTGTGTGGTGAGAAGCCTCCTGTGGGGCTGCTCAGCTTCAAAATAAGGATAACTGATTGGTACTTGTGATAATAATTTAATAATAATAGAAAGTTATTAGTGTCATTAAAAAACTGTTGACGTCGCCATCGCCATGTCAAGGTCGTAACAAAAACTGAAAAAGCTAAAATAAAATAAGAACGCCATAAGACAGGTGAATTGAAACCGTTATTGATGGCGTTCCCCAGAAAAGCGATGGGTAGACATCCACGAGCTAAGAAATGCAAGTAAGCAATAGGGGAGTAACGGCTGAGCCAAAGAACCCTTACACATTACTTGAAAATCATCAGAACTGCTGTAGCATTTTTAGTAGCATATATAGAACATTTTTACAATAATGATGCAGCTATATCACACGTGCTTGTTTACCCTTATAGAACCTACAATTTGTGCTGTTCATTTTTGACGCATGCTAAAAGGCAGTTTTAGTTTCTCGTGCATTGAGACATTGGGCAAGCAAACGTGAGACTTGTATGCGCATTACAGATCACATGCGTGTATGCCTTATAGTTTCACGTACGCATAATTTAGGTTGTGGCGCCACCTACTCAAATGTACCACGTACAAGCAAACATTCGTTTTCATACCCTCTGACGTCTGACAGCGCGCGCAGAAAGTCACTGATGCGGAAAGATCTCGGAGACCGTGTATATCTACAATGTGCAGCCTCTCGCGTTAGTCCTATAAGGTCGAAACTGTGGACGGATCTAGGAAACGGGGACTAATGATCACCAATACTTTGCTGGCTAAGCCTCACAAAATAAATATAAACCAATAATTAGCTTCATTGGGGAACTAATGGACAAACAGTGCACGACGGCTTCACCGATTTGGCGGTGCCGCCATGGTGCCTCATGAAAACAAGCACGTAGATTTGGTGCGTGCACGCGGGGCTCTGCGTTCTGCGTTTGCTCATCTCAATCACCAACGATCTATACACACGTACAGCTGTTACGCACATGAAAGTAAAACTGTCTAATCAATGGCCAGAAAGAACATCGACTTGACGTGTCTGTATTATGTTCCATGTACACGTTGTTAAATGATAATGCATTGTTGAGTGTGCAATGTTATACTTTTTGAGCTGTCCGTCGAAAACGACAGAAGAAATGGTGAATCGCAGACAATGTAGCTTTTTCGCGAAGCCACTCATGTTTGTGAACGCGAGTGGTCTACTGAAATGTTTCCTCGGGAAAGGCGAAGATCGTTATCACCCAGTGTTTTAGCAAATAAATAATTCCCACTGCGGGGCTTGCGCACGTTATGCTGTCGTAAACGCGCCAATCAGGTTTGCTATTTTCAGTAGGTTCTATTCTTGCTTGCTTTAACTGCCATATTTTATAACTAAGCTAACAACACCATTTTTCTAAGCTGTTTCACGTGTTTTCGTTCTGCGTTAACTCTGTTAAGAGCATGAAAGCATATTTGGTATTTCACTTGAATAATATGCTGTTATTTTGCAGTGCACGTTCGCAAATGGTGTCAGAAGTGGCTGCGATGGCGACTGCACTTGCAGTTCTGTTGCACACGGCCTGAACGTACCGAATAAGTACAGTGGACCCGGAGTCTGCGTAACGTTTGGTTAATCCTCGGTGCTTTGTTGATCGACGCATTGTGATGAAACATACAGAAAATAAAATCTGCATTCAGAAATACTGCTTCTTTCGCCAGTCAGCTATGGAGCACGGTGAGGGAGAGGAGAGAGAGGGTTTTGAAGCCACGGAATACTCCTAATGCAGTGCAACTTAGGAAATTTGTCCCTCAGCAGCCTTTATCTCTCTGCGTGGAAAGATTTAGCCATACATCATGTGACGCTGCCGCCGGCATTACTCAATCACACCTCACACAAGCGAAGAAATCAAATAAGCGATATCTATCGCTACTCTTTTGTTCGTCACAAAATGTTTTGATAGTCTGCAACGTATCATTTCTTGAATGTCGAATTACCTAATGTATGTAAGAAATCTTTAAGATAGAGAACGGTTTCGCCGCCGTATGAAGCGGTGCAATCAATCCAGCCAAAAAACTGTGGGGCTGCATTTGCCATGTGTGGTCGAATGGAGTAAACAGTAGTGAAACGTCGAAGGCGCATTCAGTTTTCAGGCTGCCTGAGCAAGAATTCGCGAGCCAGGATGCAGCCGAGTGGATCGTGGGTATGCGCATGATCCGTCTCGTGCGTGTGTAATAGCAATTGCCTAGCGCGAGTCAGTTCGGCATACGCACTCGAACTACACTCTGAAATTAAGCACTTCATGCTGTGGAGAACGAGTGTTCGCAATGCACCTCCCGGCAAACAAAACACCGACATTACTTAGTGATTGCTGCGAAGGCGAACCCGAACACTCCGAATGTGCGCGTCATGACAAAATACTGCTGTCTAAGAATGTTTTGGGGAAATTGAAAAGCTGATTTATTTAGAATTGCAGCAGCTCGATGCGAGTGGGACACTGAAACATATAAAACTTACTTTTTTTTATTAATCGCTTCTGTTACCACGCAAACAGCTGTTAATTCTTTTTCTAACAGTCATGTCTAGCAGTGTGAAAAAGAAAGCCCACCGACTAAGGGGCGATTAAGATAACCTGTGTGCAAATTTACTTCACTCTTCAAGGCATCGCTAAGATCGCTAAAGACCTCTTTAGGGAAGGCTTTTCGGGCTGCTGTACATGCACTGTTCTAATAAGGATTTTGCAGAAATAATTGTTCATTTGTCACAAAAGTTGCAGTAAATCATTAACTTCTGCATAGGATTTCAGCTTTGGATGCACAGAATGGCCATAATTCAATGCAACTTTGGAAATATGTCACTCAGCAGCCCTTATCTCTTCGCGGGGAAAGATTGTCATACATCATGTAACGCTGCTGCAGGCACTACTCAAGCACACATCCTACAAGTGAATAAATAAAACAGGCGGTATCTATCGCTATTCGTTTGTTTGCCACAAATTGTTTGATAGTTTACAACGTATTATTTCTTGAATGTGGAATCACGTTTTAAAAGTAAGAAATTGTTACGATGGAGAAAGGTTCCGTCGCCGTATGAAGCGCTGCAATCAGTCCAGCCAAAAAATCGTGGGGGTGAATTTGCCATGTGTGGTCGAATGGATTAAACAATAGTGCATGGTCGAAGGCGCATTTAGTTTTCAGACTATCTGAGCAAGGATTCGCGAGTCAGGAGCCAGCAGACCTCATTAGGAAGGATTTTGGGGATGTTGTACATGCACTGTTCTGACAACGATAGTGCAGGATTAGTTGTTCACTTGTCACAATAGTTGCAGTAAATCATTAACTTCAGCATCAAATTTCAGCTGGTAATTCAATAGGTTGAATAGGTGGGCTAGTTGGTAAGCCATTATAAGAAGAATTAGAGCGCGAGAAAGGCACTGGACGTAGAAAAAGCACATCATCGCCAGGCTCGTCGTCCTCTCATTTTGTCTCCCATTGTCAATCGAGCAAGTGTAAACCCATCTTCGAAAACACGCTCATCTTGTTCCATCATTCCGTCGAACGCACGCGAGAAATCTCGGAAGCCCATCATTTCACCAAGAACGTCGCACTGTGCCTAAGCCTACTATCGCTATTACTGCAATGCCGAGAATTCAATTATATTAATCGATGTTGAACACGTGCTTCGGATGTATGCTTGTTGTTTACCTCATCATACTTCCAATAATTTTCATATATCTGTATATGTTTCCATACATGTATTAAAAATAAGTTGTGAGTAAAAAGAATGCGCATGTTGTGTGTGTTCCTTTTCTACGCCCAGTGTGTTTATTGCGCTCTACGTTTTCTAATAATGCTGATTGAAGTCCGTTTAGAAAAACATGCGACATGAGTTATGGCACCATAACTTCGAGATTTAATTAAAGTACCGATCACTTTTAATTTTATTTATTTGCGATACTACCAGTCTTAACGAGAAGAAAGCAGCTGGGTGTCATATATAGAAAGATACACAAAAAGAACAAACTGGTCATGCTGCATCATCATCATCATCATCAGCCTGGTTACGCCCACTGCAAGGCAAAGGCCTCTCCCATATTTCTCCAACAACCCCGGTCATGTACTAATTGTGGCCATGCCGTCCCTGCAAACTTCTTAATCTCATCCGCCCGCCTAACTTTCTGCCGTCCCCTGCTACGCTTCCCTTCCCTTGGAATCCAGTCCGTAACCCTTAATGACCAGCGGTTATCTTCCCTCCTCATTACATGTCCTGCCCATGCCCATTTCTTTTTCTTGATTTCAACTAAGATGTCATTAACTCGCGTTTGTTCCCTCACCCAATCTGCTCTTTTCTTATCCCTTAACGTTACACCTATGATTCTTCTTTCCATAGCTCGTTGCGTCGTCCTCAATTTGAGTAGAACCCTTTTCGTAAGCCTCCAGGTTTCTGCCCCGTAGGTGAGTACTGGTAAGACACAGCTATTATACACTTTTCTCTTGAGGGATAATGGCAACCTGCTGTTCATGATCTGAGAATGCCTGCCAAATGCACCCCAGCCCATTCTTATTCTTCTGATTATTTCTGTCTCATGATCCAGATCCGCAGTCACTACCTGACCTAAGTAGATGTATTCCCTTACGACTTCCAGTGCCTCGCTGCCTATTGTAAACTGCTGTTCTCTTCCGAGACTGTTAAACATTACTTTAGTTTTCTGCAGATTAATTTTTAGACCCACTCTTCTGCTTTGCCTATCCAGGTCAGTGAGCATGCATTGCAGTTGGTCCCCTGAGTTACTAAGCAAGGCAATATCATCGGCGAATCGCAAGTTACTAAGGTATTCTCCATTAACTTTTATCCCCATTTCTTCCCAATCCAGGTCTCTGAATACCTCCTGTAAACACGCTGTGAATAGCATTGGAGAGATCGTATCTCCCTGCCTGACGCCTTTGTTTATTGGGATTTCGTTGCTTTCTTTATGGAGGACTACGGTGGCTGTGGAGCGGCTATAGATATTTTTCAGTATCTTTACATATGGCTCGTCTACACCCTGATTCCGTAATGCCTCCATGACTGCTGAGGTTTCGACAGAATCAAATGCTTTCTCGTAATCAATGAAAGCTATATATAAGGGTTGGTTATATTCCGCACATTTCTCTATCACCTGATTGATAGTGTGAATATGATCTATTGTTGAGTAGCCTTTACGGAATCCTGCCTGGTCCTTTGCTTGACAGAAGTCTAAGGTGTTCCTGATTCTATTTGTGATTACCTTAGTAAATAGTTTGTAGGCAACGGACAGTAAGCTGATTGGTCTATAATTTTTCAAGTCTTTGGCGTCCCCTTTCTTATGGATTAGGATTATGTTAGCGTTTTTCCAAGATTCCGGTACGGTCGACGTTATGAGGCATTGCGTATACAGGGTGGCCAGTTTCTCTAGAACAATCTGCCCACCATCCTTCAACAAATCTGCTGTTACCTGATCCTCCCCAGCTGCCTTCCCCCTTTCCATATCTCCCAAGGCTTTCTTTACTTCTTCCGGCGTTACCTGTGGGATTTCGAATTCCTCTAGACTATTTTCTCTTCCATTATCGTCGTGGGTGGCACTGGTACTGTATAAATCTCTATAGAACTCCTCAGCCACTTGTACTATCTCATCCATATTAGTAATGATATTGCCGGCTTTGTCTCTTAACGCATACATCTGATTCTTGCCAATTCCTAGTTTCTTCTTCACTGTTTTTAGGCTTCCTCCGTTCCTGAGAGCATGTTCAATTCTATCCATTTTATACTTCCTTATGTCAGCTGTCTTACACTTGTTGATTAACGTGGAAAATTCTGTCAGTTTTGAAGCGGTATGAGCCTTCGAATAGAAGATGAAGAAGCGCGAGAACCGGGAGACAGGAGAAGAGAAGAATGAAGTGGGAATAAAAAATGTAGACAAGATGGACGCCAGTTCCACAGCAATGCTTTACGTCTACTGTGTCCTTTAAATAGGAACGCTACATTATTTTGGCGCAGCCGACAGCGAACTCCAACATGTGGGTGAGATTTTTGCTTGAGGAGACCTCCGCGGACAAGATCATCTTTTCGAGATACCAAGCTGAAGATGAACCAGCGGTGGAACTACCTCGCGAACTCAACTCGGCAGAACTCATGAACCTGGTTTTAGAGAAGGCTTCCATGGACCCTGATGAACTACGTCGGAAGGGTGCTGTGAACGTGAACTTGCCTCTGGTGATCTTCGACGAATTAGTTCTTCAACCGATGAGTCGACAGGACTCTGGATCACAGTCGTCGACGGAAGAGGTGAGCCTCGTTTTGAAAGCACTTCGGCTACAACAAGAACAGATTTCGCAACAAAACCAGCTGGTGACATCGCTTATAAGCTCTTTAAACGCTGAGAAGTCAGTGACTAAATTTGTAGAACCCGATGCATTCGACGGCATGTCATCAAGTCCAGAAGGTTGGCTTGAATTCTATGACTATGCTGCTGGGAAGAACAACTGGCACTCTAATGAGGACAAGATTACTAACATGCGTAGTTACTTAAGCGGTGTTGCACGGAAGTGGTATGATTTGCACATTATTGAAGAGGCTGGCAACTCTTGGAATCAGTGGAAAGAAAAATTCTTGACGACATTCCGAAGCAACCCAGTGCAAAGGTGGGAGGCCGCGCTTAATTTCAAATTCAAGCAAGGCTCCCTCGTCGAGTATTTCTTTGACAAATGCCGCCTTTTAAAGCTGGCCGAGCCTCTGCTTCCTCCGTCTGCCGTAGTAGCACTAATAATGCACGGACTGCACGCGCAAGTCCTGAAGCAAGTGCAAATACGGTCACCTAAAACTGTGGACGGGCTCCTGGAGTGCCTTCACGACATATCATTTACTTCAGAAGAAAATATAAACGCTAGCTCAAGCGGTCGCTTCACACGGTCCGGCGCGGATTGGGACCATAATCAGCGAGAACCGCGCCGCCTTGCAGGCGGCACAGAGAACTTGGGTTGGCGCGCTCCCAGAGGTCGGGTGCATAACGTCGACAGCGACCCCGTTCCCCTCCTTTCGGACACTGAAGAGGCTCCGACGACAACAGAACTGATAAACAAGGGTAATCAGTCCGACCCGATGACAACAACTGAGACTGTTTATTTAACTTGCTCTAGCCTACTTCACATCCCTGTCAAAGTGGGAAACAGACATATGATGGCTTTGGTAGACAGCGGTGCCTCTGTGTCTATAATTAATGCCAAGCTGGTAGATGCAAGTCACCTGCATAGTGGAAGAGTACTACGGGTGCAAGGCTACGACGGAAAAGTGACAATGCATAATCAATGGGCCTCAGTAAACATCGAGTTCCAAGGTCATCAAATAGAGAGTGAAGTACTGGTGATTGAGGGGGTGACGTATGACTTTCTGCTATCCAGACCAGATATAAAGAAACTAAAAATCAACGTTTACTGGGACGATGCTGTTTTAGTGGAAGGACTATCAAGGCAAGAGACACAGCCTGATAGAAAAGATAACCTGCGAGTTGTCAAGTGCGCGAGGGATATTGCAACGACCTATCCTCAACTGGTATGAATAGGAAGCTACCCACCAGCGATGACGTCACACAAGGTGCCTTTCGAACTAACCGACAAGACTGTCATCCGAAAATCGCCTTATAACATGTCAAGAGAGCGCAAGATATGGTTGAAGAAGGAATTGCAGGAGATGCTAGACGCGAATATAATCCGGCCTTCGGTGTCACCCTTCGCCTCTCCCATAACTATTGCGCCGAAAGAAGATGGAACTTTCAGACTGTGCACAGATTACAGGGTTCTCAACCGCCAGACAGAGCTTATACCATTTCCCATGCCGAAGATAGACACGATTATAGATGAGACAGGTGGTTGCCGATGTTTTTCACGTATTGACTTGTGCAAAGGTTTCTGGCAGATCCCGCTAACCGAAGAAACAAAAATGTACACTGCTTTTATCACGCCCTTCGACCTGTACGAGTATACCCGGCTCCCTTTCGGCTGGAAAAACTCACCAGCATGGTTCCAGAAGATAATGAACGAAGTCCTGAAGCCTTTCCTAGGTGTCTTTTGTAACGTGTACATCGACGATATTATCGTCTTCTCCAAAACAGAGGCAGAGCATCAGGAACACCTGTCCCAGGTATTAAATGCCTTGAGCTTGGCACACCTCAAGGTTAATTTTAAGAAAAGTGCGTTCTTTCAAAGAAAAGTTGTGTTTCTTGGAAGAGTCTTTGATGGGACTACCAAAAGCACGAAACAAGAGTCCGTCGAGAGGATATCCCAACTGGTAAAACCATATGACGTCCACTCATTGCGTGTGTTTTTGGGATTAGCAGGACATTTCAGACCTTTCATAAAAGACTTTGCCATAAAAACAAGATGCCTCACGCGCCTAACGCAGAAAGCAGTTCCATTTGAGTGGGATGAGGAATGTGAGAGAGTCTACCGTGATCTGGTGCACAGAATCTCTGCTGACCCTATTCTACGCGTACCAGATTTCACTTTACCCTTTGAACTGAATACCGACGCCTCACATTATGGAACAGGTGCAGTCTTGTACCAGAAATGTCCAGAAGCATCCGGCCGAGAAAAGCGACACGTAGTAGGCTACTACAGCTACACCCTCAAGCCACCTGAAGTCAACTACAGCACTACTGAAAAGGAAGCGCTTGCAGTCCTTAAAGCAATTCAGTACTTCCGTACGTACCTAGAAGGTGCGAAGTTTACTTTGTTCACCGATCACCAGGCCCTCACTCATCTCTTGAATATGACCCAACCTAAGGGACGTATCGCCAGATGGGTGAACTATTTGCAGCAATTTGATTTCACCATCTCCCACAGACCTGGACCCCTTTTGACTGATGCAGATGCATTTTCTAGACTGATGATACAGGCCGAACAATCTGAAGAAATCAATGAAGTAAAATTGTGGGAAGGCACTGAACAATTGATGTTTATGGAAGGTCGCTATCAAGTCCCGCCAACGCTGATTTCAAAGGTTCTTTATTTGTACCACGATAGCCCAGAATCTGGAGGACACGACGGATTTTGGCGCACCTACAACAAGCTAGTCAAGAGATTTACGTGGCCTCACATGAAAGAAGACGTCAAGCAATACGTTCGTTCATGCCACCTTTGTCAAGTCAACAAAGTGAGTGAGTGAGTGAGTGAGTGAGTGAGTGAGTGAGTGAGTGAGTGAGTGAGTGAGTGAAACAACTTTATTTTGTCCACTAGAGACGTAAGCAAACGCCACGCCACCTGGCTAGGCCCACTCGGGGACCATCAGGTGGAACCTGACGGCCCTGTCGCGAGCCCTCTGGACTTCCAGGGTTTGAGAGGACTGATCCTGGGCCCTAATCAGCTTCTTCATTTCCTCTTGAGTGAAAGGAGGACCGGCAGAGGCGCAGCCCCACAGGACATGTTCGAAGTCCGCATAGTAACCACACAGAGGGCAATCCGGGCTTGGGAACCGGTCGGGGTACATTGTGTGTAGCGCTGCGGAGCTCGGGTAAGTGCTTGTTTGCAGTAGTCTGAGAGTGACTGCCTGGGCCCTGCACAGCGAGGAGTGCGGCGAAGGTAGGACTCTTCTTGACAGATAATTGTATTTGCAGATTTCGTTGTACGAGCAGAGAGGCTCGGGTCGCCCAGGAGAGGACGCGTTGCCCAGCGCACGGTCAGTCAAACCTCGTGCAGCCGAGTGCGCCTCCTCGTTGGGGTTGATCAAGGCACCCTCAATGGTCCCAAGGTGCGCAGGGAACCAGGCCAAAGAGTGATGTTTCATGTCTTTGGTACTTTGGATGATACGTAGGGCCTGGGGAGCCACCATTCCCATCTGAAAGGCCCTGACAGCGGCCTTAGAATCCGAATAAATCGTGTCATGTACACTGTCCGTCAATGCAAGAGCAATAGCAACTTGCTCTGCAACGCTGGAATTAGAAGTGCGGACGGTAGCGCAGCTAAGGATTTTAGCATCACAGTCGATGACCACTGAGGAGAAGGCCTCTTCTTGAACGTAGGAAGCAGCGTCTACGAAGCATGTTCGGTCCTTGTTCAAGCGGGCACTGGCGAGCAGAGCTTTACCCCTGGCTCGCCTTCGTCCTTCGTTGTAGGTGGGATGCATATTTCGTGGCACCCGGTGTATGTAAATTTTGGACCTTACGTCGCTGGGCAGCTTCACAGCGTCGAGACTGACGACCATGGGGTTACGTCCCAGCTTGCCAAGTATGGCTCGGCCCGCTGGGGTACCGGAGAGTCTGACGAACTGGGAAAATTCTTGGGCTTCAACGATTTCTTCGAACGTGTTGTGAATTCCCAAATTGAGAAGGTCTTTTGTGTGCGTTCGCATGGGAAGGCTGACGGCAAGCTTGAAGACTCTTCTGATTAAGGCGTTGATCTTGTTGCGCTCCGACACGAGCCAATTGTGCATAGCCCCTGAATAAGCGAGGTGGCAGAGCACGAAGGCGTGGATAATGCGGATCAGATTGTCTTCCTTGATTCCGCAGTACCTATTGGCGATTCTTCGGATCAGGCCGAGGGCGCTTTCGGTCTTCGAACAAATGCGTTTGAGGGCGGCTCCATTGGCCCCGTTTGACTCGATAAACATTCCTAGGACCCTGATAGTGTCTACCCGCGGTACTGGGGAGCCCTTACCGGCGAATAATGTAATGTGGCTCTCTGCTGCTGGCTTCCAGGATCGGTGTGAACCGCCTCTGGGCCTCTTCTTGTAGAGCAAGAGCTCGGATTTAGCGGGCGAGCACCTTAGCCCGGTGGGGATTAGATACCGCTCCGTCACATCGATGGCCTCTTGCAAAGCACCCTCGACCTGCCCTTCACATCCACTGGAGCACCAGATGGTGATGTCATCCGCGTAGATCGTGTGGTTAATGTTGGGGATTTTGTTCAAGGCCCTCGACAGGTTGATCAGGGAGATGTTGAACAGCGTCGGGGAGATCACCGCCCCCTGAGGTGTTCCCTTTGGACCAAGCTGGATTTCGTGGGTCAAAAACTCGTCAATCTTCAGTCTAGTGGACCTTGAGGAAAGGAAAGATCGCACGAAATTGTACGCCCGTTTGCCGACGTTACACTCTGTCAGGCTCTTGAGAATAAAGGCGTGCGATATGTTGTCAAAAGCCTTTTCCAGATCCAAGCCGAGAATTGCCTTAGGGTCGGCGGAGGTAGAGTCAATGATTTGGTGCTTGATCAGTCTCATGGCGTCCTGAGTCGAAAGCCCCGACCGAAAGCCAATCATGTTGTGTGTATAGCATTCGTTAGACTCGAGATGGTCAGTAAGGCGGTTAAGCATGGCGTGCTCGGCCATCTTTCCAACACACGACGTCAGGGAGATGGGCCTTAGATTGTCGATGCACGGCGCTTTACCTGGCTTCGGTATGAGTACTGTGTAGGCTGTTTTCCAGCTCTTGGGAATGAGGCCGCTGCACCAGATATCATTCATCTTGCGCGTAAGAAACTCGATTGAGGCGTCGTCGAGATGCTTGAGCATTTTGTTGGTTATCCCATCAACAAAGTGAAAGTGAAATATAAGTCAACAATAAAATGAAATATAAGTCAGTGAAATATAAGTCAACAAAGTGAAATATAAGCAGCCTACGGACGCCATGATAATACCTTGCCACTCGAACGTGCCTTTTGAAGTTATACACCTTGATTTTGCCGAGCTGAATAAGAAACGAGAAGGAGTCCGAAAAGCGCAAGCTTTTCTTCTGGCCATAGATGAATGCACCAGGATGGTCGCGGCACGGGCAGGAAAAGAAGATGTGAATAGTGTCATCGCCCTTCTCGAACGGGAAATGTTTAGGACAACCAGGACGATTGTATGTGACAACGGTCCAGCGTTCAAGAGTGAAAAGCTAGCAAGATGGGCTCGAGACCATAATATATCAATCAAATTCTGTGCGCCATACCATCCCGCAGCCAATGGGCTTGCAGAGCGTGCTATACGAGATGTAAAACAATACATCAGGATGTACGATAGTTTCCCTGGTGGTTGGAAATGCTCTTTAGAAGCAGCTGTACGACATCACAATCGCTCCTACACCAGTGGCTTGGGATGTAGCCCGCAGTTCGCTTCTTCAGGAGAGACCCCTATTCTTCAGGCGGACCGTGAATTGGGGCTGTTAGAAAATCTCAAGATCGTCGAGGAGAGGAAACAAAAATCGCAGGAGGAGAGGTACCGTAAACGAATGAAACAAAATTTTGACAAGAGACATTGCTTAGATATCCCAGACATTCAAGTCACCGACCTCATTCTAGTTAGGAAAGGAGTAAGAGGATCCAGTGCCAAATTTTATGGTCCTTACTCTGTGACAAAGACAGCCACTCAGAAAGGAATATTGAAGACTGTGTGGTACATTGGTGAACGGGGCGCAGTTGAATGTGCTTCGATTGGAAACGTTTTCAAGTATTACCCCAGGAGGGGTTAGCAAAAGAAACCTGGAAGGGTGAAGCGGTATGAGCCTTCGAATAGAAGATGAAGAAGCGCGAGAACCGGGAGACAGGAGAAGAGAAGAATGAAGTGGGAATAAAAAATGTAGACAAGATGGACGCCAGTTCCACAGCAATGCTTTACGTCTACTGTGTCCTTTAAATAGGAACGCTACAAGTTTTATTCTAGCTGTAGAGTTGGAGGCTTTCATACATTGGCATTTCTTAATCAGATCTTTGTCTCCTGCATTAGCTTACTGGTATCCTGTCTAAAGAAGTTACCACCGACTTCTATTGCACACTCCTTAATGATGACCATAAGAGTGTCGTTCATTGCTTCAACACTAAGGTCCTCTTCCTGAGTTAAAGCCGAATGCCTGTTCCGTAGCGTTGTTCGGAATTCCTCTAGTTTCCCTCTTACCGCTAACTCATTGATCGGCTTCTTACGTACCAGTTTCTTCCGTTCCCTCCTCAAGTCTAGGCTAATTCGAGAGCTTACCAACCTATGGTCACTGCAGCGCACCTTGCTGAGCATGTCCACATCTTGTATGATGCCAGGGTTAGCGCAGAGTATAAAGTCTATTTCATTTCTAGTCTCGCCGTTCGGGCCCCTCCACGTCCACTTTCGGCTATCCCGCTTGCGGAAGAAGGTATTCATTATCCTCATATTATTGTGTTCCGCAAACTCTACTAATAACTCCCCCCTGATATTCCTAGTGCCTATGCCATACTCCCCCACTGCCTTGTCTCCAGCCTGCTTTTTGCCCACCTTGGCATTAAAGTCACCCATTAGTATAGTGTATTTAGTTTTCACTCTACCCATCGCCGATTCCACGTCTTCATAGAAGCTTTCGACTTCCTGGTCATCATGACTGGATGTAGGGGCGTAGACCTGCACAATCTTCATTTTGTTCCTCTTATTAAGTTTCACAACAAGACCTGCCACCCTCTCGTTAATGCTATAGAATTCCTGTATGTTACCAGCTATATTCTTATTAATCAGGAATCCGACGCCTAGTTCCCTTCTCTCTGCTAAGCCCCGGTAGCACAGGACGTGCCCACTTTTTAGCACTGTATATGCTTCTTTTGGCCTCCTAACTTCGCTGAGCCCTATTATATCCCATTTACTGCCCTCTAATACCTCCAATAGCACTGCTAGACTCGCCTCACTAGATAACGTTCTAGCGTTAAACGTTGCCAGGTTCATATTCCAATGGCGGCCTGTCCGGAGCCAGTGATTCTTAGCACCCTGTGCAGCGTCGCAGGTCTGACCGCCACCGTGGTCAGTTGCTTCGCAGCTGCTGGGGACTGAGGGCCGGGGTTTGATTGTGTTGTTCATATAGGAGGTTGTGGCCAAGTACTGCACCAGGGTGGCCAATCCTGCTCTGGTGAGGGAGTGCGTTACCGGTTCTGGTCACCGGGATCAGGCCACACTCCAGGCCTGTTTAGGCAATTTTGTCAACACGCGGAATTTTTTTTTAATCCGGTGGAAAATTGCCGGCACCGGGATTCGAACCACGGACCTCTTGCACGCGAGGCGGGTGTTCTACCTCTACGCCACCGCTGCATCCTCCTGCATCCTCCTGCATCCACCGCCACCTGCATGCTGCATACTTCGACAGAAAAAAAACCCCAAGGTCCTCAGTGCGAGTGAAAGAAGAAATCGTCTTTCTACGCTGTCACAGCCCCAAATTTGCTTCAAGTTCGTTTCATCTCACAGAAATAGTTTAAATATAATTACTGTTGGCACATAATTTTTGTATTACGCGGGCATTTCCTTTAAAGAAATTGCTAAATGGCGCACATTTTCACAAAACGAAACTATAAAGTTTACAACTCTGTAACTCAATAGTCAAAAATGTAATTACTATTTTTTCAATTGAATCTAATAGTATATATAGAGCGAACAAAATTTAGGCATTATACATGGCTGTCAAATACATCATTAATATATGAGCATGACTTTTGCAAATCCTTTGGAAACAATCTGACAATTTGATGTCATATATAAATGGATAAATAAAATGTGTCCGATTTAGATGCTCTTAGGGATGCTGTTTACAGAACTGCGTTATGTGTTCTTGGTTGAAATCTACGTATCTGTAAACTTCGTGCTTGTAACTTTTTCCAGCTTATCAATTTTTGAAACTTCTCTAAATATTTAGATTATAAAGGAAAATTTCGCTCTGAACAGTCACCAGAATTTAACTGTCTCCCTGAAATGGAACTGATCTCAGGAAAGCGCTTCTGCGTCTTACATGTGTTTGAACAGGCGCCATCAGTACGAAAGATGACCTAACCTAACGTAACCTAAACTCACCATGTCTCACTTAAGCCGAAGCTAAATCTTTCTCTTAAGTATGGCAAGAATCTTAAAAACATTATAATCTTGAGCACTATATATGGGATAGTATAACAGCAGAAGTTCATAGTAAATTTAACATCGCGAAAGGTACACAGCTCATAATGGACCTATGGTTGCGGCTCAATTTGCCCAAGAATGATGCATGCGATATATATGAAGTATTCCGACAGTTTAATATCAGTATGTTAAGTGACGTGATCCTTGTGCGCTGCAAATCACCGCATGAAAATTAGTGTTGGAGACAGTTTTAGTGAGAAAGTGCGTATCCTGTGCGACGTAGCACAGAGAACTGTAACATTGACATGGCTCATCTCACAAATGCGTATTACGTCGTCACACACCAGTGAAGATGTCCATGTATGCGAATACATGAATATAGGTGCCTAGATATCAGCTCCACCGTCTCGCACAAAAAGCTGATATCATATGAAGCCAACAAACACTGACACCAAGAACAACATAGGGGAAATTACTTGTGCCTAATAAACGAAATAAACAAAGGATAAATTAATGTAAATGCAAGTGGATGAAAAAATAACTTACCGCAGTTGGGGAACCACCCCACAACCTTAGAATTGCGCGTGCGATGCTCTACCAATTGAGCTAGCGTGGCGCCACTTCCCCATCCACTTTTTTGGGTATTTATGTTTCTTAGTAGAGCGTTGGGAGTGTTAGCCAGCGCCACCACTCACAAACCTTGGCAGCGGATGTGGAACATCCTCACTGCCGCAGGCGTCACGAGAACGCTATCTTTTTGGGTGCAGGCAACCGCTCAATAAACCCACACATGCTACCTGAAGGCATCAATGTTGCCGGATTCGAGAACCTCGTTGTGTCATAAACGAGAACAAAGGGGGTTAACGGAGGGCCCCGATTTTTATTAGCCGTATCATAAGGAGCCAACAAACACTGACACAAAGGACAACATAGGAGAACTTGCTTGTGCTTAATAAATGGAATAAAGAAACGATGAATTGATGGAAATGAAAGTGTAGGAAAAAGCAACTTCCTGCAGGTGGGAAACGATCCTAGAATCGAGACCCTCGTTATGTAATAAACGAGAAGAAAGGGGGTTAACCCTAGAGCTGAGTGACAAAATAAATGAAGGACTCACTTAATAGTCGATTGAGTAAAAACTCTTAGGGCGCTGCAACCATCGCGGAGAGTCATAGACAGTGGGTTTACTGTCACTTCTTATTCCACTTAAATACCTGCAATCAACACAGAAATGCAAGATTCCTTCATTCTGCTCAAATAAAAGAAAAGGTGAGGGGCGTGTGCATCTGTATGAATGGTTGAAACCATCATCGAGCAGCTCCTTTAGACGTTTCTGAATAGCTTCGCATTCTTCAGCAGGAAAACAGTTGGACTGCTGTCGAATACGGTTACATCATCATCAATTATATCGTGGCGCGTTGTCAGGAGTGGTGTTGAATAGGGTTATATCACAATGGGCTATGGAGTGAAACCGGAATGGAATTGTATGACGTACCCATGGAGTGCGTTCTTGCATCCATCTGACAGTGCCGAAATGATGTCGATTCTGAAAATAGAGTTTGCTTCAAGGAGCTTCTTCTCAGAACGAAGCATTCGCATTTGTAGATTATATAAGATCCATGTACAGGCTACAGCCATATCGCAGAACAGGTGCTCACGCTCATAGGTGAAGTTCGTAATAAATGTCTGCAGACGTCCGTCGCGATGCTGCACAAGGATTCAGGCGCTGCACGCACCGCGCAGTAACAAAACTGACACGTTGCGTCCAAGCAGCACGTCTCCGCATGGTAGGGCTTCCGAGAATAACTTCCAAAGGCCGTGGTCGAACAAGGGTTCTCGCAGCAGCTTACATTTCGACAAGGGTATTTTTGTTCGATAGAGCAGCGTCTGCTTTCGTCAGAAGCGTCTTTACATACGCTTTGCTCTCTCTCCCTCAACCTCGGTGTGGGAGGCGGAGGGGAATAAGCTGGTGTTTAGAGTATGGTACTTGAAAACAAATTGCTAACAAAAATGAGCAGAAAAAAGGGGGAGATAGACAAATGGAGGCTTTACGTGATTTGTACAGGTGGGAGTACTGGTGCTATGACCTTTCAAGTAGTCCTGACGAACCAGAAAACCGAAAATAATCGACGCGTAAAGTTAGGCACTCCGAATCACTGTACCCGATTTCCTAAGAAAAGAGGACAGATGAATATAATCGTATCAAATTTAGACGAGAAGAAAGAAAGGGGTAGGGGTGTGGAGAAAGTCCTTGCCTTTAGCATTTGGACAGAAAGCAGGGAATAAAAGATGCCGTAAACCTATTCATCTTAACTAAGCAAATGTAGCCTAGTCCAACAGGAAAAGTCTGTCCATGCACGTAGTTCGAATACCACAGCATTCAGTAGCATGTCAGAGAGGCTGTTGCACACATCAAAGATAAGTAAACGCAATAACATGTATGTGTAATTCTTTTTTTCACTATCACGTACTGCAAGTTATCTTGTAAATATTATGAAATGCTTTTTTATATCCCTACTGCATATATTTATTATATGACCGCATCTCTCGAATTGCACAAACCACCTATAATACTGGGTTCCTGTCTAGTTCCCACTCATGGGTGAACGCTATTATTTGAGGAAGCAGCAGGCAAGCAAAAATAGTTTGGTGGCAATCACTGTGGAGAAATGCTGTTGTCTCAATAAAGGAGTCCAGAGCCGAAGGAGTCACTCAAGTCTGCTGTCTTTATTTCTACTTTGTCCTGCTTCGGCCATTTATGATAGTTTTGTTTATATGTTTCATGTTTAGAGTAAACATCAGTGTAGTCACTAACTATGTGCTAATAACAAAGCTAGGAATGTTCTGTCGCAGTATTCACTGCGCTCTACCGCCCTAATTAACCAGTAGTCTAGGATATAGCTTAGTGAGACCGAAGTAATCAACAGCTCGAATCAGACGTAAATTGAATATGGAATGTTGGTCTTGCGGAAAAACTAAAAGTGGAAGAAAGCTCATGAAAGAGAAAATTGTCGGATATCGAGCTGTCGATTCAATAGGCCTCGCTCTGCGTACTGCTAGCCTCCCGGTCGCTTAAGGTTGTACAGTGACCACACCTAGACGCCACTGGTTCACGCTTCCATCCCCGGACAGGGACAAATTTATCTTCAAACGCGAGGCTTCCTTTTTGAAAAGCCGTATACGCCTTTCTTTAGGCTTCCTTCATGAAAATGCTGTGCGAAATCACACAATGGGAAAAGAAGACAGGGCGGACACAATGCTGACCATCATGTCTTGCGCATTGTGTAACATTGCGCTGTAATTTCCAGTATTGATTACCAACATGCCCATCATACGGTTACTTAGTAGCTTCCTGCTACAGCCGGCTAGATGATAATTCTTCATGTCATGAAGCTTCCTCCACCTTGTGAGCTTCCACACTACTGATTAACCATATCCAGTCTCCTGTTTCGAGTCGTGGATTAATTCAGTCAAGCTAGCTGTTCGGTAAGTTAGCCTCCTAGTTAATTCAAATGATAGAACGATCACGATGGAATGACGTTGGATCCTATGCAATCCCAGTACAAGGGCGAATCTATCGTTTGCGAAGCTTTCTTTGCGAAAAAAAAACGGCGCATTTGTTCACTCTTCTAGCTTCCTACTAAAGCCGGGCGGATGAAAACTGTGCATTTCTAAAAATGCGTGTTCCTTTTTGATGCTGTTACAAGTTGTAAGCGATGCGTTCACACCGGAAGAGTTGAGCGAACTTCAATATCTTACCTTGAGCAATAAGTTCTCTAGGACTTTATTTTTCACTTTGCCTTAGAAAATCAAATAGGTAAGAGTGGCCACGAGAGCCTTTTCTCAGCCCAGCTAGTAACGGCCTGATCAATCACTATAGGCGGCGTATCAGTGTCTGCATCCTCCTCACTTGAGCAGTTGTCCTCTTATCATCATCATGATTAGCCTGGTTACGTCCACTGCAGGGCAAAGGCCTCTCCCATACTTCTCAAACTACCCCGGTCATGTACTAATTGTGATCATGTCGTCCCTGCAAACTTCTTAATGTAATCTGCCCACCTGACTTGCCGTAGAATCCAGTCCGTAACACTTAATGACCATCGGTTATCTTCCCTCCTCATTACATGTCCGGCCCATGCCCATTTTCTTTCTTGATTTCAACTAAGATGACATTAACTCTCGTCTGCTCCCTCACCCAATCTGATCTTTTCTTATCCCTTAACGTTACACCTGTAATGAAGAAAGGAGGAGAATGGCATACCGATCATCATCAAGAACAGAGGGCACGAGACCGGCGTTCGAAGACCACCATCTTGCTCTCCGCGCTCACTGTTCCGAGCTACCGCCCGTTTGTTGGACTCGCTCAATAAACATCTTTACATTTGGTGGATCGTGCGGGGTACGCACATCGTCGGCACCCTGGAACTCCGATCCCGCACGTTGCACTCGACCATGCAAGCTGACGCAGCCCAACAGCCGCCACCTCTCCCGGCCGCCGTTTGTCCCGGCCCCGTTCGCCAGCGAGACCCCCCGGTATTTTCGGGTACGGAAGACCAGGACGTCGAGGACTGGCTGTCGTCCTACGAAAAAGTTAGTGGACCCAACAAGTGGGATGACGCTACTAAGTTGAGTACCGCGAACTTTTACTTGGCTGGCGTGGCGAAGCTGTGGTATACGAACCACGAATCGGAATTTGAAAACTGGTCTGCTTTCAAGGAGGCAATATCTGCCGTTTTCGGTCGCCCTGCCGTGCGGAAGTTACGCGCCGAGCAACGGCTGCGCACACGGGCACAGGAACCGAATGAAACATTTACCGCCTATATTGCGGACGTACTCGATCTCTGCAGGCGCGCCGATGCCTCAATGAGCGAAAGTGCCAAAATACAGCACATCATGAAGGGCGTCGACGACGATGTCTTTCAGATGCTTCTTGCGAAGTCTCCTGGCACAGTGTCTGAAGTGGTAACTCTGTGCCACAGCTACGACGAGTTGAGAAGGCAGCGGGCTCTCACCCGACGTTCATCTCAGACGTACAATCAACCGCTCGCTGCACTGGACATCATGCCTGCCCAGCCATACTTTATCGCACAAATGAAAGAATTTGTGCGTGAGGAGGTGGCCCGTCAGTTGTCTCTCCTGCCGTTTGCTCAGCGTCAGGAGCTCCCACAACAGCAGCAACTGCAGCGACCAATCCCGTTGGCTCCCGTGCTTCGACACGTCATTCAAGAGCAGATTTCCGAGGCCATGCCGGTGCCCATTCAGCAGCAACCTGTCGCCGCGCCTCTTAGTTACGCTGAGGTAGTAAAGCGGCAGCAGCTTCACCAGCCCTCACCACCCCATGGTGTGTCGTATGCTGCAGCCCCGATTCAGCCGTCCGTGACATGGTCTGCTCCCATCCCTGCAAATCCCTGGCGAACGCGCGACAACCGGCCGATCTGTTTTGCGTGCGGTGGCCCTGGTCATATCGCCCGATTCTGCCGCCGTCGCGCGCCAGGATATTCAGACGCCCGTTCACCGAACTACATAGATCGTCCCCGCTCTCGTTATGAAGATCCGGGTCCCCAACCAAGCACGTCTTCACGTGACTATCCGCAACCCACGTCTCGTCGCTCACCTTCACCCCGTCGCCGCTCCTTGTCGCCCATGCGTCGTCGACCAGCCCCTGAAAATGAGGGAAACTAGCCTCCGCAGTTCGTGAGGCAAGAACTGCGCTGTCGAAATGCTCAAGTCCTCGAACTTTGCTGTCGAATATTGTCGAAGTTTTCGTAGAAGGCATCCGTGCATATGCTCTTCTCGATACCGGTGCTGCCGTTTCTGTTATAGACGCCACACTTTGCCGCAAGCTTCGGAAGGTGACCACGCCTCTTGAGATGATGCCCTTACGTACAGCGAATGGAGACCCTGTTCGGCCTATAGCTGCCTGCACTGCTCGACTTATTATAGCTAAAGAACACTACATTGTCGAGCTTATCGTCCTTTCCTCTTGCTCGCACGACATTATACTTGGCTGGGACTTTCTATCGTATAATCACGCCGTTATTGATTGTGCCAGATCTGAACTTGAGCTCTTCCCCTTGTGTGACGAGTCCTACTACCCCGCTCATCAAGCCGCACACAAAATAGTCGTCACAGAAGACACAGAAATTCCGCCGACAGCAGCTGTTTTGCTCCCCGTATTCTGCAACAGCATATGTGATGAAGCTGCATTCTTTGAACCATCATGCCTTCTTCTAAATCGGAAGCCACTTCTTTTGCCTTATTCGACCCTCTCTATTTCGAATGGAACAAGCGCTCTCTGCCTCACAAATCCTCTTCCATATCCCATCAGACTGCTTAAAGGTGAATCCCTTGGATGCGTGCAACCCATTGATGTCGGCCAAATTTTTTCCGTGCAGCAAGATTCAGCTCGACGCGACCTCGACGTCATCAGTGCTCTTACCCCTTCTGATGTTCCAGCTGCTGACCTATTCGATTCGTCCATCGCAGACGGACTGTCCCCATTTGAACGCACTGCTCTTCTCCAGCTGCTCTACCAGTTCCGCGACTCCTTCGATGTTGCCCAACGTGCCCTTGGCCGAACTTCTACCATTGTCCACAACATCGACACCGGCTCCACCTCGCCAGTGCGACAACGCCCTTACCGCGTCTCCACCGCGGAACGTCAAGTTATTACCGACCAGGTTGACGATATGCTTAAACGCGACGTTATTCGCCCTTCACAAAGCCCGTGGGCATCCCCTGTGGTTCTCGTTAAAAAAAGGATGGATCGATTCGCTTCTGCGTGGATTACCGGCGCCTAAACAAGGTCACTCGAAAAGACGTGTACCCTTTACCCAGAATTGACGATGCCCTTGATTGCCTACAAGGTGCCGAGTTTTTTTCGTCGTTAGATTTGCGTTCCGGGTATTGGCAGGTACCTTTAGCAGAGGCCGACCGTTCAAAGACAGCCTTCGTCACGCCTGACGGTCTATATGAATTCAATGTCATGCCCTTCGGCCTCTGCAATGCGCCTGCCACCTTCGAACGCATGATGGACTCGGTTCTGCGGGGTTTGAAGTGGCACATGTGTCTCTGCTATCTCGACGACATTGTTGTCTTTGCGCCAGATTTCGCAACCCATCTAGAACGCCTCAACCATGTCCTGACGTGTCTGAAAACCGCTCAGCTGCAACTAAATCTCAAGAAGTGCCGTTTTGCTGCGCGAAAACTTACAATTCTTGGTCACGTTGTATCAAAGGATGGTGTGCTTCCGGACCCAGCTAAATTACGTGCCGTCACTGACTTCCCCAAACCGACGACTCTCAAGCAGTTACGAAGCTTCATAGGGTTATGTTCCTACTTTCGTCGGTTTGTGCGCAACTTCGCCTCTATAATTGCGCCTTTGACCCAACTACTAAGCAGCGCCTCCAATATCTCGTCATGGTCTTCTGAGTGTGACCAAGCCTTCTCCACCCTTCGCCGTCTCCTGACGTCACCACCTATACTGCGCCACTACGATCCTACGGCCGCAACTGAGGTGCACACAGACGCCAGCGGTGTCGGCCTCGGTGCTGTTCTCGCGCAACGAAAGCCTGGGTTCGCAGAGTATGTCGTCGCATACGCCAGCAGAACGCTCACCAAGGCTGAATCAAACTATAGCGTCACCGAGAAAGAATGCTTGGCAATAGTCTGGGCGCTTGTCAAGTTCCGCCCTTACTTATATGGCCGCACGTTTGATGTAGTTACGGACCATCATGCATTATGTTGGTTGTCTTCGTTGAAGGATCCGTCAGGTCGCCTTGCCCGCTGGGCTCTTCGACTTCAAGAGTTTGACATCCGCGTTATATATCGTTCCGGACGCAAGCATGCCGATGCTGATGCACTGTCGCGGTCACCACTATCCACCGAAACTGCGTCCATATCCACTATAGACATTCCATTGTCAGCTCTTGACGTCGCCACCATCTACTCTGCACAGCGCCACGATACCTGGATCGCTTCGCTTCTTGACATTTTATCCGGGGCACCCACTCTTTCGACCACTCGAACTCTGCGACGCCAAGCTTCGCACTTCAGCATCCGTGATGGCCTCTTGTACCGGCGCAACTACTCGCCAGATGGTAGGAAGTGGCTCCTAGTTATCCCTCGAACGCTTCGCTCTACAATCTGCGCTTCCTTTCACTCCGACCCGCAGTGTGCTCACGGTGGTGTCTTCAAGACCTATGAACGCTTACGGAAAAGGTACTACTGGCGCGGAATGTTTCGCTTTGTCCGCAAGTTCATTCGCGGCTGCCACGAGTGTCAGCGACGAAAAAAACCACCGCATCCTGCCGCAGGTTCATTGCAGCCCCTTCCATGCCCAGAACGCCCATTCGACCGCGTTGGAATTGACCTTTATGGACCTTTACCTTTGACCACGGCCGGAAACCGATGGGCTATCATTGCTGTCGACCACCTTACACGATACGCCGAAACCGCTGCTCTTCCCACGGCGACAGCACAGGACGTCGCCTCTTTCATCCTGAGGCGTTTTGTGCTTCGGCATGGTCCTCCTCGCGAACTCCTCAGTGACCGTGGCCGCGTATTTCTCTCCGATGCAATTCAAGCACTTCTCCACCAGTGCAAAATTGTACATCGGACGTGTACTGCCTACCACCCTCAGACGAACGGTCTCACTGAGCGGTTTAATCGGACTCTGGGCGACATGCTTGCGACACATGTTGCATCTGATCAATCAAACTGGGACCTGGTTCTCCCATTTGCGACATACGCGTATAACACCGCTACGCAAGTCACAACCGGGTTTTCCCCCTTCTTCCTTTTGTACGGTCGCCAGCCGACGCACACTATCGACACGTTGCTGCCATACGCACCAGATACCTCAGAGTGCACGCCCGTGTCAGCGGCGGCCCGTTACGCTGAAGATTGCCCACAACTAGCCAAGCGCTTTACTACAGCCGACCAACAACGCCAGAAAAACGCCCGCGATGATGATCACTCTCCGGCCGCAACATTCGCTCCTGGAGCACTTGTGTGGCTGCTTGTACCACCCTGCGCCCCTGGCTTGTCGTCCAAACTGCTCCCAAATTATCATGGTCCCTACCGCATCGTCGAGCGTACTTCCCCCGTAAACTATGTCATTGAGCCTCTTACGCTGCAAGGCGACCGTCGTCGACGTGGACGTGATCTTGTTCACGTAAACCGCCTCAAGCCGTACTTCGACCCTCTTGTACCCACCTGTTAGATCGCCAGGATGGCTCCACCTTTCTCGACGGGGGCAATTGTACCCGTCGAGATGGGTGTACCAGTTGTACACCCATCATTCTTCTTTTCATAGCTCGTTGCATCGTGATCAACTTAAGTAGAACCTTTCTCGTAAGCCTTCAGGTTTCTGCCCCGTACGTGAGTACTGGTAAGACACAGCTGTTATACACTTTTCTTACCCGTCATCCACTAAATCGTGATAATGCTTGTTTTCAGGAAAGCAATCCACATTTTTTCTTCAGCAACCAGCTTTAGTGCACTCGTTGCTCACATTGCTGCTGCGCTGTTGGCGACAGTCAACGTTATTTCCGTTGCTTCTCAGCACAAATTGTTTTCTTGCTCCATGTATTTGGAGCTTTGTTTTTTCACGCCCTTCGCGCAAGCGACCAGAAGCAGAACGTTAATGAAACTCTGTTAACCTTTTATTGTGCACGTGCAACACAGCACAAGTGCCGGCACGTGTTTTGCCTTGGTCACAATTGGTCCGCTAAGTATATGCGCCCATAATTTGCCGAACAGCGTTTCCATTACGTGCTACGCTTAAGGGAACCAAAGCTTTAAAACTTCTCCTAGTCGAAGTACATAATTTGTAATCTGTTGCTCACTAGCTGCGTAACAAGATAAGTTTCTTTTGTGTAGCGTGGTTCCAGTGCAGTGAGCATCGTTTTGTGAAAACTTGTTAATCTCAGTGCGAATGGTGCATACGCCATTGATGGTTGCGCGAGTGACGTTTTCGCTCAACGCGTTCCATGCTAGCTAAAACACTGTTGTGATTCAAAACGTGCGAAAGTGGATGCTAAGACCTGACACAGGCAAATAATATCGCGGCGGCTTTTCTATCATGCACCTAGAAACACCGGTACAGTGCGATAATATAGACTCCGTCAAAATTATATTAGCTATTGTCATTAGCTGGAGAGGGCTCTAAAATTGAGCAAATATGGCGGCTGCATCAAGGACTTTCTCAGTCCACAGCTTGAGGACAATCACATCTTTCCTGGATTGTGATAATAAATCACCGTATTTTTTGAAGTACAACCTCTTGTGCTTGCGAAGCACTTAACCCGTCGTGGTTGCTCAGTGGCTATGGTGTTAGTATGCTGAGCACGAGGTCACGGGATCGAATCCCGGCCACGGCGGCCGCATTCGATGGGGGCGAAAACACCCGTGTACTTATATTTAGGTGTACGTTAATGAACTCCAGGTTGTCGAAATTTCCGGAGTCCTCCACTACGGCATGCCTCATAATCAGAAAGTTGTTTTGGCGCGTAAAACCCCATAATTAATTGCCAAGCACTTCTTGGCTGTTCGCGTAAAAGAAAAAGACGACGCAATGGAACGCGTAGCCCTGTCCTTGCGAACACGTGCCGTGCAAGCGGAGGCGCTTAGCTCCTCGGTGCGTTTCTGCAATGTTTTTACGGATGTCGGTGCTAGTGACGCTGCATCTTCTTTTGTAGCGGAAAGATTGGATAAGTGAGAGCATGTCTACGCTAGACTTATGTGCTGATAAAATTACATAATACATTGATTTGCCATTTCCCGAGATACCGTAGGCAGTCGAACGACACGACTGCGCGTGATAACTTGCTTGGATTATTGTGCAGAAATCTCAGTAAGTACCGCGTTCGACGCGCCTTCATTTTCCCGAAAGGGAGAATTTCCAAAAGATTGATTTCTGTATGTTGTTCTAAATAGCAGGCCTATAGGTGTGCCAGCTAAAATGATGAAAGATCATCTGCTTGTAGGCTTACGCCTCCGGAGCATAGGAAAGAAACAGCTGACCCGAATAAATGCAAGAATCGAACTGCGAGTCGTGGCTTCACGCACCACGGCCAGGCGCCGTTTTCTTTTGTTGTAATTTGGGCGCGCGCTAACCGGGTTCTATGCGCTGCCCGAAGGAGAGCGCTACAGGTTCCCCCACCTAGACTCGAAGTGGAATCCAGACAGAGGGCCGGCTACGGCACTCTAGCACAAGGTCAGGCGGCGTTGCCAGGCTTTCCATCCCGGTCTTCACGTAAGCTAGCTAAAGTCGGTCTAAGCTGACTGTCTATTCGCGGCCGTTCTATAGGAGGGTGATGGTTTTCGTAGTGCGGTGGAGGACGCGGAATGGTCCACCATATGCCATAGCGGTGGTCAAACAGTGTCGTGGCGCACGAAATTTTATGTGGCGGGAAGGGCGGAGTGGAGTGCGTCGGAGGTCTTTAACACAGTCCAGGAGGCGTTGTTGGAATTCTCGTGGCTGGGATGGTAGCTGGGTTGATGTAAAGAAGTTTCCGGGGAGACCTTGTGAACTACCATGCAGCAGTTCTACTACTGAGCTCTGTAGGTTTGCCTGGTGGAAGGCCCGTCTACCCAGGAGCACAAGGGGCAAGGCGTAAACGCAGGTGGCGCAATTAAGGTGGGCATCCAGGGGGCCTTTAGTCGGCGGTGAAGGCTTTCCATCATGCCATTGGCACATGGGTGATATGTAGTGGCACGACAGTGTCTGGCGCCGAGAATACGATCAGGGCAAGAAAACAGGCTTCAAATTCGCGTCCACGGTCTGTTGTCACGGTGCCAGGACAACCAAAGTGATATACCGACTCCCGAATGAAAGTGCGGGAAACAGCCTCAGCGGTAATGTCATCAATGGAAACAGCCTTCGGCCAGCGTGTGAAATGGTCGGCCATGGTGAGTATATAACGCTGACCTCTATAAGCTGGTAGAGGGGCCCTCGATGTCTAGATGAACATGGTCGACGGCCAGGTGGAAGGAAGGCTGAGGAAGGCGTCTTGGTATGACAGGAGACATTTGTCGTCAGGCAGGGCAGACAAGTGCGCGTCCAAGCACGGATATCACCTTTAATTTCGGGCCAGACATACCAATGAGTAAAAACGCGCTGAGTAGCCCGAATACCTGGGTGCATATGTCGTGCAGAGAGTGGAAAATGATACGACGTAGTGAAGCGGGAACAAAAGGGCAGGGAGGGTTTGCTGAGAAATCGTACCACAAGGGCTGAGGCGAGCATAGATGGGGCACAAGCCGTAGTCGGAGAGTACGGGGGTTCTCCCGAAATGTGTCCAGCTCTGTCATTCTGCTGTTCAAAAGAGAATGCATCCCAGTCGACGGTTAAAGATGGAGTCAACCGCGGCTATACGAGAAAAGGCATCAGTGGCGGTGTTGTCGGCACCTTTCACGGGGCGGATGTCAATTTGTAAATTCTGAAATATAAGCGAGATGGCGGAGTTCTCGTGACACGTACTTAGATGGGTTGGTGCTAAAAACATACGCCAGTGGCGTAGGATCGGTCAGCACGTAAAACTAGCATCCCTCCAGAAAATACAGAAAGTGCTGTATCGCAGTGTAGACGGCCAATAGCTCTTGGCCGAAGACGCTGTAGCGGGCGTCAGCAGTAAGTAGCTTCCGAGAGTAAAAACACAAAGATCTCCACTTGGAGTAAATGCAGTGCTGTAGGGCTACTCCGACGGCTACGCTGGAGGCATCCACCGTGAACAGAGTAGGGTCGTTGCTGCGTGCATGTACAGCGTTCACGACTGCTTCCTTGGCAGCAGTAAAAGCGGCCTGGGATTCTGATTACCAAGAAATGGCAGATGATGAGCCGGCGGTTGACCGAAGGGGGTCGGTGAGTGGGCGAAGCAGCTCTGCACAGTGCACTATGAAGCGCCTGGAAAAACTCACAAGCCCCAGGAATTGGCGTAACTGCCGCAGTGTTGTAGGCTGGGGATAATTCTGGATGGTGCTGACGTGGGACGTGAGAGGGTGTACAGCCTCGGAGGATATTTGATGGCCTAAAAACTCGAGCTCAGATGCACCGAAAACACACTTGGAGGCGTTCACAACCAGGCCATACTACTGTAGGCATTCGGATAAAGCAGGTAGAAGGTGCGCATGATCTTCAGGCATAGGGCTGGCGATGAGGACATAATCAAGGTACGCGAACATAGTAGGGAGGCCCCACTTGAGCTCAGCGATGAACCGCTAGAAGGTTCGAGCCGAATTGCGAAATCGAAAAGGCACCCGGACGTACTCAAACGAACCAAAGGGCGTCGTGATGGTTGGCTTAGATATGTCAGCGGGTTCGATGGGAATTTGGCCGTACGCCTTAACCAGATCCACTTTGCTAAAAACGAGGCATCCGTCGAGGCCCGATGTAAAGTCTTGGATGTCAGGCAGCGGATTGTTGTAGGGGACAGTCTTGGCGTTAAACGCTCGATAGTCTCCATAGGGACGCCAGGCACCGGGATCACGCTTGGGCACTAGATGCAGTGGGGAAGACCAGGCGCTGGAAGACGGGCGTGTAATGCTCAGCTGCAGCATGTGGTTGAACTTCCGTTTGGCAATAGCTATACAGTCCTCAAACAAGCGGCGTAGTCGAGGAGCTACTGGTGGACCACGGCTGACGATGTGATGTGTCACACAATGTTTAGGCGGCTAAGTGAGGTTGCATGCCTTTCTTAATTCCGGAAAATGTACCAAGATGTTTTCGAACGAAGAGGAAGGTATCACCGTGCGGATGCTCATGGGAGAAAAGTCGGACAGGACTCCAGAGATGGAGTGACGAGTCAGTCCGGCTGCAAGGCGACGACGCCGCAAGCTGACGTCCGAGTGGAAGCATGAGACGAAATCCGAGCCGATGATCCGGTGAACAAAGTCTGCGAGGACGAAGACCCATCGAAATGTGCGGGGAAGACCGAAGCCAAGGGTGAGAGATTAGCCCGTACGTCGCTGTAGACGAGGCGTTGGCAGCACTTAGCGACTGCCCTGGTGACGTGGAACGAAGAGCCTTAGTCGGGGGCACCACGCTGATTTCCGCGTCCTTGTCTTAGGAACCGGGTGCCGCAGGGCTTTTCAGTTACCCTAAGATGGTGGCTGGGACGACAAGCGAGGCCACACGCCGCCATCAGCTACAAACAGGCAAGTGTGCCCTTCGTGGCTCGGTGTCAGAAACGCCGGTGGTACCAGCAAGAGGCGGAGGGCTAGGACTCCGAGCTTGACATGTGAGAGGAATAGCGCGATGTCCGGCATAAGGTGAACGGGTTTTTTGGTCGCTCCGAAATGCGGCAATTGATGCGGCGAGCTCATTGATGAGGACATTCAGGTGCGAAATTCCGGGGTTTGTGGGCGGTAAGACAACAGTGACGGACCGGGACGTCACCTCATGTACCTGGTCAACGAGCTCCGTCAGAGCACCGCGAGGACTTGGCGGATGGGCTTGGAAAGACGTTGGTGGAAAGGCCCTCGAGCCAATCTGAGGTGGTGCGGAAGCCGTACTCCCCAACAAGCTGTCGCATCTGGCGCAGCAGTTGGCAGGGACACCGCTCACCAAGGTCTTCTTCGGTAAGGAGCTGCTGGAGGTGGCTACGTTCCTATGGCATGATGCTCTCCACCAGCTTGGCCTTGAGGTGCTGATATAGTGTATCACCCGTGGGGCTGGAAAGAACGTCCGAAATCTCGCTGGCAACATCAGGGGGAAGGGCTGAGGCAACGTGGTACCAGCGCGTCGTTTCCGAGGTGGCGCGGTAGAGGCACAAATTCACCTCGATCTGGTGAAACTAAACTTGCACATTCTTGGCCCAGAAGGGTGGGAGGCGAAGCTGCAACGATGAGACGTCCTGCGGATGCGCATCCTGCTCCGTGGAGGGTTCGGGCGAATCAGTCACTGCGTTCGTTTTAGGTCACCCCTTGTAGACTTATGCCTTTGGATCGAAGGAAAGAAACAGCTGAGCCGAATCGATGGCAGAGTAGAACTCGGAGCCGTGGCTTCACGCGGCACGGCCAGACGCAGTCTTTTTTTTTGTCACGAGAGTGCGCGCTATCGTGGTTATAGGCGCCGCCCAAGGGAGGGCGCTACATGATATAACACGGCTGCTTTTTTATGTGAAGTTGCCGCTTCGTGTTGCCATTAACACTTCGCACCAGAAGACGCAAGCGCAGTGCGGTTTATTAAATGCGTGTTGATTTATGGTCGCCTCATATTTCGCACAAGGCATCAACTTGATCAAGCTTCGCGTGCCTAACACTTTTATGAATTTTATCTTATCGGCACTACTATTCATATACAGTAGGTATAGGTATTAGTGTTCTGCGCGAGCTTAAGGTAAGTGTTTATCTAAATAGCGTTTACATAATCACAGTTGTTGTAGCCCTTCCAATGGGCCTGTCGAGCTACCATCCTTAAGCTAGGCGAACATGAAATGCACCTTAGCATTGGAAATGAAGTGGGTGCAATAGCCCTATTAAGCGGAAAATGCCACTTTTGTGTTCACACGGTTAGCCTTTTTTTTTCTTCAGACTATGAGTCGTTATATGCAGGTATGGCGCTACCGCTAGCTTCCCTCTGCTTTCTTTCCCTTGATTTGCCTCGTCCCGAGTCTTACTGTTTGAACAGCATCTTTTGAGCAGCGCTGCTGCTGATAACCTTCTCGACTGATGCACAAGACTCGTATAGAGATTATGGGTGGACCGATACGGTAACAGGGGCTTAGTAGACCTGGATTTATAGGCCCAGCACGTGTACCGTTCCTCAACTCAATCTGAATATGCAGGAAACGCTGTATGTTATCAATTGCCTCTACAACCGTGACAGTTTTCTCTGCTCATCGATAAATTCGTGTTCAGTGCCCCCCCCCTCCCTATGTACACCAATTGCCAAGCTCGGTTACTTTCCTTCTACATCCTCTGCATGCACCTGCCCAAGGAAGTCCTGCGGTTGTTTGGTGGCCTTTCTCCTTCAGAAGGACAAGGCATCAGAGTCTTACAGATAACGAGAAGCGAGCAACAAAGGCAAGCACGGGTGGTGAAAGGTATGCTGTGGGCGGCTCTGAAAGTTCCAAGGAGACTACAAGGTGCCGGTAGGAAGTGGAGCGAGTTCCTAGCGATCATCAGCGGCGCCAAGGAATTCCTGCGGCAGAGAACCTTACCCAGCCTTAATGCCAGCATCCCTAAAAAGGGACCTACAGGACCTTGTGGCGTCAGAACCATCGGCGAGGTCAGTCTTCCGGACTAGTTTGAAAATGTTTTTAAACATGGCTCCCTGTTCGCCGTAGAACCAAGATTGAGCACGCGGGAACTTCTGAGCTTTGTGCGAAGGAT
Source organism: Dermacentor albipictus (assembly GCF_038994185.2). Taxonomy (NCBI): domain Eukaryota; kingdom Metazoa; phylum Arthropoda; class Arachnida; order Ixodida; family Ixodidae; genus Dermacentor; species Dermacentor albipictus. The sequence continues at coordinate 75,298,490 of NC_091822.1, forward strand.
TTGAAACTGCGCCTGAGAAGGAGAAGCGAGGCGATGGATTTCTGAACAGTCGGTGGGATCTCGCGCAACAAACCATTGTCTAACGTATACCGGTTATGCATGCAGCTTCATTCTTGAGGCAGAGCTGACTATGTGTATTTATGTGTTATGTGACAACCAAGGTGGCTTTGTAGTCCTCAAGGCAGGTTATTTTAATAAAAAAGCATGCTCTGCGATTGCGCTCTGTGTTCAACCAGTGTCATGATGTATCTCTTAGAAAGATCAAGCTGGAAACAAAGCATATTTACAAGAAGGCAGACCTTAGTCAGTTTCATTGTGATACTGATAACACGAAGTCGACTTGTCTTCGTCTCATGTTTAGTGCGAAGGCACACAAACGAGACTCTTCCCGTTAAGGTTATAGTTTCGGATACCGAGTCCTAACAGAAAAAAGTGTGCTCTTTTCTTGCAGGAAAAACTCAGAATTCTCAATATCGACGACCCTTTTTTGGGTAAAAGCTCCAAAGAAATTGTGGATTTCCTAAAAGATAATTCTGGCAGAAGCTAATCGGCTTGCTCGTTTGACATAAAGTACTAGTACCTTTACCTCAAAAGAAGCACAGCATGCGTAGAGGAGTGCATCGATGAGCATGGCGCGGCTGCTTTTCAAAACTCAGCTGGTTTATCCATTCAGGGTTTTTTAGGTATGCTCCATTGCTAACTTCACTCCACTTATGCAGCATGGAATGACAAAATATTCATTCAAAAGCAGGGTGTGTGCAGCGGTTCGTATCTGGCGCCAATACTAAGTGATATTCTTCGTTAAGCCATTAAGTATTCATCGTTTGTCGGTTAAATTAGTGCGATTTATTCATGCAGTAGGCTGGACATCGGTGGCTAAACAGGATTGCGCAGAAAAGACTTTTCCGTCTTTCTCGGAAACAATAGCTACGAGTGTCGAAAATTGCAAGACGTACACGATTTTGACGAAGTGAGTGAGTGACGAAACTTTGTTGTGAACGCCTACAGAACGGTTAGCCTTCCCCTGTTAGGGAGGCGTTACCGTGACGCGGCCATGACGTGGCATTTTTCACTCAGAAATCTATGGATTAGAAACTCATTGGTAAAGTCCAGTGAGAAAAAAGCATCCTTAATCAGAAATTAAAGTCGCGGCCTTTCAACTTCATTAAAAATTCGTGCTTTGAGAAATATTCTGGAACGTTATATTTATTATGGCGTGCTAAGCGCAGTTATTACCATGATCACTTCTTTGTTTTGGTATTCATGCGTATAACCCCATGTTAAAGCTTGTTGTTGTTGTCCCCCCTCCCCTCCTACGCAATGCCCGATTCTGGGACCTTAGGATAAATAAATGAAATGAAACGAAATATCATTGTAAAGGACAAAAGCAGTAAGACACGCTGCATCGAAGTTATTAAGGAATCTGAGCAAAAATTGTTGCTCAGAGATAAAAAAAAACAAAGCATGGCAGCGAAATGTACATGAATTCTAATAAAAACGCTAATGAATTCTGTGAGCATTCTTGCGCATATGTGCATATGCAGCTGCCGGCTTGTCCTTTGCCTGATATACCTCAGTGTAGTCATTCCTTTTATTTGCATCCGTCTAATATAAACTTGACCGGGTCATCACCATATTGATCCTTGTAATGTAAAACTAATGTCGCAAAAACTATATTTATTATTGGCACTAATCAATAATAATTTGTTCTCTGCAGGAGTGTTTCCGAGCTGGTAGCTAGTTCCTGTTTTCAAGAAAGGCTATCAGACTTCCCTATGGAATTACGACGGATATTTATCGTTTCTTTCTTTGGTAAAGTGATTGATGAGCTATTCCGCGCTCTATGAACGCACCATTTGATGAAACTTAACCTCCCCTTTGCTCATGGGTTCACATTTCGCCAATTATATTTAACCATACTGGCACTTAATAGTTTAACTGAATAAATTGAGCAAGCTATTGAGAGATGTTTAATTGTGGGATTTGTATTGACCAATCTGACGAAGGCTTTCGACATCATAAATCCTCGCATACTACAGCTGCGTGTTAAACTCATATCTTTCAGTAAATCTGGTCATCCACTAAACTTTATTGGAAACAATTTGAGTGACCGGTCTCAAATGGTACCAGTGGCCCTGCCTCATCATCCAAACTAATTTATGTAGGAGTCCCACAACGATTAATCAGTGCTAGGCCAACTTTCATTTTTGATCTTTCACAGCGTAGCTTTTAGCCTCGCGGTAGTCAGCATTTTTCGCGTCCATCGATGAACAAAAATTATCAACAATAGTTCACGCTCACCTACGCAACTAAAATGCATTGGCTCATCCCTCTCGTAGTGCAGTCTACAAGCACTAAGCAAAGTGAAGCTAACAGTGCATACATTCATTGGCATCAAGCATATAACGTACTAAACAGCATACGTTTCAATGAAGAACAAGCTCTAAACAAGCATCTATCATAATCAACAATGGCTCATCCCCCCGTAAGCAAGCAAAAATGGAATGGCTCATACTCCGTAAGGAAGCAAAAGCTGCAATGGATCATACCCCTGTAAGATAGAGGCTGCAAGCTCTCAGCAAAGTGAAGCGAACAGTGTATACATTCATTATTATCACCCATACAACATGCGAAACAGCATGCATTTCCACAAAGAACGTGCTCAAAACAAGCATCCGAAACATCAATAAAACATTGCATACCCCCTCCTCCCCGCTCAGCAGTTGTAGTTGTGGTTTTGCAACAGCTTCGCTGGACATCCGCGTTCGCAAGGCCGGGATCACGAGTCATTTTTAATGACCTATCCACAATTTTTGTTAAGAACAAGGGCATACTTTATGCTGATGACACGACTATCTTTACATTCAGTAAATCAGTTGCCAGGCTCCAGTCTAACCGTAACCCAAACTTAATACTACATTATGGTACCAAAATAATCATCTGCACTTTATTCTCAATAAAGCCACACTTATCTGTTCTCCGTTCTTTATTATCCGTATTCCGTTCTCTGCGGATTTCAATGAATGCCCCACTTTCTGTTCACATTTGTCACTACCGTCTTACAGGTTTGGAATGAAGCGCAGCTTCTTGGCGTCATCTTATATAATTAACTAAAATATCATGGAGACGCCCAATCACTTTTGAAAAAGATTGCATTTGGCATCCAAATTACCATCAACACAAGAACTTATGTTTCGCATTACATAGTATGATCTGTTGTATTTTGCTTATATGCATAGCAATCCTTCATATTGTATACCGTCGAGGGCCAATCAATACGTGTTTTACGGATATTGAACTTCTGTCGCACCTTCAGAACCAAGATATGAGCTTAATACCTTCCAAAGCATTTGATTTGTCCTATAATTCACTGTTTCTGAACCTAACATTTTCCTGTTAAGACCTTGATTCTGTCAGAAACTATCCATAATTGCGTACAAGTTCATCATACGCGACATCTACATTGAATGCATCGATCCGGAACACATTCCTAACAACAACAGTCCCCGGTTAACCTTCTTTTCCCTGCTGTGAGGACAAAGCATGGTATGTTCACAACCCTCTTCTCTGGCATAGCATTAAGAAATCCATTATGTTTTAAAATAAAGCGCTCATAGAACGTTCATACGTCTTCCACACGCAGCAAGAAATGTTTCGCTCATGAATGAACTGACTGATCTGAATTTTCTAATTAAGTGCCATTCTTTCTATGCCATTTTGCTGTATACCTTTCTTTTGGTATATTTATTGGACATCACTGATAATGAAATGAGTTTAATCTGTCATGTCGGGTTGATTATTCCTGTAAATATGTGTTGTTAGTCACCTTGTACACACGCTTTTGATTATTTTTCAGGTTTCTCAATAATTTCTCAAGAAGAAGAGGCCGGAGGGAGCGGATGCACATCACGTCGGCTCCGTATTCTACGAATGTTCTTCTAGCGCAAATCGCCAAAAAGCCACCCGCTATTGCACGCCAACGGACGCAGCTCGTTCCCAGGAACAAGTGGATACCGAAAACCAGGTAGGATTCCCATTTTTCAAGCCTCTACAACAATATTTTGGCCGGACCTCGTGGCGGCAGAGCCGCGAGGCCACGCGCCGGAGCCGGCTTCCTCAACATTTGCCGATCATTTTCTCAATGATGGAAGTCACCGTAGAGGGGCGCAGCATATCCCAGGAAGAAATGGATACAAGCAAGGGATGGAAGGAGGTCAGACACAAAAGATCAGACCGGCGACCCTCCCAACATCGCGAGAGCACCTTGTCGCCGACGCGGCTCGACAAGCGCAACAATAACCCATGGAAAGGCCGGCTAGAGCAAATACGCAAGGCAAGCAGAATGCCACATTTGCCAAGAGGGGATTACAAGGTTGTGATCAGACCACGTGGAGGACTCAAATTATCCGAGCACGGTATAGTTCCCCTCACAGCTGCGGTACAAGATGCGGCAGGTATTCCTCGAGACGAAAGGGAGGAGGACATTGTCTGCCCCAACAATTATCAAAATATCCTCATCGTCAGTACCTCGGATCAAGAGCGGGCAAACAAATATCAGGAAGTAGCACGTATCAAGATTCAAGACAAGTTTTACGAGACCAATGCTTACGAGACAGCGCCTGACATGACGGTTAAAGGAGTCATCAGAGGAATCCCACTCGACGAGGGCCCAAGAGACATCACAGCAGCGGTGGTTACGAGTAAAAACCCAACGGCGATAGCAGCAAAAAGACTCAGTAATACTACCACAGTGATTGTGCTCTTTGAAGGACACAAAGTGCCCACGTACGTCCGATACAGGGCAGCGCTACTCCCTTGCTCCCTGTACAGGAAACAAGTGGATTTCTGTCATCAATGCAACAGACTTGGACATAGAGGAGATGTATGTCCCAACCCTGACAACAAGATTTGTGCGGGATGTGGAACATCAAACCCAGATAAAGACCACATGTGCCAACCTAAATGTCAGTTATGCGGCGAGGACCATCCGACCGCAGACAAGACGTGCAAAGCCAAATTCAAGAAGCCCTTCATCGTTAAACAGAGACAATGGCACAGACTGCAACGAGAACGACAAGAAGAACATGAAGACGCTGCCTCAAGAGAAGACAGAGCAGAGTCTCGCGGAACGCTTGGCCTCCTAAACGCCAGGGAACGACGCTCCAGACCGAGAACAAGGTCTCCATCCACCACCAGATCCTTATCCCGGTCCGGCTCCAGGACACCGGGTACACGATCCAGATCCAGGTCCAGAACTAGGCCATCCTCTTCAGCAAACCAGACTAACACGGTGAGCTGGGCAGACGTGGTCGATGGCGTGCGCCCGGGGGCTGGTGGGGAGACTGCCATTAATAACGAGATCAAGCAACTAAAACACGAGAACGCACAGTTGAGGATTTTGCTAGCACGTATGAGTGATGAAATCACAATTCTCAAGGAAGGAAAAAAACAAATAAATCAGGTAACTCCCGCTCCACAGGCGAGCACGAAAGAGCCATTTGAAATTCCGGACAATAAGATGGACGAAGGGGATGACCCCCCTCCCCTCAAACGCAAGGCCCAAGCCATCAGTGATAAACAAGATAACGCAGTGGTAGATAAAGCATTAGCCGATATTCAAAACAGCCTAGGAGAAATACAAAAGTCAAATGAAAAACGGGACGAAATGATGAATCAAATGGCTAAGGCAATAGCAGCAATTATGAGTAGATTAGACATCCTAGAGGCAAACCACTCACCAGGTAATGGACTCCCCTCCGTTGCGTCAGAAGCACCACAATCCTTACCCACTTCACAACCACATAATTATATAAGATCAGCTTCTCTCCAACCTCCCGTCTCCCTCCCATGGTCGCACCCGAAATGAGGCGCGCTAAAGAAGGGTTCAGGATATGGCAGTGGAATTGTAGAAGTTACGAGAACAAAAAGTCAGTTTTGCAGCATTATTTGAAAGACAAGGATACACCGGACGTCATAATTCTGCAGGAAACACACGGGATTGCGAAGCTAGCAGGATACAGATCTTTTGGCTATGCCGAAGGGGACACCAGGGCATTAACTATGCTGGTAAAAAGAAACATAACTTTCATGCAGCACAACACAGAAATAACGCACATTGACAATATTCTATTGGAACTCATCCCACAAAAAAGACAGGACATAGCTTATTTATTCTCAACATTTGTAGTAACCCCATGCTACATAAACACAAATTCAAGAACCTATTCCAGAAAACACTCAGACTTGCTGGAGAAAATCCGGTAGTTATAGGAGGAGACTTCAATGCCCCACACACCACGTGGGGATACTTATATACCAGAGCAAAAGGAAGGGACTTATGGAACGACTCGCAAGAATTAGGCCTCACGCTCGTCGCAGACCCCGCCTCTCCAACCAGAGTAGGCACGGCGCTAAACAGGGACACAACCCCAGACCTAACCTTTACCAAGAATATTGAAAAGGCGACGTGGCACAACACACTGGAAGATTTGGGTAGTGACCACCGCATATTAGAGTTACACGTCAGAGAAGGGCCGAATAGACCCAAGGAACGACAGATCAAATTAGTAGACTGGGAACTATTTCGTAGAACGCGAGAGAAGACACAGCAACGATCAATCGCAGACATAGAACAATGGACTAAGGAGCTCAGTGATGACGTCAAAGCTGCCACAAAAATAGCACCACCTGAATCTAACTTGGATAAATGCGACAGCAGACTTCTCCACATGTGGGAAGCTAAGCAGTCGCTTCAGAATAGACTTAGCGGTCAGAAGCATAACAGAAAGTTAAGAAAGCGCATAGCACTCCTCAACAAAAAAATAGAAGAACATGCTAAGCAATTGACCAAACAACAATGGGATGAGATATGTAATTCCATGGACGGACAATTAAGCACCGGCAAAACGTGGCACATGCTCAGGTTCCTGCTTGACCATGACAATAACAAGCAAAATCACATGCAAGCCATTAATAAGTTAATACACGCATATGAGGGTACAGAAGAGGAATTTCTCAATGAATTACAGCAGAAATACTTAAAACAGGCACCCCCTTGCATCTATCCTATCTACAGCGGGAATACAAACGCAAAATTAGACGAGGAACTCACGGAGGCAGAAATCCGCGCGGCCCTACAAAAGTTAAACACCAAATCCGCCCCAGGCCCGGACGGTATAACCAACAAGACTCTCAGGAACCTGGATGATGAATCGATAGCCAAACTAACAGAATACATAAACGAGTGTTGGGTAAAGGGAGAAGTACCAGCTCAATGGAAGAAAGCGACGATAACGCTTATTCCAAAACCTGGTAAGAAGCTTGAGATAGACAACCTCAGACCAATCTCCCTAACATCCTGCGTCGGAAAATTAATGGAACATGTCATTTTAAACAGAGTAGACAACTTCTTAGAGGATAAAAACATGTACCCAGATACAATGATAGGATTTCGCAAAAATCTTTCGACACAAGATGCGATGCTCCAACTTAAGCATCAGATAATCGATTATAACACGCGCTCGACAAGGGCCATCTTGGGCCTTGATCTTAAAAAAGCTTTCGATAATGCCAACCACGCAACCATATTGAAAAACATCGAACGAATAGGACTAGGGCAACGGACGTATAACTACATCAAGAGCTTCCTATCAGACAGGAAAGCAGTCATCTCCGTCGGAGGGCTCAAGTCGCCCGAGATCGACATAGGGGGGGGCCGGCACGCCGCAAGGCGCTGTCATTTCGCCGATGCTGTTTAATCTCGTCTTGATGGGACTCCCCGAAAAATTAAATCACATAGAGTCCCTGAATCACACAATCTACGCGGACGATATTACTATCTGGACCTGTGATGGCAGCGACGGATCAATAGAAGAACGACTCCAGACTGCAATTAACACAGTAGAGGAACACCTCATAGGAACAGGCCTCACATGCTCTGCAGAGAAATCTGAACTTCTATTGTACCGCCCCACACTTAGAGGCAGGCCTCCCAAAGGATACGACAGAAACAAGGCTCATGAGGAAATCAAGCTACACACCAAGAACGGGCGGAATATCCCAATAGTCAACCAGCTCAAAGTGCTGGGTCTGGTAATCGACAACAAAGGCACAAATAAGGAAACCGTAAAGAAGTTAGACACAAAGGTAACAAACACCATGAGATTAATCAAACGAATTACTAACAAGCACCAAGGTATGAAGGAAGAAAGTGTCATACGGCTTATACAATCATTCGTAATCAGTCAGATCACATACATAGCAGCCTTCCACAATTGGTTTGCAGCTGAAAAGCGTAAAGTTAACAACATGATAAAAAAAGCATACAAACTAGCTCTAGGGATTCCCATCAGTACGAGCACGGATCTCTTGCTAAAGTTAGGACTCCACAACACACTGGACGAACTCATAGAAGCACAACAAACATCTCAAGCAGAGAGACTAACCAAAACCAAAACGGGACGGCATATACTAAGCAAACTAGGAATGAATTATCACAATCTATACGGGGAAAAGACGACGATAACGAGAGAAATTCGTGACAAACTCCTGGTACCAAATATACCCAAGAACATGCATCCAGGTTACAACGACGGCAGACGCAAGAGTAGAGCAGAGAAAATTATCCGAAGCTTTGGGTCAGACGACAGAGCAATCTTCGTAGACGCGGCTGAATACCCAGACAGAAATAGCTATGTAGCAGTAATCGTAGATCACACCCAAAAACCCCTTACAAGCGTATCAGTTAATACCAAACATTCCGAGACCGCAGAGGAGGTAGCCATTGCACTAGCATTGGTCTCCACGAATGCTCAGTACATCATAAGCGATTCTCAAGCGGCCATTAGAAATTATGCAAAAGGTAGGATCTCTCCTGAGGCATGGCACATCATCAGAGTCAATGAAGCAAAGTTCTCCGATGCAGAGAAGAACGGCAGGCAATTGCTCTGGTTCCCAGCGCATACGACTCCAGACATTCCCGCAGTCAACCTCAACGAGGTTGCACACCGCGAAGCTCGAGGTCTTACTCGCCGAGCTGAGCAAAGAGTGACTTCCATCGGTCAGGAGAACGCGGAGGAGGAAATCTGGAGAGAAAAAGATATATTAACAAGATTTAGTGATATTACCAAATTCTATCAAAATCGGAGGCGAGTATTACCACCGCCTCACACTAAACTGAACAGAGCTGAGTCCGTTACTTGGAGGCGACTACAAACAGAAACTTATACGAGTCCCGTGCAACTAAAAACTTTCTACCCCGATATATACGAGAGCGATATGTGCAAGCTATGTAAGTCTGTTAGAGCCACCCTTCAACACATGTTGTGGGGATGTGAAATATACCAAAATAAAATGGCAGTCTCCCCAGAAAATCTACGGGCGCGGTGGTCGGCCGTGCTGCTCAGCTCAGAACTCCAAGACCAACTTTGGGCCGTCCAGCGAGCCAAGGAAGCCGCACGGGAGCAGCAGCTCCCAGTGGCCATCTAGGCGGCCCCAGGCCCGGGCCTCCCAATCGCCGGATTCCAAATAAAGTTATCACATCACATCAATAATTAACATTACAATTACCTTTTCTGTCGAATTTCTTGTTATAGATAATTACCTTGCCTAATTATTAGTATTATTGTTCACATGTCCACACTTTTTGGAGGTATTGTACAGTAGCCGTATATATATAATCATAGGAGTGGCCCTGGTAGCTTTATCGAATCTCTTCAACCTCCAACTGTAATATTGTCACCATGTAAATCCACATGGCTGTTGCAGTAAACTTGCCTTGAAAGCAGATGATAATAAATTTGTTTCTGATTCTAATAACTCCCCAATATCTATGGTACTCATTGATGGTTGAGCGACATTTGATATAGTTGGAGCATCGACGATGATCTTGTCTTATCAAAAAAAAAAATCGGTGATTACACGTGCAATTTTCAGCCGACGAAATTCTTTGGGCCTCGCGATGTGTATCCGTTGACATTTGATCATTTCGTCTTCATCTTCAGGGTCTGTCGTCTCTGTACAGGTACATCCTGTTAGTATCAGCCTACCAAGCAAGGTCCTGCAATAATGAAGTTACATTTATGCATAGTAAGAAGTAATAATGTTTTCTGAATTTTTATAAATATTGTCACGTGGTAGTGACGGTGAAGAGAGAACACAGTAGCAGTACTGTGAAAGGCAAAACTAGCTTTTATTGGGCGAACCTGTGCCCACAAAACAGGCTACACTTAAAGCACAACGATAGCGGCGAACACAGTCGGCGATCGTCGAAAATCTGATCAGCGGTTCAAGCGCGTCGGCTTTTATACACAATCGTCGAATGTTCCAGACTAATCGTTCGGACCCGCGTGCCTTCCATAAAGTTCTACATCATTCGCGTCAGGCGAATAAATCAGATAACACAAGGTTCGGCGACAACAGACTGCGGATAGAAGCATCTGATAACTTTCCAGAAACTTCGGATACATGCAAGCGCGTACCGCGCTGTGCGATAAGATTTGTTAGGCGGTGAAACCTGGTCGCCCGATAAATATAAATACACGTGTCAATACCCCCCTCTTAAAAAGCATCGACCCGATGCTACATACAAGCGAAATAAAAACACCCGTAGCAAAGAAAACAACAACAAAAAAATAAAGAATTTCGTCAGCGTCCGTAAAAGGGTTTAAGGCGCACCACGTGGACCACTTCAGATCGTGCGCGGCGCCGCTGTGAATGCGAAATGCCGTCTGGCACGACCTCATAGTCCAGAGCGCCAATACGTCGGATGATCTTGTAGGGTCCAAAATAGCGTCGGAGTAGTTTCTCACTGAGTCCTCGTCGGCGTATCGGTGTCCAAACCCAAACACGGTCGCCGGGCTGGTACTCAACAAAGCGTCGTCGGAGGTTGTAGTGTCGGCTGTCGGTCCTCTGTTGGTTCTTGATCCGTAGGCGGGCGAGCTGTCGGGCTTCTTCGGCGCGCTGGAGGTAGCTAGCGACGTCAACATTCTCTTCGTCAGTGACGTGGGACAGCATGGCGTCGAGCGTCGTCGTCGGGTTCCTGCCGTAAACCAGCTTAAACGGCGTGATCTGTGTTGTTTCTTGCACCGCCGTGTTGTAAGCAAATGTCACGTACGGCAGGACGGCATCCCAGGTCTTGTGTTCGACGTCGACGTACATCGCTAGCATGTCGGCGAGGGTCTTATTCAGCCGCTCCGTAAGACCATTCGTCTGCGGGTGGTAGGCCTTGGTCCTCCTGTGCCTTGTCTGACTGTATTTCAGAATGGCTTGGGTGAGCTCCGCTGTAAAGGCCGTTCCTCTGTCGGTGATGAGGACTTCTGGGGCGCCATGTCGAAGCAGGATGTTTTCGACAAAAAATTTCGCCACTTCGGCTGCGCTACCTTTCGGCCGTGCTTTAGTTTCAGCGAAGCGGGTGAGGTAGTCTGTCGCCACGACGATCCACTTATTTCCGGTTGTTGACGTCGGAAAGGGTCCCAGCAAGTCCATCCCGATCTGCTGGAATGGTCGGCAAGGAGGCTCGATTGGCTGTAGTAATCCGGCTGGCCTTGTCGGCGGTGTCTTACGTCGCTGACAGTCTCGGCATGTTCTGACATAATGGGCGACGTCGGCGGTCAGGCGCGGCCAATAATACTTTTGTTGTATCCTCGAGAGTGTCCGGGAAAAACCGAGGTGTCCAGCGGTCGGATCGTCATGTAGGGCGTGCAATACTTCTGGCCGAAGTCCTGACGGGACAACAAGAAGGTAGTTGGCGCGGACTGGTGAAAAGTTCTTCTTCACGAGGAGACTGTTTTGAAGCGTGAAGGAAGATAGTCCGCGCTTAAATGCCCTGGGGACAACGTCGGTGTGCCCTTCCAAATATTCCACCAGGCCTTTTAGCTCCGGGTCTGCCCGTTGCTGTTCAGCGAAGTCTTCCGCGCTTATCATGCCAAGGAAGGCATCGTCATCTTCGTCATCTTGCGGCGGCGGGTCAATGGGGGCGCGCGACAGGCAATCGGCATCGGAGTGTTTTCGTCCGGACTTGTAGGTTACAGTGATATCGTATTCTTGTAGTCTGAGGCTCCACCGCGCCAGTCGTCCTGAAGGATCCTTTATACTCGCTAGCCAACACAAAGCGTGATGGTCACTGACGACTTTGAATGGCCTGCCATAAAGATAAGGGCGAAATTTAGCTGTAGCCCAAACGATGGCGAGGCATTCCTTTTCGGTCGTAGAATAGTTGCCTTCCGCTTTTGACAGCGACCGGCTAGCGTAAGATATCACCTGTTCGACTCCGTTTTTCCTCTGGACTAGAACGGCACCGAGGCCTAGGCTACTGGCGTCAGTATGGATTTCTGTATCGGCGTACTCGTCGAAGTGCGCAAGTACCGGCGGCGACTGCATGCGTCGTTTGAGTTCTTCAAATGCGTCGGCCTGCGGCGTTTCCCACTTGAACTCAACATCACATTTAGTTAGACGTGTCAACGGCTCGGCGATGCGTGAAAAGTCCTTGACAAAGCGCCTGTAGTAGGCACACATGCCAAGGAATCTACGCACTGCCTTCTTGTCGGTGGGCTGCGGGAACTTTGCGATGGCAGCTGTTTTCTGCGGGTCGGGGCGTACTCCGGATTTACTGATGACGTGGCCTAGGAACAGAAGCTCGTCGTAAGCGAAGCGGCATTTTTCTGGCTTCAGAGTGAGCCCTGATGACTTGATGACCTCTAGTACTGTGGCAAGCCGCCTAAGGTGATCGTCGAAATTTCCGGCGAAGACGACGACGTCATCCAAGTAAACGAGACAGGTCTGCCACTTCAGTCCTGCTAATACTGTGTCCATGACGCGCTGGAACGTTGCAGGCGCCGAACACAGCCCGAATGGCATAACCTTGAACTCGTAGAGGCCGTCTGGCGTGATGAAAGCGGTCTTTTCGCGATCCCTTTCGTCGACTTCTATTTGCCAGTAGCCAGACTTGAGGTCCATCGATGAGAAGTATTTAGCATTGCAGAGCCGATCCAATGCGTCGTCTATCCGTGGGAGGGGGTATACCTCTTTCTTCGTGATTTTGTTCAATCGACGATAATCGACGCAGAAACGTAGGGTTCCGTCCTTTTTCTTCACTAAAACAACTGGAGACGCCCACGGGCTTTTCGACGGCTGGATGATGTCGTCGCGCAGCATTTCGTCGACTTGGTGTCTTATAGATTCGCGTTCTCGCGTCGAAACTCGGTAAGGGCTCTGGCGGAGTGGTCGAGCGCACTCTTCGGTTATTATGCGATGCTTTGCGACTGGGGTTTGTCGAATCCTCGATGACGTCGAAAAGCAGTCTTTGTATCGTCGAAGCAGACTCCTGAGCTGCTGTTGCTTAATCACTGGGAGACTTGGATTAATGTCGTAGTCTGGTTCGGGAACCATGGTCGTCGGGGTAGATGCGGCGGAATCCGAGAGGACAAACGCATTACCGGTTTCCAGAATTTCCTCGATGTACGCGATCGTCGTGCCCTTGTTGATGTGCTTGAACTCCGGGATGAAGTTTGTCAGCAACACATCAGTTTTCCCTCCATGCAGTCGAGCGATCCCTCTTGCGATGCAAATTTCACGGTCTAGCAGGAGACGTTGGTCGCCTTCGATGACACCTTCTACGTCAGCGGGTATTTCGGTGCCGACCGAAATAACAATGCTGGAGCGGGGCGGGATGCTCACTTGGTCTTCGAGCACACTCAAGGCGTCACTACGAGGGCTCTCTGGCGGTATCGCTTTATCTTCCGACAGCGTTATTGACTTCGACTTCAGGTCGATGACTGCGCCGTGTTGGTTCAGGAAGTCCATACCGAGAATGACGTCTCGAGAACACTGTTGGAGGATAACGAAGGTGGCAGGGTAAGTCCGGTCATGAATGGTAATTCTTGCCGTGCAGACGCCAGATGGCGTGATGAGGTGTCCTCCAGCGGTTCGAATTTGAGGGCCTTCCCACGTAGTCTTAACTTTCTTCAACTGGGCGGCGATGTGTCCACTCATGACGGAGTAATCAGCCCCTGTGTCGACTAAGGCAGTGACTGCGTGGCCGTCGAGAAGCACGTCGAGGTCGGTGGTTCTTTGTCTGGCGTTGCAGTTAGGTCGTGGCGTCGGATCACGGCTGCGTCGTGTTGAACTGAAGTTGGAACGTCGCGTCGTCGTGTCGTCGTTCGTCGGTGCAGTCTTGCCTTCCTGACTTCGTCGGGACGGCGGCGTGTCGTTGTTATGTCGTCGAGATCGTTTCGTCGTCGTCTTCGTCGGCGGCGGAGGATCTTCGTCAGTTCGACGAACAGCAACCGCACCTCCATCGGTTGCTGCTTTTAGTTTTCCGGATATGGGCTCGCTGACCGGCCCCGGGCTGGGCCAGTGTATGGTCGGCGCTGCGGCGACAGGTAGCGGCCTGGTGATGGCGAACGGGACGGCCGTCGAGGGCTCCACTGAGTAGCGGCGAGGTAATCGGCGATGTCACGTGGGCGCTCGCCAAGCTGTGGACGCGGCGCGTTGACGGCGAAACCTCGCAGTCCCATCTCCTGGTACGGACATCGTCGGTAGACGTGACCCGCTTCTCCGCAGTGGTAGCAGAGCGGGCGGTGGTGAGGAGCACGCCAGATGTCCGTCTTCCCCGCGTAGGTGCGCTGGGCGACGGGTGGTCGTGCTGGCGGCGGCGGCGGCGGACGACGAAACTGTGGCGTGACAGGGCCCTGGCGCGGTCGCGGAGGGGGGCCTTGACGGCGTGCGACGGCGGCGTAGGTCATTGCTTGCGGCTCGGGCTGCGGCGATTCAGGGGCTACTCCAAGTTGTTGTTGGAGTTCCTCACGCACGACATCGGCAATCGAAGCCACCTGAGGCTGTGATGATGGGAACAGCTTTTGTAGCTCCTCCCGCACGACAGCTCGGATAGTCTCGCGCAGGTCGTCGGTGGCCAGTGACTGAAGTCCGGCGTAGTTTGTCGCGTTCGTGCGGCGGTCGAATTGCCGGTTTCGCATCCCGAGTGTCTTCTCGATGCTGGTTGCCTCGCGAAGGAACTCTTCTACGGTCTTCGGTGGGCTTCGTATCATTGCGCCGAAAAGTTCTTCCTTCACACCACGCATGAGAAGGCGGACTTTCTTCTCCTCGGGCATATCCGGGTCGGCGTGGCGGAAGAGACGCTTCATTTCCTCCGTGAAGATGGCAACGTTCTCGCTCGGTAGTTGCACTCGGGCGTCCAGCATGGCTTCGGCCCTTTCCTTGCGCACGACGCTTGTAAAGGTGCGCATGAAGCCGGTACGGAACAGGTCCCATGTTGTCAATGTCGACTCCCTGTTCTCGAACCACGTTCTGGCGGCGTCTTCTAGGGCGAAGTATGCGTGCCACAACTTGTCGTTGGAGTCCCAGTTGTTGAAAGTCGCGATTCGCTCGTACGTCTCCAGCCAGTATTCCGGGTCCTCAGTTGCTGCTCCATGGAAAGTTGGTGGGTCCCGAGGTTGCTGTAGGATAACGGGGGACGCTGGGGCAGCCATTGGAGTTGTTTTGACCACGATCTTCTTTGTCGACTCAGGTAGAAGTCCGTGCTCTGGGGGCAGTCCTTGCAGTCTGCGGCTAGCACGCTGGTCTTCGGCGATGTTAGTTTGGTCCTCGGGCTTCGGGCTTGGATCGCGGCTTTGCGGGGGCGTTCGGTACATGAACGCACTAGCACCTCCACCAGATGTCACGTGGTAGTGACGGTGAAGAGAGAACACAGTAGCAGTACTGTGAAAGGCAAAACTAGCTTTTATTGGGCGAACCTGTGCCCACAAAACAGGCTACACTTAAAGCACAACGATAGCGGCGAACACAGTCGGCGATCGTCGAAAATCTGATCAGCGGTTCAAGCGCGTCGGCTTTTATACACAATCGTCGAACGTTCCAGACTAATCGTTCGGACCCGCGTGCGTTCCATAAAGTTCTACATCATTCGCGTCAGGCGAATAAATCAGATAACACAAGGTTCGGCGACAACAGACTGCGGATAGAAGCATCGATAACTTTCCAGAAACTTCGGATACATGCAAGCGCGTACCGCGCTGTGCGATAAGATTTGTTAGGCGGTGAAACCTGGTCGCCCGATAAATATAAATACACGTGTCAATATGCTATATTTCTTTAAGAAGGAGCTATGAAGATTGCCGTGGAAGGAAACTACAAGCAAGGCACCAGCAGAGACGATGTGGACTGTACATACAGCTCTCTGTTTTCCCACAGAACTTCACAATAGAACATGTGAGTAGTAAAACCAACCCACAATAGAAGTCTGTTGTGATTGATGCGACCATTGTGCCCAAGAAAACGATGACCTTGTTTTTGAATCAAAAAGATGCAGCTCGCAAACTCTGTAGACATATTGAAAACAAATGACATCCTCATTTCCATTCTTAGACATTCTCAGAACAATACATTTATTTAGTTGTAAATTCAGTACGCCCTATATAAGTTGAAGTGAAACTGGAAGGGCTGAACGTCATTTCTTTGCAAGGAAGGATCCGGATACGTGATGCCAGAATGAGTCTTTCCGGTACTCTAGCCATCGTAGTGGTCGGCGTTGTTTTGGCGCTAACGTATGTATTCTACCAGTGCCGTACACAGTGAAAAATCGTTTAAACTTTGCTGGTACATATTCACGGTTTCACGGAGAGCGATTTTCTAAAAATTGTGGTAATTACTTTAAACTATGTCATTTACTGCAAACTTAGTGACATCAAGGTTCGTAGTGTCTCATCGCAGGTAGCGCAAGTTATAATATTTGCAAGCTGCTTGAAATTATTCTGTCAGATACTTTCAAACAAAGTACAACTTGCAGGGACGTTCGTCCAGGTATGGATTGCGCGTATAGGCACTAATACAAAGCGCTTATACATCTATGTTTAGATATTTTCGCTCATTAATATGCAGCAACCTCGTCGATTCGAGATGCACATGAAGAATGGTGTTGCATTGTCATGCAATTCTGCGAGGAATAGGAGCCATAGCATTATTATAGCCATTTACGCTGTTCGGGAAATGCACAAATCTCGTTGTCTAAGAATACTGGTTATAATAATATATAACCTACCTACACGGAAAAGCAAACCATCGCCAAGAACGTAAACGCCTTCCAACAGATCGACGAAATTAAGCGCTTGACTAGGGCAACAATGGCGCCAGCTTTTCGACGAGAAAACTTTCCATGGCCTTATAAGGGCATAAGTGCTGTATCGCTGCCGAAGGTGAGAATGCTGCGACGCTCTCTTTACACACAGGGCTTCAGCAAAATGCTTTTTTACGGAGCACTGTCATGACGTTCCTTTCTTGCATATACTTTTTATTTAGAGTGAAATTATTTTTCGAAGTTTCGAATTTATTCAGCGTACTGCGAAACATTGGTTTTGGCGAACGGGGTTCAACCCACTTCCTCTGCAAATAATTTTGCAATCACAATTTCAAAAACGTTAGAGTCAAGTAGGAAGCATTGTTTCCGATGTGCACTCTGCTTCACGAAAGCGTCCGAGACAACCGCATACGAAGGAATACAAACAACTCCTCGAGCTCGAATGCCTCCGCGTATTCAGGTATCTCGTACACAACACCATGCTTGTGCAGTGGACACACCCTGCTATTTGCTACCAGCCGTCGCTGGAACCTGCGCCCTGATAGATCGAACGCCTCCGGACCTGTCTTGTACTAAACTATTTGGGTGCATTGCTAGGTGGGCCCAGCCTTTTAATTATTTCGGTGCTGGCTGCTATTTGTTCAGCTAAACGCTTGAAGATACGAGCGCGAGCGGAATTAAAGAAACGCCCAGTTAACACTTTCATAGTTAAAATTTATTAGGAGAGTCGCAAGTACTTAATGAGAGTGAGATTTCTGGCTGTGCCCCTAATCGCCGAAACAAATTGCTGAAAAAAAATACATTTCAACCAAAAAATACAATTTTCAACCCTACAGCTAGGTTAGATGCCGATATTGTCATTGCCGGCAAATAATAGAGCCCACTTCAAGAAAATGGAAAAGAAATTTGTTATAGGTGCTTCGTTGTTTTCGTGCAAATCATAAGTCCCTGTTGAATATCGTAGCTGGTGTTCTCTTAGAACTAAAAACCACTGTATAGCTTTTAAGAATAATCTTTCATCTTTTCCAACTCTTATTAAGCGACCAGCGACTATCGTAGAACTGAAATATATAACATGTGATCCCCAGGTGTTCCTTTAATGCGTTATGATTCCCCCATTTATGCTGGCTCAGTCGCAATCGCATTCGGCTGCTGCGCAAGAGGTGGTGGATTAGATTTCGTGCCACTGCTGCCGCATATTTCATTGAGGCGAAGTACAAAAAAGAAAAATGTTGTCATGTATTTACAGTTACGTTAGTGGTAAATGGTATAAGGTACTAAAAAAATCAAGGCCAATTCATCCTGCGAAGGTGGATGATCAACGGAGGTGTAAACGTTGTAAGAAAGCTTCTGGTAAGGATTTTATTCGCATCATTGATTGTCGCTTACTAACGACAGTCACGATTTCTTTGTGGTCACTATGATGTACATTGATTGACATACTAGCAAATGCAAACACATTCTTCGAAAATGCCAAATTGATGCACGTGCGCCGCTGGCTGGCCGGTTGGGCCGGATCGGTGTGGTATCTCCAGCGATATTTCTGCAACACGAAACGCGTAAACCACTCGCTTTCCTGTCCCGACACATCCACATTGAAATCGCCGACAACGACCATAGGGGTAGTGCAACCGCAACTAACCCACGTGAAGTGAGCAGCCATAAACATTACGGGGCTATGAGCCATTTAATTTTTTGCTTGCTTACGGGAGTATGAGCCATTGCTCCAGGGGGTAAGAGCGATTGCGGACGGGGATTGCAGAACCATTGCTGACGGCAGTTTTCGACATGCTGTCCAGTGTGTTGCGCGACTATAAAGTTGCCATTAATTCGTCTGGAAGAGTGTCTGGAAGAGTTTGAAAAATAATTGCTAAACTGTAATGCAAATGCGCTAACTTAACGTCAAAAATGCAATTATCGGGGCTATGAACTGGGCTAGTTGGTGCGTATTCATTTTTGTTGCTCTAAGTACTGGATGACGCAACGCAATTAAGCGGACACAAAGTGAAACAGTGACTGCCCTGCGTCACTTCATGCCCGCTTCATATTCAGTGTTCCTTTCGTCCCCATTGCGCCTTATAGTACTTAGCGCAAAAAATTATAATATTTACGTGCCAAAAGCCCAATCTGATTGGGAGCCACGCCATAGTGAGGGACTCCGGAATAAGTGGACCACCTTGGGTTCTTTAACGTGTACCTAAATCTAAATGCATGGGTGTTTTCGAATTTACCCCTCATGGAAATGCCGGAATAAGTGGACCACCTTCCTTAACGTGCACCTAGCTAAATCTAAGTGCGAGGGTGTTGTCGAATTTTCCCCCCACAGAAATGCCATAATAGGTGGACCACCTTGGCTTCCTTAATGTGCACCTAAATCTATGTGCACGGGTGTTCTCGAATTTCCCCGTCATTGAAATGCTGGCGCCGAGGCCCGGATTACATTCCGCGACTTCGTGCTTAGAAGCCCAACACCGTAGCCACTAAGCAGTCCCGGTGGGTGAGGTAAAAAAGGGATGCGGGGGAAGAGCTTTTGTGCACGACGTACGAATGTATGTTACCTGCATGAATATTCTTATTCACTGCGACGGTTCACTTCACAGTTGGTGCCATTTTTTTTCAGAGTTCAGAAATGTGATGCTGCCAAAGGCGGTGCTTGCGGCCAGCCGGTGAGCAATTTTAACCTTTTAACATTACAAGTTGACATTTTTCGTTTGCCTTCCCATAGTATTGCCAAGTCAACCTATGCCATTAGGGAAATCGTGCAAAAAAAAAAAAAAAAGAATGGCTCCGTTACCTGCTCTGTATATTCGTCTGGTATCCAGGGCGCTTTGAATGATATACCCTGTAGCATCCAACCATTCAAAAAAAAATTGCTTTCTGCCCCACTATTCTCATTTTTTTTCTTCGTGAACTCCTTGTTGGCGACATCGCTGTAAACCAGAGCTGACATGACAATTGCATTTTCAGTGACTAGGGGCCCTCTAATGTAAAACTATTCCAAAATGTTTTTATTCCAATGCCCTGACGTGAGATTTGCCTAACCGCCGACGCAAGCACCAGGTGGTCACCCGTAGGGTTACCTGAACAGACCAATCGAACACTCTCCTCTTTTATAAGAGGTCATCTTGGTTCGCTTGAAAAACGAATAACATTGCCTAGACTGAGTGGCTTGTCTTATCTGATTGGCTGCCAAGAGGCGAAAAGCACGCTCAAGTAGAGAGGGATTTG
The DNA here is from genome assembly GCF_038994185.2 of Dermacentor albipictus. Taxonomy (NCBI): domain Eukaryota; kingdom Metazoa; phylum Arthropoda; class Arachnida; order Ixodida; family Ixodidae; genus Dermacentor; species Dermacentor albipictus. The sequence goes on from NC_091822.1 coordinate 75,318,807, forward strand.
ATGGGGCCGAGCCAGTGCAGTGAAAATCGATAACCGGATGATGAAGGTGGTGCCTACGTCTGCGATTGGACCACTTTCTCTTATTGAACTTGAGGTGCCTGGTCGAAAATTGCGGCGGCATGCAACGCAATCTTAAGAATGTCACAAAAACGGATCCTCAGAAAAGAATAGTGGGCAGAACGCGGTCGTAAGCCTGCCAAAAGTGGTCGAAAATATTACACGGCCACGCGAAAGGTTTTATTATACGCAAATAAACCCAGGCTATCCGGCAAGTGCGAGTATAGCTATTGCCTGAGCGATCGGCGGCAGCTATCTTTTATTCCTTTCGGAACGGGGCAGCCTGTGGCTATACAGAAGAAAATTCAGTTTTGTTCGGCATATTAATGTATCTTTAACGCGCGCACGTCACTTTGATGGGGTGAGTTCTTGCGGTTTTGAGACGTCGCGTGATAGGCAGGCGAAATGGCCGAAGCCCGAAAACTTTTCACCAATAGCCAAGAGCAAATGGCGAAAAGGCGTCGAATCAGAAATAACAACTTTTTTTTTTTTGTTCAGTCAGATCATGCATAATCAGTGTGTTCACGTCATATCAGATGGGGAGCTATCGCGGTTTTCGTGACGTCGCGTGACAAACAGGTGAAGTGGGGTTGGTCCAAAAAGTTTTTGACCAATCGAGGTGGGCTGATTGCAGAATTGCAATAGAAAAGTTGGGAATAGCTTTACGTTATAGCGCCCCAGGACCCCTATCTTGTACTCGTTCGAAAACTGACGTTCGGTTTAGCGTCACGCGATTGGCCTACATTGACTGAGGCCGCGATATTGGCGCGACCTAGGGCAATCGCGCGAGACGAAACCGTACGTCGGCTTTTCGAACACGTACAAGATAGCGGCCGAGAGGCCTAAATAAATGTCCTAGCTACACTGGAATACGCACGCTGTTTAGGCAGTGCAGCTTATTTAGGCAACCTTAGAAACGACACCTTACACTGCCGACCTCAGTAAAATGAAAAGCACGAATCAATAATAAGAATGAGTCCAACTTTAAAAAATATGCACGATTTCTTGATGATGCACGCAATTGCCCCTGGCCAATGTGAAATGGAAGCGATAACCATGTCTGGGCTTCTGGTGTAACTTCATAATTTTGATAAGCTGACATCGATGACGGGGTTTAGTTCAAGACTTTAGTAAGCTTCTGATCTTGCAGATTCGAGAATTCTTAGTATTAGATGAAACGCACTTCTTCGTTGTTCAAGGCAAAAGTACAGTGTGTCTGAACAATAAAAAAATTTGCGCCAGTTTCTATGGTTTAATATAAGGGTTCGTCATGTGAAGAAGAAACACCTCCGTGCAGCAGCATCACCAACGCTCGGAAACTGGTGGTCGCCGATGTCTTTCAAGACGGTGTCTCACGCTGCTTCGCCATTGCTTGAATTCGTAGCGTCCTTGAAAGACATCGCCAATAAGCCTCTAAACGACTGGTACAGGTTGCTGAAATTCCCCCCTAGCTTACACCGTGAAGCATCGAACACGAACACATCCAACCATCATGACTAACGACACATACCAGCCGGCGCCTTCGCCCCAGTCCATCATCTGCATCGGAGTTCCTCGGCAACGTTATCCTTAGTTCTTAAGCGGTACACATGACACCGACGTAAAGGACTAGATTAACTTGTACGAAAGGGGGAGCACACATAAGAAGTGCCACCACGTGGTGAGGTTGACTAGCGTAATATTTTATATTACTGGCGTAGCCTCACTGTGGCACCGTAACCATGAAAGCGAAATCTCGGCAAGGTCAACTTTCCGGACATCATTCACTTAAGTGTTAGGTCCAGCTGTCCGTAAACTACGCGCTGCCCAGCGCTGGCAAGGTAGCGCACTGCAGAGCGGTGAAACTTTCACCGGCTACATTGAATAATCCGTCGACCTTAGTTAAACGTGCCAATGCCGCCATGCCCGTGGCTCATTCAGTTCAGCACATTCTCAAATGATTCTATGACGGCGCATTCCAGGTGATGCTGGCCAATTATTTGCGCACCCTTTTTGAAGTGGTCAGTTTATGCCAGAGCTAGGATAAGTTGAAAAGCAATGCACCCTGACTTGTTAGCGTTAGTAGACCGCCGACTCGCTATTGAGTCTGGTTGCCGTTTCCGAACACTCTCCACTGCTTCAGCAGATTCCTTCGTGCGCGAGGAAGTTGCCCGTCAACTTCCATTGGACCGTTTCACTCAGGAGCCGTCGTGCCGTCTACCTCCACCGTTCCGCACTCTCATTGCTGAAAAGGTCGCTCAAGCTGTTCCCGTCGTTCACCACCAGCCGCCTGTGGCCGCACCTCTTGCCTGTGCGCAGGCAGTGCGGCTTCTAGCTGCGCCTCGTCCCTATGCGCAGGTAGTGGGTAGGCCTCGCCAACCGTCTTTCTCGATTCTGAAACTATTTGCTCCACCTGTCGCTCCCATAGTGCATCTTGGGCTGGGCCAAGAGTCGTCAATTCTTGGTGGACGTCTGACAATCGGCCCTATGTTATGCCTGCTGCGCTCCAGGACATGTCGCTTCCTATTGCGGCCGTCGCCTTCAAGCTTTCAGCGATGCTTCTCGACCATTCCAGTATGGCAATCAGCCCATGCGCCCATCAGCCCAAGGTCCCTTACAGCGATATGTTTGTGCAGACCTCGCTGAATTTCCGTCGCGCTGCTCACCATCTCCTCGCTGACGATCGCTGTCCCCATGCATCGTCGACACTCACCCTCCGACTAAGAACCCTAAGCGCTGCAGTTAAAGCGGCTAGGGGCCCTATAACGTAAAACTATTCCGATATGTTTCTATTCCAATCTTCTAACTTCAAATTTGCGTAACCACCAACGCAAGTACCGGGCGGTCACCAGCAGTATTTTCTGAACAGACCAATCAAACACTCTCCTCGTTCATAGGAGGTCACTTTTGCTTGCTTGAAAAACGAATAACATTGCCTACACTGAGCGGCTTGTCGTATCTAATTGGCTTACAAGAGGTGAGGAGTGCGTTCAAGTGGAGAGAATTTCGCTGGGGCAGAGCCAGTGCACTAAAAATCGACAACCGGATGAAAAGAGTGGTGCCGGCGTCTGCGATTGGTCGGCTTTCCCTTACTTAGCTTGTTGTGGCTGGTCGAAAATCATGGCGGCATGCAACGGAAGCTTAAGAATGACGCTAAAACTGACCCTCAGGAAAAAAGCGTTGGCCGAATGGGGTGGTAAACGGGCCGAAAGTGCTCGAAAACGTTACACGGCCACGCAAGAAGGTTTATTATACGCAAATACACCCATGCACTCCTGCAGGTGTGAGTAGCCAGCGTCTCAGCGATCGGCGGTAGCCCTCTTTTATTCCTTTCGGAACGGGGCAGCCTGCGGCTATTCTGAAGAAAATTCAGTTTCCTTCGGCATATTAATGTATCTTTATCGCGGACACGTCACTTTGACGCGGTGAGTTTGTGCGGTTTTGTGACGTCGCGTGACAGGCAGGTGAAGTTAGTGCAGCCCGAAATGGATGGATGGATAGAAAAACTTTATTTTCGTCAGAACGCATGTGCGGACGATTCCGTGCTAGATGGCCATCAGCTCATGGCTGACGGCGCCCTGTGTGGCCCACTCCACGGCCCTGGTCTAGACGACCGGGTCTGAGCTGGCCAACACGGCCTCCCACTGCTCGAGAGAAGGATCACGCGTAATATCCGCCGGTGGCGGCGCTGTGCTACAGCTCCATATTATGTGGTCATAGGTGGCCAGTTCCTGGCACCATTTGCATTCCGGCTGAACGTCCTGGTAGATTTTGTTTAACACGTATGGGTTATAGAAAGATCTCGTCTGCAATCTTCGCCAGACGCTTTCCTGCGCCTTCACCAATTGCTTGTCTGGTGGAGGGTAAATTCTCAGCTCATGTTTGTAATGGTTAGTAATGTCGTGAAAGGACACCAGCCCATCTCTCGTGGACCTCCCTGGAACGTCCGGCTCACCTGCTCGGCTGACGAAACCTCGAGCATTCATGTGAGCCGCCTCGTTCCCAGGGTTCCCAGAGTGGGCCGGTACCCAGACAATTTCCACCTCCGTAGTCCCTCACCCCGTGGCCCGATTTAGTAATCCTGCCGCTGTGACAGAGATTCTGCCCCTCGCCAAATTTCGGATGGCTGTTTTAGAGTCGCTGAAAATCAGGTCAGCTTCAGTATTACCTATAGCTAGCGCTATCGCCGCCTCCCCTGCAGTTTCTGAGGAGCGGGTTTTGAGTGATCCAGGGGTGACTAAGCGTCCCCGCCCGTCCACCACCGTAACTGCAAATGCGTCCTTGTTCTTATACTCGGCGACATCTACGTAGACTGCCCCGTTGTACTTCCCGTACCTAGCATGTAAAGCTCTGGCTCTTGCCTTCCTACGGTTGTCGTTGTGTATCGGATGCACATTTTTAGGTAAAGGTTTTATGTACAAGCCCTTGTGCATTTCTCGCTTCACCTGAATTTTCATGTTCCCAGCAGGAGGATCAACTCCAATGCCAATCCCTTCCAATATATCCCTCCCTACTTTCGTTTTGGAAAGTCTACTGAGTTGCATCGCCTAGTGTGCCTCCAGCAGTTCTTCCAAGGTGTTGTGCACCCCTAATCCCAGCAGCCTTTCGGTAGAAGTATTGTTAGGCAACCCAAGGGCCGCCTTATATGCCTGTCTAATCATAGCCTCCACCTTGCCTTTCTCCGTTGCGTCCATCTTCATATAAGGCGTCGCATACACTATTCTACTGAGCACAAACGCCTGTACCAGCTTACAGAAGTCTTTTTCCTTGACGCCTTGTTTACGATTGGCGATTCTCCTGATAAGTCTCACGGTAGCATTGACACTATTTGTGATCCTTCCCAAGGCCTCCCTATTCTTCCTGTTAGTCTGCAGATACAGCCCCAGGGTCCTGATCGTTTGGACCTCAGCGACCGCTGCACCCCCCACTTTCACCTTCAGCGGTGGTGGCGGCACATAGTGCCTCGCATGTATCCCTCTTGGTTTATGCCTAAGCACAAAAAGCTCGGACTTGGGCTGAGAGCACGAGAGTCCTGCCTCCCCCGCTAGCTCCTCCACAATATCCACTGCCTGTTGTAAAGTTTCCTCCAATTGTGCGTCGCTTCCCCTTGTTACCCATAGACTAATGTCATCCGCATAAAATGTATGTTTAAGTCCCCATATCATTACCAGCCTGGGTGGTATCTTGATCAAGGCGAGATTAAACAAGAACGGCGATAAAACCGACCCTTGTGGTGTCCCCCTGTCCCCCAACGGGAAAGGATCCGATTAATATTCTTCGACTACAATCTCCGCAGTCCTATCCTCCAGAAATGATCTGATGTGTCGGAAGGTTCTAGCCCCGGTCCTATGTCCGATAGGTTCCTTAATATTGCCTCATGGGTGACATTGTCAAAGGCCTTTGTGAGCTCGAGCCCCAAGATAACCTTGGCGCCCGTGCCTTACCCAGGATCAACCACGTCCTTTTTGAGCTTTATCATGACGTCCTGCGTTGATAAATTAGCCCTGAAGCCAATCATCGTTTTAGGTATCAACTCCTTGTCCTCCACATAACCCTGAAGCCTGTTGAGGACCACATGCTCCATCAATTTGGCCGAGCAGGGCGTCAGCGAGATGGGTCGAAGATTCTCAATACAGATCTTCTTCCCTGGTTTAGGAATAAATGTAATCCTAGCACGCTTCCACTCTGCCGGGATCTCCCCGGCCGCCCAATATTTCTTCATCAAGTACGTGAGCGCCCCCACTGACTTGAAATCCAGGTTCCTCAGCATTTTATTAGTAACCCCGTCCGGACACGCTGCCGACGTAGCACGAAGCTGCCCCATTGCAAACTCCACCTCCGCCACCGTAATGTCCGCATCTAATTCGAAGTTTTCCTCTCCCGAGTAATCCGGCAAGAAACCGCCCGCCTCACCGTTTATGTAACGACTTCGGAGTTCTTGAATGAACTCCCCAGTCGTGCCTTGATACTGATGAACTAACCTAGCCATTTGACCTTTCTATGCCGATTTGGTTGCCGCCGGATCTAAAAGGAGCCTCAACAACTGCCATATTTTTTTGCATCCGAATTGCCCATTCATCCTGTCACAAATCTGCCCCTATTGTTTGCACTGCAAATCCAACGTGCAGGTTTCGATTTCTCGTTCTAGCTTGGCCACCATCCTAAGGAGGACCCCATTATGCTTTTGTTTCTTCCACCTCCGAAGGAGACTCGCATGCGCTTCCCACATGTGTAACAGTCCAGAGTCCGCCGTAAAACCTTCCTCCACCGTCGGAACCTCTTCTGTGGTACCCTTCACGTCCTGCTTGAGCGCCTCAACCCAGGCTCCCAAGTCCTCGATTTCCCCGCTCACTGTGTCTTTCCTGACTTTCCGAAATCTGTCCCAATCCGTCACTCTAGTTGCTTTTACCCTGTCTTTGTGCTTAGCAGCACTAAATACCGTGGAAAGGATATAGCGATCACTGCCCAGTGGCTGTCCCGTATTTACCCACTTTGCATCCCTAATACCTTTAACGAATGTGAGGTCCGGAGAGGTGTCTGTGCTAACGCTGTTGCCTATCCTGGTATGATCTAGCGGGCTGTTCAAGATTGTCCATTGTAGGTCCTGAGCTACCCGCCAAAGCCTATTTCCCTTTGGAGTGGCTCGGATGTAGCCCCACTCCGGATGAGGCGCGTTGAAATCTCCAACCACGATGAGTTGAGCCCTAGACGCTAGCCGTTGCGTCTTTATCAAGAGGTTGGCAAGCCCAGCCCTTTATCTTTAGGAGAAGAATATACATTAAGTACAAAGAGACTCTTATCGTCCTTTGCTTTGGGCAGGACCTCTAGCAGGACGTAGTCCTCTCTGCTGCTATCTATGGTATGCTGAATCGCCGTGGCGTTGCGATGGACTAGCACGGCCGTGAAGACGCTCGATACACCCCCCCCCCCCCCCCCCGATCAATCTCTGGCGGTGTAAGTGCCTTAAATCCCGGTAATTTCACCCAGCCACTAGCCTCTTGCAAAGCTATAATGTCAGGCTTACTGTCCAGATTTTGTATGTGCAATTGCAGGTTCCCCCGCTTGTGACGGAAGCCCCTGAAGTTCCACTGCCAAACCTCAATTTGCTGGCGAGGGGCCATGATTAGGCACTAGGTCAACTAACATCGGCGCTTGGCCGACTACGGTCTAGCCTGTAGCGTAGCATTGAGCTGTTGAGACATGCCCATAACCTGTGTTTGGAAAGCCTGCGTGTCATTGGTGAAGGCGTCAAGACGCTCCTCAATCTTGTCTAGTCTGGCTTCGATCCTGTCGACCCGAGCTTCCAACCTATCCTGTCTTTCCTCCAGTTTTCCTATTCTGTCCGCAAGGGCAGACATTTCCCCCCTAAGACTAGTAACTTTGACGACTGGCTGCGGCGTGTCCGCCGTTGAAGTTTCTGCCACTCTTTTTGCATTAGCTCCCTCATCCGCCGATGGCGGCCTCTTAAGCTTCCCCCGATTCTCCACCTCCATAGCTGTGCTCTCGCTCTCGCGAGAAGCAGTCGCCTGTGCTGCTTTCAGTGGGGCCTGGACCACCGGCGTCTGTACTCTTTGTCCTTTGTCGCTTTTAAGCGCGCGTTCCATCTCTGCCATCCTGACTTCCATCGTTTTAATCGTCTCAGCCTGCTGCTGCACCTGCCTTTGTAGCTCCTTCTCTCGAGCAGTCTCACTCTGGGAGGCCACGTAGGGCCAGCTCACCTTTTTTCTCGTGGCACTGGGACTTCTTCCATGACTGGAACCCTATTCTCCGTTGCCACGCTCGGGTCCGGGCAGTGGTGGGAAGGAAGTGGAATGGTCCCTGCTATTGTTATCGTCTCTCGCACCGCTGGATGACCGCTTCTTGGGCCTCGAGCACCGCTCCTCCTTGTCAGTTTGGCCGTTGTCCTCACTGCCCTGCTGCAGGCCCGTCGGCTGCTTACGGGCTAGACGAAACTTGCAGTTCCGGCTCCCCGTGTTGTGCGCCCCATGGCACACGATGCAGTCCGGAGTGCAGGTCAGCGGCTCTCCTTCCGGTGGCGCAGGATGATCCTTTCCGCAACGGCGACACAGATTGGTCTTCGGACGATAACAAACGTCCGCCCGATGTCCCACTCGTCTGCAGTTATAGCAGGTCTCGACTAACTCTCTGTGCGGAATCACCGCGTACAAACAGTTCCAGTAAATAACCTGCCAGGGAACATGCTTCTCCCCGAACGTTATCTGAATCGCCTTCGACTTTCCCAAAGGTCTGGCATCCAAAATTTCTATGCCGTCATTCCTCTTCAAGAATCCCGCCCGAACTTCGGCCAGTCGGCATCCGTTGTACGCGTTGTAAATGACTCCGCGCACAGAGTTCTCTGGCGCCGCCACGTACGCCGAAATCTCAAGGTCATGACCGCTCAGCTTGAGCGTCTTTACATTCGCATATGCCCCACAGCGATGCATACACGGCGTGCTCACCGTCATTGTGTTATTTGTCTCGTTGACCCGCACCAGGTCTTCCTCCGCCGCAGTCGCATTCGTCAGCTCCGCTGCCGCTCTCAAGGCATATCCGAGTTCCCTCGATGTCACCATACTCAAGTCCCAATTCTTGGGTCGGCACACAACCTTGAAGTCCTTGGGTGGCATCTTCAGAAACGGTCCCCGTTTCTTCCACACCGGCGCTTTCCCGCGCTTGACTTGTTCGGCTCCGTGCGTCTGGCGCCCGTCACTGCCCGCCTGCTTCTCGCTAGGCCTACTCTCGGGATGGTTACCGTATACAGATTTCTTGAATCGATCATAAGCCCGCAAAACCCAGGCCCATTCTCCCGCCTCGAACTCTTCGGGCGTTATAGTCTCTCCCTCAACGGAGTACTCCGTTGTCTTCAGCCTCACAGAGGCCCACAACCACAAGTCACCACCCCGGAGCCCGGTGCCGTCGGCGGCGGCTCGGCCTAAAGATGAGGCCTAACTTTGCCGCGCGGTGGTTGAGCACGAAAAGCGTGGAAGAAACCCCTAAAAAGGGGGCAAACTTGCCGAAATTAGGTGTCCGCAGGGAGAGCGCAACTTCCTGTGGACAATCCCACCAAACGCAAGTCCACAGCACAGAGAGTTCCACCGAAAAACGGTCTCAAAGCGGCAGCCCATGCGGAGCACGTCCGCTATCTTCGACTTCGTCGTCTTCTCCGTGCAGCCCGAGAACTTTCTACCAATAGCCGAGGGCTAATGGCGAAAAGGGGTCGAATCAGAAACAACTTTTTTTTTCTGTCAAATCATGCATAATCAGTATGTACACATCATATCAGAGGGGGAGCAATCGCGGTTTTTGTGACGCCGCGTGACAGAGAGGTGAAGTGGGGGTGGTCGAAAAAAGTTTTTCACCAATGGTGGAGCGCTGATGGCAGAATCGGAATAGAAACGTTTGGAATAGTTTTACGTTATAGCGCCCCAGAACTGTGACATCTTCGAACGGCCCAAGTCATCGCTTGGCATCGCTTGTCGGCAGATGTCTTGGCCACGTGGAACACATTGACTCTTCGTTCTGTATACCGTGCGAGACTGCCATATTCACTCCAAGGACTATATGGCCTTTCAGCGTTTGAAGAGTCGTCATGTGATATGCTATCGAGTTCCATCGTCCATACACTAACCCTTGCGGAACATTCGAATCTTCGTCAGCTACTACACTACTTTAGAAAGCCTTTCGACATTTCTCAGCCGCAACTGGGCCGACTGTCGGAAGTGCAACACTATAGTGACTTCGGTTTACACCAGCCGTTGCGTCAAGACCCGTACCGCATCTCTACCGAAGCGCATCGCGGCATTAGCGACCAAGTTGGCGATATGCTACGCCGTGGCGTTATTCAACCATCCCACAATCCCTGGGCATCTTCAGTCTATGTCGTTCTGCAGAAGCCGGGTCTATTCGTTTTTGCATTGACTACCGTTAAATAAATAAGGTAACGCGCAAAGACGTCGGCCCTTCGCCTCGCATTGACGACACCCTAGATGACCAAGGGGGACAATTCTATTCAGCGCTAGACTTTCGTTCTGGCTACTGGAAGGTTCTGATGGCTGAAGAAGATCGCCAGAAAACAGTTTATTACGCCTCTGCCTATATGAATTCAACGTGATCACCTTCAGGCTTTGCAAGGCGCCTGCCATGTTTCAACGACTCAGCGACAAAACGCTGCGTGGTCTTACGTGGTATATGTCTGTCTTACTTAGAGCCAATGTCATGGTCTTCTGTCGTAATTTTTCAACCCATCTACTTGGCCTTAGTCAAACTGGAGGCGTCTAAGCAACGCTGGCCTGCAACACAGCCTCAAACGGTACCGCTTCGCCGCACGGGAGCTCGCCCTCTTAGGCCACACCGTATCCAAGCACGGCGTTCTACCGGACCCTGCGATACTGGTGCAGTTGTTCGGTTCCAGAGGTCTTGTAGCATCAAAGAACTTCGCAGTTTTTTGGGCCTATCCTCACATTTATGGCGCTTTACACGAAATTTTGCATCGCTCATATTGCCCTTGACGCAGCTTCCACACGGTGGTGTTCACCTCTCCTCGTGATCTCCTAAATGCGAAGCTGCGTCTTCGTCTTACCTCTCCACCTATTCTCCACCTATTCTCCATCTATTCTTATTCATAGGCCGTCGCCTATGGGATTCATACGCTGACAAAAGCAGGAGGCAGGTAAAGCGTGACTGAGAAAGTGTGTACACACTGATTATGCATGATTTGACAGAAAAAAGAAAAAAAGAGCTATTTCTGATTCGACCCCATTCCGCCATTAGCCCTCTGCTATTGGTAAAACGTTTTCGGGCTGCACCCACTTCACCTGCCTGTCCCGCGACGTCACAAAACTGCACAAACTCACCGCGTCAAAGTGACGTGTACGCCATAAAGATGCATTAATATGCCGAACCAAACTGAATTTTCTTCGGAATAGCCGCAGGCTGCTCCCGTTCCGAAAGGAATAAAAGATGGCTGCCGCCGATCGCTGAGACGCTGGCTACTCGCACCTGCCGGAGAGCATGGGTGGATTTGCGTATATTAAAACATCTTGTGTGGCCCTGTAACGTTTTCGAGCACTTTCGGCATGTTTACCACCTCATTCTGCCAACTCCTCTTTGCTGAGAGTCAGTTTTAGCGTCATTCTTAAGCTTGCGTTGCATGCCGCCCTGATTTTCGACCAGCCACCACAAGCTAAGTAAGGGAAAGCCGACAAATCGCAGACGCCGGTACCACCCTCTTCATCCGGCTATCGATTTTCAGTGCACTGGCTCTGCCCCAGTGAATCCCTCTCCACTTGAGCGTTCTCCTCGCCTCTTGTCAGCCAATTTGATCCGACAAGCCGCTCAGTGTAGGCAATGTTATTCGTTTTTCAAGCAAACAAAAGTGACCTGCTATGAACGAGGAGAGCGCTAGATTGGTATGTTCAGACAACCCTGCGGGTGAGCGCCTGGTGCTTGCGTCGGTGGTTACGCAAATTTGACGTCAGGAGATTGGAATAGAAACATATTGGAATAGTTTTACTTGATAGGGCCCCTTAACTCTGAAGAACTACAGATCGGAAGTGGATATATGCCCCAAGGTTCAGTAATATCACCGATGCTGTTTAACCTGGCTCTTATCGGATTACCAGCAAAGCTAGAGGAAATCGATGGCCTCAATTATACCATCCACGCTGAGAATATCACGCTCTGGGTGAGCGATGGCAATGATGGACAGGTTGACAACACATTACAACCTGCAATAGAAGACAATACCTAGCAGGAGCCGGACTCGGGTGTTCGGCAGAGAAATTTGAGCTCCTCATTTATGTGCCATCGCGACATGGCCGAAAACCCCGCAACTATGAGGAACGAAAGAGTCCGCGAATTCCGCACCTAAGGTTGACAAGCAAGATCAGAGTATCAGGCCTCATCATTGAAAGTAACGGCTACAATGGAGAGACCATACGCAAATGGGGCACTATAATATTGCTACGGAATAGTATTACCGATGACGAAGAGGCGAACAGTAAGAAGACGACGACGACGACGATTGGAGGCTAGCGCAGGCTGTTGCCTCTTGGCCAAGTGCGGCGTATTACGTTGTAAATATACTTGTATATAGCTTTTCATTTGCGTCTTACGTAACATATCTGGTGGAGGTGGACGTTCCCTGTACCTCGTCACGGAGCTTCGCAGTGGATGGTACGTCGAGCCTAGCTTCATGGCTCCCGGCGATGACAACTCGACTCAGCCGCCTCCGACACCTGCTGCCACTTCGCCGACCTACATCACTCTCCCTGCTCCTCGTGATCCTGGCGTATTCTCGGGCAAAGATGGGGACGACGTCGACGACTGGATCAGCCTGTACGAACACGTCAGCCGCAATAACCGGTGGGACCCTACTATCATGCTCGCCAACGTAGTCTTTTACCTCGGTGGCACACCTCGAGTTTGGTTTCGGATGCACGAAGAGGAGCTCACCAGTTGGGATTCGTTCAAGCAAAAGCTCCGAGACTTGTACGGCAACCCCTACGGTCACAAACTTGCCGCGCAGAAGGCGCTTTCCGGCCTTGTGCAGACGTCAACAGAGCCATATGTCACGTACATTCAGGACGTCTTGGCTCTGTGCCGCAAAGTTGATGCACACATGCCTGAGTCAGACAAGGTATCCCACATCCTCAAAGGCATTGCCGATGACGCCTTCAACTTGCTCGTATTCAACAACGTCGCGACGATGGATGCTGTTATCAAAGAGTGCCGCCGCCTGGAACTCGCTAAAAGCAGACGTATCGATCAGCAGTTTGCCCGTTTGCCCAACACCCCAGCGACTTCTTCCTGTGCCGACGCTCCTCGTCCCAACACCACCGGCGATATTACCAAGATCGTTCGGCGTGAGATTGAGGCCGCCTATCCGGCTGCCTTCGACTCCAGCCCCACCAACGCACCGGCAGTCACGGTTTCCCTGATCCAGGAAGTTATCCGCCAGGAGTTCGAAAACATGGGCCTTCACACCATCTGCTCGGCCCATCACCCTGATACCCATCCGGCTTCTTCGATTCCGCCCCGTCCCGCATCTTCTTACCCACCACGTTTCCGCAATCCAGCTGCATGGCGCACTGCTGACGACAAGCCCATTTGTTTTCACTGCCGTCGCATCGGGCACATTTCTCGGCACTGTCGAAGTCGCTGGACTTCCCCGACCCGGTCTGCTTATACTGCCTATTCTCGCCCCTCGGGCGGCCCTTCTCGTCCTTATGCCGCACGCTCCGATAATGCCGCCACTGACTCTCCTGTGCCGGACCGCCCCTATTCTCGTTCACCTTCGCCCCAAGGACGACAATCTCGCTCTCCCCAGCCCCGTCGCTCCTTTTCGCCGACTCCCTTCGGACGCCGCTCCCAGCCGGAAAACTAAATGATGCAGCGCCTCGAGGTGACGCTGCATTGCTCCCTACGCCGCCAAATCCTCCACTGACGTTGCCCACTCATCTGAACCTTCTTGACGTGCAAGTCGACGGTGTTCCTGTATCTGCTCTTATAGACACTGGGGCGCATTTGTCGGTAATGAGCGCGGACTTTCGTACCCGCCTGAAAAAAATAATCACGCCCGCCACGACGCTTGTTGTCCGTGTCGCCGATGGCGGAACGGCCCCCGTAATGGGTATGTGTGCCGCCCGCGTCTCCTTCGCCGATCGCTCAACAGTCGTGCTATTCACAGTCATCGCCCACATCATCCTCGGCTTAGACTTCCTCTCCGCACATTCTGCTCTCATTGATTGTTCCGCCAGTACTCTCCGCCTTGACCTGCCTGTTCTGGATCCCGCTGAACCACACCCCAGTCGCCTCAGTTCCGTCGACTTTGTTCGCTTGCCACCTACGGCACTGACTTACGTTGACCTAGTGTCATCCCCACCAGTGCCCGACGGTCACTTTATCGCGGCTCCTATACAAGACGTCCTCCTTACACGCGGGATCACGGTACCTCATACCGTTTTATCTATTACGGCTAATTGCGTCTGCCTGCCAGTGGTCAATTTTGGCTTGACGACACAAGTGCTGCCACGCGGGATGTCTCTGGCCCAGCTTTGCTCATTCGAAGATCACTCAATTGCATCTATTCAGGTAGACAGCAATTCCGCCGATCCTCCTCTACCATCTCAGTCGACAACTTGCACCATCGCCGACTTACAGAAAATGATTGCGCCCGACATGCCCTCCGAGCACGCTCGTGAGCTCTACCGCGTTCTGTTTTCCTACAACGATATTTTTTACTTTAACCATCGTCCTTTGGCCCAAACTACAACTGTTAAACATCCCATTAATACCGGCGATGCCCCTCCTATTTATCGCCGCCCGTATCGAGTGTCACCGGTTGAGCGTCAAGTTATTCACGCTGAAGTTCGCAAAATGCTTGCCAATAATATCATAGAACCGTCATGTAGTCCATGGGCGTCGCCGGTTGTACTGGTAAAAAAGAAGGATGGCTCATGGCGCTTTTGCGTGGATTATCGGCACCTTAACAGGGTTACCAAAAAGGACGTGTATCCCCTACCTCGGATCGATGACGCCCTTGACTGCCTCCATGGTGCTCGCTACTTCTCTTCTATTGACCTCCGCTCCGGCTACTGGCAGATTGCCGTGGACGATCTCGACCGCGAGAAGACTGCTTTTGTAACTCCGGACGGTCTTTATCAATTCAAAGTGATGCCGTTTGGTCTATGTAACGCTCCTGCCACTTTTGAACGCATGATGGACTCCCTTCTTCACGGTTTCAAATGGTCCACATGCCTGTGTTACTTGGACGACGTCATAGTATTCTCCCCAACGTTCGGTACGCACCTCGAGCGCCTCTCGGCAGTCCTGGACGTTTTTCGTCGCGCCGGTCTGCAACTGAACGCATCGAAGTGCCAATTCGGCCGTCGCCAGATTACCGTCCTTGGGCATCTCGTTGACGCGAACGGAGTGCAACCGGACCCAGGCAAGATCCATGCTGTTACGCACTTCCCTGTTCCGAAGTGTGTCAAGGATGTGCGCAGCTTCATCGGCCTTTGTTCCTACTTCCGCCGTTTCGTGAAAAATTTCGCGGCCATAGCACGACCACTAACCGAGCTTTTGAAAAAAGACGCCCCTTTCCAGTGGGGCGATAACGAGGCCTCTGCATTCTCGGATCTAATCGACGTTCTCACAATGCCTCCCGTTCTGGCCCATTTCGATCCTTCTGCGCCTACCGAAGTTCGTACTGATGCCAGCGGTCACGGAATCGGCGCAGTACTGGCACAACGCCAGCGCGGCAACGACCGTGTTATCGCTTACGCCAGCAGGCTCCTCTCACCCGCGGAGCGCAACTATTCCATCACTGAGCGTGAGTGTCTGGCCCTAGTTTGGGCGGTTGCGAAGTTCCGCCCATACTTATATGGCCGACCCTTTTCCGTTATCACAGGCCATCACGCGCTTTGTTGGTTATGCTCATTGAAAGACCCTTCAGGAAGACTTGGTCGCTGGGCCTTACGCCTCCAAGAATATTCCTTCTCTGTCACCTACAAATCTGGCCGACTACACAAGGACGCTGACTGCCTGTCTCGCTACCCGGTAAACGAGCCTGATGACGCTGACAGTAGTACCGCCGACGGCATTTTCTCTGTGTCTGCCTTCGCTAACATCGCCGATGAGCAGTACCGAGACCTATCGCTGCGAGTACTCATCGAGCGTCTGCGCTCTACACCTACCGACGCATCCATTCGCCGATATGTCCTCCAGGGCGGCATTCTGTACCGAAGGAACTTCCTCCCTGACGGATCTGATCTTATTCTTGTCGTGCCAAAACATCTACGACAGACTGTGCTCTTTGAGATGCATGACGCACCTACTGCAGGACATCTTGGCGTGACCCGCACCCACGACCGCGTCCGCCGCCGCTTCTATTGGCCTGGTCTCGCTCGCTCCGTCCGACACTATGTTGCTGCCTGTGATACCTGCCAGCGTCGGAAAACACCTCAGGTGCTACCTGCCGGTCATCTCCAGCCGATCACTGTCCCTGTGGAACCGTTCTTTCGTGTTGGATTAGACCTCCTCGGTCCCTTTCCCACGTCATCCTCTGGGAACAAATGGGTAGCCGTCGCAACTGATTACGCCACCCGATACGCTATCACGCGCGCTCTCCCTACCAGTTGCGCCACTGACGTCGCGGACTTTCTCTTGCGTGACATTATCTTACTTCATGGTGCCCCGCGACAGCTGCTCACTGACCGTGGTCGTAACTTCCTCTCGAAAGTTATCGCCGACATTGTACGTTCCTGCTCCACTCAACACAAGCTGACTACCTCATACCATCCTCAAACCAATGGCCTGACAGAGCGGTTAAACCGTACTCTTACCGATATGCTGTCAAAGTACGTTTCCAAGGACCACCACGACTGGGACAATGCCCTTCCTTACGTCACATTCGCTTATAATTCTTCCCGGCACGACACCGCCGGATTTTCTCCCTTTTATCTGCTCTACGGTCGCGAACCGACCTTGCCCCTTGACACGGCACTTCCTCCTGCTTCGATCTCAACAAGCGAGTATGCGCGCGACGCCATCGCTCTCGCCGACCATGCACGCCAGCTTGCCCGTGCTCGACTGACGGACTCGCAAACCACTCAGCAGCGTCAGTACAACGCCCGCCACCGTGACGTACAGTTTTCGCCTGGTGCGCTCGTGCTCCTGTGGTCGCCCTCTCGTCACGTCGGACTTTCAGAGAAGCTTCTTTCGCGCTACACAGGGCCCTACCGCGTGCTGCGCCAGGTGACGCCTGTGACGTACGAAATTGCCCCTGTTAGCTCAACCTCGTCCTCTACTGTGGCACCTAGTGATGTCGTGCACGTCAGTAGGCTCAAGGCCTACTACACTGTTTCGAAGTCCGGCCTTTAGTCGCTCCGGGACGGCGCTTTTGCCGCCGGGGGTAGTGCTACGGAATAGTATTACCGATGACGAAGAGGCGAACACTAAGAAGACGACGACGACGATTGGAGGCTAGCGCGGGCTGTTGCCTCTTGGTCAAGTGCGGCGTATTACGTTGTAAATATACTTGTATATAGCTTTTCATTTGCGTCTTCTTACGTAACAATATCTCAAATCATACGGCTACTTAAACGAATAGCCAACAAACATAGTGGAAGAAAGAAGGCGATCAGCTTAAACTAGTCCAAGCGTTCGTAATAAGCAGAATAGTATACGTGGCGTCGTACCTACAATGATACGCGTAAGAAAAATAGAAGCTAGACGGCTTAATCAGAAAATCTACAAGCAAGCAATCGGACTCTCCATCACCACGACGAGCGATAGACTACTGCAGCTAGGTCTCCACAGTACAATGGATGAGCTAATCGAGGCACAACGAATAGCATAATACGAAAGCCTCTCCAATACTAAAACAGGTAGGCAAATACTGGATCGCCTAGGTATAAGGCATTATATCCAACATGGTGTCAAAGTAGATATGCCCAGACCCATCAGAGAGATGATAACCGTCCCTCCAATACCCAAGAATATGCATGCTTCCCAACATCAGGGTAGACGGGAAAGCAGAGCACGCAATATACAGAAGAAATTCGGTAACAGCAGCGACACCACATTTGTAGATGCAGCTAGATACAGAAAAAAGCGCGCCTACACAGCAGCGGTGAAAAATAACGAGGGAAAACGCATGACGAGCGCTACCGTGAACACGCTACACGGAGAAACCGCAGAGGAAATAGCTATTGTGCTAGCCATAGCACAAGCACAAGCGGGCACAATCATTAGTGATTCCCATACGGCCACACGAAACTTCGCCAATGGTCGAATCTCCCCTGAGGCACTACGACTCCTAAAATTAGCTGATAACCGCGACAAAAGTGTCGATCTCATCTGGACAACTGCTCCCACACTACCAGACGGTAGCAATGAGGCGGCGCACGGCATGGCTTGAGAGCTTACGGATGGAGCCTCGGTCAGCCGCGCCTCGCCGAGTAGAAAGATCGAATGACCAGATTTCACGAAATTACACAACACCATAGATTGCAGAGCCGTACATTCCCGCCGCCGCACCCAAAATTAAACAAAAACCAGCCTGTCAAATGGCGGCAGTTAAAGGCCAGATCATCCTATCTGAGTCCAGCTATTATGCGCCTAATACACCCAGATTTATACACGACGCGGACAAGTACAGACATTGCCACTCTAGAGCCACCCTGGAGCGTATCCTATGGGAATGTACGGCTGTAATACAGGATAAGGTGATGCAGCCTCAAACAGCGACAGCCTGCGCGCTCGTTGCGAGTCCGCGTTGCTCAGATCAGACCTGCAGCACCAACTCGGAGCCATCCAGCGAGCCGAGGAAGCTGCGAAGGGCCAACAACCCTTGGCCGCAACCTAGGCGGGGTTCACGCCCAGCCCACCAAATCGCAGGGCACTGAACTAAGTTATTTGAATAAATGAATGCATGAATGAATGAATGAATGAATGAATGAATGAATGAATGAAAATGAATGAATATAACAACAATGCATATTGTTTCTAAAATCGCGTGAATTGATTTTGTTTCCTGCAGCGCCCTCATCTATTATTGCACCATTGCAATGTTGGTGTTAAAATTCGTAATTAAAAACCTAATAATAAATCTTTAAGTAGCGAACGGACTGCGACTGCCACTCCAGAGTGTAGTGTCCGCCTTGGGGATAGAACGAATAGTGAGGAAAGTGTCATCCTACCGGTTAAACCCAATTTCTGCGGCAGTGATTGTGAAGAAGACAAACATGCGTGCAGCCTGCTGGTCGCTGGTGGCCTTTGAGACGCTGATTTAAGCTGTATCGCCGTACCTTGAACTCATAGAACAAACGTTCTGGAGAATACGATGCCTACCTTGCCTGAGGAGGGAATTGTCGCACAGACAAAATGCACATAAGAGACAACTTAAAAGTTTGGCAGCCACTCATGCAACTACTACTCTCAGAACCAGCTGAGCCCCCGATAACTTTTTGTTGGAACTGTGCCTATAAATTACGGCAGTAAAACTGAGTGGATTTGCGGAAACACAGAAAAAACTATTAAATACTGTTTCGGATAAGGAATCTCGGTGCGTTGCTTAAGTTTTGTTCTTTTACTTGCAGTGCAGACGCAACGACGATGGGTCTACTTGGGGTTGCACTGGCCCCTGCATTTGCAAAACAGGCACATCTCCAAACGGAATCGCGCTTTATGGTCGTGGAACATGCGTGCATGTGTAGCCCCGCAAGGAATTCTTATTGAAAGCAGAGGAAGACAACAAAACAGCCAAGAAACCCAGAAGAGAAAGGCGCACATCCAGAAGCTTATGGAATGAAACCGTTCATGCAAGAGGTTGAGAATGGATACATTAAATAAGTTGTCGCATTTTCTGTGCAATAGCCGCCTCCATAGTATCAGGTACATCATTAAGGCGTAACTTAAGTGCAAATTATGAAAACTCTGCCCGTAAGTACACAGCCCTTAATTTTGAATGACCGTCATGGAAATCTCAGGCACCAATCACAGCCATTGCTGGGATTAAAGTGGATGATTGGGCGAGTTGGTATACATTCATAATGGCAAAAGCGTGATCAAAATGACGACAGAGTGAAAGGACACATGACAGTGCTCGTCCTGTGTCCTTCCACTCCGTCGCCATTTTGATAACGCTGTTACCATTATGAATCAACGCTGGGAGGTGGGTCGCACTTTAACTCTACTGTAAGCGCAATTATGTTGCAACGAGAGTGATGTGCGGCTCACGAAAGCAATGCCTACACCCTGAAGCATAACTTGTGATAACATTTCTGTAAAAAATGACGTAGGTTGAATAAGACGGAGTGGTTGTTTACTGCGGTGAGATATCAATGTCCATCAAGATTTGAACCGGCATGGGGTGGGTTTGGCAGGCATTCTCAGATCATCAACAGCAGGTTGTCATTATCCCTCAAGAGAAAAATGTATAACAGCTGTGTATTACCAGTACTGACGTACGGGGCAGGAACCTGGAGGCTTACGAAAAGGGTTCTACTTAAATTGAGGACGATGCAACGAGCTATGGAAAGAAGAATGATAGGTGTAACGTTAAGGGATAAGAAAAGAGCAGGTTGGTGAGGGAACAAACGCGAGTTAATGACATCTTTGTTAAAATCAAGAAAAAGAAATGGGCATGGGCAGGAGATGTAATGAGGAGGGAAGATCACCGATGGTCATTAAGGGTTACGGACTGGATTCGAAGGGAAGGGAAGCGTAGCAGGGGGCCGCAGATAGTTAGGTGTGCGGATGAGATTAAGAAGTTTGCAGGGACAACACTGCCACAATTATTACATGACCTGGGTAGTCGGAGAAGTATGGGAGAGCCTTTGCCCTGCAGTGGGCGTAACCAGGCTGCTGCTGCTGCTGCTGCTGATGATGATGATTATGATGAACCGGCATGTGCATGGTACATCACGATCACTGAATAACAATGAAGGCCTTTATTCACAAAGATGTCCATACACTACAGCTGTTCATAAAGGTAAGTTCTAGGCAATTGGGGTGCTGTAAATAGGATTAGGGAAGGCTTTCTGCAAACTGTGATAAACCGCCATATAAATCTTATGCAACTGCACTGTTCGCAATTTAGGTAGCTTTTAATAAACCTGTAGTCGTGACATGAGCGTATCTCAGTGCCAATGACGTGGCTCTGTACTGACAGCATTTTAGTCGCAACCGCCGACGGAGTTCAAACGTGCATTGAGCACAGTTCAGCTATTCGTTCGGAAGGGATTTGTTCATTAGCGGTCTCGTGCATTTAGTTCAGTACAATCGCGGTAAATAAATTACATACGGAAGAAAAAGAATCATGAATTATTCATTGGTGCGCAATGTGGAACGTCATATACCTGGTGTATTTCGCTTCCGCCCGAACGCACGCAGAAGGTGATACCGTATTGTTGAGCCGGGCATAAGTCCTCAACATTGTGACATTTCATCGTGAGGTGCTTCGGAAATGGGCAGGACTCAGTTTTGAACGCGCTTTTGTAGGCTCCAAATGAGACAAGTATGGATGCACTGTCATGGGCAAGGGTGTAATTATCAAATATTCAAGCAGTTCTAAAAGCCGAGATTCGCCTTGAAATGACTGAACAGTAACCGTTCTTTCTAGTTTAAGACATAGGCGTATGCCTAAAGAACATCCTCAGTAAGGACATCCTACTAGCTGATGATGCAAAAATGATAGCCATGTTTAAAAGGGCGGATGCGCATTGCTTGTGATGTGGGCAAGTTGCGATGACTCTGTTGTTTCTGCAAACAAGGAAATATTGCTTGAGGTTGGTATGAATGGATGGTAATGTTCATATTGGGTTATTCAATGTGTGGTATATAAGCTCACTAGAGGACGAGTTCTTGTGGGAACTGGGAGCGTGCCGTCGGGTTAAACTTTTATAGATCCAGAGCAAAGTATACGACTATGATACTTAGATGGGCTAGTAGGTTGCTGGCTTCAAGGAACATGGTTATAACGGCGCGTTTTTAGGACAGGACAGAGAAAGAATGAATAGAGGACAATCGCCTAACTTTACCTCAGCTTTACTGAGGAAAAATTACACGAGCAGCAGTTGCTGCGTAGAGATAATAGAAACAACACTGCCACAGCGCACTTTGTCAGCACGAAAGAAGACCACCATGTCTCACTTCACTACTGAAAGTCCTGATCTGCGCAAGATTAAAGAAGCATTTTTAACCACGTTATAACACATTTTACGCTCTTCGTATACGTGGACTTCGATACTTATTGTGCAAGTGTATTTCCTGTTTACGCGATAAATTAACTGATGCGGTGCTAACGCAATCCTCCCATTTTTTAAATACAAAATGCCTCAAACAATTCGCTCTCTTTTTGATCCTTGAAACTTCCGAGTATGCAAGGGTCCGTGTACAGTGGAGCACACGGGCGCCTTTTTCAATGGCCAGCCAAGTGACCCACCGCTAAGAAAGCCTACACATTTGCTCTATGCTCGCTCAAATGGTCATTAACACATCATACTCTGGCCGACGTAACATTTGTCACATGAGAGAGCAAATGTGACGTTGTTCATCCGGGAACACGCTATTAGTGCATTCAGCCTTGTCAATGGAACTCACTTGCTCTAACGAGAGCTGAATAAGGTGCACCGACTTAGGCATGGTAACTGACAATCGGAATGTCGTCGATATGTAATAAAGGAACAATGTCCCACTTTCTTTCTATTAGCCGGTGGCGATAAAATCATAAATGTATGTGCTAGCTTGCGTGCATGAGTGCGCATAAACTTGCCCGCGCGTATTTATTTAACCACACCAGCATCAAGCGTTCCTAAGTATGACTGCAGTGTTATTTGTGATGAGTGAATATTACTCGCAGACGCAAAAAAAAGATGCTATGTCGTTTGTATAGACATACACTTGCGCTGTATCGCACAATGGAATTGAGCTCAATAAAACGCTAAACAAAATAGAAGAAATGACAGATCCGTGGGGAACTCCTCTTGATTGATTATATTTTTGCATCAGCAAAGCACGTTGGGAACAATAAAGTTTTCGCGCCTATAGGAATTCATATATGCAACTTATAATATACCGAGGAAAACTTATGATACTTAAAACGTTAAGGAATATTGCATGCTCTACACTGTCGCACACTTTGGCTAAATCAAGCGTCGCTGAAGCTGCATACTGCCGCCTCTGTCGAGCAAGCTTCTCTCTCACTTTAACAAAGCACTTGAATAAATCACTTGAACAAATGATCAAATTAATTTAAATACTAGTCTTGCTGCGATTGCTGATTGGTGCAAAACGTGGGGGATTCGACTTAACACTGAAAATACGGTATTTCTTCGCTTCGCTCGTCTGAAAGCACCACTAACTTTTAGTTATACGTTAGGTTCGTTGCCTTTGCAGGACGAAACAAAATATTAGTATTTGGGTGTCACAATTACCAATAATTTCTCATGGAATTGACACACGGATAATATCTGTTCTTCGGCCTTGCGTAAATTATATTTTTTTGCGGCATAAACTTAACGATTCCCAACCTTACGTAAAACTGCTTGCTTATATTGTTCATTACATAGACCGAAACTTGAGCATGCCTGTGTTTTTGGGGGTCCATTCACAAAACAAAATAGCAAATGTATCAAAAGGGTACAAAAGGAAGCTGTGCGATTCATGTTTGAAATTCTCTCCACATGACGCCCCCTCACAAATAATGCATCATAATGGCATCGAAATCATTGAGCAGTGAAGGAAAAACTTAATTCGATTTCTTTCCATGACTTTTAATGGAGATTCATCAATTAACCCTGCATCCTATCTGTCTAGTTCAACGTCTAGGCTTACTCGACACCACCGTCCGGATTCACTAACACCTTATTTTGCACGGATGGATGTATGGAAGTATTCTTCTTTTCGTCGAACTATAAAAGACTGGATTAACTGGTTGTTGCCTGTTTCGATTGACTGACGCATTATAGTACTGCTGTGTCTTACCACCCTGCTTGATTTATTGATGTATTATAACATTCTTGGGTTCTACCACCCTGCTTGGACCTAAACAAGGTCTGCAGTATGAAATAAATAAATAAATAAATAATTAAATAAATAAATAAATAAATAAATAAATATATCGACACGTAGGCATCATATCAAGCAACCAGGTATAATGGCAATCTGACATGGACTCAATGACGTATTATCATTTAAATTTTTTATGATACAAATGTACAATACCCTTTCTAATAATTTCATGACATTCAAATTTAGTGAGATTCGTTTTAGCTGTGCTATATGACCCATGCGCTTTCTTTATTTTTTTAAAATGCAGGAAAAAGCACCGTACACACGGTATTCCGACTGCATAAACACGAAGCCAGCTTTTCTGCAAATGAAATATAAGGCTGAAAGCAAAGCTTGCTCTCTCACAATGCAAGCTAGATGCCCTCAAAGCATGTAGCAGTCGACAAGAAGGCAGGGATGGCAGCTGACTTCCTGGGTCCCGGCGTCTGTGCAACGCGCGGCCACGCTGGGTGATTACATGCTCCGCAGAGTGCGGCAACATTCTTCACCGATTGGATGGAGAAGCCCATAGAGTATACCACAAAGTATGTTAGTCTATAGACGCCCGGGTATTGGCGCGGTATGACTATATTCATCGGGAGAAGGCATAACTATATTCATCGGGAGCACCTTGTAATCCGAGCTTTCGTGTGTCGTCTGCCCTAAAGGTCTCGTCTACTGTAGCGTTGAACAGCAGGGAGGGAAAGAAAATACGAACTTACTTCGGCACCAGATATTTACAGCATTTACCACATACAACACTTTCACGATCCTTTGAGTGGACTACACATCGCATACAGATCCCACTTTAGCTATTTTCTTACAATATCAAGCAAAATGGCACAACGTAGAAAAACGTCCTGATGATGGAAAGTGGTGCAGATATTACGTTAAAGGGCCCCTCACCAGGACCCACATGAAATTTTAATTATACGCTGGAAGTTGTTACGTGTCCTCTAGGGAGCGTTCTGCAACCAAAAATTTTCAATTCGGCTCATTAATAGCCGAGATAAAAAAAATTGGAGGACGCTTAAGCTTCGCCTTCAAGAGTGGAACGCGATAGCGTTATCGCATCCCGTTCGCACGGCCTACTCAAATGCGCTACGCCAGCCAAACGTCGCGATCGGCAGAGATAGCCGAAGGCGGACGTGGTCATGAGGCGAGTTGCGCGCCACGTGTCGGGGCAGTGCCGTACATTGCGAGGAGGGGGTCCTCTGTGTTTGCCGCAAGATGGCTCTGCGTGGGAGGAGAACGCAGAAGAAATTTAGCGGAAACGTACTTCGCTACTCGTGTAACTGCGACTTCTGTAAGTTACATGCTCATAATTACCGATATACAGCACAGTATATCTTTCTACGGCACGTCTCTAAGGCAATACCGCATTCACTAGAGGCGATTTTGTCCCGCTTTGAAGGAACGAGCTCGTGGCTGAGTGGTAGCGTCTCCGTCACACACTCCGGAGTCCCTGGTTCGATCCTCACCAGCCCATCTTGCAAGATGTTTATGAAGTCCCTTCTGGGATTTATCGCTCACGTCCAACGCCACTGACGCCGACACCAGCTTTTCTGTGACACGAACGCCTTAACGCTGTCGCGTTAAAATATTTCGCTGCCGCAAACCGATGATTTCAGCAGGCGGGCTCCGCTGCGAAGCAAGACGCTCTGTCCACTCCTCCGCAAGCGAAATTCCTTCCCTGCGTTTTCCCACACCGGACCTCGAGGATCATGTGACGCATGCGTCACAGGCCCTGCCTTAATTTTTTTCCCTCGCGTTTGTTTTTCGGCGCTACGCACTTCCGCTGATGGCGTCGCGCGCGAGCAGTTTTCTCGTTCGCACCGCGCACGATTTTGCACGCTGTACACAAGGAAACATGACTAGCGGTATAATTCAGTGCTACAGGAATACTGAGGCAGAACAAGCGGATCGCAGAGCCTGATCACGCGCTGGAACATGGTAGAAAATGGCATAGTTTCGGTACTTGAGCACGTGACCGCACGACCGTAGGAACAAGCAGACTAAGCAGAAGTACATCCCTCTTCCTTAGGTGCGAAGCAACACAAAACACACAAAGTCACTCCGTTTGTGTTTTATTATTTCTGTAAACTTCAATTCGTCAATTCAAGCAGCAGATTCCGCAGATAAAAGATGTTGTCTTGAACCTCTCTCGATGTCACGTGTCACCACGAGTGACGTCACACTGCGGACACCAGTACGTAGGCGCAGGCACACGATTACATTATCCTCCAGCTTGCAGTGCGGCGGCCGCAAGGAGAATGAAAAATGGCGTTCGGTTTGAAATTTCAGATCTTTTGGCGGCGCATAGCGATGTAATACTTTGCAGACACGATCATTATCGCGTAATGTATGCTCTGCGCTTGTCAGCTCAAAATGGGCAGACCTGGGGAGGGGCCCTTAACTGTATGCTATTAGTTTCGTGAAACAGTGACACGTGGTGCCTTTTTGCTCTCGTTGACCTAATGTTTTCCTGCAGTCAAATTTATGCAAATTTTTTCAATTTATTTCTCATTTTCGTGGTCCTTCATTCATATATTGGGTTACTTCTTAATAGTCAGGAAGTGAGGCTAGCAGAAGACAAGAGAGCAACTCTTTGTGGCCACGAGTGTGGGCAGCACATCGTCACGCCTCGCGTACTAGCACCTCTCCAATGTGGTTTTAAAATGCGCAGACTGCTCGTTTTTAAAACGAAGCCATGCGGTGCACTGTACCCGCTAACCATGTTCAAAATGAAACGACGTAATCAGTGGCCAGGGAAAATGTTTTTCAGATGTTAACGCACTAAAACACTCGAACCCCACGAAACGAAGCAATAAAATCAATAATGGATGCCACGTGCCCTCATATCCGGCGGGTTCATACGCCACCAGCCAACCAATTAAATTACGTATTTCACAAGAGAAAAGAAAGTCAGAGTTTCC
Organism: Dermacentor albipictus; assembly: GCF_038994185.2. Classification (NCBI taxonomy): domain Eukaryota; kingdom Metazoa; phylum Arthropoda; class Arachnida; order Ixodida; family Ixodidae; genus Dermacentor; species Dermacentor albipictus. Next base: position 75,345,332 of record NC_091822.1, read on the forward strand.
GTTAACTTCAATAAACTAAACACATGATCGTCGCTAATAGCTAACGTCGCTGAGTGAGCTTCGTAGAGAACTCAAGCACATTTATTTACGCGTGAGCGTAAATGCCCCACGTTAAAGATGCGAGTGTGTGAAGCTTGGCAATAAATGTTGTCACGGCGCTAAGATAGAAGTCAGCGGCGCAGCAATTAGAGCGGATGATGGGTGGCTTAGATAAGAATAGTTGAGTGACGCTGTGGATGACGTCATCGGCACAACTGGTGCGGTGCCAATTTGCACAAGTAGCGCCACGTGAAGCGGATAGCTTCAGCGTCCGACATAACTCGACGCTACACAATAAGAGAATGTACACAATATGTACACAATAAGAGAATAATTACATGAACAATGACTGATGAAATGAGAGAATGTACGCTCATGCAAAATACAGATTCACTTCGGGAAACTATGGTCTTCTTTTCCTTTCTCGCAGCCGCCACAAAGACAAATACATTCCTAAAATGTGAGAATAGATAATTGGATAATTAACAAGCGCACTGTCAAGCTCTTAAGTGTGTTATAGCAAACTACCAAAGCTAAATTTAAGATCCCTATCAGAGGTGGCCCCACAAAGCGCAATGTCCGGTGAAATATCGGAAAACGTAGTTGCTAAATTTTTTAACTGTGCGCCTGAATTTTCTCTGCAGGCATTGCAGTCTTTTTCGATGTCATGAACACGCGAAAAGCATGGGGTAGAAGAATATGTCGGGCACTTTTTGTGATGTCATTGAAAAGAAAGCGACTCACGTCTTAGGGGTGGCGAAAGAAGAAGCGGAGCAGTGCATACATGCGTTGACGCGAATGGTAGCCATATTGAAATGGTGTGGGGCAGAGGCATACACGGGGGGGACTTCAGCCGCCCCCCTCCTCCGAAATTTTTTGGTGCTGTCATGCGCACCCACCAACACAAGCCCCGGCGCCAGAAATTATGCTCGATTTTGTCTAGAATGCCCTATTCATGCTCGAAAAGACATTTTAGCGCGAACATTGCGAAATCGGGCTGGATTTTGCGGCAACGCCCATGCACCGGGAGTAACATATCGTAACGCAAGGAGCTCCATCCAGGCACGAAGTTTCAAACGCCTTTCGATGGCGAGTGGGCTCGTCGCAGCATCTTGCGGACACCGCGGAATCTAGGGGGCACTTGGATTTCAATTCTGAAATTCTATAAAGTTCTGATAAACTTTTGACGCGAGAAGTGTATTGACATTTCAAAAGTCGCGCTTTAGATTTTCAATGCCGAAACTACGTGGGTTTAATGTTATTATAAACATTTGGCGCCAAAGATGCCTTGACTTTTCTAAAGACGTACGTCGCACCATACAACGAGAGAAGCCAAATCATCACACTATCAGACAAGTTGACAAAGCACGCAGCGAGGCCCGACGAGATGAAGCGTTGTGGTGGTTCATTTGTGCCGTCATGGCACGGAAAAGAATATAAACCTTTTTTTTTATCCTGCGCCAAAGCATCCATGTCAAGACACTAAAGCCAGCAAAGGTAACTACGTTATTTATTTTTCTACTTGGACTTCTACTCACGAGGTCACATTGAACATCTTATTTTTTTTTTGTTCTCGCTACTTGCGGGCTGTCAAACCAGTCAGAGCGCATGCGTTTTTCTCAGGCTGCATCGGTGCACCACGCGGGCAGAGTTTTGGACGCTTCCTGGCTGGCAGACGAGAAAAATAAACAATGCATGGTCGCTCATCCCCAGCACTACGGGGACTCAACGGATTGCAACGCTTTCATTTGAGCGCAACCTCTGCGGAAATTTTTCTCTCGCCGGTTTCTTCGGTATTCCTTCGTCTCACATTTTCTTCGGTATTCCTTCGGTAGCCAGTGGCTACTATCCATACTAGGTGCCCAAAGTATAGGGATTCAATTGTAGACAACATGCTTCCCTAGGCTAACAAAACTTTATTAAAATGGGCTAACAAAACTTTATTAAAATATTTGTCCTCAATTTGTGCATTTCATAACCTTTAAACTTTTCATAGCAGCGGCATGCTTTTTTTTGCTGGTTTCAAAGTGATATAGTTCTAAAGTTCGTGTGATATTTGCTTTACTTGTTAAATATATAGAAAATATAGAACTATTGATATCAGGTATTTCGGGTACAATTTTTGAGAAATACGGGTTCACTCTTTTACGGAAAAGCGCATATTTTACTTGTCTTCACTGTGCGTAGCATTCAATAATTTGTTTGCAGCACCTTTGGCAGTGTCAACCCAGTTATTGTTAATGTTTAATGTATTTGATCGCTCGAAAATTTCTATAAGGAGGCGGCCGAGCTCCGAAGTGCCCCCCCCCCCCTCCGCTAACGAAATTTCTGGCTATGTTACTGCTTATGACATATGGCGTCGCACAATTTATGGAAAAGTTGCACAATTTAAGGAAATTTTGTCTCCGCAGTCATTATTCATTCAGATGATTTCACAACTGAAATACTTTTATGATGAAAGAGACTGCCAACCAGGCTTGTTTCCATAGTTGTATAAATGTATCCTTGGCCTCCTTTTCAAATAACTGTTTACTGTAATACCTGCACTGTGAAGGGTTTGTTTTGTGCTTGGAGACGCGGCTATGACTGGTATGGCCGCTATGTAAATACCTCATGCATGTTTGCTTTACAGTCCTAAAAAATACTATGAAAAAAAAAGAGGCAATTGTTACCTAATGGTATAGGCATGGGGCTGCGGTGCTGGGAGGTCGAGGTTCGATCCCAAAATCGAACACGTAATTAAATTTTTTTTAAGTACGAGCTATTCGAGAAGGCAGCATTAGCAGCAGCAGAACCCAGCCAGCCAGCAGCCACGGTCAAGAAAATCCGGAAGTGTTTGCAAAGAAAGGCTTCAATTCAAATGCAGGACTAACTTGGCACTGTGAAGCAAGTGGCTGTGCTCGCAATAAAGTCGACTTTCGCCGTTCGTGCTTGGAACAAGTGTATCAAAGTGGCCGTCGAAGAACAGCAAATTAAGTTCTACCGAAAGGAATATCACGCAGCCGAAACTTAGCATGAGCTTTGTGCACTTCTATTTACGTGGTATTAAGCGGGAGAAGATAATGAGGCCAAGCTTCGAAGTTTGTGGAAACCTAAAGGAAGTGGCTCACAATGATGGCAAAAATTAACCCGCTGGTTAGGCAACTTAATGCCTGATGCACAGCCAGCTAGTTATTAAGCAATAAAAACAGACACATAGTCAGCCAAACGAAGGATAAAGACCAATCAACCTTATAGGGGAAAAAAAGAACTGATCTCTTCGCGTTGCATGAGGCCCTGGACAGCAGATCCCGGACCGAATAAGTGCTGCGTACAGATTTCTAAGCGGAGACCAAAAGGGAGTCGCGCTGCAAAACTATGTCTCGCATCCTGTGCGATCTGAAGGACGACGGTACACCGACAGCGCCAACATTTCTTAATGCATCTCTGAGTGTTGCTCAGAAGGGACACATTGTTTCAACGGGTATTACTAAAATCACTTCACCTTTATGAACGTCAGCGCAAGCACACTTTTACTTTTTTCTTTCTCTCCTTTGTGTTGAAAACATACTGTGTAGGAGTACGTAGTATTTCGTTGGTATAAATAAACATATAGGGAAATCACGACGAATATTTCGTCTCTATCTAGAAGTAGCAGTTGTAGTTTTGGTTGGCTCATGCGTGCCATAAGTTTCCAGCGTGACAGGCATCGTCTCCGCTTTCTTATTCCGCATTCTCGTAATCAGATTGATATCCCCGAAAATGATCCGCGTAGAATACGCAAAGGCTGCAACTCACGAAGTTAATTAAGGTGCTCCGGCGCTAGGCACAATTTTCATTTAATATTGTACGGTACCCATAACGCAAGCCACAAGATGAGCCGGTAGTGTTTGGGTGCAGGAGGTATTGAAAAAAGACACGGCGGGTTGGCGTCGTGGCTTCGGCCTTGTGCTGCCAAGACCGACGGCGCGAAATCAAATCAGCGGCGGCGTCGGCCACATTTCGATGGGGGCAAAATTTAAAAACGCACGTACACCATGCACCGCGTACACGTTAAAGAACCCCAGGTGGTGAAAATTCAGCAAGAGTGCCCCACTACGGTGTGCATCACAATCAGGTCGTGGTTTTGGCACGCGGAGAACCAAAGAATTGAATTATTTGAAACTAGGACTCCGAGTTTGTGTCTTCCCGATACGCCCCTAGTGCCATTACGCGCTGGTAAATAAGTATGATACACCATTTCCATGGCTTCTTCTTCCGTAATTGTTTCATTGTGGCGCCAGCTGCAGAAGTTCAGTTGACTTAGTCTCACAAGCGCAAAACGACAACACGCCACTACACACGCGTCTATCGCTCGTTCTGTCCCTTTTTTGTTCAAGACATGGGAAAAATCACGTCTTGGCGATCGGCAAGATGGAGGAAAGCTCATTAACTGCAGCTTAAGCAGTAAATGTTCCTTGCATGCGGCCTGCTTCCCCCTGCGCTTCGTGGGATTGCCCTTTTGGCGACATTTTTCCGTGCTTAAGCACAATGAAATAGTGTTACTAGAGGTTGCGCCTCACTATTCGAAGATATTTGGTGCCACGTTAAATCCGGTGCGCACCGGTATGGATTGACCTAAAGACTTACCGCATCAGCCCAGCGTTGCTCCGTTCACCTTTACAGCACCTGCCCCTCAAAGATAAAATATATCGTTAAAACGAGTGTCTCGACATAAAGGTTAAAAGCCCCTGTTGTAACACTCCACGAACGGCAGGAAGTAGTCCATGGCCCAAATACCTTTATTATGACTGCACTTTCAAGAATTTTGAAACAGCAGATTAAGTGTACTCTCGTAGATTGCACGCCGGGAAGTGTGGCAATCCTGCAGCCATAATGTTTCGCAAGAAGTATCTTGTATTGTAAATGTTAACGCTCGGATGAATACGGTGCAGACGTGCCCAATCACGCTTGTGGAGGCCCCTCGGCATGCGAAATTCGCGCTTCAGGTCCTACCTTGTAAATACAATTATTTTAGCACTGCTCCTCCGGTCGGTTCCCACATCACTCTCCCAGATAAATGTATTACGGCCTGTTCTGAATAGTTGTTTGCACTGAACAAGCAGCGCATTAAGCGTGTACATTGAGCATTCTGCCGCAGTGGGAGGATAGCCACAGCAGTATGACGTGCAGCAAACATTTGTGTGTATAATGTGTGCAGACTATTGATGTCGTTGTCAGTGTTATAATATGTGGTATGCGGGAGTGCGAAACATAAACATACGAAGACAGTGCGCCGTGCGGAGGCGAAGAGGACGAATCTTGGCAAATACCCGCAAGAGAGTCATCATCATCACCGACGCCGACTTGGGAGCGTCGGCAGTGGCGCCTCAAAAAAAAAAAAAAGCGTGGCGCGAGTGTGTGGCCCGTGGCCTGTGGCGTGAGCAGTGCGCGAGGTTTGGCGGTCGATGGAAAACAGCTTCCTCGCTGGGCCCATGGCCCATAGGAGCTATCGCCGACCGCGCCAATACGCCACACCTGAAGCAACACTGTCGCCCTCTGGGAGGTTACCTCGCCCCGCTCTTCCGCTGGGCGCTGGTCCAGGAGGGCTGGCGGTCCGGAACCGGGACGCTCGAGCGTTCGAGTGAGCGGCCACAGGGCTACCCCGCCAGCTGTGGACGCTACCCGGTGACTTCGGCCGGCTACCTGAGCCCCGCGAGGCGGTCCGACCCGGCCGTCCAACCCGGCTGTCCGACCCAGCCGACCGACCCGGCCGTCAGACCCAGCTGTCCGACCCGGCCGTCCTACATGGCTGTCCGACCCCGCTGGCCGGCATCGGTTCAACGAGGTCTCAGACACGGCGACACACGCTTCCGCCGGAACTGTAGGCCAATCATAATCCACCGATCCATAGATATAGTGCATGTCGGCTATGAGGCATTTTGGGACGTTGTCACGTGTGTGTGCCGTTATCTGTGTCGTGCACGTCAATACAAGTCTGATGTGTGTTTTTTGCTTTCGCGTGCTGCTTCTCCCTTTCTCTGGAGTGATCCGGCCCCAATAACATCACAGTCAGGTTGGTAAGTAGCGCGCGGCGACTTCGCGGGCCGGCGGCATTCACGTGAGTCTGTAAATATGACCCGCAGACTCGCTGGTTGGGCTGCACGCAATACGGCCAGCTCTGTGGCGGTGTTTTACGCCGTACATGCTTAGCTTCGCATGAGTATGGTAGCACCTGTTCAGAAAGAGGAAAGAGCGAGAACATGTCGTGCACCCCTTCCTGGTTAAACAACATCCTTGTCATATGTAAGACGCATGCAGCGCAAAAAGAAAAGAAGGGGACGATGTGTGCGGATCCGTCTGAACGACATGAGCCGTCGAGGCGCAAGACCTGAGCTGTGATCGAGAGAGAAGCGGCGCTGAACTGGCATTATCGACGTGGCTCTGGGCCAAGAAGGTTGGAGCGTCAGCATCGCACTGGCGACCGGAGCCAAGGAGGTGCGGTCAAGCCCATGACGCTGACGATCCAGGGTGTGGCCGTCGACCTCGGCGACGTTTGGGCGAGGCTCCTTGGACCTGTTTCAGCCTCTCACGGCTGTGCCGGGCGCTCGAGGAAGGATCCCACTTCAGAGGGAGACCAGCACGTACGATAGTCCCCGGGACGTCTCGTCGGCACTCGAAGAAGTAGCGGCGGAACCTGGCGTTAGCCCTAGACAGTGAGGGCGTAGTGTACGTCATCGATGGAGTTCCAGGCACCGGTATCAAAGACTAGACAGGTGGACTGGCTGGCATCAAGGCAGCAACTTCTACTGCGTCGGCGATGACGAAGATCTGACGTACAATGGAGTCGGAGGTTACGTACGACGTCAAAAGTCTGTAAGAACGATCCTTTCTGTTAGTGTGCAGCCATAGCATAGCCATAGGCTGGGGTTGCCAGACTTTCGCGTAGAAGCGCTAAGGACTGACGTGGCCGGAAATTGGGACGTGTTTAGTGGCTATTAAGACGGTAACATAAGTGCTAGTTCTTCATTGTGTTTTGATTTGCATGAGTTTTACTTTGAGTTTGGGTTAATTAAAAACCTGTTTGTTGTACTGTCCTGCATCTCTCGACTCCATCTCTCCTAACGTCCGCACGCCCCCGAGATCAGTGACCCGCGACAAAATTCTCGACAATCCTTGTGTAAAGGTTCTTCATGAAGCCCAGCGCTTCATTGTTGCCTGGCGTTGTCATGATGTGTTGTCACCATGAAGAATCATATACAAACCGCAGTGGTGTGCATGTCGCAACATGCACGTCTACGTGGATGCTACACGTTGTAGAGTGGTTACCGCCAAATTCAAGTGCTGAAAGCTGTGTCACTAGATTCAATTTCAATGCACATCACTGTTGTCTACCAACGACACGAAGGAGTGGGAGAATACTGCTACCCTATGGACAGCTTTACGGGCTGACACCTCGCACATAAGGGGCGCGTTGGTAAGTTACACATTTCCTGGATACCTGGGCACGAGGGCATAAGGGGTAACGAGGCGGCGGACGGTATAGCTCGAGCTAATAGATTCCGAGCTGGGCAGCAGCAGGAATACCGCGCTAGTTACGCCGGGATCCTCAGTGACAGTTATTCGGAATTACTGCAACACTACAGGGGGACTAGATTCAAGTACCCACCGCCCCATAAAGCGCTGACGAAGGAGGAAGCAACGGGCTGGCGTAGGCTCCAGACAAATACCTTCCCCAACCTTTTCATATTAAACAAGATGTTCCCAACGCAGTATAGGGACACCTGCCCCTGGTGCGGGGCTACACCCACACTCTATCACATAACTTGGGAGTGTGAACGAAACGACGCATTCCGCGATCATAAACCCCCGAGTGCGGAGCATTGGGAGAGCCGGCTCGTCAGCTGCGAGCTCGCCGTCCAAAGAAGGATGGTGGAGCACGCTAGGGACGCGGCCAAACTCAGTGGAGCCCTGGACTGAGGGACCACCCGTGCTGAAGAGGCTTCCCTTCGACGAGAAGACAGCGTGACGAAGAGATGACCTCGATCCGCGAGAATTCCATTTTATGCTTCAATAAATGTTTTTCTCTCTCTCTCTCTCTCTACACATTTCCTAGAACCGAAGCGGTTGCACCAACCTATTGTAACATGTGTACAGAGTAAAAGGTAAAGAGAACTCTTGAACTGCATCGCTTTATTGTATCGCTATAACAGTTATACCTTGTTTCGTCTATAAGGCATCTGGTTGCATATAATTCGGTATTGCAAAAAGTAATTGAATAATCCCCGTTGCAGGTGGCGTACATAATGTAATAATTTAAGTGCATAAATACCGGTCCCTGTTAGCTTAGGGGTTATGGCGTTGCTCTGCTCAGCTCGAGCTCAGCTCAGCTCGAGCTTGCGGGTCCAGTTCCGGCCACGGCGGCCGCATTCTTGCGTTTCGGCGAAATGCTTAAAAACGCTAGTGTACTTAAATTTATTTGCACGTGAAGAAACCCACGTTGTCCACGTTAACCCAGGAGTCCACGGCGTCTCTCATTATCAGATCGTGGGTTTGTCACGTAAAACTCCAGAATTTGTTTTAGTTTGAACGATAAAAGGAAATTTCAATTCATTAGAAATAATGAAATGTACGCACTTCTTTACTTCCAAGTCTGCAAAAAATATGGGAGACGAAGCCGGTGCCCCATGGATGTTGGGTTGTCGCCTGCTCCTTGTTTATATCAAGCAGCTGCGCCCACTAAGCGATACCATTCAGGCACCGTCCCACGAATCCAACTGCACTAAAAAAAATCATTCAGAAATCTCACGTCTGTCTGCTTAATCCTACGTTCCTTTCTCTCTCTCGGGGGTCGACATACTTGCCACTGCAAAATTATATTAATTTTTACTTGGCATATCTGCCATTACGTATATAACTGTTCTTCATATTTTTCTTTTGTATTTCAAATTTTCATAGACTTATTTTAAAGTTAATACCCATTAAGGTGCTTTCCCAGTACTACCTTCCACCCGATTTGTGACAGATCCCCGACGAAGGGTGCGTGCCACAGTTACATGATTATCATATTCTCGTATAACCGATTCCGGGAGCAGACATATAAAGTTTCATTTATTGTGACGGAGGCTTCTTTTCCTAGGGCCTGCTAATGACGGTTTTTCTTGTATGCAATGAACGAAAGCATTGAGAATCGAAAAAATCCATAACAGCTACCTCTGTAAGATACTGACAGGAAAAGAAAATAGTTGGCCTTATTTTATTTACTTTCCCTGTGATGAATACCACATAGCCAAAAGTGTGCGTTTGTATAAGAACTTATAATAGCAGTTAAAAACAATATTAGAGGTAAACATGTTGAAAACAAATGAAATACAAAATGGCCGATATCAGCGCACGCTGCATCAAGGCATACGCCTTGAATCAAGCTTCCCAACGGCAGAGAAAACATCCCTGCGACAGTGCTAAAAAGCAGAGCCTTCAAAAGAAAGAATAAGACGGACGGTGAACATCACTGATAGTATGCGAAAAATCTCTCGAAAATATTTTCCTTTAATAGAGAAATGGCTACCGGGAAACGACCAATTGTTCCCACGTTCACGTTGATTCCTTTTCAACCCATTCTAAGAAAGCGATGGCTCTTTTCTTCTTCGCTTCAGCTTATGTGACATTCCTAAGACACAGAGTCTTCTTTTACTTTTGGAAGGCTTACTACACCGTCCCGCATTGCTTTATTTTACTTAAGATATGTTTTTTTCCAGCTACCAGCTGATTCCTGGCCTAGCACCCATGGTGGGTTTGTGCCATTTGTTGAGAAAACTACAATCATCACCTCGAAAGCGTCAGGCATCGCAGCTCGAGCTTCAACTTCGAATCCAACAGCAACCAGACACCATGAACGCGCTCGGAAATGCGAAGCTACCCACACGGCCTGCGTCCCAGTATTCGCACCACTGCATCAGCCTTCCGGTCGTCGCGTTCGTCGCCACTTTCGTGGTTGTGCTGTGGGGGCTGGCCTTCCACGTGAGCGGCTCGGCGCGCTCTGCCCGCGCCGAGTCGGAGACGAGCCGGACGGGCCAGCGGTGCTCCTCGGGCCGCTGCGAGGAGACGGCGCGGCTCCTGAAGAGCTTCCGGTCCAACCACACGAGCCCGTGCGTCGACTTTTACGAACACGTGTGCGCCGGCGTGAGGGGCACGGCAGAGGCGAGCGTCGGGGGCGCCCCCGATTCGGTGGTCATGCGGCGGATGGCCGCCGCAGCGACGGCGAGAATCGCGGAACACGCCCTGGCACGAAGACCTCCGCGGTCGCAGCAGACTGCCGGCCAGAAGGCCTCGGCCTTTCTCCAGCTGTGCAAGGCCCGGACGTCGCGCCACGAAGACAACTTGTCCGCGCTCAGGTCTTACGTCGAGTCGTCCGGACTCTTTGACGAGGATGCCGACTTCAATCCTTTGGTGAAAATCGCCGAACATCTTTTCGTGCAAGGCCTGCCCTTGTTCTATCAGGTACAAGTTGACGAAGCGCTCGTGTGGAGACGCAGGTACCTTCTCGCTGCGGAGGTCTCCGCTGTGACAGTGTTGTGGCTGCAAACGCACAGGGCGTTTCCTGACCAAGAGAGCTACGCAAAGCACGTTCTGAGGGTGCTGCAAGAAGCCGGCATACACCGTGACAGAGCTGGTGCACTTTCCGTCACTATCGCTGACCTGGAAGGCGTCGTTAACGCTGCGTATAACCGGTATCTTGATGAAAGAAAGAATAATTCGAGAATGCTCATCGTGAGGCTCGAAGAACAAGGAAGTCTCTTCAGCAACGACACGCAGACTAAACAGGAGTGGAGCGAATTCGTCATGAAAAATGTTACCATGGGGCGCTCTTCTCTGGTTCACGTCTTTGTGGAGGAAGCTGCAACAAATTTCTTGAAGACCATTGTCGACAAACTCAGTGTAACCGAACTGCGAACACTCGTCGCGTGGGAGGTAATTCGCGAGATCGTCACAGCTTCTGGCGTTGTGCCTCTCATAGGCAATTACACGCAGTGGTATTGCATCCAGATGACCCTGCGCATTTACGGACACGCACTAACAGTTCCCTACTTTCAAACCTCCGTAACGCGCAAAACGCTCCGAGTAATTGGCAACACATACGCTAACATTAAATACTACCTGATGAAAGCCGTGAACACGTCCTGGTGGCTTCTGGGATCGTCGCTTAACACCACCAGGAGAATTATGAGGCGTCTGACAACAAGAATAATTTTCCCGCGTGCGCTCGACTCCAAGGATGCTCTCGACGAGTACTACGCGAATTTTCCAGGCGTGAAGTACCCTTTCTTGAACTCTTACCTGACAGCTTCCAGGGCACACGCTAAAGGTGCTGTCACGATGGCAGCGTCCTTGTCTACTCGTGTTTCCTCCAGCGACCCGCGGAAGTATGTTGCGATGGCTGTTTACAACCGCAAGACAAATGCTTTGTTCCTTTCCGGAAGCTCTACTTTTCCCCCTGCTTTAGACACCAGAGGACCAGTGGAAGTGAACTACGGCTTTTTTGGACGAATCATCGCACAAGGAATCACGCGCATCCTGGCCATGTTCACGGGAGAGGCAAAGAGGTCTCCCCGGCTTCACGAAGTGAGTCTCATGGTTGATCTTTCATTTTCTATATGTTCACATTAAATTTTAATGCTATTTAATTTAATATCATGGGATTGTCAGACCTATCACCGAAGGGGTGACAGTTTGCGGACTACCTTATCCTACAATATTTCGCCAACTGCAAAAGCAGCTCAAAATTCTTCACTGCATGCAATCATTTCTTTGTCTCTCTTTTTCTTTTGAGACAACGCTATTGGTGGTCATTTCCGAATTCACTGTTTAATATCAGGTCTGTCAAGTTTTGCAGTGACTTTCACATAGAAGTGTACGAATAGTGAAATTGCTAAATCGAGTACGAAAATTCGAGAAAGATAACCCCTGAATATGAAAAGTACTATCGGATATGTTCTAATTTCTGACGAAACATCAAATAAGAAGTTTGGGCGGGGTCCATTTAATAAAAAATGAAATCCACTTTATTTACGTCGACTTACGTATGTGACATCATTCACAATTAACCGCACGAATAAAGGAGGAGCTCCTGAATGATAAACATCTTGCTTGGAATTTTGTGTGACATCACGACAATGACTACTGAAACAAGGAAATGGAGTGTGACCAGACAAACGAACAGTGCTCGCTGACAGAGAGAAATGCGACTCTACAGCAGCGCACTATAAATTTAAAGAAATACAAATATAACGACTCTGGCCAAATAATAAATTCGCACACATTTGCATTGTAGCTGCTCAAAAGGTAACCATTTATATTGAATTACTGTAAATTATTGACCCATAGTTATCTGTCACATGTTTTTTACCGCGAAATGGTGTGATGCCATACGAAGCTATCCTGCAGCAGAATCATTCGTACAAGTGTTGATTGTACAAGTACAAGTACAACACTGATTGTACAAGTACAATCAGTGTTGTTATCCCTTGTAATTAGAAAGAAATGACTATTCGACAACTTCGAATAGTGAATTCTTGAATTGATTACGAATCCAATAGCGGAATGATGTTTTTACTCGTATTCGAAATTACGAATGTTCGCGCAGCCCTAACTTCGCGTCTTACTTTATAACCAACCAATTCATTTTATTTGTTCATTTATTCATAATATGTCAATGGTCCCAAGAGACAAGCCATTACGTGCATGACGGGTTGGCACGAAGCAAGAAATTGCGGCGAAAGCCATCTCACGATGACTATCGACGGCAATGCGACACGACATACTACCAGAGTCGAAACGAGCTGTAAGAGGCGTTTGCTGCAGCGGGACTCCTCTCACACGCTTTCGCTAAGAACACTCAGCGCCATCTAGTGCCGCTGCCGCCTAGCCTGCGCGTAGCCTGCGAAATGCATGGCACGCCGGTGCCTGCGAACGCTGAGAAACGCGCCATGCGGCAACCAGGCGCCTCTCGCGCTTCTTTAGGGACACGCTGCGCCATCGGTTGGCGCTGCCGAGAAGTCCGCGCGTTGCTTCGGAAACGAGAAGCGGGGTGCGCCGGTGCCTGCGAACGCGTAGAATTGATCCCTCGCTTGTCGCGCACTCAGTGGCACATACACAGTGACTCAAGTTGGCGAGAGGGTTATTGAAGAGCGGCACATATCCAGCGCATTAATGGCGCAGCTGCCTAATGCGTTGGCGTGAAAGGCGTTCTTTCAAAAGCGGTACATAGCGAGTGCATGTGTGGTTCAGCCTCCTAATGCTCCGGGTTGCTTTCCTTGAGGGACCACTTTGACGTGTGCTGGGCGAAATTTAGGACACCCTTTTTATCATTGTAGAGCAGTTCCCAGTCCCAGTTACCCAAGTTGGGGTCAAAAGCCGCGTTTGCATGAATGCGACAACTGGCGCTTCCCATCCCATCAAACTTTCTAGCGCTTCGCATCCATGTAAACGGGGCTAATGTGCTAGGAAAATGGGTCGCACTGATGCGCCAAGCAGGTGTGGATTGAAATGCGTAAGTCGACTTTCGGAGTGCACTTAAACGCGGTCGCATTGCATTAGGAATAATGAGAAGGGAATTCTCTGCGGATCTGCTGCGGATCTGCTGCCCTCGCCGAGGTGCGGGACAGCAAATATCAGCCAGAAAATGGCAACCCCGATGGAGACACCCGACCCCGACGTAATGTGCCTGCCGTGGGTGTATTTTGCTGCCGAAGAAACGATAGCGTTTCTAGCAATCATTAACGAAATGAGAATGGGAGAGCTGCTAGACTGCCGACGTCAGCGCAACCAAGTTCATTTTATGCGTGTGGAAGAAATGCGCCGCGTCGGCTGCACTTGGACGTGGCAACAGCTGAGACCGCAGTGGAAAATTTTGAATGCAAAGTACAACAAAGTAAGTGTTCCTGCTTATTTCTCCTTTACACGGTTCGTAGAGCTCGCAGATGTTGCCTGCTTAGTTGCCATGCTTGAGATATCGTCATTTTGTGTGCACTATGGGAAAGAGAGCTGCAAAAGCTTAGTGTTGCGGTGCCGTCAAAATGGCGCTGGTACAATAAAATTGAATGCTATCCTCACCCATCGTCTTATGGCTGAAGTGCAGGAATACTGCGTGGATAGCGACACAGTCAGTGATGCGGAGAACAGCGGAACACCACGGTAAGAGGTCTATTTTTTTTTAATGAGGTAGTTTTGCGTGCCAAAACCCCGATTTGATTATGAGGCACTCCGTAGTGGAGAACTCCCGAAATAATTTGGACCACCTGGGGTTCTTTAACGTGCGACTAAATCTAAGTACACGGGGCTCTTAGCATTTCGCCCCCATCCAAATGCGGCCGCCGTTTTGGGACGAGCTTGTGGTTCTGGCGCCTTTCGGTGCAAAGTAGCACCGAAAGAATAATGGTGTAAATAAATCCCTAGCAGAGCACCTGTCTGTTGGCGTTAATATTTCGCACGGAGTTTGCGAAGCAAAAAAAGGAAATCATAAGTGTAAATGTAAATGCAATGCATTAGCGAAGCGACTATCATTTCAAGAACTGCTACGCTTTTACACATTCCGCAACAGACGTGGCGGCGCTGACTACGAACTGGCGCACCCCTTTTGGTTACTGCTTGCGCCCGCGCAACGGTCGAACGACTTCGAGGAATGTTGTAGTATGCGAGGAAGCTGCGACGTCTTGGCGCGACGCAGCAGGCTGCGCACATCGATGATGCACGAGTTTAGCTGGAGAGCGTCGGCGTTCAGGAAACGCTCCAAGCGTCCTATTGTGCTGGCTTGCACACGGACAGTGCCTGGGCACTTGCATCCGCGTGGCAATGCTAGTGCGCGGCGCGTAATTCTTTCACGTCGGGCTTTTGCGCTACACGTGCAATATTTAAATCGTGCCGTAGAGCATTTTCATTTGCTTACTTACGTATATTATTTATTTAATCATTTTTTCCTAAATTGCAAGCTCGGTTCTGCCGTTTCATTTTTCTAGATTTATCGAAGGGCACCTCTTAGCAAAGTGTCTGTGAACATTTGTTGCACTAAAATTCAGCGCACGCCAAGAACGTTTGTAACCTGCATTCTAACGCAATATTATGCTGCGTTTCAGATAGAAGGGATGCCGACAACTGGCAGCCTGAACCTATAGGCGGAGGCCAGTGAGGTGGTGACAGGATCCAGTCGCCTCAACGTCCCTCGCCTCAAGGCAGACTAACTTGTAAGTGGTGATTTATAATTATTTTTCTAATATGCAACCGGTCCGCAAAGACAAACATAATGGCACGTTTAATAGCTGTCCTTGGGTTGTATTACATCTAGTTTCTAGTGTAGAACACGCACTTTAAAAGCCCACTGCCCTAGTGTGCTTCCCTGTATGCCTGCAAATGAGTATGCTTACAATGTAGAATGTTCGGAATATAATGTACCACTCCACAAGGACCATGTATGACTGCCATTCACCCGCAACCTGAATACAGTATTCACATGGAAGCAGTTGAATTTGGCATCCCCTTTTCACATTCCGTATTATTAATTACTCATAAGACGGGAAAGCCAAGGTTGGCGTGTCCGCATCATATACTGAAATGGCTACGAGCCCACGATCATACGTAGGAGTCTAATCCTCGATTATTGGTCTTAAGGTGAAGTTAAAACGACTGAAAGACCATAGACAGGGCACGGTGGTAGCAATGCTTTCGCCTTTGAATTACATAGAGATAACTCAGTGCCCCTTAAATTGTTGATACGTAGTTAGTCATCATCATCAGCCTATTTTATCTCCAGTGCAAGACGACGGCCTCTCCCTGCAATATCTAGTTACTCCTGTCCTGCGCCAACCGATTCCAAATAGCGCTTGTGAATTTCTTCATTTTATCACCCGCCTAGTCTAAAGCCGTCCTCTACTGCGCTTCCCATCTCTTGGAGACCATTCTGTAATCATTCACTTAAACGATGTTCTTTGCACAAACCAAGAAGGAAAATTTTCTACCATTTCTGGCTGAAGCTTATGTCATTAATAATTCTTTTTTAATATGTGCAGCGAGCAGTGATTGGCCTGGTTGTGCGCCACCAGCAAAGCGGCCAAGACGGGGAACGTTCACGGAACTTGCTGAGGCGATGCAAGAACAGCACAGGAGAAATGCCGATCATTAAGGAGCCTGTTCAACTTATGTTTGAGCAGCAAAAGGAGTTAGCGAAAGAAAGCAATCATTCTTTCACAGAAACGACGACAGGAAAAACTGCTTCGTTCCTGGAGGGAACACAATACATGTTAGCACAGTTAATCAGTCAGCCTCCACGCACATTTCTGCAGCCATTCCGAGAATTTAGGATTGCACCAACGTACGAGAATCCCACGTGACTTTTTGGACAAATACATAGCCAATATAAGAAGCCTGTGTAATGAAGCAATGCCACAGCAAGTCATCGCGCACCAGTGTTCGGGCAATCTGAAGAGGCTTTAAATTCGTTCAACGTGCAAGGTCATCTTGGAGTGGATACAACCCTGAAGGTTTCCAGTTACGCCCACACAGGAAAGGACCAGCCAGAGGACATTTTCGTATCATTAAATAAATTTTATTTTATAGCAGGAGCAATGGGTTTCGGCCTGTTAACTCTGTACCGAAAAGGATGCTGTCAATTCACTGCCAAAGTAACTTGTTTCTGTTTGTACTTGTTTTAGTTATACGGTGATGAATATGCCAATAGCATTCACCACGTTAGAGATTGATGTGCGAAATGTTGGGCTAAGTAATCGCGCAAAAAATCCCGCACTCCACAGGCAGACCTTGTGCTGAGAAATCGCGTTGACGGCTGCTGAAATATATTTTTGCCGCAGTCTGTCACATCTGCCATCCAAACATCACTAACAGTATCCCCCCTCTCTTTGATAAAATGCATAAATTTATAGTAGATATCGGCTTGCTTTAATGTTACAGACTTGCGCCCTTTCAGCCTTCGAAAAGCGTGTTCCACAATACTGTGTCCACTACTGGGATGTACATTAAAGAGTTCCTATTCTCTAGAAAGCTTTTCCTGCGAGGATGTGCACCTTTTAAGCATCCATGGCAGAGAAGGATTCGCCAGATCTCCTAGCAGCGCGAAGGGAAATGCTCTGCCTTGGAAACTGTTTTCTTTTGGTAGCATTTGGTCGGTCCTCATGTACACAGACCACCTAAATATGGCAGCACTGACAGCACCACCGGGCACATTGCACGATACACTGCGTAATCTGAAAAACAGAAGCTTATTGATTGCGATGACCATGATGCTGTAGTTATTCTATCTCGTAACTTCTTACACCACTTGAAAGTAAGCCATGCACAGTAATTATGACACATAACTAAGCACTAGCTTCGTCTATAGAATGAGCTTAAGGGAGTCAAGTTGGTTCAGGTGTCACTAAAATCACTCTTACCGTCCTCGGTCGTCTACCATTGCTTCCATAATATGTAACGTCTGTCTTCCGATTCACAAAGTCACGATAGCCCTTCTTGGGTTCGTTTATTGGAACATGTCAGCCATCAATAGCCCCGAAAATCTGTGGAAGGCGGTATCTCATTTCAAAATTCCTTGTTTAGCTACTGATTCTTCTTTGGGAGGCAGCCTGATGAATTCCTTGAGGCAACTTAAAAGGACGTCTTGTTGGGCGTCTTGTTGGGCGAGTTGGTCACAATTCATCTTGGCTACTAGGCACGAAAACACACACGACACAAGGAAGGAAGGCGCTCTGTCCCGTCCCCTTCCTTGTGTCGTGTGTGTTTTCGCGCCTAGTAGCCAAGATGACCTTGAGGCAACGCTCCACAAGTGTAAGGCACAACATATAAGCACATTTTTTTACACTGCTCTTACGAAGACTAAACTCATTTGCAATGACTCGGTCTTCTTAACAGCTCACCATTTTGTACAAACCAACTGCAGTCCATTTTCCATTGAAATTGGTTGTCGCACACAGTACTGTTTGGACGACATAAATGCCGCCATCAGTGGACTAGTTAGTTGAATGAACCACGACTGATCCGGAAGTTTTTTTTTTCCAATCAGCATTGATGAACTCTTTTACAACAATTTGATCAACCAGTTTGCACAACGTGTCTTCATTCACACACTTTTCTTCTTTTCCATTTGCAGTAAAATTCCCCCAAAATAAACAAGCCATTACGCTATCATCATCGTCATCATCATGACACAATATCTGGGTGCTGGAGTAAGCACTACTGCGGTATCAAGCAGCATATTTTGAAAATGAACATGTTAGATTTCGAGCTTGTAATCAAATGTCAAACTTTGCTGGCAAAACTCCTAACAGCAGACATTCAACCCAGTGAAACGAATCCGCCACAGAGCGAAATTATGATTGCCTAGAGCGATTTAATGTTATTCCAAAAGGAAGAGAAGTTCATGCATGGCACCACACAGGCTTCAGGCAAAAAATTAATAACCCTGATGCACTTTACATAACAGCCTATCTCGAAATGCTCAGAGACAAAGAGCCATAATAGGAAACTGCGCTAGCCAGAACTACTTGATGATACATTTCGCTAGGAAAGCTACATTTAAGTCACCACCAACAACACGTACGACCACCGAACGCGCAGTCATAGTGAGTTATGAGGCAACAACAATTCACCTGGGCTTATTTAAAACGCATTTGTTTACTAGCTCTGAGAGCATAAATATATCTTCTCACCTTGCATAAAAGCCCACTGGTTGACGGCCGCACTCATCGCTACTCGCGCTGCTTGCAGACACTCTTTGCGGTAAGCTAACCATATCAGCCGGCGACGCTGCTGAAGCTGTATGCAAGCGACAGTGTAGAGAAGGACCTGAACGTTTGTTCGCGTCGACAACAAGAGCAAGACATGCAAACGGAATGTTGCATTTAAAACATATTTATCGGGAGTGCGACGCCGATCCATGCAATCACCGAACCAAGGGAAAACCGCGAACCAGCAGCGCCAGAAGCGCCGGAAAGCTTGCTCTGGCTTCGATGTGCGACACCGTACTCCCCCACTATCGCATTACTCGTGATGCGCTAGGAAATGCGATGCCTTACTGTCGCTTTCATTGAAGAGCGCCACGCACCTACTGGCGCCTTTCTAGTGGTTCGAGGTGGCATCACAGAAATTTAATGAAGACCAGCACAGACCGAGTGGCAAATGCCAAGTGCCCCAAGTCAGCGTCGCGCGGTTTCTTCGGAGTGCGGCACCTACAGAGCCCCGCGACTAGGTGCGTTGAAGAGGTTCGTTGAAGAGCTGCACGTATGTACACATCGCCGCATACCCAGTGACCGAAGTTGGTCCGATGGTTGGTTTCGAGCACCGTTACCTCACCACAGCATTCCGATTCTCTACCAATTCGACCACGGACTACTGAGTGACCCAGATAGACCTAAAAACATACATAAATAAATGGGTAGATAGCCCCGGGAAATGCCTTAAGAATGCTAACTCATTAACAAACACACAACATAGATAGATAGATAGATAGATAGATAGATAGATAGATAGATAGATAGATAGATAGATAGATAGATAGATAGATAGATAGATAGATAGATAGATAGATAGATAGATAGATAGATAGATAGATAGATAGATAGATAGATAGATAGATAGATAGATAGATAGATAGATAGATAGATAGATAGATAGATAGATAGATAGATAGATAGATAGATAGATAGATAGATAGATAGATAGATAGATAGATAGATAGATAGATAGATAGATAGACAGGCACCTGGATGGACGATGATGGATAGGTGGTGGTTTGACTCGAGGTAAACATCTAATTAACTGTGACTGCCAAATTGTCGTCGTTGTTCTCTCCTTTTCGTCCTTCGCTAAGGCTGCCATGTAGAGGGTGGGGTGAGGGCCTTTTGTAGGACACGTCAAGAGTTGGTGTCCAAGCTGCGTTGACGTCTGGATAGGCGCTGATGGATGGGTGGTAGTTTGACTTGGGGTAAACACCCACTTAACGGCTTTGTGGTGTCGAGACGTAACAACCTCCACCGCCAAGAGATTTGATCTCAGGGTGACCAGATGTCAGGTTTCCCGAAGCGTCGATCTTCGGGGATCGTTCTAGTTATGATGGCTCATGTCACACGGTAGCTCGAGGGCCCCGCCCTCGCTTCGCTATGTACATCTCCCCGGGAATACACAGGCACACACACACTTGTCCGCGTGTTCGAGCGACACGCCTACCGGACGCTATGATCCCCGTATCACATTGCAATGCTTTACCCCTCTTTCTGTCTCTCTTTTATTGGTGGAGTCAGCTCTCGACAAGACAAAAATAAGTTGCCTTAGTCAATAACAACGTTAGCGATAACTACAAAACACGTTAGTAAAAATTGGAGAGAAAATTGGAGTGAGAGAGGCACTTTGTGAATTGGGTTGAAACAACGCATGCGGGGCTTGCTCAAGCGACAGTTATTGCTTTATTCACTCGCAGCGTTCTTGTACTCCATTTGCCGTCTCCAATTTTTTACGTGTTACCGAAGGGCGATCTTTATACACACCTTCATGTTGTAATCTGTTAGCATTCGTAGTGTCAGAGTGCGTGGGAAATATGCATGTGTGTGAAGTGTGTTAAGCCGGTGACGTGGTAGAGGTAAAGAAGGGATTGGAGAGCTTATAAGAGCTTACCAATGGAAGATCTTGGAAGAGCGTAGGTATTCTAGAAGCCACTCGAAGCTGGCAAGGAGGGAGAGAGCAGCGCAGCTACGAATGGGCACTTAGAGAGGGAAATGGTGGCGGCGCTGAAGCGCCCTGCGCTATCGCCTCATTCTGCTTGGGACCACCGTAAGTTGCACTTGGCTATTTGAAGAGGCAGCACGTGTGCCATGTGAGCTAAAATGACGTGCGAAGCTAAAGATCTGTGACCTTGACACAACGTTAACGCATTTATCTCGCATTTACGGTTAAATAACCACCGATGTTCTTTTGCTGTAGGAATAAACTGCATCATGCACGGTAAGCTGCACGAGCAGTGCTGCCGAGAATACCAGAAATCAAGCGTGCCTTTTAAACGGAATATGAACAGCGTAAGCGTTAGAGTAAAGCGTTTGTGCAGCGAAGTGCACATTTCGTCAAAAGAAACAAATCAGGTGAGGGAAGTGCGTACCACTACTCCATTAGGCTTCTCGCTCAGTCCATGGAGAGAGCCTCAGTTTTGAGAGCATTGATGCCGTGAGGCGTCAAGGTTGCTACGGCGGTTACTTGTTCAACTGCCTGTTCCTAAAGATCACGTACAACGTGACAGCTGCGGCTGAAACGGTGATTCACGTCCATTGGTTTGGCCTTGAGCGTCACTGGCGAACACTCTCTAAACAAGCTATCGAAAATTTCTCAAAAAACTCACTCTGTGGCCCCGCCACACACATCCTCCGCGGTTGCGCTCTCGACAGAACTGTAAACTCTGGGAACTGGAACTCTGGGAACGAAGGGGTCGTCCGTTTAGCCCGAGGCCTAACTAACCGGGAGGCTCACCCGTCGAACCCAGATGCGCTCGCAGAGGCCCCCAAATCCTATGCTGACATTACCAACTTCTACAAGGAGACGAGACGCGTGTGCCCGCCACCCCACCCCGACCTCGAACGAGCGCAAGGCACCATGCTTCGCAGACTGCAGACCGATTCAATTCT
This sequence comes from Dermacentor albipictus, assembly GCF_038994185.2. Classification (NCBI taxonomy): domain Eukaryota; kingdom Metazoa; phylum Arthropoda; class Arachnida; order Ixodida; family Ixodidae; genus Dermacentor; species Dermacentor albipictus. The sequence continues at coordinate 75,366,997 of NC_091822.1, forward strand.
CAGTCATTCTAGGCTTTATTTAATCACTGGAGGGGATTACGACCCCATCTGTACTAAGTGCGACCATAGAGTGTTCGCCACTCGGGCACGCATTCTCTGGGGATGCGAGGGTAACTCCCCCCCCCCCAAAAAAAATATCACTGCTGCCAGCTTGAGGAGGGTTGGACCCAGCTGTTGACAAGAGCAGACAAGCAAACGCAACTCGCACTCGTCTCGTGGGCCCAATATGTCACCCCCACCTGGGAGCCACACCAGGCCTACCTGCGCCAACTTCCTACCCTACAGTGGCAAATCAAGTTGTTTATCTCTCTCTCTCTCTCTCTCCCTCTCTCAGGGCTAATCTTTACAGATAAGCAAATACCTAAAAAATATGACGGGATGATAGCAAAATTACCGTACGTGTAGTACATGTGTTTTCGGTTTTCAGCCGTGACAAGCCATATTTTCATGCACTTTCATTTCCACTTCGTTTATTACATTTACATTTCAATAAAACATACCAATAATTTGTCCATTGCTTTGTTCGGTTTCATTGTCAATTTTCTTTATACGGTTATGGGTAGTAAACACTCTAGCGCTTCGGATCCTCTTACTTTTCTGTCTTATGAAAACAACGATGCTGTTGCTCGACAAATCTGCAAGGTACGCTTTCTTCACTACATATTTAACGCGAATGATCCTCGATGTATCTACTTCTAATTTTATGCATATTGTAAACGTCAAAATTTAGCCTAAAGGAATTGTACAGCGCGATGCTTGGACGCAGGGACCTATTCTCGGGAAATGTACAGCAGATCAATTATGGTGCTTGACTTATGCTTACGCTTTCTCGCTCCCCACCTCATTGGTTCAGAATGGAAGGACAAATAAAGGCGTTCAGCAGCTAAAGAACGTTAAAACCTGCGTGAGTTTGTTATTACACTTTACGTTTGCGCATCAGTCATGTTTATAGCGCAGTGGCTCCTATTGCGGGCAATAGGTCGCGGCAGCGGATGGGGCGTCGCGGCACGGCAATTGCAAAATAATACGGGATGTATGTTGTCAAAGCGCACGCGTTATCTTCTGGTCGTTTTTGGTTGACCGTCCGCTCACATGCGGAAGTCTAAGCTGCGCGGAATAGATTTTCATAAAGCCTCACAACGCGCAGTTCTGGACCACCGACACGGGGCGTAATCTCAGGGACCTGGCGCTCTGCCTGGAAAAGCAGGCGGACGAGCTCCAAGAAAACAGTGCGCAGTACAACAAAGACCTCCATGACTTTCAGTCGGCTGCACGGACAAAGGCGCGCGGCGAAGCCGCATCGGTGCTTTTGCCCGCAGTTCTCGAAGCCCTGGGTCTGGCCCCGCTTTACGAGGCCTACGCCGACGCCAGGAAAGACATAGCGCCTTACGAGCCTCTCTTTCTGCCGGGACTCGAAGAGCTGTCCGAGGAGCGACTCTTCTTCTTCTCGTGGTGCTACTCCCTGTGCAGCGGGGAGCTTCCACCGAAGGGCCACGCGTCTCTGCGATGCAACCTGGCCGTGGCGAACCAGGCGCCGTTCATCGACGCTTTCTCCTGCGACCCGGGACTGCCTATGAATCCGGCCCTCAAGTGTCCCCTGTGGTGAAGGCAACAGGACTCGACTCGAGCCAGACATTGTGGAACACAAGTGCTCGTGGCAGCACGTGGTAAACGCGCGTGTAGTTCTCGTGGTATACATGTCACCGCAGCCTGTAGATATAGTTTAAAAGACTCCAGCTTCGTTTAATTCTACCGTAGACTACAGATTTCAGCGTTTCCGTCGTGGACGTGTATAGCGATTTGAGAACACGAAATCGACTCCTTTCTTTTCGCCGCGGGATATGCATGCTTATAATAAATGCAATTCTTCATGTTTCCATAATGAGGTAAAGCTATAGTCTGCTGTAACTGTTCCACTGATGAACGTCTAGCAGCTCGATAATTAAAGATGAAGGCCAAGACTTGACAAGTCAACACGCGCGTGCGCCTTCTATTAATTGCTTGTATATCCACAGCGGCTTAATATATACTCGATGTTTCTTTTTAGTTCCACAGCCCTTTTCTTCTTCTTCTTCTTCTTCTTCTGCTGTAATCTCGTGTTGAACGTAGCGCAATTATGCTTCTTCAGGCTTATTACTTCAGGACGTGGACAATACTTACGCGACAAATTGCAAAGTCCGCGTAGATTGCTGAAAAATTATGCAGATCCAACTTATATTCGTGAAAAACTAACGAAATGTTATAAATTTGTCTATTTTATTGCTGCGTATCTGGCTAAGGGGGCTAAGGGAAACAGACGCAGCCGAACCCGTTTCACGCAATGTGACAATTATTATATATGCTACCTTGTTTAATTTATTCCTATTTATTTTACATGGCGCTTCCTCACCAATGCGCCGGTGCGGGTATATGGGCCATAGCATGTAAATTATCAGAGCTATAGTTTGCGTTGGTACGATGGAAGTATTGGCAAGCCACGGACACTATCAACTTCCAGCGATCGGTCCACAGAGGGCGAAAGATCAACCGCGGCGCTTTCCAGCATGAAGCGCCCAAGCGGACCTACTGTAAATTGATTGGATGCGCTATTTCATACTTTTTCTGCTAGATGCGCTTAATGTGGCTAAATATTTGACATATAAGTGTACATATACAATAACCGACAAACACACCGAACATGTCATTTGTTACAAAAGAAGTAGCCAAATATTTTTAGTAGAGTTCTCTTTAATAATATATGTGCTTTACTACTTGAATATAGGTTTTGATACCTCGCTGACATGCCAAAAGCAGTAGCCCATCGGTATCGATTACATACCGAGCCGTTTATTGATTCAAATTGTACCGTTGTAATAGTTTCTGTTGAGCAGCATCACACAGGTTCGTTTGAAAGCAGTTTTATTATTGCTATATCAATTAGATGGACACTCCAAGCGAATTTTCGCCGACGCCGTTGTCGTCGCCGTGATATCCTGCAAAGTCCAAACCCACTAAAACGGTCGCCTCGCGTCGTACGCTGTATGCGCGAGTGAAAGCTTGCGCGGGTCAGCCGACGATCGCGGCGCAATCTAAGGCGCCGTATCTTGATCACGATCATGACTTTATGACGAACATGACTTTATATATATATATATATATATATATATATATATATATATATATATATATATATATATATATATATATATATATATATATATATATATATATTATAATATTATATTATTATATATATATTTTTACTATATTATATATAAATAAATATATATATATATATATTATTTCATGGTGTAAAAGAATTATATATAGTAAAAATAATTTGAATTTGCATATATTGCAATATTTGCGCTAATTGGTACACACACACACATCTATATTTTATATATTTTACACAAACGAGAGGAAAGAGGGTTAACCGAGGGGCCCGATTTTTATTGATCATATAAGAAACAATGATACCAAGGACAGGATAGAGAAAATTACTTGTATTTAATGTATGAATTAAAGAAATCTTAGATAATGAAAGTGAAAGTGGCTGTGGTGGGGAACGATCCCACGTTCCCCACCTGCGGCTACGCACGCGCTGTTTTTGTTCACCAGTAACCATGGAAATGAGCTTTCACTTCTTCTGAGCTCACCTGAAACGCTAGTTATGAGCACATAGCGCATGCAATTTCTGAGATCGTTCGGTGATTCTGGCGTCCATAGGCTTGATGAGACGTGTCCGCAAAGCAACAACAGAATGGTTACTGATGTATTGTCTTGGCTTGGATACGTTTGTCTCGACGCACCAGATGGTGCCCTGTCTTTTAACGTAACGTCCCGCAAAAGTACTTTCGTTTAACGTACGTAAGGCGCCGTGCTGAACACGCTAACGCTAATGGAAGCATTTTACGCTATACTAAATCTGTGATATTTCTCTCCATGTTATTGTATTCCAATTGCACCGTGGTGCCTTGTCGAAGGGCAGAAGGAACGCAAGAATACGCTGAGAGCCCAAGAAAGCATAGCTACAATAAAAAAATATATAAAACGCTGACAGTCACTTTAGCTTAAGCTAAAGAGGATGAAGGCGAAAGCCTGCGGGCTCGCGAGAAAATAATTAAATTACTTGACATTCTCATGCGAATGCGTTGTTGCTTCATATTGGTTTCTCCCACTGAAGGATGTGTGTTCGAGTGCTTTGATTAATTCTATCTTAATTAACTGCGCTTTAATTATCACCAAAGGTCGTGGTTTCAACTACCACGAATGATCGCGGATTCGACCATCAATGGTGGCACCATCAATTTTGGTGCCCCCAAAAGCCGAGGTTCGAGTGCCTTGACTATATATTAATTAACTGGGACTTAATGTCACCCTAATTTACACTATAGATTGTGGGTTCGAGTTTCTTAACATGATGTGGAATAAAAAAGTGGAGCGACCGGTGCAATGGTGAATTATTTGTGCTTTCTAGCGACATAAGAACTGACAGGCAGTCTGCGAGCAATATTAAGCATCACACATTTTTCGGGCTTTTGTATACGGCCATGCATATGGCCATGAATTCGGCCACATATCATCATCATCATCATCATCATCATCATCATCATCATCATCATCAGCCTGGTTACGCCCACTGCAGGGCAAAGGCCTCTCCCATACTTCTCCAACAACCCCGGTCATGTACTAATTGTGGCCATGCTGTCCCTGCAAACTTCTTAATCTCATCCGCCCACCTAACTTTCTGCCGCCCCCTGCTACGCTTCCCTTCCCTTGGGATCCAGTCCGTAACCCTTAATGACCATCGGTTATACTGCCTCCTGATTACATGTCCTGCCCATGCCCATTTCTTTTTCTTGATTTCAACTAAGATGTCATGGCCACATAGATTGCAGTGTAATCGGGAAGGCGGATAGGAAAGCCCCATGATAGTGTTTCAGAGAAAATGCCTATTGCTGATTTCTCATCTTTTAATGAGGCGTCCGGGAACACAATGAGGCGTCAGGGTGTGTTGGGCTATGAATTTAGCATGCTTTGAAAAGGCGTTATCAAACTTACTAGTATTACATGTTTTTATTGAAGTTACACATTGAGCTGGTCATAGGTGAACGTTTGTGTTTGCGAAAGGACTGCGTAAACACGACTTGGGGGAGCTTGTACTTTGACCACATAGGATAAAAAATAGAGCTGGTTGTGCGACAAACACCGGGTAACTTGTCCCGGGAACATGTTTGTATGCTCTAAGAAAATGTTCGCCGTTAGCAGCTGAAACCTTAACGCTAAATCTGGCATGTTTGCTTCTAAATACAGCACAGAGTTCGCAACATACTTACGAGCTCCAAGACATCAACGTCTCTATCAACCTCTATCATAAATAAAGGTTGCAACTTATAATTTGGAGAGCCTGATATCAACACACAACCAAATTTCAGAACGGGCCTTACATAAGCACGATAAACGCATACCGAATTTTCTGTTGCATCTTCTCGTCAGGCAACCAAGAGCGATTTCACCTTTTCTTTCAACGTTTTTTCATATGAGAACACCAATTTAGATCATGATCGTAAATGACTCCCACCTACATTATAGTGCCTACCTGCGGGATCAGTTGATTCTGATACACAAGGGATAAGGAAACCGACTGATGCGTAGAGAATACAAGAATGGCGCTTTTGTTAATGTTAAGGACCAATCCAAAATTATCCAGCCAGACCGCAAGAAGATTTAAATACGCTTGCAACTTTTCGTAAAGCACGTGAATATCTTTTGTGCAATCAAATAAAGCAATGCCATGCGCATACACACACACTGTGACTTCCTGCATTATTTAAATTTTATGTAGTAGTATATTAAAAAATAATGTGGAAAGCACCAACCTTGAGGTACACATCGGGTCTGGGAGAACCACTCATAATGATGCCTTCCATCTGTACAGAAATGTATTTTCTCGTGCAAGAAATCCTTCATCCAATCGATTATATACGATATAGGGTTTAAGGCAGCAAGCTTATTCAGTAGAATGCTATAATCTACGCTGTCATAAGCTCTTGTAACATCTAATGTTACGAGTGCCGAAACTTCAAAATTTGTTTTATGTAACCGTATCTTGCTATCTAAATTAGTATGCGTGCAACAAATTGAACAATCGCTGGGAAATTCAAACTGAGCGGGGCATAATGCATTAATTTTAGAAATGTACTCCTATAAGCGATTATAAAGAATTCTTTCAATCAATTTTACTATCTTAGAAGTTACAGCGACTGGCTGAATGTTGCCCAAATCAAGACCTTTTGCGGTGTTTTCTAGAAGCAAGATAATTTTAGCTATCTTCCACTCGTCAGGTAGCCTAGTTTTCTCAAAGGTAGTGTTCACAATGTTTAGCAACTCACCCGTAAAGCTATTTGCCAAGAATTTGAGCATGCTAACAAATATGCCATCGTAATGCGTAGCTGCTGATCTCATACAAGCTACGGTTAATAAGATTCTCAGACGAGTTGACTTCTTCAAAGTCATTTCACTGCGTCAGCATTCTGAATACGTCAGAGCACTGTGACTGGAATCACAATGCAAGGACACGTGTTATGGAATCAAGATTATTCTTAGCTTCCACTGGGGTCAATACAACGGACTTCGAGATATGGCTGACCGAAGGTTTCTTGTTGTGGTCCATGAATATGTATAGGGCTTTCTTGTTTTTTGTGTCAGATAAGTAAGTGTTTGCATTGGCGTTATAATCATCCTTAGCTTTCCCAATTATCCGCTTAAAGGAGGCCGCATAAAATTTGGTTTAGTTAATCAAATTTAGGCGGGCTTTGGTTATAAAGAAGGCTCTTCCACGCAGCTTCGCTAAGATAGGCCTTTAGACATACCTCAGTCTACCGCAGCGAACCTTTTTTGTTTCTAGTAGAAACTCCTATAGTGAATGTGGACTGTTCTGTTGCGTCAATCAGGCATTTTAGAGCTTGCTCCGCGCGCTCTGCCTTATCAGACGAAGTTAATGAGTTAGAATAAAAACAGGAACAGCGCAACACAGGAGAGTGAGTAAAGAGCACAGGACAGAGTGATGACTAGACAGAGCGCTGACAGACCTAGTCAGCCCTTTCTCCTGTGCTCTTTCCTCGCTCGTCCTATGTTGCGCTGTTCCTGTTTTTTTTTTCTCTGAAGATGAAACAGTCAGTCTCTTTGAACACACTTTTTAAGAGGTAATAGCGGATTTCACAATCTTTCCATGTGTACCGGTGTTGACAAATTTCAACGTTTTATTGCTGACTGTGTGGGGAACACATGATAGAAAAATGAATGGGGAAATAGTCACTGGAAGTCCTGCTATCTAGAGATCTCTACGATGTCACGCTGACTCGAGCAGCTGCCGGAGTTAGGTCAATCACGTAGCTTGAGTCATGGCGTATAAATGTTAGAGCCCGTTTATAACAGCAGCGAACATTTTTGATGATAACTATGACTCCAGGAGATGACCACTCGTATGTGACCGGTAACCCCGCGCGATATGATGTGAAATAATTTCCCTTTCAATGACAGCTCTGTCCTATTTACTGAATTAACCACCAATGTAGCTTGTATTACAAACACCCGTAGGAAATAGAACAGCCTTGTGAAAAAATTTGGAAGGCACCATAGCAACTACACCTCCGCTACGGCCACAAATTCGGTCTACTCTGAAGTCGCGAGATTATTAAAAGAAAATGATTTTACAGGCATCAGCCAATATTCTTGTTAAAGACCTATGTCTGCGTAAGAAGTATAAGTAAGGCGTTGAATATCAATTAAAGAAGACAATATATAGCGGCAGTTCCATTGAAAAACGTTTAACTCAGTCATGAATAGTAAAACACAGAAGAAGCAACAGTCTCTCATGTGTTTTCCGGTGGGCGGTAGGGGGGCTGAGGTGACCAGCTTTCCTATCCGCGTGTATATATATATATATATATATATATATATATATATATATATATATATATATATATATATATATATATATATATATATATATATATTTTATATATATATATATATCTGTACCATAAGAAGCCCACAAAGACACCAACATCTGTACAGCTGTACAGGGCAAATAGCGCGTACCTAGTAATTGCATTATAGAAATGACAATACAATTGAAAGTGGATGTAAGAACAACATGCCACAGGTGGGGATCGATCCCACGTCTTCGCGCGCGTAATGCGAAGACGTGGGATCGTTCCCCACCTGCGGCAAGTTTTAATCCAGTTTTCATCCAGTTTTAATTGCCCTAATTTATCGTTGCTTCAGTTCAATAATTAGCTACACGAAATTTCGCCTGTGCTTTTCTTGGTGTTTTTATTTGGTGACTGCCTATGATGTAATTAATTAAAATCGGTCCCCTCGGTTTACATTGTTTCTTTTCTCGCCTCTCTCTCTCTCCCTATATATATATATATATATATATATATATATATATATATATATATATATATAAATATATATATATATATATATATATATATATATATATATATATATATATATATGTGTGTGTGTGTGTGTGTGTGTGTGTGTTCACTGGAGCGACAGCCTTATATGAAAATGTACATGACCTTCATAGTAGGAGAGAGTTCAGTTTCACAGCCTGAGTACTCTCCCACCACCAAGAATCTGGCGTTTATCAGTGGTGTAATCTTCCACCGTGTAATTGTCGCATCCTTTGCTATCACTAATACTGCTTCGCTTTTGCGGCGAAACTGCATCCTCTCTCTCTCTCGCTCTTCTTTTGTTCTTTTTCTGTGAGTCCTAGTATAAGCGCTTGTGTGCGTGATTGCTGTTGATTCTGATTTCGAGTGAACTCTGCTTGGCCTCATTTCGGTTTCTGATTGAATTATACAGTGTGCCTCAAATATCAAGCACAAACACTTAAAGAAAGAGCAGTTGCACAGTTTTTCGTGTAGCGCGAAAAGAGGAAGGTCATAGTAGAGAAAAACTGCGCTACAAGAAAAACTGCAAGATCTTACACGAACAAGCCCAAATATCTACACTGATAGTGCACGTTGTTTCCAGTAGAGTGGAGTAGCCGCCAGTAATTCTTACGAAATATGAAAAATACCACGTGACTGCGCCCCACCCGCATCATGCAGCAGCGCCCTCAAATAGGCTGATTGGAAGCAACTGCACTGTCTATCGCAAACCCGAAGAGACAGCGCACTACCTTGATAACGGTACAGAAGGATCACCAACAGCAGGTGTCGCGGCTTTGCAGCCTGCTATTCCTTCCCCTCTACGTCCTTCTTATTATCCTTCTCTCAAGGCCAACTGATCACATTCATAATGAAAGCCCGTTGATAACCCGGCCGAAGCACCACTTCGACCACGCGCGAAACGCGAAAATCAATGTAACAGGCATAGCATGTTTCAAAAGCCCGGCTTTGCTCGCACCGCATCGACAGAGTGCGCGCGCAGCTAAATTTCGCGCCATAAACTTGCTTCGGAACAAAGCCAAATTAAGGTTACGGTTTTGAGAGAGAGTGAGAGAGAGACAGCTAGATCAAATAGAGGAAAGGCAGGGAGGTCCACCAGAAAGGCTTCCGCTTTGCTACCTTAAACTGGGCGAAAAAACAGGGAACAGAAAGAGGAAAGCGGTATAGAGGTAACACTGTGTGTGCACACAGCAAAGCGCCTTGAAGTCAGTATTAATTTTCATGAGAGTGTATACGTGCTGCAAAAACAGGTTCATGGCACAACATAAAAGCGAAATGAATAGACCGGGAAGCGATCCATGTGCTGAGAAAAGGCAAAACCGATGTGTTAAATAAAGTAAATAACCAGTTCTTCTAAATGAGCCGAATCGACAATCGGGACGTCTACACAAAAAATAAACGAAAAATGCATCAGACTTCAATGTGCCCATATTTTCTATGAATTCATAAGCGCCGTTGAACACCAGCTGCTCCCTAGAGGACGAGTTCGATTAGGTCTCCTTCTGCACATACGCAGTACTGAGTCCGCTTTATCACTTCGGTGGATTTCTTGACGACCAACCCTTGAATTCTGCGGCAGACATCCGTTGTCTTTGTCTTGAGCTAATCTGACGTCTATCTCAATCATGTAAGCACGATCTTTCACATAACCCACAAAAAACAAATCAAGTGAGAAGAGGCCAGGTGACCAAGCCGGCCAATTTACAGGCCCATGCCTTCCGATCTATGGCGCCGTTTCGTGCTCGGCTGCTTCTATGGGCTGGCGCTCTGTCCTGCTCGTACGACAGAAAAGACGTGACAGAGCCACTTCATTGAGAAACTCATCCACCACTCCTTTAAAAATTTTGTCCACGTAACGCTGTTCAGTCAGTGTGTGATCGAAGAAGATGGGACTGATTTTAGCACAGGCGTAAATTCTGCGCCGCACGTTGAATGATCACTGGTACTGGTGCCGAGTGCGTTTTAACCAGTGTGCCTTGTAGTCGTTCCAATAGTGTGCATTATGCAAAGTTACCTCTGCGTTTCTCTGAAAATTGGCTTCATCTGTGAACATGATTTCGCTCAAAAATCCGTTGACTCATCTGCTTTTGTGAGGACCCAATACAAGAAATCTTGACGATTCTACAGGTCCCTATGCTCCAAGGATTGGTGCTAGTTAAGGTGGTACGGGTGAAAGGCCGTCGTTTAGAATCCGCCAAACTGAATGCCTGGATGGTAGCATGAGGGTTTGCGGCCACAAATACGAGAACGTAGGCGAGGACTAAATGATGGAATTCTGCGCCGCTATATATATATATATATATATATATATATATATATATATATATATATATATATATATATATATATATATATATATATATATATATATATATATATATATATATATATATATATATATATATATATATATGTGTATATATAGATGCGGCCTTTCTCTAGTCATTCGCAGCTCCCAAGGCAAGGGAGCTGCGAACTGCGAACCTTTGAACGCTTGCACCGGCGTTAACAATTCGCTTTTGTGGTGATACGTTTTGTGGAAAAAAAAGAACAATCCATGCACTTTATCTACGCTAAAGCAACAGCTATCGCAGCTTGGTTCCAACTAACACCACACGCGACGTGTTACTTCGGCCGAGGCATTGCCAAAGTAAACGCGCGATCTCGATGCTTCACGGCGAAGCTGTATATGGCTAGCTGATTCGTCCGTCCGTCCATCTGTCGTCTGTACGCCGAAAACTCCTCCGGTGCTACCCCATGCGAATGTACATAAAAATAAAGCGAAGGAGAGACGCGCAATTGGGCGCACGAGTAATGACGTCATCGCCCTCCGTCGCAGCTGAGCGGGCGCGCAGCAGTTTCTCTCAGCCTCCGAAATGAGTAGAACACGCGTCATACGTACTCCTGAGGAGCAGGCAGCTTTCGGTCAGCAACGCCGTGAGCAGAACCGGGAACGAGGTCGTCTACGCAGTCCCGATGATGCAGCCCGGACCCAAGAATAGGCTTGTGCAGCCGAGCGAAGCAGCATCTGCGTACTGAGGATCCGGCAGCGTACGAAGCCGGCGGGTAATGAACCGTTGAGATTAACCTAGTGATAAAAACCGCAGTCGCACGTTTCAGCTTCGCTGGTTAACAATCTGGCGTAGTGCTTGGGCAGTGATTTTTTTCTTTATTTCCTTCATTCTGTTCTTGCTAACACAAAAGGAACCTGTTCGAGGGCGCTGCTTTAGGATGCGGGCGGGAACGGAGCCACATCGTACTCGCCATATTTCGCAGGGTTTCTTTATCAGTAGGAAAAATATCAGTACGCATTGGTACTTTGCTGAAAATACTGCAGTTAGATGTCCCTTGGATGTGCCCACAAATGCCTCTTTGACACTTTGATGATCATGAGAGTGCGTCTCGAGTTAGATAATTATTTGCAACTAGCTAATTAAATATCAGTAACAAAGAAATTACTGGCGGCTATTCCCCTGTAGTGGAAACATGATGCTCCATCCAGGTTTTCTTCAAGTAGCGCATTGCTTTCTTTTAATCTTTGGGCATGATGATAGTTAATTGGGAAAACCTGTATACATTTATAAGCTCTGCATGCTAGTGGCAATATTTTCATATCTAATAAATGCTGCAAATTATTAGAAGTGTTTTTAATCAGTCGCTAACATTGCTAACTGCAAAGGGAAGCGACGCTGAGACACATATCATTCATGTGCATTTCATGTACAAAAGACTCTGCAGGAGGGGTCACTAAAGTATATAGGTTTTACCAGGGTCAAGAAAGCGCGCAAATCATTTTGAAGTGAGGTGAAAATACAGCGACAGATTCATTCTCTAGCCATAAGCTATCCATACCTTTAAAATAATTGTTAATTGGCTACCTCCGCCTCCTTAAAAATATAGTATCAACTGTATGCATATATATTTAAGTACATATTATAAGTGCATATGGTCTTTACAGTGGAAATTAAAAACAATGTTGAAGTGAATAAATACGGATGAGGCAGCCCCCGCTGCTATTTCTAATGCGCTTGTTCTGTTGTCAGGATTAGCACGAACAAAGTAATAAATAAACTCCGTGTACATTCGCGCCAACAATGATGCAGTAACCTATTCGGCACAATAAATTTTTTTATTGAAAAAGTTGATGCAAGCCAAAAGAAACAAAGAAACCTCGAATGATGTGGGTGGCAAAACTCTGGCAATAACAAATTAGAGAGGGGCGGGAGCAGGCTTCGGCATCACCGAGAGGGGTTTGCAAATGGAGAAAGGTTTCGATGAGCTCCAACAGATTTTAGAGCAACTACACGAGTTTTTCACCCCCCTGGCAAACAACCAACGGTGTGAGAACCGACGAGGCACATTAATATAAAAAACCTTTATAGTTATTTTCTGGCGTCTCCTTGTTACTTCGGCAATTTATTTGGAAATAGACCGAACTTCCTAAAATAGCAATACCAAGAAAAGTCGTAAAATGCTCTCTTGAATCTCACAGAAACGCGAACTGAGATGAATATCACTAATGTAGATAGTAAATATATTGAAAAATCAGGCTACCACAACAATAATCTACCGTAACCGACGTCTATGTCTAAACCAGGAAAAGAACCAAACAAAGCAATTTCGAAATCAACTTCAGCGGCTTCCGGTGGCCACGATACGGTCACGTCCACCGGATGACGCGTTGCGATCTTTCGCATTGAAGCTCACGGCCAACGCCGACGACGCCGACGCCGACGGCACCGGCTTTTCTGCGACACGAGCTCCTTAACGCTGTCGCGTTAAAAAATGGCTGTGGCTTAGCTAAGGTTAAGCCCAGGATGCGAAGCATACTAGCCTTTATTTTAACGCTGTCGCGTTAAGGAGCTCGTGTCGCAGAAAAGCCGGTGTCGTCGGCGTCGGCTCAGGCGTGCGGCGTTTGCTCAGGCGCACATTTCGTTGTCGCGCCGAACGCTGCGTTGCTCGACGCTCACCGCGTCCGATGCGGGGCGCGTAGTCGCTGCGCCGTAGCAGAGCCACCTAGAAACAGTCTCTGTAGCACGCCGCAACCTTCGCTTCTCAATCCAACGAGCAGCTCTGTCTCCAGGAGGCATCTCACCTCCTGAGTGTCTAGCAGAGGCAAGCGCAGCTTCTTATATACCACCGCGACGCCGCGAGCGACGGCGCGAGTTGGAGCCCCGTTTCTCCTCTGTCGTGACGTCACGGTGTCACGTGGTATTGAAGGCGGCACTGCCGCGCCTGAGGAGCTGGGTTGAGCTCTAGTAATATGCTTCGCATAAAAATGGCTGTGGCTTAGCTAAGGTTCAGCCCAGGATGCGAAGCATACTAGCCTTTATTTTAACGCGACAGCGTTAAGGAACTCCTGTCGCAGAAAAGCCGGTGTCGTCGGCGTCGGCTCAGGCGTGCGTCGCTTGCTCAGGCGCACATTTCGTTGCCGCACCGAACGCTGCGTTGCTCGACGCTCACCGCGTCCGATGCGGAGCGCGTAGTCGCTGCGCCGTAGCCCATTATCTTACACCCCTTGGCGGGTCGACGGTTACGCTGTCGCGTTCCACTCTTGAAGGCGAAGCTTAAGCGTCCGCTTTGCAGCTGTTACGACGTCATATGGTAGCTACGCGGCCGCGCGTGGCGCAGCAAGGAAGAGCGTGGTTGTGCGGCTAGTATGCTTCGCATAAAAATAGGCCCTGGACCGCGGCGACCATTCACAAAAGGGTTCCTATATTGATAAGTTCAGCATGATCACCTCTAATACAGGGCAGCACAAACTTTGTAAGCTGTGGTACTAAGTGAAAGCGAAACTTTCCTTGCCTCTCCCTGACTCTTTGCGGGTTCAGGCGGCTGTCTGCTACCTTGCACGATTGGTCACGATGCGTCAGGGCTCGAACTACTGGTTGGCCAGTGGGCTTGCTTCGACACAGTATACCATTTTCCTCGCTTTTACCACCTTTCCCACTCAGTATTTGTGGTGGTTCGCTGCTGTGCGACACGATGGACCGGTATAGCAGCTATTAAAAACTAGGGCGGCCCGAGGGTGGGCAGATGAGGCGCATTGAAAACGGAGCACAGAGGTGAGCTCCACCACAGACAACATGACACGGAATCGTGTACGGAGCGAGGATGAAGCAGTGCGTCGAGTGAAGCAGGAACGTGCGGGACCCAAAGCAAAGCCTCAGTTGGAATGAGAGCGAATTTTGACTCGTAAACTCGAAAACGAGCAACATGCGTACGCACCGAATAGCTTTGACAGCGATTGCCCATTTGCTGGTAAACGCGAAACTTGAAGGCGTCGATATGTAGTGCGTATACAGCAATGAAACGGGATTGGGTCGTTTAACCGCGCGAGCAAATACTTTGAGAAACGCCTCGCGCTGAACGACCTTGGTTCGGTGTAGTGTGTGTGACAGACTTTGTTTTGTGGGGTGTGTGTCTGATGCTGGAACACCGCAAATGCATCTTGAGGGAAACCAACTTCAAAAGAACGTGATGGAAGGCTACCTGGTTCTTCCTGCAACGCGTTGAAGGCTGGTGTGGTGTCATTCGTGCTTTCGTCCACGTTTCTTGTCCTGTCCAACGCCTAGGAATAATCCCCGTGAAACGTTTCCACCATTGTGCGCTCTATAGCTACAAATACTATCTAAAAAAAGAACAATTTTTTTTTGAAACGCTAAGTGAATCGTTGCCTAAACTAATTCTCGCTGTACACGCTTATTTTCTGCTGCACATAAAGTGCCAGCCTTTCCTTTCTTTTTTCCTTTGTCGCCCAACTTGCTATATACTCCCTCTCGGGCTCCTAAGTGGTAACACTATCCAGAGACAGGTCAGGAACACTATCCAGAAACAGTTTTGAGAACCAGGCCACTACTCAAATCTATTCCTCAACCCGAGATAGAGAAAAAACACATTTATCGAAGTTGTCTCGGATAAGTGACAGGTGCCGGGACCCACAAATATATATTGAACGCATTTATCGCACATTTCGCTCTCGTCCTCATAAGGCTATTCAGCTCTTTTATTCCACAATCGTTACCCTTATTTGCTTATCTCAAACTTTGTTTCATAATGTTGCCTTGGGTGTGTTTGAATCTAAATGCCTCCAGCATCAGCGCAGCACTTTTTAGACATGGCACCGAAGCACATTATGCTGCAAAATGTCGTCTGTTGTTTTTATGTGTGCATGCAGCAGCATGGCCCAGTGTCGCATATCAAGTAAAAAAAAACACTGTCGTTTAGCATTTGCTCAGTAAAACGTTTTGTCTGGTAGTCACGTATTACTACAAATGGGGGACAGCAGCATCCAATGCTAAACAGCATGGTTATGGCAAATACCCCGGCTAAGGGAAGAGTTTTTGGCAACTCTCCGAATTCCTGCCCTGCATATTTTTTCCAGTGCCGGTAGTCATTTTGTTGCCTTAGGCTAAACTATTTGACGTCAATCCGACCATCTACCTCCATTTGATATGATTTCGTAAAAAAAATCATAAAATACTTACTACAAAATAAAGGACCAATTTAAGTTTTGCAATTTGCGTTAAAAGTTACACTGTTCTTCATGCTATGCCTCATCAAGTAAATTGCAGTGAAGCTGATTGCCGTAAACATGACACAGGCGATGAGAGAAGTTTTATTCAAAAATAAAATACACTTTCAAGGCCCCGGATGGAGAGACGATGTGATGTTGATTTTGCCGGCAGGCGTTTAACGTCATGGGGAAATAGGGGCGCAATTAATGGCACAGCTGTGCAAAACATACCCCATGGAGCTGCTTTCAGAACGATTCAACAAACTATAAAGCCTGTCATAGCATGCTTCGGACCTGTAAGCCTGTCAACGCGCTTCCTATAGACAGCAAATGGTCACGCGCCTGCGCCGTTCAATATGAAATGAATAGTCGCGGATTTCGACTGTTGAAATCTTATGCTGTAATGCAGTCAGTCATCGAGATGCTAGAGGGCTCGGGCTTGTTTATATACAAATTTTTCCTTAGGATGCGCGGGAAAACCATACTCATGGACGGTGGCTGCAGTGCTCGCAGTGGCAGTTGGTGATCCTTCATTAACCCGCCACCTATTAGAAATCGTTCCCCTTGCTTCAACGCTCTCGTGGAAGAAGTATGAAGAAACAAGCTGTATGGTATTGAGTCTGTCGTTATCGAGGCTTTATGACGGAAGGTCAAAAACGCAGTTAGTCAATGCGCTGAAATATATCTGATCTCGTTAAAGTGAGTGCCTCAAGAGCGAACTAGTGGCGTGGCTGCTCAAGTCTACGTCGCCGAGCATTGCAGAGTCCCGCAATCCAAAATACGAATGTGTTCAAGCTATAACTGGATGTGTACCTTGAATAATTTCAGTTAGTGGATTCACTGATTGACTGCCAAAGTGGAATTTGTCCCTGTCTCACAGTTGGCTGTGGCCGCACCTGTGGTAGCATTCCTCATTGGGCGCAAATTGCGAGCGGCGAATCCCACCGGTCGGATCATCATGTGCGCCCACGGGTAGGAGTAGTGGGCACCGTGGCTAAGGGTCATCGGTGAAATCCACTCGATGCCATCACCCACGGTGTCGTGGTGGCCGTTGAGGTTGAGGCCGTTAAGGTTCGAATCGTAGCACTTGCTGTACCACCAGGCCCCTTTGTATTTAAAGGCACAGTTGTCGGGGGAGTTGTCGTTGTCCTCGTCGAAAGTGGAGAACTTCATGTTGTGGGCGAAGCTCAGGGCGTCCCAGCCTGAAGGGCAATATAGAAAAAATACGCTTCATGAATGAGTAAATTCTAAGTGGTCACTCTATAGGGCAGTCTGCCTCAATGCCGCGAGTAACGAAGCTGAGATTTGCTTCTCTTGTGTGCCGTTTGAATCGTAAAACGAAGCTCACTATGATTACGTATACTAGGCCTATCAATTGGAAGTGCGTATGTACACGATCTAACTAATATCCGCGTCTAAATCTCTCAGCCCTTGCTGAACAACAAAAATACCGCGTGAAGCAGGGACTGCTTTTAAGTACTGTAAAAGCTTTTCCGAACAAACTAATCTGGAGAGTGAATGCCTTGATATCACTGTTACTTCAAAAAAAATATTTGTGTGCAATGGAACCTCTATTCACAAAATATATATACACAGAAATAGTTCGTAAGGCAAGATTGCCACAAGCACGCTCCCGGTGGTCAAAATCAACCCTGAGTCCCCCACTACGGCGTGACTTATAATGAGGTAGCGGCTTTAGCTCGTAAAACCTCGAAATTCAATTCAAGGCTGCTACTAATAACGATGTCGGACACATTACTTGTGAAGGTGACCGGTAAATTGCAAACAACAGTTAGAAACGAACTGCTTAGTGAATTGTGGCTCAAGGAAAAACTGAGTGCTTTCAACCTCATGCTCGCAGGTTGTTACTGTGTCTCGTTGAATACATAGCGCACAGTGCTGCCTTGACAAGACGATATGTTTTGGTGTTTCTTCGAAGCCATTATATTGATTGCTTTTTTTATTTAGGCTCAGTCGTGTGTAAAAATGTAATCGTTAGAAATTATTGAACCGTATTATACAGCTGTTGTGTTGTGTCAGGTCATTTTGCTCATCGTTATTTTCCTTTTCGGGTATTTCATCTTAACTGTCTCGGCAACCTCACGTGCCTGCTGGCGGAAACGTCTGCTCCACGAAACTTGGCCACAATACACGTGGAGTGACAGATTTTGATTACGAAGTTACTCACGTGGCTTCCGCAGTTCGGCATGACAAGTATGAAACGGACTATAGACATTTCTCTGTGTTACCTGCGTTCCTAAGAGTTTTGCAGTTTTGCTTTTCTTTACGCGAGCCAAATGCTTTAAGTGAAATATGACTCCCGCACACGAACGTTCGAAAAATGTCCCCAAGCGCCATTCATCCTAAACGCATAAATAATGGAGTGCTGTAATGCAGTATAAACACTCACACTGTGATAATATTATCATAGTAAAAACATGGGTAGTACATTGTGCTCAAAACGCGCAGAAGCTACTCTGAGCACATAGACAAGGGCCTCGCCGCTAGTAGTAAGTAGGAATTAATTAAATGTATTCACCGCATGGCATTTTATCGTTCTTGCCTACAGAAAGCTGCGACTAAAAAACATGTACCTCAGAGTTCCAATGTTCATTTCTGTCGAATGCATCTTATGACCTATATAATATAACTGAGTAGAGAACGTTATGGCTGCGCTGTCGCACGTTCAATACCAGAAAAACATAGCATTGATAAAGACTATGGTACTCCAAAGACTAGATCCATGGCCGGAATGCTAAATTAAATATTTTTTTGTGCATGCGCCTGCGTGTCTTACGAGTTTTAACTACCGGCTCCAAGGAACATTTGTTATATATCTTTGTGTGTGTGTGTGTGTGTGTGTGTGTGTGTGTCGGTGTGTGTGTGTGTAGGCGTTTCTCTCTCTGTGTGTGTGTAGGTGTGTAGGTGTGCGTGTGTGTGCTAAACACAAATGCTAATACAAAACTGCGCGATATTCAATGGGTTCATCCTTTGTAAGCATTCGTGGTTGCCCATGAACGTCGGCAAAACAACTGGTTGTATAGCCAAATAAGCTCTTAGACGCCAAAGGTGCAAGTTTATGTAAGGGGCGATCAAAATTATGTTTCGCAGTGTTAATAAATTTAGGCGCTAGGAGGTACATGAAGCCCACCTATACAAATCAGGCATATGGCACGGACACAAAGTAAGATGATAATTGTCATTATATACACAGTAGCGCAGAAGCACATGGACCCCGAAAGAGAAAGACGGGACACAGCGCCAAGAACCAACAGCGGTGCAAAACGAAAGGAGAAGGAAGACACGAACAAGTCAACAGCAAGATAAAAAAAATGACGTACAGCGCAATGAACAAGGACTGCGAGAAACGACATACACTCTTCTGACTTCCAACAATATTTTATTTTGCTGCCACATCGTGCGCACCTGTACAAGAGGGACATGCGCAGAAAAGCAATGGCTGTCACAAGGGGTGTTTTAACAGCAAGTCATTGTACTAAGAACATGGGCACTTGAAGAAAAAACGTTACGATTTCTATCTGTTTAGATATATGATTTCACTAGGGGTCAGTGCGCCACAGAGGGCACTAACGCACGCACTACCCAGTTTTCTAATGAAATCAGCTTCTGTAATTTCCGGGATGACCTGTGAGCGGCGTCTGGCTCACAGGTCTCAAAAAGGGGCATGCAGCCGCAGTCCCGGCAAGGGATGCCCAAGTGGCCTTGAACAGTGTTATGGACGCGGTTATTGTGCTCTCTTAAACGATCGTTTAAGCACCTGCCTGTCTGTCCAATATATTTACTGCCGCAAAACAGGGGAAATTGGTGAACCACATTCATTGCACATGTCACAACACGTTTCTGTGCCCGACAGAGCTACAACTCTGACGTAATTAAGGCGCGTTGACACGCTTACAGAGCCTTGCCAGCTTTTCCGGGACTGTTAAAACGACTGTGATTCCTGCACACTGCCCAATATTGTTTAGCCTATGGGAGACATCATGCACATGCGGCAGCACTGTAAATCTGCGTCTTTCAACCGGCTGGTTCCTTGACTGAGCGGACTCATCACGTTTTCTGCGCCTCTTCAACCTCTCCTAATTGCTGCTATTCACAGGCGTTCCGCTTGTCCACGTGTCCATGGCGTAATGGTTTCAGTATTGGACTGCTGTATTAAAGGTGTTCTGTTCCAATCCTGCCATCGGAGATTAGTTGTACATTCTTAAAAATGATGAGTTTGCAAAGCCATGACATCATTAAAGACCAGAAGGATGTAGTTTGGGGAAATCCATCTACTACATATTTTCCCAGGCAGTCTAAACGCATTCTCTCCTTGCAGCTCCCATGTCGACACTAGCATCGCAGCTCACCCTACTAAAGAAACTGTATGGGACAGTGCTTCCATTTGTCTAAACTTCTTCCGTTTGGCTTCAACCAAATTGTGCGACATTGCAAATTGGTCTTATTAAGCAAAATATTGCCCATATGTGCATGTTTTCGCAATGATAGCCCATCTGAGTTATATCAATAGCCTAAATATATATAAAAAATCACGATTGCTCTAAATATGAAAAGATGAAGCCTAGTAAAACCTGTCACAAGACCGTTTGAAGCCATGAGCTCAAAGATGAGACATATCCGCGCACTAATTAGCCGTGTCATGGTTAGCCGTTAATTAGCCGTGCCACCAATCCTTCTGGTAAATTTTGCAGGAATATATGCAGCCAATAGAGTGAAAAAAAGCTCACCCACGCTGTCAGCTGCATAACACACGAGCCTTTAACTTGAAACAGCCCCTGCGCAAATATCTGCATTCGTACTCTCGGCTGTCCTGGCCAATGACACAAGAGTCCAGCAGCCAAAATCAGGCGCCCCTCACACAGTCTGCATCAAGTCAGCAGTTCGGCCACTCCGGACAAGTCATGGTCATATTCCTACATGATACCTAAAATACCGTGTTACTGTACCTTTTGGCCCAAGGAACTTTCCGATCTTCATTGCGAATAATTCATTCTCATCGGCGACTCGCACGCTTTCGTAGTCTATCCAGAGGCCCTGGTTCGTGGCGTTGCCCAGGAACACCCGAAGCGCCATCGCCTTCTCGCCAGACGTCAACGTGTGCAATGCTTGATTGCCTGTGAGAGGAATCACCCAGGTAGTCAAATTTACTTTCATATTCGCTGACCTTCACAACAAACTTTGGTTGAGACTAGGTTTTCCACTTTATTTCTTTTTTTCCTTTTATGGATCGTTTTTTCCTCACTTCCTTGCCTCCCGAAATGCGACCGAGCTGCTAATGCCACCTAAATTCCAAAGTGTGTATTGCGTGCAACAAGTGGCAATGTTAGAACCGAAGAAAGGCGAATTTAGGAGATTATATTACGAGTACATTCAAAGTCGTCGTAAACGTTATTTTTTAAAGCCGTCACTACGATAGTCCAAGACGATGCATGAGCATTAGGGCCATAATATGTCTGCCAAAATAACCATGTACCACGTTAATTTCCCTTTTGTTCGTTTGTACCAGTTCCTTCCCCTTTCCTGTGGCACTACTCACTTGCCAAAACCACCCACGAGCATGCAGGCATGACGACTGTATGACGCAGGCACAGTGACAGTGAAATAATGAAAAAGGAATGGTATCGATGGAATCACAAAGGCCTGTGACGACGATGTCATGCGGCAATGAGATGTAGGTAAGCTATGACGATGGAAAAACGTCGACAACGTGGCGGCAATGACGCAAGCACAACGAAATGACGAATGTGTGACGATAATCGAGTGATGATGACCGTATGACGACTACGAGACGCGGAGATGACAATCATGACACGACCAATGCGGCAATAGGGCACGACAGCGAGTAGGTGACGACGACGATGGCGAGGCAACGGCGGCATAATAACGATTGCACGAGGACGGCATTATTACGATAAAACAAAAACTGCGAATAACGTCGGCCAACTGACGAAAGCTGTATGACAAGGGTGGCATGACGATAATGGTAAGATGACGCAGAAATCATGAAGATGGTGAAACGAGAGCCTCACGACGACGGCAAGAAGTGAATGGTATGACAGTGGCGGCATGACGATAGTCGGATGTTGAACTTGCAGTGGTAATCATGGAACGACGGCGATGGCATTCCAACCTTGGATAACAGAAAATGCATGACAACGATTTTACGACGAAGCAGTGACAGCGTACGGCATGACAGCGGCATGAGGAGAATTTGATAACGACGAATGTATGATGACAATGGAGCAAAGGCGATGATGACGAAAGCTGGCTGGTGACGATGGCGTGGTGACATGGCATGGCGAGGGTCGGATGACAAAGCTTGAGTGATGATGATGGCACGACCACGACGACATTGCTGGCGACGGTCTGACAGCTGAGGCATGATAGCGACTCTGTCGTGATAATGCCATTAGAAGACCGGCAAATTCATGATTGAAGGGCGACGGTATGGTTGCATACCATGACGAGGGAAGATTGACGTCAATGAAACGACATGACGAGGGAAAATTGACGTCAATGGAACGACAAATGTGGTATAACTACGAAAGCTTGACGAGGGTGAGAGGACGTTATTAACGTAACGACAATGACAAAGCGACTGCGTGATGACGACGGCGTGATGAGGACGACAGCGAGAATCGGGTGACAAAGCTGGTATGACGACAATGCAGGAACCACAACGGCACAGCAATCCGGAACACATGCCTAATAGTCCAAGCTATTAGAAAACTTCCACCAATGGTTTGGAGGAGAAGGCATGACGACAACAGCTTGACCAGAATCATCACGAAACTATCAGGACGAAGATGGAACAACCACGATGGCATCTTTTCCAGGAGCTGATACCTAGTGGCCGAAGCAGGTAGATAACATGGGCCACGGGATCAACGTAATAGATAGATAGATAGATAGATAGATAGATAGATAGATAGATAGATAGATAGATAGATAGATAGATAGATAGATAGATAGATAGATAGATAGATAGATAGATAGATAGATAGATAGATAGATAGATAGATAGATAGATAGATAGATAGATAGATAGATAGATAGATAGATAGATAGATAGATAGATAGATAGATAGATAGATAGTCTAGAGTATTTATGATGAAGTAATGGGCCCTGTATTTGTAACAACTAAGTGTTCTCAGTTTTGAAAGAATAAGGAATTTATGGCGTAGAATCTTAACGCGAGAAGGTTAAGGGCCGCGTGTCGCAGAAAATCCGGCGTCGTCGTCGACGTCCTGCATCTGGCGTTGTGCGTCGCTTCGCCAAAAAGTATTTCGAACCAAATTCCGAACCACGCATACCCAACGGCTGTTCTGCCAGCAAAGTATTTCATACGTTGTCTTTCATTCTTTACAAATTTATCCCACAGAATTTTGAGAACGGCTGCCCACAAACAAATGTAATGAAAAAAAACAAGTTAGCTCTTTTCAGACTGAAATATTGAAAGTACAAAACATTAACAGATCAACCCACGCAAGAGGCCGCGTTTCTTCTAGAAAGCTTGCCTTTGTGCATAGCGGTTGCCACCGGCGTTTACCGGTAAACATTACGGTTACATAAGCTGTAGTTGCCGAGAAACATGAAAAGTAGTCAGGAGTCTTAGAATGCTATCACGTTCCACTGTTAAAAGCGAAGCTTAAGTGTCCTTCAAATTTTTAAAATGAATTATGAAGACAAGCAAACATTTCAGTTGAGATATTAAATCCTTGGTATTGTAGTGTTCAGCCGTTATCAGTATTAGTTCCCATTGTTCTTCGTTTTCCGGATGGGTATACACTCAATCGCAAGTTCAATATAATATTGTATTGCATGTGTCAGAATGGCTTTTGAAACCGCGCGATCTATGGAACACCAGATGCAACGACTCGGTGACGCGAGCCCCTAGGTAAAGCAATGGTATTTTAGGCCAACCACGTCATACTTTGCTGATTGTGGTTGGTGGTTCTACTGCTCTCTTGAAGAATAGTTCACCCACCCAAAATAAATGAATGAATAAGTCAGTAGACGTAAGCTCAAACCCCTATCGTCCTGCCAAGAGCCTAAGGCTTCAGGCATTAAGCCACATTTTTTTGTGGCCTCGAATGAAACAGTGCTTACATTGTACATATTCAGAACAGCAGTACAACAGTACAACAGTACAACAGTACAACAGTATTGTGCTACAATGAACCGTGAGCCGTGGTTGGCTAACTTTGATGACAATTCCAGCATGCGCAAGTTCCAATTTGGGAAACCACTGCAGTACACGCCTCTGTATTTTCCGCCCTTTCACAAAACCGGACGCAGATTCCCAAGAATGTTCGCTCATTAGCCCTCGTACACACGCGTATTTCTATTTCGTAAAAACCAAGTAGTCTTACATACAAGCGATGCTTAGGCCACATCACGCAGCTCGTGCATGCGAGAACACATTAGCGCAAAGGCACATGTGTTTGCCACTTTCCATTTTGCCACTGGCTCGGCAATGAAGCTGGGGAATAATAGTCAACCTTGCTATAATCCTTTGTGTCCCCGTAATATGCACTCGGAGGTTCCCGCCGGGCCCAGGAAAGAAAGAGCCAAGGCCATCTACAAAGGCTAGGGCCATGAACATAAAACGCACGCACCGAATGCAGCCTCCGTACTGCCAAAACACCAACAGTGGTCGTAGTCGGCCAACGCAATCAACATGTCAGAGGCCTAACCCTACGAACATACCAGCCTTTAGAGTCGTAGGAAGCGGCGATCGCTCTAGGCATTGCGCAGAAAACAGCCGAGGTCATCAATGCCATAAATACTTACTCGCAGCAAAGCGTGCACTAATTTATCGTGAGGACGAACCCACTGTAAAACACAGCAGATCATTTCCCAACACCCGCCGACGGACCGATCAACATCATTTGGGTGCCCACGTACTCTGCTGTCTCGGGCAACGAAACCGCCCACCTCTTGGGCCAAGTTTTATCCCGCCAAGACCGGGAGGTGAGCAGATGAAGCCGGTTGCATTGACCAAGGATCACGAGAATACGCACGCCCTTTAGACGACCACTTCGCTCATAACAATAAACGCCACAACTCGTCCGTTACCCTTCATTCTCCACTATACCGCTTCTCTGGAGACCCCGGAACCCTCTTTCTTGAGGTAGAGGACTACGACAAAAGCCCATTACATTACCACAAGCTTCGGAAGAGAGCGCTGAACTCCTACTTCGAAGATAAGCACCTTCTGGTGCTGAGGGCTGTGGAAGCAGAAAGAGCTCAACTCCTCTAGGACAGAAAACTTCTAGCTCCCTATCGCTATGTCCATTTAAGATGTTTACTTTCTCTCTCGCTTGCGTGCGCGCGTCGTGCTTTTCTTGAGGCGCGCCTGTATTTGCCATTCTTCCCTCGAGAAACACCAAACATAGCCTTCATCGTCATCGTCACATTATTGTGCCGACGTCTCACAGTATGCATTCGTGTGATCTGTTGCCCAAATTCCGACATAACTTATTAACGACGTAGTCGTGAAACATAAGCATACTTTAAAATTATTCTTGTGAATTATGCTCTGTACAAACAAATATTGCATGAGATTTAACATTGCGTACTATCAGAACAAATGCAGTTAGACGTATACCAATTGCTCTTAAAGTGTTGGCTTTTGCTTAGCGTTGCGGCGTTGGCGCCGTCTGCAGTATTGGCTGATCCCGCCGATTGTCCAGTCTACATTTCCCATGCGTGTGTGCCGGTGGCTATGTGGCGCTGCCTGCATCATCATGCCACGGAGTATGCACCATTGTCGTCACACCATCTGACGCGTCGTCGTGCTGTAGTAGTCTTCATCTTATGCTCTTCTTACAGTCCTTGTCACACCGTCATCATCAACTGATTGTCGCCATACAGTCGTCGTCATGTACTCTTCGTCATACACTCCATTCTTGTCGCACCGCTGCCGTTGTTCATTCGACGTCATTCATTGTTTTACGGCATCGTAATCATGCCGACGCCATCCAATTCATTATGCAGCTTTTTAATGCGACTGCCGTCAACTAGCAATCCTTGTCTTACTCTCGTCGTGATGCTATTGTGCTCTTCCATCGTTACCATTCTAACTTCGTAGTTCAATTCTCATAAAACCATCACCCTCATGCCGTCTTCTTCATGCAGTCGTTATAGTACAGTAGTCGTCGTAAAGCCGTCGTAGTCCATTCATCATTCAATGGAATGATGTCTACAGCCGCCGTCATCCCAATGTCCTTGTGCCATTGTCGCTGCGAAGTTATCGGTATACTATCTGCATATGAGAATCATCATGCCGTTTCTTTATCTCATTGTTGTCGTAGCGCCTTCCGGGGAACGAACAAATGTTGCAAGGGAATGCCGTAGTTCTAACGAAAATGCCATAAAATATAATTTCTCCTGAAACATCACCTAAAAAAGTCACAGGCCAGCTCGGCATACCCATCCCAATGATAGCGTAAACTGGAGCAGAGGCCCCATAGCAACTCCATTTCCGGCAGCATGCACTAGACTGCCTTCGCAGCGAAGTGTATTTGTGTCATTTTCACGAGAGCAATCTGAACTGTCCTCCAGGTGTCGACGAAAAGCTCTGCTTTGTGCTGCTCTCTGCACAGCGGTCGCCGAACCTAACATTGCCTGATTGCAACCACTCACGTACCTCTACAATTTGCTTCTTCAGCAGCAGTTCGTACCTTGTGAGGCGGCGCCATAAAGTGCACAGGTTTCGAGACAACGCGGCACACATATCACATCCCTTGACTCGTGGCACGGTACGATGCTGTGGCGGATGATTTATTGGCATTCCCTTAGATAGGGGGCCGTGATACCTAGCCTGCCTTAGTTAAGCAGGTTCAGCTACATGCAATAAACAACTGCTACATGTACCTGCTTCATTTGGGAACATCGGGGTGAATACAACACAACTATAATTCAAAGTTTACACGTATCATCACGCCTTCTACCCCGGCCCAATCGAGCTAGATGTCTAAAAGTTAGGGCGGCTTTTTTTTTCATTCGACATACGTCAGGCCTTCGTAGACACACCATCGTCGTCCTATATTCGTCTCGCATTCATTGTCAGATCACCATTGTGATACAGTCGCGCCTGTGCAATCGCCGTCATTCCATGTTCGTGACCTGACCGGCGTGAGGCTGTCCTCGTCACGTCTTCTACTGCCACTATGTGGCTGAAGTTATCTAATAGCTTGGGCCACAAGGTATGTGTTCGTGATCGAGACGCTATCATGGCCGTTTCATTGTCGTCATGCAGTTGTCATGTATTGCTTGTGATACTGTCGTCGGAATGTCGTCGCAGCCCTTCGAGCATCCCCACTGTAATTTCAATATCTGACTCTCGTCATGCTACCGTCGTCATAGCTTTGCCGCCGTGACATCGTCGTCTCGCTGTCGTTTAACCATTGCCATAGCTTCACTATCAGCCCCCCATTGTCGTCATACCATCTTCGTTGATCAATCTTCGTCGTCCTTAGCTCATCGTTCTATTGTAATCGTGCGGTCATCATTGAATCGCCCGTGTTGGTCATACAGTTGTATGACGATATTAGAAATTAAAATAAGCATATAAATAAATAAACTTTAATAACAAATAACTAAATATCACGATCATAAGCAACAACTGCATTCACAGGATAAGTTAACCATATAATGAAGAAATGAAGAGAATGACATCCCGGGCTCAGTGATCATCATCAAGAGCAGAAGGCACGAGATCGGCGCTCGAACATCATCATGTTCGCCCTGCGTAATGTTCTGAGCTACCGCCTGTTTGTTGGACTCGCCCAATAAACCGCCTTACATTTCGTGGATCGTGCTGGGTACGCCAAAGTGGGCACAGGAGCACGGCATAATGATCAAGTATTCTTGTCCATGCCACCAGGCAACAAAGGTCCTAGCGGAACGTGCCATGCGAGACGTGAAATGGTATTAGAAGATTTATCCAGACGTTGCCGGTGGCTGCAAGTGCTGTCTCGAGGCCGCTGTGAAATATCACAACAGATCGTACACCACAGGGTTAGGTTGCAGCCCTCAGTTTGCCACTTCAGGTACAGCGCCGATACTTCCTGCAGATCGTGAGCTAGTGAACTTTTCCTAGAGGACTTCGAACTCGCTGAAGTAAGCAAAACTGTCAAAGAACCGGAGGTCTCCAAGCGCAGCTTGAAGAGAAACCTTCATAAAAGGCACAGTAGCGAGAAACCAGACATACAACCTGGAGACTATGTCCTTGTAAGAAAAAGAGTTGTAGCTTCAAAATATAAATTCTCCAAAGTTTATAGACCATTTCAAGTGATTAAGACCGCATCCCAGCATGGAATACTGAAGAACGTCTGGTACACCGGAGCCTGGGATGAAGATCAAACGGAGTGCGCCTCGATTGGAAACATATTCAAGCATTACCCCAGGAGGTGTAATCAAAAGAAGTCCGGAAGAGTGAAGCGGCCTGCGCTGGACGCATGAAAGAGGAAGTGGGCTAAGGGTGAAGTGAGGAGGAAGTTAGAATAGAAGGGCGGAAGACACCATCTCACTGAGATTATGTATTTTCGACTGCCATTCTAGTAAGAAACGCTACAATATATAGTCTCTGCATTACGAGAAGGATGAACCATTGCATTTTTTCTTCCTTAGGGGGTACAAGCCATTGATTATGATGATAGTTCGTGCTCACGCACACGAAATTTTCGCGGAACCTTAGTCATAAACAACTTCGCTGTAATGCAAAGTTTTGGGGGCGCCATCCGACCTTTGTGACACACTAGTCGAGAGAGGGAAGGCCAATAATATATAGTACGGGATGATGGCTGAGTGAGTTTTGGTGAGAACATTTTGAAGTGTAAAATTTAGTAAGCTCTGAACAACAGCATTCTGAAATAGGTTCCAAAGCATAAATAATTAGAAGAAATCTGTCAATCACAACTCTTTTGTACATTTGTAGCAAGAAAATTCGCAAAAAACTCATTCGGTAAAACAGATGTTCGCGAAAAATAAATTGACATCAAAAGCAAATTTGAGTTAATTCTAGGAGAATTAACTAAGTGTGAATAAATGAAATACCGGAATACTTTAAAATAGTATTTGCTATTCTGATGGGGCGGTAGTTAATTGGGCAGTGCGCATTGAAAAACTTCGTTTTCCATTGCGCACTGGCCAATTTTTTCTCGCAAACTTTGTTTACAATAGCGTCATGACGACTTTTTTTTTTACTATGGTGCACGTATTCATACAGAGTGATTCGGCAAGACAACAGCCAGCAACAGCAACATCACTATAAAAGTCGGAGGAGGCAAAGAAAACTTCGCAATAAAATCTCAAAGGAGATTCTTTGCATTCAGTACCATGGCCGGTATAACGTAAAGCTATTACAATCTGTTTCTGTTCCAAATCGGCAATTGATTTACTATGGGGGCCACCATATTGAATTTATGGGTGACGACATCAATTGGCGGCCATCTTGGATATATCAGTGACTTCATCAATCAATCACCAATTGGGTTGCTATACGGATTTACTATGGGGGTCGCCATCTTGAAATCCTCGTACTTCCTCGAAGTTCTCGCTGAAGGGAGGTGGTAGCAGACTCCAAGGAAACGAGAAACGTGATGAGTAAGAGCTAATGCTCTTAAAACAGAGTGGAATAGTTTTGCGTTCATCATCTTTATCGTCAGCCTATTTATGTCCACTGTAGCACGAAGGCCTCTCCCTGCGATCTTCAATTACCACTGTCCTGCATCAACCGATTCCAACTAGCACAGGAAAATTTCCTAATTTCGTCGCACCACCTAGTCTTCTGCCGTCCTCTACTGCGCTTGCCTTCTCTTGGTACACATTCTGTCCCCCTAATGTTCCAACAGTTATCAAATCTGCGCATTACATGACCTGCACAGCGCCATTTTTTTCGCCTAATGTCTATTATAATATCGTTTATACATGTTGCTCTCTCATCAAAACCATTCTCTTTCTGTCTCTTAAAGTGGTGCGTAGGAATATTCGTTCCATCGCGCTTCGCGTGGTCCTTAACTTGTTGTCAAGCTTCTTTGTCAGTCTCCAAGTCTCTGCACCATATGTCAGCACCGGTAAAATGCACTGATTGTATACCTTCCTTTTCAATGGTAACGGTAAGCTTCCAGTCATGAGCTCACGATCTCTGCCGTGTGCTATTCAACCCATTTTAGGCTTCTGTAAATTTCCTGTTCATGGTCAGGGTTCCCTGTGATTAGTTGACTTAGGTAAACGTAAGTAGTTTTGCATTATAGGGCCATTAGTTTGTCAGCTGGTTTTATTAAATACACCACGGCGAAGCGTCCATTCAGGGTCTTACCAATCCAGTACTCTTTTGCTGGATCACCGAACCCATTGGCATACTGCGTCCAGTTCCGATAGAAGTAAAATGCATTGTTCCCGTACTGTCCGCGCTTCTGGATGACCTGCATGTGTTTTATGAGAACGAATCAGCCAATTAGGACAAACTGGCCCCAGTTTACTGAACAAGTAATTTCTAGTGAGGTCTCCCGCTAACATCATTTTCAAGGAAACTACGTCATCACTCGACACAGCTCACCAAAGGACAGCACACATAGCAGGTCAGTTAATAACATGTATTTAGTGTAAAAGGTGTAATATGTATGTCAACAAGCGTAAGACAGCTGACATAAAGAAGTATAATGTGGATAGAACTTAAGAATCTCTCAGGATGGGAGGAAGCCTAAAAGCAGTGAAGAAGAAACTAGGAATAGGCAAGAAACACATGTGTGCTTTACATAACAAAGCCGGCATTATCATTACTAAAATGTATGAGATAGTTCAAGTGGCTGAGGAGTTCTGTAGAGATTTATACAGTACCAGTGGCACCCACGACGCTAATGGAAGAGAGAATAGTCTTGAGGAATTTGACATCCCACAAGTAACACCGGAAGAAGTAAAGAAAGCCTTGGGAGCTATGCAAAGGAGGACGGCAGCTTGGAGAATCAGGTAACAGCAGAGTTGTTGAAGGAGGGTGGGGAGATTGTTCTAGAAAACTGGCCACCCTGTATACGCAATGCCTCATGACCTCGAGCGTACCGGAATCTTGGAAAAAGATAAGATAATCTTAATCCATAAGAATTTTTCAAGCCAATGAGTTGAAAAATTATAGAGTGGTCACCTTACTGTCCGTTCCCTACAAAGTATTGACTAAGGTAATCGCAAATGGAATCAGAAACACCATAGGCTTCTTTCAACCAAATGACCAGGCAGGATTTCGTAAAGGCTACTCAACAATACACCATATTCACACTATCAATCAGATGATAGAGAAATGTGGAGAATATAACCAACCCTTATAAAAGCTTTCATTGATTACGAGAAAGCGTTTGTTGCAGTCGAAACCTCAGCAGTCATGCAGGCATTATGGAATCAGGGTGCAGACAAGCGGTATGTAAAATACTGAAAGTTATGTACAGAAAGAAAACAACAAAATCTCAATAAAGAAGGGCGTCAGGCAGGGAGATACGATCTCTCCAATGCTATTGACAGCGTGTTTACAGGAGGTATTCAGATACCTGGATTGGAAAGAATTGGGGATAAGAGGCAATATAGAATACCTTAGTAACTTGCGCTTCGCTGATGATATTGCCTGCCTCAGTAACTCAAGGGACCAATTGCAACGCATGCTCACTGACCTGGAGAGGCAAAGCAGGGGTTGGGTCTAAAAATTAATCTGCAGAAAACTAAAGTAATGTTTAACAGCCTCGGAAGAGAACAGCAGTTTACGATGGGTAGTGAGGGAATACATCTACTTAGGGTAGGTAGTGACCAAGGATCCGGATCATGAGACTGGAATAACCAGAAGAATGAGAATGGGCTGGGGTGCGTTTGGCAGGCATTCTCAATAATGAACAGCAGCTTGCCATCATGCCTCAAAAAGAGGTGTATAACAGCTGTGTCTTACCAGTACTCACCTACGGGGCAGAAACCTGGAGGCTTACGAAAAGGGTTCTGCTCAAATTGAGGACGACGCAACCGGCTATGGAAAGAAGAATGATGGGCGTAACGTTAAGGGATAAAAAAAGAGAAGATTGGGTGAGGGAACAAACGCGAGTTAATATATCTTAGTTGAAATCACGAAAGAGAAATGGGCATGGGCAGGAGATGTAATGAGGAGGGAAGATAATCGAAGGTCATTAAGGGTTACGGACCGGATTTCAAGAGAAGGGAAGCGTAGCAGGGGGTGGCAGAAAGTTAGGTGGCCGGATGAGATTAAGACATTTATGGGGACAACATGTCCCCAATTAGCACATAACCGGGTTGTTGGAGAAGTACGGGAGAGGCCTTTGCCCTGCAGTGGGTGTAGCCAGGCTGGTGGTGGTGATGACGGTGATGAATGTGTATAAGTGCCGGTACTGTGCCGTTACACATGCGCCATTCACTGCTTCTGCACTCCTATAAAGACAGAGCGCACGCTAGAATTCTGTGCATACAAGAATTCACGCCAACCCTGATCATGCACATTTGATTAGTGAAGGCGGCTTGTCAATGGGAATATTATTACGAACAACAAGTTGTTTTCAGTCTGGCACCGGTTCCAGAGGGGTGTGCGGAGTGAAATAACAAACGCTACCTAAGTACCGCAACAGATATACGTCGTCCAGCTCATTAATACTGACAACCATCGTCGATGGTTTCCGCATAATTTTTATTTCTTTTCGGAACAAGATGACATTATTTACATTTGAATTGTTGAGTCGTTGAAGCAAGCGCTCCTTAGAATTGGGCTGTGGATTGAAAGCATCACATTGACCTTAGCGTTGAGCGTTGCGAAACATTCAGCATATGTCACTCACAGTTAACCGCGGTAAGCAGAGAAGTGGTCTCACCGTCCAGCCACCTCCATCCGTTTGCATATCGCAGTAGACGTCCTGCCCTGAGCGGCCTGCACTTTCATGAAAAACAGTGTACACACCACTCGTCCTCTGACCAGCGTCCAATAAGTCCCCGCAGTGTCGGGGTTGTATGGTATCTGCATCAGTTGAATGTACGGTAGAACGTGTATTTAATAGGAGACATAGCGGTGACATCTTTAGCTGTTTTCATTCACGCTTTAACACAAATGTGTTCTCACAGCGTACGCTAATTGTTAGAACGCGATAACGTTGCTACACGCGCAATATCATTCCCGCTATATCTACACATTCATACGATAGTATGTAGATATACTATGATGTCCCCTGTGGAAGCAAGCACTGGTGGTTGATAACGTTCGATTACATAGTCTCTCGTGTTCAAGTGAATGACAGACTTATGGCCTTGGCGAGTGAATACCCTTTGGTCATGACACGTGACTCACGAGACTGACGAGGATAAGCGCGCAAACAGCTCATAATCGCTAACTTTTGAGAAAGTTCCAGTCCAGAGAAGTATTATTACAAATGGGATAACCATGTTTGCAGTTGGTCAAGTATTAAATTTAATAACAAATGATGGCATGCCCCACAGTATGCTATTGAGGGCGCCACTGTTCCCGACACTGTAGTCGAACAAAGTCTCCCAAAAAGTCACAGCAGTGGACCTTCGACAGGAATTCGTAGCATTTGTTCATTAACGTCAGTGTGACTGCGGACGCAATTTTTTTGAATGAACAACATTTCTTGGTGGTACTAGCCAGAGCCACGGCGATAATCGCAAATGGTAAAGTTTCTTAAGTATTTAATTTAATGCAGTACAAAAGATTGAGCAGTTAGATGTAAGGAATTCTCTGCTTTTACAGCAAGCGCTTAAGCGTGAGCCGGGACGCGGCTGCATAAACACTAAAACGTGAACGTTAATATAGAGACAATGCTTTATGCTCACGAATGACAAAGAAAAACAAAGATAGAATAAATAAAACAACAATATAACAATATAGCATCGCGCCACATACCAAGATCACAGCACCTTTAATAAGTGCTCGGTAATACAAAAGTATTAATATTATTTTCACTCAAAAATAATATACGGAAACGAAGAAACAGGGCCACGCCCAAGTCTTAGCATACCTCACTAACAAGTATCTCCCCGTGAGCCCAGTGCAACCATGGCTCCTACATCGGGGCCGCCAACCCCCAACTGGACGAAGACTTTAGTGTCGCTGAGATCCAAGCCGCCCTGCATAAATTAAACAGCCGCTCTGCCCCTGGACCCGATGTGTTCACTAACAAAGCCCTCCGTAACCTGGATGATGGCTCCAACACCCACCTCACAGATTACATCAATGACTGCTGGCGTAATGGTGCCATTCCGCCGGCCTGGAAAACAGCAAAGGTCATCCTTATTCCCAAACCTTGCAAACCTTCTAGCCTCGATCATCTTCGCCCCATCTCACTAACCTCATGTGTAGGAAAGGTTACGGAGCATGCCTTCCTCACCCGAATTAACACCTATCTGGAAGACACTGCAGTGTATCCTCACTCGGTCATTGGCTTCCGAGACCACCTGCTGACCCAAGACGTCATGCTACAACTTAAGCGTCTCATACTAGAAGGTAGAACACGTACTATACTAAAGCTATACTCGGTGTTGACCTCGAAAAAGCCTTTGACAGCATAGCCCATTCCACCATTCTTGATCGCATCTCACGCCTTAATCTCGGTGCGCGAGCTTATAATTACGTCAGAGACTTTCTCTATGATCGCACGGCCTTCCTTTCGGTGGCGAATCTCCCCTCCGACGCCCATAGTCTGGGCAGCACGGGAGCACCCCAGAGCTCAGTTACCTCCCCAATGCTTATTAATCTCGTCATGATCGATCTTGCCAAGGAGTTGCAGCAAGTGGACCGCGTCACCCACACCTTTTATGCTGACGATACAACCATCTGGGCCCACCAAGGCGCTGACGACCGAATAGAAACGGCACTACAATCCGCCATTGAAGCAGTCGAGACCTATCTCCAAGGCACGGGGCTTCGCTGCTCCCCTGCGACGTCGGAACTCTTCATCCACAGGCCTACTCTCCGTGGGCGCTGTCCGAAATACTCCAGTGCTAAATGCCATTGCGAAGACATTGCGCTTCATCTGATGGATGGCAGCCCCATACCTCTCGTCACCAATATCCGTGTGCTTGGCATGCTCATAGAGGCGAACGGAGCAAATGGCATGGCCCTCGCCAAAATCAGGATGAATACAGCCAACACCATGAGACTTTTGAAGAGGAGGAGAATGAAAGAGGCGAATATTCTCCGAATAATACAGTTATTCATAGTTTGCCTAATCACCTACGTTGCTGCGTATCTAAACTAGTACAAGGCTGAACAAATCAAGCTCAACATCTATACTACGCAGTGCCTACAAACAAGCCCTCGGCCTCCCCGGTTGCACCAGCACTGACCTCCTCCTACAACTAGGCGTCTATAACACACTGGATGAGCTCATCGAGGCCCAACGCCGCTCTCAGCTGGAGAGACTCGCTCTCATAGCGACAGGCCGCCATGTCGTCACCTAGATCGGTATCACCTACAACCATCAACGCGGCCATAAACAACAGATACCCTACACCACACGAGTCTTGATTCACGCCGACCCTATCCCCAGAAACATGCACCCCGAATACAACCGCTCACGCCGCACAGCACGTGCCATGGCTGTCACTAATTTCCTTGCTTGCCACGACGGTGTGAGTTTCGTCGACGTCATCGAATGTCCCCTCGGTACCCGCTTTGCAGCCGTCACCACGCGTGAAGACTCTCTCCACCATGCTGTCAGCCTTTCAACCCCACACGCTGAGGGAGCTGAAGAAGTGGCCATCACGCTATCCATACTAGACCTAAAATGCCATACCATCGTCTCTGACTCCCGCTCCGCCGTTATCAACTATATCAACGGCCATATTTCACACCAAGCCTTGCGCATCTTGCAACAAGCACCCCGCTCAACCGACGATCAGGTTACACTCATCTGATTCCCAGCTCATCTTGGCACCGTCCCCCCGCACTTCCTCAACCTCAACGAGGTTACCCACACCCTAGCGCGAGGCCTAGTTAACCGCGCGGGAGACGGGGAAGCTGCCCCCCCCCCACCCTGTAGGGATCGCCTGACACTCTATAATTATCTTGTGAAGGCGTTCTACTTAGAGCGCAGAACATTCCCCGGCCCACACAACAAACTATCCCGAGCGCAGGCGACAACGTTCCGCCTGCTCCAAACCAATACTTACCCCTCGTTACAACTTTACAACGAGATCTACCCACGCCTTTACCCCAATCGCACGTGCCGTATCTGCAAGACACGGCCAGCCACACTTCCACACATGCTTTGGGACTGTACACAACAATGCCCCCGACAATAACTCTATGGCCCTCTCGTCGAGATGGCACGCTGCCCTGAGTAGCTCCAACCTTGGCGACCAACTCGGGCAAGCCAGCAAGGCTGCGAGGCGGCAAAGAGACAAGACCTCGACGTCCCCACATGGGAGGCCTAGGCCCAGCCACCACCGCTTTCTGGTTTCAATAAAGCTTCTTCAGTCAGTCACAAATAAAATGAGACACCCAATGAGAATGATCTTTCTGATAGAGTAAATGCTGTTTGTTACATAGTAATGTTCCCGTAGCCCTGTGTTCTCGGTCCGTTCAGTTTGTTGCATGCTACCTGGCATGATTTTGGGTGCTGGCGATTACATCTTTGCTCTTTAGAATATACTCGTTTGTGAATTATGATAGTGTCGGCCCCGCCTTCTCAATACAGTGATCTTGTGCTTTACTGCATGTCGTCCGCAATAAATAAAATTCACTCGTACTGAATGAAGAGTAGGTTTTGAATTCGTTTTGCAAGATGAAATTGAATTTTTTTTTCTTTTTCTGTGACTTTCTCTTCTGTCACGCTGCAGCGTGAGGTCTCCATGATGTTACTTTTATTGCAAGAGTAATATACAGAGGGATTATTTTTTACATTTTACGGACTATTTGAAACTCGAGTCGCAGGCAATATGATTCTAGTCCTTGAGCTGGATTACTCAAAGAGGCAGATATGCATGAGAAACCAAAATCGATATTCAACTTTTTAACCACATTATGTGCTTAACTTCATAATTAATTATTGCACAGCGCATAAGACAATTTATGAATTGTAGCGGTGAATTCGCAAGGCGTATCCTTTTGGCATGAATTTACAGACTGAAACAAATCTGGAGACATGCGATACAAAATTCGTCATAAAGATGTTTCGTTGTTCCACTTACTTTCTTGTAGAAAACGCTCTTTTATGCACTGAACCACCAAGTAACTGGTATGCCCATGAATTTCATCCCACACTTTGAGACATGATATCTCGAAACTGGTGTAATCCTGGAAATTCATTTCATGTGGATGTCTTGCAAGCTCGCTGGCTACATATTGCTGATTGCAAAATGCGCCGTAAAGCAATTAATGAAACAGTTAATTAATGAACCCTTTAAAAATTATTTTAATACAAGGTTCGATTCCTCGTACTAGTAGTGTTTACCTCTTCGAATAATACAGCTCCAGCCCAAGCGTTATGCTATCTGCCACAGGTGACAGTTTTGAAATTTCGTAACACTTAAAATTATCCAACCCGTATGAAGCTGCTCGAGGCGAATTGGCGCCGTCATTGTCGTTGCTCGTTTTGTCGTGCTGTCCAGCTATCAAAGACACATGCTCAGCAGCACGCGCGTGCAGGATTAGAATGCCCCCAAAGACGCGATTCGCACATGGCTTCAGAAGTGAGAAAGCCACGGGATCGCACCCTCATCCTTCGCTCAGTATGCTCCGCCGGAGCCAAGGCACCGTTCTGACGACCAATGATTGCACGAGCTTAGCGCGCACAAGTATTAGCGTTGCTCCTGAGAAGCTGCGCGCAAACCACACCACGGTGAACATCAAGCTAAATTTGTGTGAATCTTTTCTTCGGGCGCTCACCAGCCTATACGCTTTTACTTGGGTCTTAACAGGGCCATCAACGATGCGGGACACCTGACAATCGCTTGCGTGATTCTTATCACGCCAGCCTCCGGGAACACCTTCGGCAAATCCTTGCAATCGGTTTTAATGTTTCGCCTTTGGTTGACGCTGACAATTTTAAGGCTATCAGCATTTTCAGTAACCTTACTCAGGTTTATGGTATGTATGTATGTATGTGTGTATGTATGTATATATGTGTGCATGTGTGTGCCTAGGCACGTATCTATGCATGTGGTGCCCACGCCTGAGCTCTTACCCAAGTATTAACTTGTGTCGCTGAGTGGTCCATGGGTAAAATGGTAGTGGATCGGAGTGCTGTGCTGAGGGAATCGGGTTCAAGACCAACCGTTTGACCAAGCTGGGTCACTGGTCGTGCAGCACTGTGTTTGTGGCGCTCTCCAATGACCCTGTTTCACGACAACTCGGGTCACTGCGCATGTGACACTTTGTACGTGTTGCTCTTTATGGACTTTGATGCTAACTGTTTACCGTATGTATGTGGCACTTGTGTTTTCTTCAACGAACCCGTTTAACGCGAACTTGGGTCACAGAGAGTTTGCCACTGGGTATGTGTCACTCTTCAATGAACCTCTTCTATGTGAAGTCGGCTCACTGGGTATATGTGTCACTGCGTGTGAGCCACCCTTTATCGGTGAGTAAAACATGTCAACCAAAAATACGCAGTTACCATCAGATCAGTTGCTTTTAGCTTTAAACTCGTCGATCATTTCTAAAGGTTAGGTGCACCGCCATTATTTTCTGGCAGCATCATTTTCATTACTGTCTTTTTAGATTCTTTTTATTCCGATATTGTGGAAAACAAATGCCTTTTAGGGATGTTTATTTTTAGCCATTCACGTGCTTGTTACCATTTCCCTGCCTGTGGCGACTTACTTGCCACAAAACATGAACCACATAAACTTTCGCGTTGTACAGGCGTGTTTTCTGGCCGTAATT
The DNA here is from genome assembly GCF_038994185.2 of Dermacentor albipictus. NCBI lineage: Eukaryota > Metazoa > Arthropoda > Arachnida > Ixodida > Ixodidae > Dermacentor > Dermacentor albipictus. The sequence continues at coordinate 75,405,870 of NC_091822.1, forward strand.
ATTTATCATTTATTGTGTCAGAATGCCACCCTATACAACAAAGGAAACTTTGCTAGAACAATGGATGATTATTGTGACTATCATCAAATTGTCAAACGCTTTGAAAAAACTATTTATTGACTCTATGAAATCTGTGATGCGCTTGAAGGCATATATTGATGCGGCGAAGGCGTTTAGTTGGGCTTTCTTTTATTGCATGATTCCTTAGCGAACCAAGCTGTTATCTGGAAAATTTGTTGTTATGGTATGGGCTTCTGTACATATAAGCAGTCTCGCCATATGTGTGTTGAATACAGCGGCTCGATCCCCGGCGTGGAAGGCAACTGCCACAATTCATCTCGCGCCACTGGAGCCCTCTCCTGCCGCCACCAACCAGTCCACCACAGCATCTAAGCTGCAGAAATCAGAAACCTCCCGAGTGAAAGCACGTATGTCTCAAAAAGATCTAAAAATGTCGATGCGAGTTTATAGAAGCGCCCTGCCATTTGGTTACACGAGGACATGCGCCACTGGCATCGAGACCTTTCTATCGACGTTGAAATTCCTATTGCCAAGCGCCTACAACCACGAAAAAGGGGTCAAAGGAGCCATAGAAACCAATTCGCTCTAAATGTCGCATCTCCACGCACAACATTTTCAGGCGAAATACGTCATCCGTCAGAGTAAATGCGCGCACCGCGGCTTTGAACAAACCGTTTGTCGAACACTAACGCGCCTCTTGGTGCTTTCCTATACCTCTCCGGCGTTTCTCGGCGCTTAATAACTTTTGATGACCAATGTTGTCTCCCTAAAGGCACATTTGATTTGTGAATAACCGAATGATTGAATTCCGTTGCAAACGCTATCGCCGCTTATGTGACATCATGCACTGTAAGCGAACATTTTTTATGGAAAGTATGCAATGCGACTCACGCCTAACACGTGCGAGGGCGTCCACGACTTCTTGCGCTGAGTTCTCGGCCCACTCGAGCGCTGGTAATGCGATCGCAACAAGGGGTACTGCGATGAATACCATGGCGACAAGTACGTAGATCAAGGAAATTTTCCCAGCCATGGTCAGTGACTGTATACTGGCTGAGACCTGCAAGTACAAATAGATTTGAACACTTAGCGCCATTTCAATACCTATTCGATGTTGGGCAGAGTGGGTGTGTCGCCGGCGTTAAGAAATATGCCACATGCAGAGGCATGTAAAGACATGACGGAGACGAAGGCGTCCATGTTGTGAAGGTCCCGTCCACAGCACCAGTCAGCAAGAAGATGCTCTTCCTCTAGATTGTAAATACAGTATTGGTGACACAATGAAATTGACATCTGTAAGAATTTATGTTGGAATATACAGACTGCTGGCAACTTATGTATGCGTTGCGAACTGCCACGTAGTTCCTAAAATCAGGGAGCACGATGTTACTTCTTTCGCCGATTAATTAACGCTTCACAATTTTGAGAGCTTAGTACCCATGAAAAAATATATGCAGCTTGAATATTCATGTTGTAATCTATATAAAACAAGGCTGTAGTGAAGCGGTACACTAAATGCAATACAATCGAACTATATGCGTACGAATGTCTTAGTTTTCATCGTATGTAACGTGAAATTTCATGCGACATATGCGTTTCTGCACAGAATAGCACGCCTTATTAGTCGTCTAATTGAAAGGCATACTTATACACCGCGTTGTTCATGAGGTATCCTAACCTAAATTCAAATCCACAACCCAATGACGAAACCTCTCAGCACACTGCAGGACGTCCACTCCGCGAAGCTACAAGGATGAGGCGATGTATGTGCTTCGTTAGCTGAGTGGTGCATGAACACAGAAGCACGAAAGTATGCACATGTATAAACTAACTCTATACCCGTCGTTTCAACTCTTCTCACGCGCACTCGCACATAGACATCCTGAACGATTGACCAAGAGTCGGTACATGTACTGTGGCAAGTATTCAATGGGCCATAAATCGGTAGCGGTAATAATTATTTAGGAATATAGGAGAAGCTATTGAATATAATTCACTATTTCAGGAGGTCCGGGGTCTTTAGGGATACCGGTCGCCCGATATTATACGTGACTGTTTTGCATCATAATTGCTCTCTTGCGCAGTACATAGGTGCACTCACTGGGCACTACTTTGGTGGTCAACGTGCAACGTAGTAGCGGCTGGTGGCACCGAACCTTCTGTCCAAAAACGTGGTAGGCCAAAAAAAGAAGATTTAGAAGAATGGCATAAGCGACTAAGCATCGTGCACTCTTCCATTAGCAGATTCGTGCTTCAACAATTTGTATAACGGGAAATTTTGTGCCCAGTTTTCGTGTTGTGATTTGCGACATGGAAAACACGTGCGCTCAGTAGCACCTCAGTTTGTGAGTGAATCGCGTACAATATAAGTCGGTTTGTTGCGACTTACTATGGGGGATGGGGGCGACATAGCCGCCGACCTGTCAACCAGCTGGCGAGAGCCGATATGGGCTACACGGTGAAAGTTTCGTTCGGAATTATGTAGTGATCAGCAAGATAACATAGTAGTCGAATCCGGCTCGGAAGCCCTTTAAAAACCACTTTAAGTATTTCTACCTCTAATTTAAATGTATAATATTTTCTAATCTCAGTCTGATGCCTTAAAAGGCTAGTTTAAGCGAGAGGAAACTTCACTAAAACTCCTAAATTACTTTCATTTTAAGCTGGAGTACTGTACGGCTGCAATATTTTAGTCAACTGGTTAATAATAAACAACAATTCTACAACTCAGATCTTACATCAAGATTTCTATAGTCACGTTCTTGTAGAATTACTCTGCGTGGTCGAAAAAAAATTGAAACAATGTTTTTAATATTTTTTTTGCTGTGCAACCATGTTTGGGCAGAATAGAATTAAGAAATGTTTTCTACATTTTTTGTGTGTGTCTGCAGTTTCTTTTGCCATGTTATCTTTTTCTCTTCTTCTTTCTTCGTTAAAATTAAATGGTCCACAACTTATATTCTCAGGTGTCATGTATCCTTTTTGACGTTACCAGCTTTCTGTGCTGTTCGGCTTTTTTTTTTTTGATTTCAGGGTAAGGTTGCGGGGTTTTTGAGAGTTATCTTTGCGACAGCTGATTTATTCGTTGTGTGCTAAAACAGATCAACTTATAGTAGCTTAATGACTACCACTAAAGCCGACGTCCCTTCAGGTTTAGTCGCGTTCAGCCGACGCAAACAGTAACACAAATATAACCGTCCCGGAGTGTTTCTCTAATTTAAAAATTTTTCTCAAGCGTTCAACGACCGCCTACTCTGCCATTGTAAATGTTAGCATGCTTCTGATATCTCCTATTCATCTTCCGTCGCCGCAACTACGCCGCCCTCCAATATTTTAACAGGTGAACATAATGAAAATTGCCAGAGCGTTAAGATCAGAAAAGAGCATCACGAAAAGTGCGTGGGGCTCTCGTTGTGAACGAATCACAAGTTATAAGTAGAAAACATTCGCTAGAAAGTGAAGCAGGCAACGTTTACCACGCAAAACATTATCTAGTGAGCCTACCTTAGGAGGGCTCTTTCAGTGGTTATCAAGTATTGCCTGGGATCTTATTGACATTAGTGAGGCTAGACGAACTCGTGAGGCTTGTATAGTGCTGACTAATGGCCGCCTCCTCTGCTACAGAGGTTGTCAAGATAAGAGAGAATACAAGGTGTAATTTATGATCCGTAAGACATACGGGGCAAGATTGATGAATTCTACGGCATTACTGAGAGGCTAGCAGCCATCGTAGTAAAATTTAATAGGAGTTATAGAATAACTGTAGTACAAGCGTACGCTTCAGCGTCCAGTCGTGGTGACGAAGTACTAGAGTAGTTTTTTGATGTGGAATTAGCAGTAAGAAAAGTGCGAACTCAGCATACTGTTGTTATAGGCGACTTGAATGCAAAAGTGGTGAAAAAGAAGCCGGGGAAGAAGCAATTGGCAACTACAGCATCTACTCTAGAAAGAATAGAGGAGAGATGTTGGTAGAATGTATGGAAAGGCATAGGCTCCGAATAATGAGTACCTTTTTCAGGAAGAGCAGCAACAGGAAGTGGACCTGCTAATGCCCTAATGGAGCAACAAGAAATGAAATGGATTTCATAATCTGTGCCCATCCCGGCATACTGCAGGATGTAGAAGGGTAGTGACCGTAGTTTAGTTATGTCTAGGATTTCTCTAAATTTGAAGAGAGAAATAGTAAAACTAATCAAAAGCGAACAGCCCAATGTAGACATGAGAGATAAAACTTTATTATGTCCTTGATTGGGTGCAAGGGGGGCGGGGCTTGGGAGACTATCCCCAGTGCCCCCTTCCTCAGACGGTGACCAGTCCTTGCTTTCTGGTAGCGTCATCGGCCATCCGGATGGCCCAGAGCTGCTCCTCTGGGTCCAAGCTGAGCAGCAAAGTCTCCCATTGCTCGGCCCTAGTTATGATGCGTGTAGTGTTAGTGCAGCAGGTGTTGGGGAGTGAGTCTTTGGGGCATTGCCAAATAATGTGATCGAGGTCAGCGCGGGCCTCGCACGCTTTGCAGAGTGGGGAGTATGCTTCGGGTTCAATGCAGTTGTATAGGACGGGGTTCGAGAAAATTCGAGTCTGAAGTAGTCGCCAAGTGGTGGAATGAGATTCATTCAGTGTTTTGTGTGCGGGGAGGGGGGTAGCGTAACCGCTGTCTGCGGTAGTGGGGGAGAATTTCTCAGAACGTGACCATTCAGTCCCGCGCGTGATGGCGATGCAGAACAGAGGGCTGGTCAGTATCAGAAGACTCAGCAGAAGGATGATGCGCTCGGTCTGCGAGAGCTCGGGTGACATTGTGGGCGGCTTCGTCCGAGCCAGGTCCGAGTTACCAGGGGCCTAGATGATCTGGACGTGGTGTTGTCTTAAGCGAGGAGTACCAGAGATTATCTTCTGTGCTTGGGGCGCTATCAGTCCTCTCGTTTAGTTGTGAATGGTCGTTTTTGAATCGCTGATGATGCAGTGTGCTTTGGTAGCCGCGTAGCTGAAAGCAGTGGCTGTTCATTCTCCTTCTTCGGTTTCCGCGGTGAATATTGATGCGGCATCGAAGAGCTGGTACTGCGAGCCCGCGACTGCGACGACCACCATGGCGTTTTGGTTGGGGTATTTCTCTGTGTCGACGTAGGCTACGTGAGCGGCTTGGTCGTAGCACTTTTGTGGTCATTTAGCTCTTTGTGCACGTCGCTCCGGGTTGTGTTCAGGGTGCATATTGAGAGGTATGGGCGGGACGGGTTCTTTTATTCCGAATTAGGTGGTGTAGGTCATGACTAGTGTGCCTACAATGCGCCTGCGTGTGGTGGAATTGGCGAGTCATTCGTATTGGCTAATACGCTGCGCTTCAATAAGCTCGTCTATGGTGTTGTGAATGCCGAGGGCGTCCGGTTTCTCGTTAGAGGCGGAGATGGGGAAGATGTAGGGCTTGTTTATATGCCCTCTTGATCATAATATTGTGTTTGAGCTTGTCAGTTGCATTGAGGCTAAGGTAAGGGGCAACATAGGTGATTCTGCTCGGGGCGTAGGTGGTTACCGGGCGTATAAGGTTGTTTCATTTCATGTCATTGTGCAGTAAGCGTAAAATCAGACGAATTCAGGCTGGCGCTCGTAAACAAATGTGCGGCTTTAGATAACCAAGATGAAGGTAACGCAGAGGTAATGAGTACAACTGTAACTAGGAGGATTTCAAATGGAGCACCTGAAGTGGAAGGTAAGGCACCAGAGCAACCAGCAGGTAAGCTCTCCCAACTAACAAAGGACCTCATAAAGAAGCAGCAAGGCATGGAAGTGTCTAGCTCGAGAGATCAGACAGAATTCGCTGAACTATCACTACGTATCAACAAGAAGAAAGCAAGGAATACTACAAATTATAACGTGGTGACGTTTGAGGAAGCAATAAAAATGACAGCAGTATGAAATGAGTCAGAAGAAAGCTTGATATAGAACAAGGCAACATAGATGCAGCGAAAGATAAGCAGTGTTATGTTAATAGCCATTTCGATTATATAGTAAAAGCAGCAGAAATGTACTATACTGACCTGCACAGTACCAAAAGCAGCCATGCTATCTTCATTTGAAATAGTAATGAACAGGATCTCCTTCAATAAGTAGCGATGAGTTAGAACGGCCTTGCAAAACATGACCCGGGAAAATGCGGCAGGAGAAGATGAATAAGAGTCGCTTAATTGAAAGATGGAGGCGATATCATGCTCGGAAATATTTCTGCCCTTTATATGCAATGTCTCATGACTTCAAGTTTACCAGAGAGCTGGAAGAATTCTAGCATTAAACTATACATTGGATGGCAGACGTTGAAGAACTAAAGAATTATAGGCGTCTTAGCTAGCTTTGAGTATTAAAACATTCACTGAGATTATTTCCAATAGAATCAGGCAAACACTTGACTTCACTCTACCAGGAGAGCAAGGTTGGCTTCAGAAGGGGACAATCCAGAACGGATCACATTCACGTCATCAATCAGGTAATGGGGAAATCTGCAGAGTGCAATGAACCTTGTTGTATGGCTTTCGTAGATTATTACGAACGTTTGAGCTCCGTGATTTGATTTCCTTTGATACCAGCAGTCATTAGCCTCGTGCGCGATCGATGGCGGCGAACGGCGCTCCGGTGACGTCAGTCACTCTATACTCGGCGCTCCGGCTGTAGAGTAACTTCATTCTCACGCGTTTTCTCACGCTCCAGCTGCGTCTCGTGTAGCACGGCGTTCTCCAATTACTGTCTGTGTTTCTGTTTCTGTTCTAAGTTCTATAAATGTTAGCGTTAGTAGGGCAACAAATGTTGCATATTTAATGTTTACCTGCTATATCACCTCCCCATGTGGTAGTCCTGTGGGTATGGCGTAGAGCGGCTAAGCTCGGGGTCGCTCATTCGGTCCCGGCCACGGCGGCGATCGCAATTCCATGGCGGCGAAATGCGAAAACGATCGCGCTTGCCTAAATTTAGGGGAAGGTTGAAGAACCAGAGGTGTTAAAAGTGAATCCCGAGTCTTCCATTACAGCATGCTTCATGATCATAATGTAGTTTTGATACCAAATATCTCACTATTTCATTTTTTTTTATTGGAACATTTTCGTATAACCACAGCACTCGCGGGCAGGGACAAGATCTGGTAACTAAGTAACAAAACATCGAACCGAGCAAGTAAATGAGTCTATGCAGCTTTTCAACTGAAGCACGAACGCAGGACTCTTTCACGAAAATTCGCGTTGGCTAAGTGGCGTTGTAGTTGAATACAGATTTTAATTTTCGCTGAGAACTCCAGTAATTTGATGTTGCATATAAAAAATTGTCAGCCCAGAAAACTCTTTTTTTTTGTTACGAGTGGTTTATCTCGAACACTACCTTCACCACTATCTATTGTGTTTCGCAATGGTCAAATATGCTTTGCTGCACTTTCTTAGAAGTAAACCTCATTGCCACTTTCTAATGAAAAAATATTGTCTGTTTAGGTTTGCTCAGGACTATTCTATTCAACGCTCTTCTATACTGCCGGAGACCACTCGGAAGACATCACTTTATCAATGTAGAAATAAAATATTGCTATAAAAACTCAAGACTGCCTGTGAACATTGCCATTTGGGTGTAGGCCACCCCCTCCCTGTCTTTCCTAGTGTGTTTAGCGGTCCAGCTATTTATTGGGTCAAGTACAAGACAACCTAAACTTATCAGCCTTCTTGTTTTATTTCATCACAGTGCACAATACATCAACATGGACTCATAGATTAAAGGCTCCACCTTGGTGGTGTCTTTACCCTGTTAGTCAATGTCAGTTTATTGTGTGCTGTGATCCAATACAAATGTACAACCAACTACTCAACCAGTGCGCCCTGACCAAGGTCAATACCAGTTTACGTTTTAGATTTAAATTCGTATGACGCGCACAGAACAATGCAAATTGAAAACGGCGCTCTAAGCAAACGATATCAATGGTTATTATAGCGATAATATATCACAGCCGGTCATCACAGCCACACAAGTCCTCGTAATTTAGTTTCGCCCACTAATGTTGTCCACCAATCTATCAGATGTTGCAGACCGCATTCGAGTAAATGCTGTTAAAGCAGTGTATGTATGAACGCCTAGCAGCAACCAGCTCGTTTCCTGAAAGTGACATCAAATGTCTTTCGTAATATGCTTGAAGTGCTGGGCAGGAATAAACTTGGAATGTCTATTGCCAATGGAGTGGGTGACCGAACACGCAGCACGCTCTGAACAGACAAACTCATTATTACATGTAATACCGTGTATTACATGTATTACATGTAATGCTGCAGCATTTCGCCTTCGGCTGCGGCGTCTGCACTGCAGTGCAGACGCAATAGCCGAAAGCCAGATGCTGCAGTTCGTCGTCGAAAGAGGGCCGACAAATCATTGTCAGTAGGCCGCGACACAGGAACAGCAATCCCAAGTAACAAACGCCGTGCACCCTGACGAATATAGCAGATGACAGCAGGAGCAATCGACATTAAGCGGGGTGACGACGGCGACTGCGAAATGGCGTCCGAAAACATTGCGTATATACTTTTCTACAAATCTGCTGACTCGCACTTCAAACATTCGAGCAAAGCAGGTCGACAGGCAGCGCCAAGCTGGTTTCACGTATCCAGTGCGCGACCGGCGCGGCCACGGCTTCTCCTCAATGACGCCACGGGCTAGAGGGCGCCACTCGAAGATCCCGGGGCTAATAGAGGCATTGCGTAATCAAGGAGTAAAGGAGGCATGCAAGAATATCTTGCCAAATATCAACAAAGTTTCCATAGCTGCCTTTGTTTTTCACAAGAAAAGCAGAGCGTTACTTAGGAAAAAAACGTTGAGGCAAGGATAGGCAAACTCTCCGATGTTATTCATGCTTAGAAGTATTCAATCTGGGTAGGCTTAGCAGTGAGTATCAACGGTGACCATCTCTGCATTATTCGGTTTGCAGACAACATTGTGCTGTTCAGCATCATTGGGAATGAATCACAACAAATGATTGAGGACCTTAGCCGAGAAAACATAAAAGTCGGGTTAGAAGATTATTCTGCAGAAGAGAAACAATTATCAATGGCCTGGCAAGCGAACAAGGATTCAGGATTGGCAGTCAGCCTCTACGTTCTGTACAGGAGTACGTTTACCTTGATGAATTACTCACACAGGATCGCGATCATGGGAAGGAAAATTACAGAAGAATAAAAAAATCCATGGAAACTTGAGCGCTTCTTATTATTTGTGAACGCTATTCATTAATGTCTAATTGAACAGCGCTGAGCGGTCCTTCCAATCTTGCGCTGCGAGTAATTTACCACATCGGTAAGTGCTGCCCGAGTGAGCAAGCAGCAGAAGCTTGCTGTGCAAATAGCCATCGGGAGGCGTGTCGTGGCGATGCCCGCTCCTCTCAGGCAACCACTGGGGAGCTAACACCACAGACGTTCTGCCCTTTCGCCCGCTCTGCGAACGAATCCTAGATAGCACAAATCCTTCGCACTTCGATTCTTGACGCATGCTACCTGCGCGACTGCCGTATAATCTTATAGGGATGTCACGAGTAAGCCGCGATGATTTTGATGTCACCGATTTCGTCATGCCAAGCTTGACATAGGGAATTTCGGTCCAAGTCACACGACGTCATAAAGCAAGGTGCATAAGCCTGCTAAGAGGCACTGACTCGCTCGTACAGTGAGCGAGGGCGACCTGGCTTCGCTGCTGGTGCACTATCATGGCAGCAGGTGTTCCTTATCGCCCGCTCAGCTTCGTCGAAGCGCAACTGGTGACGTGGTGTCCCAGCCAATGGGAACTCCGTCGAGCCGCGATCGTGACGTGGCATCGCAGTGAATGCCGATGTGAATTTAGGTGCCGATTCGCTGTTACAGAGGACAGACGCCGGCTTTTTCGCTCAATGGGCTACTTGAGGCTTTCTTATCGAAAATGAGCTGGAGTGCATACGCCATGCATTACTAAACCATGGCTGCGAGGTTACCACTGGCGTTGAAAAATAGTGTACAATTCTTGCATTCTGCCAACGCCAACATGTGGGGCAGAAACTTGGAGGTTAACAAAGACGCTTGAGAAGAAGCAAAGGACGGCGCAAAGAGCTATGGAACCAAAAACGTTGGGCGTAACGTTAAGAGATAGGACGAGAGCGGTGTAAATTAGGGAGAAAACGGGCATACCGATATTCTAGTTACCGTTATGAGAATTACAACGGAGCTCCGCAGGCCATGTCATGCGTATGATAGATCACAGGAGGTCCATTAGAGTTACAGACTGTGCGCCAAGGAAAGGGAAGTGCTGTCGAGGACTGCAGGAAACTAGGTAAGGCGATTAAATGAAGAAATTCGCAAGCGCAAGTTGGAATCAGCTAGTGCAAGAAAAGGGTAATTGGAGATCGCAGGGACAGACCTTCACCCTAAAGTGGGCATAAAGAAATAGGCTTATGATTTTGAAATGTTGCCTCTCCAAAACAGGGACATTTATTTCAAATCTCAATTACTGGGGTTCTTGTCTTTCACAAGGATGATATTACGAATCCAATGCAGGCACCATGGAGATGTGGCCTAACTGAACTTGTCTTTTTCTATCTGCCACAAAGAGAAAGCTACGCAGTAAAATTGGGCATCGATTGCATGATACCGGGTCATCGTTGGGCACGGAACATGCCTTTGTGATTGATAACCATTCACGTTGGTTTCACAGGCATAAATTTTCTCATGGCACATGCCCTGTGCTGAAAATAAATGCAGGCGAGCGAACATTTATTTCCGCAAGTGTGCTTTCAATCACTGGTGCCAAACTCAATAGCAAAACACAATCAAAGAAAAACCACGACATTCACTTACTCTGCCTGTGCACACCGCAATGGTTAACTTCAGTTTCGTGGGGCCACTGGCGATCGTTCTGACAGATCGTAAACACTGTACACCACAGGCACCTAATGGTGAGCCCTGCCCGTGTAGTCCGTTTAAGTAGGAGACTCGATGACCGGGGCACTAAAAACGTCTGCGTTTCACGGAAACCCAATACTGATATGCACTGCAAAAGTGTTGCGTTAGGGTGCTGCTATCTACTCAAGTCGACTTCGGGAGCCCTCGCATCCGCCTTTACCGAAACTACCGAGTGCCCTTGTCGAGTGCTGGGCGACTCTTTGGTCGCCAGTGCTTAAGCAACGTCCACCCAGCACACGTATGTGCTTGAGATTTTTTAATTCCAGAATTTGCCCTAGTCATATGAGCGCAAATTTACAAAGGCCATCAATTACATTCGTGCAGCCCTCTTCGTTGCAGGTATTGCAGCAGTGAATTAGCACGCCTGTTGTCCGCCATCTAACAGGTAAAGTAATCTGGCACATTCGGCTTTAATTCGCGCTCCATGAGCAACTTGTGCTTAATGTCCTTAGTTCTGCAGCACAGCGACAAATCCATAAAACGGATTTCTGAGCTTAGAGGAGTGCTCAGAGACCAGAAGGAATCGAGGGCGGTGGGCTATCAGGTAATGATGGCCATGTGTTCGGCCAAGTCAATAAACATATCTTGCTCTCGTGCTCAAGGCCTCAGCATCTCGACCGGAAAGTGCGCCTTAGTCGATTTTACCCACTAGTCCATGACCGCGTATCCCATTTCTATTGACCACCAAAAATTTCATACGCAAAATCTCACCGATTCCTAGGCGTTATTATTGACAGAGACCTTTCATGGAGACCCCCCCCCCCCTCCACATCTCATACTTGAAGAAGAGGCTTACTTCTATCTCCCGTATACTAAGGTTTCTTGCCGGTAAAACGTGGGGCACATCCGTTGCATCCATGCTTCAACTATACAGGACGCTCTTCCTAGGATACTTGCGATACAGCACACCAGTGCTGACCAGTGGTAACAAAACTAACATCGATGTCCTACAGAGCATTCAAGGCCAAGCCCTTCGAACATGTCTGGGGTGACCTCGAAGTGCTTCAACCATAGCAACAATTGCCACCGCAAGCCACAATTGCCACAAACCACAATTGCCACCACCCTATAATGACCTATATAGCTATCGATGCACTTTGGGCGCCCGTTCGCCATATATCCACAGTGCCTAGCCACCATGTCGCTCGATTGCCTGAGAAAAGACCCAGGGCAGCATTCTCCAGATCAGTTGCGGCTAACCTGCACTCTTTGTCATTGAGGCACTCACCCGCAGCAAGAACGCGATCCCTTCTGTGGTGCTTCCTGCCTCCTGTGTAGGTTGCTGTTCCAGAAGTAGTGATGGAAGCTACCCTGGCCACCGCGGCTCTGAAGCACATCACATTGGAATTTTTTCATTGTTCATACGCTAACTGAATCCATGTTTGCACGGACGGTTCCGTCTCCGAAAATTCGACGGGCACCATTGTTATACCATCTCAATCAGTCGTGACCCAGTTTAGGATTTCACACGTAATGACATCTACAGGTACCGAACTGTCTGCTCTTCGCGCTGCTGTCGAATACATTGAAAAAGAACCATCCAACAAATGGGCAATATTTTGTTATTCGAAAGCAGCCCTCCAGAGCTTGCGAGGTTTACAACGTGGCAATTATGAACAGGTGGTGTCTAAAATCAACGAAACTTGCCATTGCGCTTCTGAAGGAGGACATGATATCATATTTCAGAGGCTGCCGGGACATTGTGTCATCGTTGGTAATAACCTCGCCGATGACGCTACCCGACGTGCCCAGGATGGCGCACCTACTCTCCTTATACCTTTATCGAGAGTAGACGCTGCAAGAGAGCTTCGCCGTCTCGCTCGTACCATCACCCTAAGTTACTGACATTCACCACAGGACTCTAAGTGTCATTTATACAGCCTCGACCCATCACTAAAACTTAAATTGCCAGCGAACCTTTCACGACGTCACGCAACACTGCTGTATCGGCTGTGAGTAGGTGTAGCATTCACCAACTCCTACAGCTATCATATTGGAATGGCGGATTCACCAATGTGCGCCAAGTGCAAGTGTGAAGATACCATCAGTCACCTCCTGTGCCACTGTTCTCGCTTTGATAACTGACTTAAGAGTATCCAGTGTGCCTTGAATAGACTGGATCCCAGGCCATTTACAGAAGCAAAGATCTTGGGAGCCTGGCCTCACTGTTCATTAGTCCAGAAAGCAGGTCGAGCGCTTCTTCGCTACCTGAAGTCAACAAACTTGAGTGGGAGACTGTAGACATCCTACACTTAACTTATTGCATTTGAAAGTGTGCGGTATAGACTCATGTATTCTCTCTCTCTCTTTCACTCCCCATTCCCCTCCCCACGTGTAGGGTAGCAACCTGGACTCAGTCTGGTTAACCTCCCTGCCTTTTCTTCTCCCCTCCCCTCTCTCTCTCTCTTGCTCTCAAAAACCAGGCTCAACTCCATCTGAATCCGGAGCAATCCTCGAAACATCATATCTAATACGGCAGAGGCACACTATCTTTGCTAAAGATGTATTCATGCAGCTCGTCGTTCACATACAAACCGGCGAACATATCGATTATCACACCGATTCCCTCTGTAGGCAATGGCCATCCATATGTGGGACGATTAGGAAATGCTCTCGCGCAAGATAAATGTCGTGAATACGTGGGCCAGACATTTGCAAACCTGTTAAATGGGTTGCGAATTCTTTGAAAGCTACCAAATGCATAGCAAATAGGGCTGGTATTTGTTTCGGGCTCACTTACAAAACAAAAACACAAAATTATATAATACAACCATGAAAAAAGTACGAAATGATGACAGTCATTAACATACGCTAAATAGGATGAAGGCGAAGGCCTGGGTGTTCAAAACACATTCATTAAATTACTTGACACGCTCATTCGAATGCGTTGTTACATCCTATTACATGTTTCTCTCACAAAATGCGGTGGTTTCGAGTGCCTAATTATATTTTCTTAATAACTGCGTCTTCGACCTAATAACACCAAAGTCGTGGGTTCGACTTTCACCAATGGCCTTTTGTTCGAACATTAATGATGGGACCATCAATTCTGGTGCCATTGAATCTTAGTCTCACTAAAGTCAAGGGTTCGACTTCCACCAAAGGTCAGGCGTTCGACTCCTTCCAATGATCGTGGGTTCGACTACTTCTAATGATCGTACTTTGGACCACGGATAGTGGCACATTATTTTAGTGTCGTTCAATTTTGGTCCCAGCAAAGATCGAGGGCTCGAGTCACAGGTTCAAGGTTCGGTCATGGGTAGCACCACCAATTTCGGTGCCACTGAATTTCGGTGCCATAACGCCATGCGGTCAATTTTTCTATGACGCCAGACAACAGACTTTTCTGCCCATGAGCCACTTAAGGCTTTCGGCTTAAGAACAGTTTTGTTCCTTCTTTTAATACCTTCACTATCATTTATATGAATATGTTTCTTCAATCCACTGGCGGGCACGATGAAAACCTGTCCTGCAAGAATCGCGGTGCCATGCCCTGTTTTGTCGAGCATTTTTATTGTGCGCATCATATGTTACCCATTGTTCTTCTGTTATGTCTAAGTATTTCAATTATTGCCTCCTTTTTTGTTATAGTTTCACGCGGGTATCCAATATGAGTAAGGCGCATTGTGTGTACATAAATGCCACATTCCTGAGCCCATTCCACTTGTAGGATAGGTCTGTGTAACCTGGCTGCGAAGTGCAATCCGCGAAATTCAGAGGCGAATTGGGGTCACCGTGTCAGTGCGTATGACGGTTTTTGTGATCTCTTAAAAATGCTCATGTTTTAGCACAGAAAACAAACATCTAAATCTAACGAACATCTTGGAATTTATGGGAAGCGAAGCTTTCGTGAAGCAGTTAATAAAAATCCTATATATTTTCCCATCTCGTCCTTGCATCTAAGGAAGAGGAAAAATAACCTTTAGTACAGCAGATTTATTAGAGCTAGGCCTCTCTACCTAGATGACGCCCTCGGGCCCTCGGTCCCTGGCGGCTTCTTCGGCCTGCTGGATTGCCTGAGTAGGTCTTCCTGTGCGCATCTGAGCAACGCGGTCTCCCTCTGCTCTGTAGTCTTATGTGTATTATTCTGTGTGGGTGTCCGAGGACAAGGCCAAACCGTATGTTGTAGGCTTGCCCTTCCTTGACCGAATCTACATCTATCCGTGTAAAGGTCTGGATAGTAGCTGTGGCAGGCCACCGGGTTCGGATATGCATCTGTTTGTAAGAGGCGCTATGCCTTCGCTTGCCGTCTACTTAGCGCGGACTGTGCCGGGGAGAAATGGGCCCGTCCCGATTTATAGTGTTCGGTGATCTCGTTAAAACTTTTTATCCTTTCTCTCCGCTCCCAGTATTTACATGTCACCTCATCGGTCCGTCAGTTCTCGAGCAACGTTGTGCGTCATTACTTTCCCAGGAAGGAAGGAGTGTGCGGGCGCCCATACAGTGTAAACATATCGATCTTCACGAAAGTTGGTCAAATTTTTTTCGCGCTTCCGGCGTGATTCTTACTTCTTGCATAGTTATTGACGGCTGTCTTGGAGTCGCTGACTATGATATTAGCCTCTGTGGAGGTTATTGCCAGTGCTAGGGCAGCCTACTCCACCACCTCCGCCTTTCCTGTTTATACACTGCCACTAACTCTGGAGTCACCCTGCAGACTAGTGTCACCTATCGGCCTATTCTGTTTGTGTACTCCGCCGGGTCCACAGAGACTGCGTCCCTGGCACTATGGAATATTTTCTGGAGAGATCTCGCTGTCGCAATTCTATCTTCGTGAAACTCCAGGTGCATGTTTTTATGGATTGCGGATATTGAGAGATGTTCCCTTACTTTTATCGGAATATATCTCTCTGTCGTCTGTGCTATGCTTCGTAGGTTATTCCGATGTAATATAAGATGTGTTTCCCCATCAAACTATGTGTGATTATTTCATGCTGTGCCACTGTTTTGGCCTCAGTAAGTTCGTCTAGTGTGTTGTGCACGCCGACTGCCAGGGACTTCTCATTTGACGCATTTGCCGGAAGTCTCAAGGCTTGCTCACACGCCCTTCTAATGATGCATTCTATTTTGGATTTGTCCGTGGCGTAGACCTTAAGGTAAGGGACCACATATACGATACGACTTATCACAAATGTTTCTATTATTCGTATGACACTCTGCTGTTTCATGCCATTGTTCCTATTGGATATCCGCTTTATTATTCTGATTGTTTGTTGAACAGTGTTATCCAGTAGTCTAATGGTTTCTTCATCATGGCCGTTTTCGGATATGCGCAATCCCCAGCATTCTCAGGCTCTCCACTATCGGTATCCTGGTGCCTTCTACTTTGACGACGATGCCCATCCTTTCCTTAATGTTTTTTCCACCCCTGCTTTTGGGTCTATACAGCAGAAGGTCTGATTTTTGCGAGGAACGTCTCAGTCCCTTGTCTCTGATGCAGCCGTCGACCGTGTTTACTGCTGTTTGCACGTTCTCTTCCACTTGCCCGTCACATCCAGCCGCCACCCAGTGGGTGATGTCGTCCACGTATAGGCTGTGTCCGTGTCCTTCCATCTTTTCGAGTCTAGCAGGAAGACCGTTCATTGCCACGTTTTATAGAAAGAAGGATAGGACTGAACACATGTGCCCCGTGCCAACATGCATCTCCCGTATTCAAGCATTCTACAGGCGCCAGCTTCCCATTAAATTTTGTTTTCACACAGTTATTTGTGCATGTGAGTCTGACTGCGTGTACACGTATTTGCGTTCATTGCGGTAATATATGCTCCCGAATGCTATTGTGTTATGTATGAATGTGGCTTCTTTTGAAATGGAATGATTGTACAGATGCACCGAACGGGGTTCCTCAGTGGCCATGGTGTTCGGCTGCTGAGCACGGGGTCGCAGCATTGAATCCCGGCCACGGCAGTGCATTTCGATGGGGACAAAATGCGAAAACACCCGTGTACTTAAATTTAGGTGATCGAACCCTAGGTGAAGAACCCTAGGTGATCGAAATTTCCGGAGTTCTCCACTATGGCGTGCCTCATAATGACAAAGTGGTTTTCGCATGTACAAATTTATAACAATATTTATTTATTTATTTATTTATCTGTATATTTACTCATCTATAGATGCTGCGATCCGAAATCACATAATAGCAGGGTGGGTATATATAGAAATATGTAAGCATGTAAACACACACAAAATTTATCAGATATGCAGGCATTTTTCAAACATTGGTGAATAATACATAAAAACGTGCAAGCAAATAACGCACACAATTTCATAACATTTGCAAGCATTTTTAGAACATTCATAAGAAATCCAAGGTAACAATCTCAGAATTAAAATTATTCCAGTCTGTTATTGTCCTAGGAAAAAAAGAATATTTGAAACAGTTATTCCCTGCGTTCAAGGGCGTTATTGATAAAGTATGCCTTCGTATCGTGTTTTAACCTGATGAGTAAGTAAAGAACTTGTAAGCGTTAGCCTTATAATGGCCATTGACAAGTTCAAAGAAGAACTTTAATCAGCAGATACGGTTGCGCAGTCACCAGGCGTAATCCACTGCGTCTTACGAGCTCACCAACACACGCACGGCCGTATGAATTGACCAAACCTATCGTATGTTGTGCACGTTCCAGTTTTCTAATATTCGTTAAAGTGAATTAGTGCCAAATAATTACGGCTTATTCCAGTAACGGACGAATGCAGGAATTGTACGCCAGTAAACGAACACTAGGCGTAGATGATTTCAGTGAGCGCCTCAAGAAAAACAGATTACGCAATAAATTTGCAATAGCAGTATCTACGTGCTTCGTCCAGGAAAGCTCTTTGGTTATCCATAGGCCCAAACATTTAGACTCTGTTACCTCTTATAGAGATACGTTGCCAACACCATATATAAATTGAAGGTTTTTTCTTATGAGTGATTCTCATAAAAACAGTTTTTTTCAAGTTTATTAGACATTTGCCATTGTTCGCACCAAGCACCTTTGCCAGGTCATTATTTAGACACACCTGATTATCAACAGAAGTTATATTTTCATAAACAATAGAGTCATATGCATAAAGTTTCATGGAAACTGACAGTTCTGCTACTGTCATTAATAAATAATAGAAATAAAAGTGTTCCCAAAATGGATCCCTGACGGACTCCAGACGCAACCTCCGCATTGTTAGAAGTATTGTTTAAGGTGACGAATTGGTGTCTCCTAGTAAGGTAGACTCTGATCCAGGTGAGTATGCGTTCGTTTTTTATATAATACCCTAATTTATTGATTAATTTGGTATGAAACACCTTGTCAAATGCTTTGCGAAAATTCATGAACACAATATCTGTTTTCTTCCCTTCATTAATCGCCTGTGCGAGATCGTGCACAGTCGCAACTCATTGAGTACATGTAGATAACCTATGTCCAAAACCATGTTGGACACCTGTAGGTACCTTGTGTTCTTCTAAGAAACCTAATATATGTTCAAGAATTATATGCGCAAAATTTTGGCGTGATGTAGATGTAAGAGATAATGGTCGGTAATTCTCTACGTGTGCCTTTTTTTCGGATTTATGCAAAGGTTTGATTTCGGCCGACCTCCAGTCATCCGGTAGGGAACCATCGCGTAAAGATATGGTGAATACGACATACATGTACTGAGCACACCATTCCGCATAAAGCTTTAAAAACGCTCTTGGTATATTATCTGGTTTTGGTGACTTTTTAGTATCAACGTTCAAGAGCAAATTAAAAACGCCGCTCTCAGAAATAACAACGTCATATAAACAGGAGGCTGTATAGAAAAGTTGGGAAGGCAACCATTATCTTTGGTAAATACCAACTGGAAGAATTTGTTAAAAGTATAACAAACGACAGTCTCATCACTTACACATTTGCCGTCTATCGTGAACCTATTGGTGGAAGAAGGTTTAGGTGTGATTTGGCGCCAAAATTTCTCAGGAGACAATTTAATAAGCAAACGCAGGATATTTTTGCACTATTTTTCTCTGTCGCAAATTATTTTCTGTTTTAGTCGTTCTGAAGTGCCTTCCATAATAGATTTTAAGGTTACATTTGTGCTTGATTTCGTTTATTTTTTAATGTAAATATTGTTGTCGCTCCTCTTCTTTCTATTAAAGTCACATGTTGTACCTCCATGGACCACCCACAAGCGGATATGCACAAACTGAAACCCCCTTGCTTGTACACTCTCCCTTGATATAGGCCGGTCCTCGACCTGACGTCGACTTAAATGCTTTTATTTTGTCCGCATGCGTCAAGTTCCTTCGACCTATTACCTGCCGGAATCTGATGAAGTATTTTGACCACAATTATATTACATTGTATTTTCCTTCTGTTGATAAATGTTCTGTTGCTATAATTTTACTCCGTCTTTTTTTTCGTATTAGGGAGGCATCGTAAGCGTGTCACTTGGCCTTGCTGCCCGTTTGTCAGCGCTCCTCTTGTTCGTAAATAAGAATGCGCGGTCCTACACAAAGAACACTCATACATGGCAAGGCATCTTATTTATTTATTTATTTATTTATTTATTTATTTATTTATTTATTTATTTATTTATTTCAGCATACTGCAGCCGCGAAGCACTATCGCAGGAGTGTGGAAATAAAATGCACAGAAAAGCATAAAAGGAGCACTGAACATCAATGATTAGCAATATAGAATTGAAATTCATCGAGTCGTAAAGATCTTGCGTAACAAGGTACAGCATTCCGCAATTCTGTAGAACGGACAAAAAAGAGTATTTAAATGCATCAGTATGATGGTGAAAAATGGACGTATTCAACTCATGGGGATGTCTCGTGGTTGTGGGTATAGTGGGTGCGATGTGTTGGCTTACAGGGAAAAATCGTGGGGAGTTCATTAGAGTATAAAGAAACTTCAAAAACTGAATGTGATGACGAGAAGAAAGACTGGTAAGTTGTAGACTAAAAAAATGGGAATTGGGTCAAAAATACCTGTCAAAGCAACGATAAATGAAGCCCACAGCTTTCTTCAGGACATATTCAATTTTCTTGACGTCAGATATTTTGTGTAGGTTCCATACAATAGAGCCATGCTCCAGTATTGGATGAAACAGCGATTTATAAGTCAGGAGTTGTGTGCTATGTGCGACTTAACGTAATGTGTATTGCAAGTATCCTAACGTTCTAAGCACACGGTTGCACATGAGTTCGATGAGATGCGGCCAAGATGAATCTCGAGTCAATAGAAGACCTAGATACATAGACTGTGAACGATATCCTAGAGTGCAACCATTATACGAATAGATAAGCGGAGAAGGGAAAGAACATTTGGTAAATTACATAGAGAGAGTTTTCCGTAAGTTGATTTGCATCTGTCAAGTCCCACTGCATGATTCAGATGATGCAAATGAATCATTAGTAATAATGTGATCATCATAAATTTTGATCGTATGGCACAAAACACAATCATCTGCGTGCATGCGGAATTCAACGGGAGGATTACTTGGTAGATAATTTATCAAAATCAAATATAGAAGCGGACCTAATATTGAACCATGAGGCACGCCAGACGTTACATTGCAAATGGAGCATTGAGAAGACCTAAAGAGTACGTACTGGGACCGATGGGCTAAAGAAGAGGAAATCCAGTTAACTAATCCGTGATTGTTAAGAATAGCAGTGAGCTTTTTCAACAATTTGGAGTGTGCCGCAGTGTCGAAACCTTTTGAAAAATGAATATTTCGTCAATTTCATCACTTTCATCGAGGGCCTGGATATCATGAGTCAAGTCACTAACCTGGGTTGTGGTCGACAACATCAGATAACACATTATTACCCTCTAGAAATTCATTTCCTTGTTTATAACCTATGTCTTCAAGTATTTTGCAATAATTAGATGTGGTAGAGATGGGTGGACTGCTTAGTTCCAGATTTGAGTAGTAGAAGAATATTAGCTGTTTTCCAGGCAAAGCGACAACATACGTCGAGAAAGGTTAAAAAAAACAGTTAAATACAGACTAGTCAGTAAAGAGTATACAAAAAGAAATGCATCTAAGCAATAGCATAGCTGCGGCTTACATCTTTATATTTTTACAGCGCGTATCCGGCTTTCTAGTAGCATTATCTGCAATGTGGTCATAGTTCGCACCTTCAGGAACTGAAAGACGTAGAACGAGTAGTGTTGTCTAGAGGCACGTTTGAGGCATGCATGATCGGCATGCAGGATAAACGCAAGGACCATTAACCCCCAAATAAAGTATTAGTTGACGGCCTCCAGCCCGACTTCGTTCAAGTTTCCCAGGTCGGCCCTGCAACCGCTGTCTTCACCTTCAAATTGATAGACTGCTTCGTTTAGCCACCTAGACCATAACGAAAACACGTACGCTGTGCTTGTGACTACGACTCCGTCTCTACGAGGGGGGGCTCTGTGGCGGAGTCGACGACGACGAAGAGCTCGACGACAGCGCAAGTGCAGCGAGATTGTGAGCTGTGAAAATAAAGTTAGCTGCCTTTGTATATCGACGTGGCAACATCTCTTCTTGCCGCTACACGTTATTTCGGCTCATTTTCGTTATTTATTTTTCACACTTTTTGTTGAGGGCTGATATATGAGACGTGTCTTTCAACTTATATTCTATTTACCTGCCTCATGTGATCTTGTGCTGCGCGCGGAGGTTGCGGGTTGGTCGATACAGTGATTCCGTGCTGCGTTTCTTATTTAATAAACTTCAATTTATGTCGTTCTTACGTTAAAACCAGTCTAAATTATCATCTCCATTTCGCAGCGCGAGTGTTGTAGAAACAGATAACGTGGTCGTGCTGATTCTTTTTTTCTTCCAATTAAACAAGATGCCAGAGTGTCTATTAGAGGACTACTATTTCTTGCTTCATTCCCATCCAAAATTTTTGAGCCCACTTATTAGCACATACATATTAAAAATCAATGAACACGGTGAAAACGCACTATCCTGGCATACTCTTGGGGCTGTTATTCTGTTCTCGTGTCCAGTTGCACTTCAAGATGCGCGTGACGAATTGGAGTCCCCTAACGTGACTCGACTCGCTACATTGCTACGTTTGAATAATTTATATTCTGAGATCACTTTTAGATTGAAGTATATTCGCGCATTTCTTGAGTGGAGTCATTGCTTCACAAAGCTTAGACATGAAACTGCAAATAAATATATTCAGTCCCCTCTATCAGCGAATTTCGAACGAATAAATCTCAGGCGATAAGTGCAGATATGGGGATTGCGGAAAAGTTCGCATTTTATACCAACTTCTGCTTCCTTGAGCCGGACTTGTGAAGGCACTGTAGGGCTCTCTCCAACGTAATGAAAACAGACCTCGTCGCTGGCTTATCACCTTCCGCAATCGCGAGATGGTTGCACGCCGTCGCGAAACCGCTCGGAGTGTCAACACGTTTGCGTTTCACGTTATCGGGCGTACGCCGAAGTTCCATGTGTAGCAGTTGGAAAGCTGACTCTATCAATGGAGTAGGTTCTTGCCACATATACGATTTGTTTTTTTAGAGCACTTGGGGTACTTCCTGCTGGGATAGAAAACTTACCTCTGCCGGAGGGAGTAGAAGCAATACATTGATGTAATTGTACTCTGTCGAAAAGTGCTAGCTGCAGGAGTACAGTTTCCCTCTGTGGATATTAGTACAAATGGCGTGATGCGGTCGCTGAGCTAATACTGAGTCTGCTGGTAAAATAATATTACCTGAAAACTTGATTCAGAAATTGCAAGTGCAGATATGTCCGCTTTTAACTGCTTCTAGTTCTTCCTATCTAAATTGAAGTTCTCATTCCAAGCTCCCCAACGCATTGCATTGTACATAGCGTCAAAAGCCTAAAGGTCACTCTCAGCTATATATAACCTTCCACTTATACGAGGCTGTCTTGAACGCTTCCAAAAAGCACAGTGTATACATACATAATCTGGGTGTCTGGAATGACCACAGTCACTCAAGTAGGCGTAAGTACAGTCTGTTCAAACTAGAGTCCGCTCACTTTCAATTTCGCAGAAGAGTGTCCAGTGAACATTCTTTTGGAAGCTTACAGAAAGCTGCATCAATCATCACATCAATGCTCAATAGAAACGCATAATTAATAAGCAAATTCGTTAAAATGCAACATGAACAGAAGCGTACATAATGAGAAAGTGCACATTTACTGAACACGACGCAAATTATTGTAACACACGTTTACAGAAAAAAGTCTGTGTATGTTTCACAACTTTTTTTCTGTCCGCTTGAGATCTCATCATGGAGGTGGCTGCCCCGTCAAGCTTCCCAAAATCAAGGCTATTTGCTGCCGTCACCATCCTTGCATAAATTTCAAGCAAATAAAAGTTGAATTTAATTCAGAAGAACGCTCAATAGGAGGTCACAAAGAAATTCAGCCACGAAAAATTCAATGCACTTGCAGGCGGCAAAGAATTACCTTATGTTGGCTGGTACTTCTTAGAGAAAAAAAAGTGGTTATGTGCCAAGGTGGTGAAGAACATGCAAAGGATTCGAACTAAAAATGTTGGCGCTGCAAAGATACCTGTTTCTAGACTTTATTTATTTATTTATTTCATATACCTCACAGGCTCCAGAAGGAGTATTGCGTGAGGGGGGCGGTACAGATAACAAATGCGGAGCAAAAACATAGTTTTTGTTACATAAGTATGAACAAAACGAAAATCAAATAATAAACAAAAAACGCGAAGTAAACAAAGATAAAAGCAAGGAAGGTAAACGAACAGGTGTTAGCTTTTCAGTATACAGTAAAGCAAACAATCTTAGAACAAATCCTTACATAAATAAATAACAATGAAGTTAAAAGTAACAAAACTGAACAGATACTTGTTTTTAGCTAAGTACTAGCCAAATATGCAGTGATTTTTTGTCTGAAGGTTAATGGGTCAATAATGTCAGCGAGGTTATCAGGAAGACCATTCCACGGTGCAATCGCACGTCGCAAAGCTGAGCAGTTGAATGCATTGGTGTGACCGAAGATGCGTTGGAAACTGAGATGATTATGGAGGCGTCTAGATGTGCGGGAGGGACGAACGAGTAGTAAAGTAGATGGGCGTACATTATGCATGATTTTGTGCAGAAGACACAGTAATGCTATATTCCTGCGCCATTCCAAAGATGAAAGCGACAACGACAGCTTGATGTTAGTTACGCTCAAAAATGGGCTATAATCTCTGGAAATGAAACGTGCAGCACGGTTTTGGATCGACTCGAGAAGATGGATTAGATATGTCTGATGAGGTGACCATATAGAAGCTGCGAATTCGAGCTGCGGTTGCACTAATGTTTGGTAAGCTATCTTTCTTGTGAGGGAAGGAGCGCCGCGAAGGTTACGTTTTAAATATCCGAGAGTGCGCGATGCTTTAGCCATTATTTTCTCAATGTGGGATGACCATGAAAGGCTAGGTGTTAGAATAATTCCAAGATACTTGTATGAAGACGTGCGAGCGACGATACTATTGTCAAGTGAGTAACTGAAAATGGAGTAGGACTTTTTGCGAGTAAATGTCACCAGTTTGCATTTGTTAGTGTTTAGGGTCATTTGCCAATCCAAACACCAGTTAGTGACACATTGAAGGTCACGTTGAAGAGCAATATGATCAGCGGGGGAGCGGATTTGACGGTAGATAACGCCGTCATCTGCGAATAGTCGAACACTGGATGTAATGTTTAATGGCAAGTCATTGATGAAAATCAGGAAGAGTAAGGGTCCAAGGACACTTCCCTGAGGTACGCCTGATGTTACGTTACTGAAAGAGGAAGAGTACTCGGTCAATGACAATGGACTGCTTTCGAAAAGACAAAACGTTTTTTATCCAAGAAATTGTTAGTTCGTCAAGGTTTAAGCATGAGAGTTTAGAAATGAGGTGACAGTGAGGCACGCGATCAAGTGTTTTAGAGAAGTCGATGAATATGGAGTCAGTCTGAGCATTGCCGTCCATATTTTGAAAAAGATCCGTAGTGAATTCAATTAGTTGTGTCTCACATGAAAAGCCTTTTCTGAATCCATGCTGATGTTTAAAAAAGAAGTTATTACATTCTAAGTGATGAACGACATTAGTAAAAATGATGTGTTCGAGTAACTTGCAGGGAACGCTGGTTAGTGATATTAGACGGTAATTACTCACATCGCTCTTGTCACCTGACTTGAAAATGGGTATGATTTTGCCAACTTTCCAATCTATCGGCAGCTCCCCTGTTGACAGTGACTGCTGAAATATATGACTAAGGATTGTACTGGAAGGGACTGCTGTATTCTTTAGGATTTTCGTGTTGATGCCATCAAATCCGGAACTACTCGATAATTTGAGATTGTTAATCAAAGTAGCGATTCCAGCGGCTGTTACGGTAATAGGAGTCATATATTGGTAATCAGAGTCTGCCATCTTTGGCATATTGGAATGGTCTTCCTTTGTGAACGTGGAAAGAAAGTAGTTGTTAAATACAGATGCGCAGCGCTCTCGCGGTATGGGAAGACCAGTGCTATCCACGAGTTTGGGAGTGTCAGTGCTGTTTGAAGGAGATATTGTTTTCCAGAATTTCTTAGGATCATTTTTTATCAGTGACTGAAGGTCATCAGAAAAGAATTTATGCTTTGCACGACGAAGGGAACTGCAGTAGGCTTTTTCGCAGGCTTTATATTTATTCCACGAACCTAACGTGTTGACACTTTTGGCTGCCCTGTATAAACGTTTCTTTTTGTTTTTTAACGCATTCAAAGTTTTATTAAACCATGGTTTGGAGCAGTTGGTGCGAAATGAGATCTGAGGTATGTATTTATTTGCTAAACCTAGTAGTTGTTCTTTAAACAGGCTGTCGATAAACAGAGCACTAAATTCAAGAAAGTACCATTTTATAGAATAAGAAACCCGGACACACGTACAAAAGACTCTGCGAATATTTAATGTTACCAATTTCGTTTACGTAGTAATAAATAGCACAAAAAGTGAATAGTAGAGACTTTTAGCGTGTCCGCTATTCCGGCAAACGGCGGCGGTTTGTGTGGATTGCTGGATGGGCGAGGGCGTAAACGAGATCAACCGGAGCGGTGCAATGCCTGCTGGCGTAGAATTCAGACAGACAAACAAAGAGCTGAAATTGCAGTAATCAACTATATCCTGCTTCGCTGCAGGTGAAAATTTTCGGCAGCGGCGTACACGATTACGCTGCTGGCGAAAATTTACGCCAGCAGCTCAGCAGAATATAGTAATTGGCTATAGGCTGTTTCACATGACGCGGTTTGGGCGGAAAAAATCGTTTCAGAGCAATTTTCGCTGACAGCTTTCACATGCGTTTGCGGCAGCGCGATTTCCATCGCAGCGATGCGCAAGGTAGCCTGCTGCTCACAACGTATCCATGCCTGCATCGTTTAATAAAAACAACACGGAAACTAGTCTAATATTCAAGTTTTCGTATTTTTATTCGATAATAGAAGAGGAACATCATTTTTTAACGTTTAAAGATATTGACACTATACGACAGCTTGCAGATACGGTGAGTGAGGCGTTACACAACACGGCAAGTATGAGCGTGCGGCTTGTGCGGCATCGGTGGGGTGGTTCCGTTTAGTACACTCTAGTTTCGTTGTAACTATGGAAGCCACAACTTTTTTTCCTGGATGAGTATTTGCTTTTGCAGAAGAGCAAGCTACTATTGAGTGTGCAGGTATAAGCAGGTGGCGCAATTTGCAGCGATGAAGAGGTTGACGACGGTGGCTACCTGCCTTATGTTGAAGCGGTGTCCTTCTCCCGACCTGGATGGCGTGCAGCTTCCACTTTTAAACGAATTGTGTAAGCGGAAGAAAATAATAACGTTTATGAAGCTCCTAAGCCGCAAACGCTGGTGGGTACGCTCTAAGCATAGCTAAAGCTGGCGCATGACATTGCTCCACAGAGCTACCAACGCGCGGTAGACGAGGGAAGCGCCTATTTTGACGGCGCTTTGTTTCGTCACACACATTGCCTCTCCCACATTGCTCCAATCGCTGCGACCAAGCGACGGCGCGACTCACTTGTTGGAATCCAGTCGCGGAGAGCCCATGACGTCGCGGCGGTCGCTTAGCGACGGAATTCGCTGTGTCACTGACAGAAAATCGCGCCATGTGAAACAGTGTTTGTGTGGTTGAGCTTTGGACCCCCAGCTGGCGCCACCAATCTGGCCGCTCATGTTTACGCCCCGGCTCAACTGGCAAACATACCGGGCTTGCCGGAATACTGCACGTACTAAAATTCTCTCGTGCCAGGTTGTAGCGACTGTGAAGACGCCGTGTCAGAACTGTGAGTCACAAATTTAACTCTTTATTGCGCGAACTTGTGCCCAGCAGAACATGTAACACTGGAGCGCAACAATAGTGGCGAGCAATGTCGGTGATCGTTGAAAATCTCATCTGCTGGTCAAGCACGACGCCTTTTATAGACCTCAGACTCTGCCCAGGTGGCGCTGCGGAAAAACCCGTCACCAGCGCCCCCATCGGAGCCTTGGCGCGAACTGAGTAGTGCAAGGAGAGCTGACCGCAAGCGAAGGTGGATAGGCCACAATGGACCCTTCCCTTTCGTTTGTGTTAAGGCGCGGTTTCCTAAAAATCAAGGACCTGGAAAGCTTCTTCCGCCCATCTACGCTTCGGAAAGGAAGCTCAGCAGGGCGTAGTACGTGTACAATATAAAATAAAGTCTCAAGTGTTATTTCGGCCTGCTGCAACTCCCAAGTACAGAGACCATCAGGTTTGTCTATAGGCATATCAGCATAAAAATCTAAGCATTTCAATTTGGTTCATATTGAATATGTCCTGAACAAAAGACTTACGTATCTTCTGTATCTTTATGTATTTTACCGTAATGTTTTGTCTCGCAATTATTTACAGGGAGTAAATCCTTTCATAGTCTTTTCCAGGGCAGCAAACAGAAAACGTTTTCCAAGGCAGCAAACAGCGGGCAATCATAATGAAAGTAAGCTTCCTAGAGTGCCTACTGGCTGCATCTTTCTTGCAGAAGCTACAGCATCGCTCAGTACCTTAATTTGAACTTTTCGCAGACGCTTCGAGCAACAAGCGCACACAAATAAATGTAAATAAACGCGACATTTTTTTCTTTACACACGGTGTAAACGGAACGGCGTACTTTATTTAAAAGTAGTCTCCACCATCATCTAGACGTTTGTCCCACTAACGAACCAGTCGCGAGATTACGTTTCATAAAGCTCCTTGGGTTGCTGCTTCAAAATGTCGGTAAGTGACTTTCACGTCACCATGAGACACGAATCTGGTTTCCTTGAGCTGTTTCTTTCAATGGCCTGAAAATGTGGAAGTCGCAAGGCGACGGGTCTGGCCTTATGGCCGATGTTGCAGCGTTTCACAATTGAACTTTGCCAGTTTTCTATTACCCCCATCAGCGATATGGGGACCTGGATTGTCGTAAAGCAAGATTATCCCATTCGTAAATTTTCCACGTCGTTTGTTCTTGATTCGGACACGCAGACGATCCGTCTTTTCACAATATTGGAAACGGTTGATAGCCTCTCCAGGTTTAGCAAATTCAATCAGTGATTGCCTATGCCAATTGAAAAAAAAAAGTCAACTATACATTTCCGGCGGAAATGACGGCCTTTGCTTTCTCCGGAGTGATGTGTTCGAATGTTTCTACTGTAAGCTTTGCCATCGTGTTTCAGACTCGTAGTAGTGGCACCATGATTCGTCCCCGGTCGCAATTGCAGACAAGCAATTGTCACCCTCATTGTGACACCGGATAAGATGAGTCAAAGCAGCGCCAAAACCCTCAGTCTTCTGGCGGTGGTTCAAAATCTTAATTGTGGAGTTTACATGCCAAACCACTTTCTGATAATGAGGCACGCCGTAGTAGAGGACTCCGGAAATTTCGACCACCTGGGGTTCTTTAACGTGCACCTAAATCTAAGCACACGGGTGTTTTCGCATTTCGTCCCCATCGAAATGCGGTCGCCGCTGCCGGGATTCGATCCCGCGATCTCGTGCTCAGCAGGTTCAAAATCTTGGGCATCCATTGCGCACACAAGAGCCAATAACCGAGATGTTCATGAATTATGGTGTGAACCAAACCATGGCTGATGTTCACACGCTCTGCCAGTTCATCGACGCCAATCCTGTGTTTTTGTGTAATCAGCGCATCAACCTTCGCAATTTGCTGGGGGTGATTGCATGGCGGCTTTCGCCCGGTCTTGAATCATGCTTGCCTCTTCCCCGTCCGTCTTTGAACAGTTAGCTCCAATGCTCCACAGTGGCCAATGAAGTTCAATGTCCGACGTATACACGGCAGCCATACGGCGACCAATTTTTTGGGGGGAAACACCCTCAGCTGTCAAAAACCTCATGACACCACGCTGTTGAACTTTTGGAGTGTCCATTATGTCAGGCAACCATGTTCAGCCCAGTGTATGAGAGCATTAAAGAACTTTTTTTCTCACACCTGCGTGTCACTTTTGGAAATTAGAGATACATGTGTGCTACGCGTATGCCTCGCAGATAATGAACCAAACCATTATTGCGTGGGATGTATTGGCTCACTTTCATTTGACTCGCTTTCGTACATTAACAATGCGAAGGTACCACTTGATAAATGGCAAGATGTGTCACCGAAAACAATGTTCACTGCACGTATACACAAACCCTCCCAACAATATATATATATATATATATATATATATATATATATATATATATATATATATATATATATATATATATATATATATATATTTAATCTACGTACGTAGCTAAGAAAAAGTGACTGTATATAATGCGTCAAACAAGGCAAATAAACATGCTGCGCAATCACAGATTCACAGATCACAGAATCTTAAGGTCGGCCCCTTCTTCCTCCACCCCCCCCCCCCATACGTATCGCGTGCGATGAAAAGTGGCGCACTTCTTCCGCGCTTTTCTTCTTTGCACACACAGTACTGAGCCACCCTCGTCGGCTCACCCATGCCACCCCCACCCCTACGCTTTCACAAGCACATACAGCACGCGGCGCGCGGTCACATTATCGCCCTTGGACTTTATACGGAACATGGCGATGACTGCGACGGCAAGAATGCACCTGGAGTGTCCATATAATTGATACCGCAATAATATAATAAGAGTATCGGTAAATGATGAAACCCACGGCCCATTACTTTCTGCAAAAGAAGTAACAAAACTGAAGTTTCAGCATGCGACCACTCGCTGCGCCGCAAGAATTACTTTTTTTCTTTTGTGGTGCGGGGGCACCGATATGACAAAACCGAAGAAGAGCATGTTGCCCACAATCGAATGCCTACTTTGGGCACCTAATGGGGCTATCGAAGGAATATCGAAGAAAACGTGAGACGCTTGGTCGACAGAGAACTATACGCATACTGCTCCGTATCCTACACCGGCGAGACAAGACTTTCCGGAGAGATTGCGCTCAAGCCAACACGTTGCAATCCGTTGAGTCCCCACAGTGGTGGCGGCGAGCGACCATTGTCTGTTTTTCTCGTCTGCTAGCCGGAAAGCGACTAAAACTCTACCAGGTGAAAATCCACTCGGCCAGAGAAAAACGAACGCGCACTAAAGTGCGCCGGGCAGTAGTCGGCGCAACACGAGAAAAACGCCTTCGCTCTGACTGGCTCTGGCAGCCCGCGGGTAGCGAGGACAAGAAAATTGAAGAGGCTCAATGTGTTGTCGCAATTAAAAGTCAAAGCAGAAAAAATAAACGAGGACTTAGGTATTATTGCTGGCTTTAATGTCTTGACATGGATGCTTTGGCGCACGTGAAAAAGCTGTTGATATTCTCTTCTGTGATATGATCGTACAAATGAACCACCACAATGATTACCTCATCCGACCTCGCTGCGCGCTTTGTCAACTTGTGTGGTAATGTGTTGTTTTGGCTTGTCTTGTGTGGACCGTTGTACGACATTAGAAAAGTCAGTGCACCTTCGGAGTCCAATGTTTATAGCAACATTAAACCCACAAAGTTCCGGAATTGAAAATCTAAAGCACGAATTTGGAGATATCAACCCACCTTTTGCATCAAAAGTTTATGAGAACTTTATGCGCATACAGTGTCAGAATTGAAATCCTTGCGGTCCGTGGTTCCGCGGCCTGCTCGAGATGCCGCGGCCAGCCTGCTGGCCATCAAAACTCCGTTCAAACTATGTGCTTGGATGGGGCTCCTTGAGTTATGTGACTCGCGGTGCATGGGCGTTGGAGCGAAATCCAGCCCAAGTTCGCAATGTCCACGCTGAAATGTCTTTTCGAGCGTGAAAAAGACATTCTCGACAAAATCCAGAAGGATTTCGTGCGCCGGGAGTTGTCTTGGTCGGCGGTGCACGGCAGCACGGGAGGGCGGTGAAGCCCCATAAGTCCCTCTCTCCCCCCACCCTGGCTACGCCCCTGGCTGCAATTGATGTGCCGTGAATGTACTTTGCCTCTGTGGGACTCGTACGTTTTCACCATGTGTCGTTTGCGTTCGTTGTCTCAGGATTTACGGAGACACCTACTGCCTGGCTTACCACGACGTGAATAGACCATGCCATACCCTCTGTGGCGAGCCGTTGCCTTTGCAAACTCATATGCTTTCCTCATTGGAATGGCCCACAGCCCCACGTGGGACACATGCAACAGCAATGAGATGCTCGCACATACTAGCTGTGTCTGCGCGCGATATAGTGCGCAGAGACAAGTATGTGCAGAGTACTGGACCAATTGGAGAATCGTTCACTATCAGAACTTAACGTTTTAGGTAAGTGCTCCCAAAGAACTTCCGCGTTGAAAGCATTACTCGCGTTATTAAGGTTCCTGCGATCTACGGGGCTTCACGATAGACTTTAAGAATGCCGCCCCTTACCGCTCTGTAGTGTAAGCGCGTTGTTCGCGCTCGTCTCTTTCTCTCTATCTCCCCCTTCCACTCTCTTTCGCTTTTTATCCCTTTAACCCTTCCCCTCCGTGTAGGGCAGCCACCCGGAAATACCTCTGGTTAACCTCCCTGCCTTTCTATGCATCCTTTTGTCTCTCTCTGTCTCTTTTTATCTTGGATTCCGATTGCTGTTTATAAAACCATATAACCCTAAGTATCTTGCAATGGAAACTGGAATCACGTAATGCTTCTTTGAAAATTCAAACTACAATTACGGAGAAAATTTCTCTTTTTAGCTCGAAATACCCCTAATATTGCTCGCTGATATATGCCTATATGATGTATTGTAAGCACTGAGTCTGCTACTCGCTTTCTGCAGATTTCCGCAGCCTAAGGAAGGAGTTTGCGCATTTATTACAACGAAGCTTATTATGGCAAAAGTTCGGTGCACTTTTCGTGTCCGTTAACAAATATGCCTGAGCAAAAACTACCACAATCAGAAAAAGCTCGTGTCACTGCTCGCGCGCTCATTGTCTTCTTCCACAGCTGGCTCCGTCGCCGCTCGTCATGCCAGCGTTCCCATACTGAACCTCCCTCTGCAAAGGCGCTGACGGCACTCTCCGACTGCAAGTCGATGCGGTGATTTCTATCTCAACTTTTCTTAGCTGACTATAGCGAAGTGAAAACATGAATATATGTAACAAATGTATGACACGAATGAACGCCTATGTATCAAAAATAAATGCGTGTGCTTACCTTTCGTTCCGATGACCACCGAGCATTGTCATGCATTGTTGTATACGCATATATTCTCATAATCCGCAATAAATCTTTGTTCGAAGTTAGCGCTGGTCCTGTGTCGACTTGATTCTCGTCCTTACTGTGCTATGTCACTTGTATCACGATAAGTAACCAACATGCCCAAACCTATTCCCTTATCTAGAAAATAAATCTGTTCGCACCTTTGCTCCAAGTTATGTGTCACCTGTTGGTCATGTGCTACACAGCTCTGCTTGTCATCCACCTTCAAAGAGTGGAATGGCTAATTATCTTAAGCTATCCATTTCATTGTACGGTCCACGCAGTAGGAAGGGTAGCACATTCGTACATGATACCACACCGTCCAAGTAACCACGTAAAACGCTCCAGGTTTTTGGGACGCCCGTACGCATCACCTTGCCCCTTCGGTGCAGCTTCGTATCTCATCTTCACGGCATCCAATCTAGACAACAGTTATTTGCCGACTACGGATTTGCGCAGCTTCTGCGAATATCTTCACTTGTCACAGGGGAATCCCATACAGCGGCGCTTGGGGCAACTGCCGCGGTGAAGAAACCAGGTTCGTTGCAATTCTCCTAGCTTCAGCATTACAGAGGGCCCCTCGCAAACGCGCTAACACACTTCGACGACGCGACACTTTCAGAGTAAATTATGTTATAATGCAGGCTAATGCGGTCCTCACAGCCGAAGGTGACTAATGCGTTAATGAAGTTCCTACGCTCAAGCGACACCATTAAGTAAACACTCTCACACTTCAGCGTCTCTCCGTGTGTAAGAGCATTTGCGTGCTTCTGTGTTATTGTATATCCTTTAGCGCAAGCACTTGCCTTGTTCGCTTTTGTGTCCTACCTTTCCATCTCATACAGAGCCAGTGCAGATTACCGACGATGAGGAAGAAAGACACGAAGGCGACGCACACACCACAATTTCATCTTTTCGTCTTTGTAGGAACTGCATATTATTCTCCTGTACATTATCCTCATCTGCATATTATCCTCATCTGCATTATCCTCAACTGCAGATTATCCGCCTGTACATTGAGCCAGCAAGCCCAAATAGAAACCATTTCTTCTCCCCTTGTCCCTCCACCAGTGCCAGGTTTGAAAAGCAGCTGTATTGTTCTGCTTAACCTCCCTCCCATGAACATTTATTTCATTTCTCTTTATCCCTTATTTATACGCCATTGACATGTGGTGCGCGCATAGCTTCTGCCAAAGTCGAAAAGTATTTGTCAAGCCCAGGTGTTTTACAACGAAGGATCTCGCAGAAGTGGCCTCCACTTGAGTGTTTTAGGCTTGTAGCGCAGCTCAGAAAGAACAAAAAAGGAAGGAAGTAGGGGTTATCAAAGGGAACGGAAAACAAAGTTCCGTTCCCTTTGATTACCCCTACCTCCTTCCTGTTTTGCTCTTTCTGAGCTGCGCTACAAGCCTAAACAGTCATGACATACCAACTCGCCCAAACTGCCACGCTTTTGACCTCCACTTGAGTGACGCAAGCAGTCAATAACAAGAATGTAAAATCGTGTGTATTTGTATGTGCGAGATTTGGAAAATGATAATTGTCAAATAAATAATAATTTAAGCTATTATCGATGAGCACAACACACCGTTCACCCTTTATTCTTGCTTGTAAACTTCAATAAATCGGTCTTGCATATATAACCGCCGACCTTAAAGTTATCCTGTTTGAGTGACTATAAGCAGAAAATACAAGGAGAAATAACAGAACTTGAGCAATTCTTTTATTCAGCTGCAAATGAGTTAATGTGTGGTCATAAACTTAACATACTTTACATCGTAAAAATTGATGAGTCTTCACACAAAAGAGACGGCTATGTATAAAATTTGGTTTTCATGCATTCTGTTGCAATTTCCTAGAATGTTATAGCAATCACATGACTCGGGGCGTCCATGGATAACGCTTCCATCTTGAGAACCTGCGAGAGACCAAAGTGGCATTAGTTTAGCCGCTAAGTGTTGAAAGGTGAACTATTCTTAATATGTTTAACACTACTGTTTCATTATCTCTACCATTCTTTTATATAAATTTATTATTTCTATGAGGACAGGCAAGAATGATCAGGCAAGCTCCTTCACGAAATCAGCAAATTATGACCAACAGAGGTATTCTTCAACCTTCACCTATAACAAAGCAAGACGAGTTCTTCACCTATAAATCTTGTGCATTCTGTACTGCATCATCATGTCTTCTTGTCTGATTCCAGCAGAATAGAAATAGTTGCCTTCGACGTACGCGATGCGGAACCATCGGGCTATCGTCCTTGCCGTTAACGTTACTCTGTCATCATTGTCATTTGTCGAGATTAAGCTTAGAGTTCTCTAGCCCAGCAAAGCGCTATAGCTAAACAGCAACCGCGGCGAGTTACCTCCTACACATAAAATCTGCAAGCTCTGGGAGCCAATCGTACCGGAACAATCAGAAGTTTGCTCTCAAGCATATACGAAATTTTTACGTGTACAGTGACTTTATCTATTCTCTGTGAACGGAAGGATAGGTGCATTTGTAATTTTAACTCACACTTTTGTTCTTGTTGTGTTGTTGTGGTATTTCCCTCTCTCTCTCTCTTTTCTATGTGACGCATGGACTTGTTTGTCAGTGTTTTGTTACTTCTTTTTAGAATTCTATTGATAGTCTTCTGTAATTGCAGTGCGTCTGTTTTGTTGGTTTTCTTACGTAACATTTCATGATAGCCCGCCAATTCTGTCACCAAACTTTTCATATTTCGCATTTAATAATTATGATGAAGAACGGAGAGACAATCGACAGCAACAAAGAAACTTTGAAGATGCTACAGTATGTTTCCTTATCGGCTTGCAGGCAGCGTCAAACACAAGCCCAAGACGAATCGACCAGAAAACTCTGAGCAATATTAACGCCGTAGAGATGCACACAAGTTTGGCTGGTCAAGAAAACTCGCTAAGAAATAGGAACGGACGGTCGCTGTTCAAAAATGACACATGAGTGCATCCGCACTGCAGAAGCATCCCGCCAAGTGTAGGCACCTGCTGAAACCGATGACACAGCTTGATCTCGCCATGGATAAGGGAGAAAAAATTGTACGAAAACCATTGGAACATTCCGTCTATGAAGATACTGCTCTTTATGCAGTAGAGCGAAAAGTACTGAAATAATGACAGTTCTAAGAGGCAGTCAATAGGGAAAGAGGCATTTGCAAACGAAGTACAGCGCACTGCCTGCGCCACGTGACATCAGGTGAGCAAACTCATAAAGTTGGATACCGCGTTAGTCAAAACGGTAGCCTAGGGTCGCTGTCACACTTATTCAGAGAAGTAGTGTGCGAAAGTGCTCGCTATTTGAATCGAAGCACGTTGGGAAGAATTTTAAGTGTGACTCGGTCTCCCAAGATGTCATGGACTCTTAATCGCTCCACTTTGGTTTCATATCGAAGTAGAAAGGCTCTGGGAAAAGTTTTAGTTACGTAAATGAAACGGCTTTCTACATGCAGTTACAAAATATCCGAAGCTGGGTTCAATATATCTGGATATTTTTTTCCCTTATTTAAAAACCGAACTATGTTGCAGGGGAAACGCCAGTGTTCTGCGGAATGGTGTTTCGTATGCTTTTACTTATCCTTGGTCACAGTCCTCAACGCGCCAGTGGGACCATATTCAAACTGAAGACACGGTGTCCCACACACGTAACGGGTTCCAGGTAATAGGTACATGTATGTTGAACACTGTCCTGCCTAAAATGGCTACATCACTGGGACATAGCTCCAAGTATTTAATATAAAAATATAAAAGGAAAGCATTTCACTGATTTGAAATGTTATTCGATATAGTCTACAGTTTTATGTGGAATGCCATTTCATTCAGGTAACTGGAAAATATTTGCATTTTTTCTCGTTGCTGCCGAAATTTAAGCTGAACGAAATAATAGTGTAGTGATGCAACACCAAATACTGCCGAATGTAAAGGCACCCAAGCCGCAGTCGTCGTCATCATTGCGACTGTTGGAATGGCTTGCGGAAAGTAAAGAATAATGGCAAAAAATAATGAGTAAATTTGCAAAGAGGCTATTAGCTGTCATACGTTTCCTAAATGTCTACATTGATACAAAGCTTCTTGTTGCTATGCATTAACATTTGACGTACGAGGAGAAGCTGACTCAGTGCTCACAGCCGAATAAATATACCATTAATCTAGCTAACTATAAAATTTTAGGCATCACACTTCACCAAACTTTGCTTGATATTATCTAGCTAGCAGCTTTTCACAACACCAAAACCGACTGACTTGGAAGCAAGAAAACACTGTATTTCTATTTTTCTTGTATAACTACCTTAGTAACGAATAGCTCAGTCACTTAACAATCACGGATATGAAAGAGTGCTCTGAGGTGTGTCGCAGCGCCTTAGACTGCGGTGATCATTAAATTGCTATAAATATGCAAAAGACACATTGGAATCTTTGAACGATTTTTCAGAACACCGATAGGTAGAGACAGGTTTGGCGCTATAGACTATGTAGGCATGCGCTGGATAACCGAAAAGGAAATAACCAGAAAAATAGCTTTGTTCTTTAAAGGTCACTGAAATGTTTTGGGCAAATTTTGTACATGTGTGGGGTACAGCTGCAGCAAAACATTAGCGCTCCAATTTAATCGTAGCGTCTTTCTATTAGCGCAGATACGGACGATTACAAGTTACCCGCTCCCTAGTCATGCTTCTTCTCAACTCCTTCGCCGAGTCATCACGGTTAAGCTCTGCCAACTCTGGCTCTGCGTCATGATTTGACGTCGTGTCGTCTACTTCCGGTGGTCCGGGAGCTAGCGCGCGAAGACGCTCCAACCTCTCCTCTAGCAACCTGGCCGTCGGTTCCCCGCGAATGCTGTCCAAGCTGTGCGTGGCGACGTTCTGTCGCAGCGCCGAGCATGTGGAGTATTCCGGCAATCGCAGACAAGCCGGCAGTTCTGACAGGTGGGTGGAGGCGCAAGCTAAAGCCCTTCCGTACTCCTAACGCTGTGATAGAGGGGCTTTACCGTAAACTTGAGTGGTATGGGCGGCCTGCACGATGCAGACACCTGGTGATGTAGAGCTGAAGCAGCAAAAGACAGATTTTATATTTCAGTAACGAAGATTAAAATATTTTAAAGATTTCAAGAGACAACATGTTCAGGATTGCGTTCCTGCCGAAAATTTACGTGAGCAGCAAAGTAAAATACACCACTTTATTATCTCTGTGGCTTTGTCAAGTTGAGCTTTGTGCCACGAGGTGGCCGCACCGTGCAGGCCGTTCACTTCTGCGCCTCCGGTCGCCCGGTAAAACGCCCAGTCCGCTTGCGGTTCCTGTGAACCCGAATACTGGGCATGCTAGAAGTCTCTCTCGTGGTAGTAATCCTCCATCGTGGAGTGACGGCCGCAAACGCCAAGTAGTGGCGCCAATCGAATGCTGACAATCCTAGGTACTGCAGCCCCTCCGGTCGCCTGCTGCCTTGCAGAGGGACATGAAGTCGCAGCTTGACATGTTGCCGATCCCTAGATTTGCAGCCCTCAACGCAAGGGCGAACCATAGTGAACGCGAAAAGAAAACTCGAGACCAGCACTGACCGCGCACCTCGCATCAACACAGAGCATGTTCTAAAAAAGAAAAGCAGGCAATACTTGCTGTGTACCGGAAGTGCTCGAGTGTTGTAATAAATTGTCGTTGGGTGTTGTATGTCTGTTACTTTTTATAGCAACAAATTAAGCAACATTCCAACTATAGCGAACGACATTGATTCACCATGAATTTGGAAAAATTATCGATGACGCTACCCCAGGTAGCCAGTCGGATAGCTCGCCCAAGTGGCGTAAGTTGGGTCAAACGCGTTAATTGGGATGCGGCGAATCAAAAACTCAGGAGAGCGGCGCCAGCTGCAATCACTCGCGATCCACATATTTAAATGTTATAACAAATTAACTTCGTCGCTGAACGCTTAGATGTCTAGCCTAACGATCAAGAAAACCTGTCCTAACGACTCAGTATGTTTTTACAAAATCATCAAAGTCGTTTCAGGCTCTCCTCAATAACGCATCGTTTTTCTTGTTTATTTTTATGTCATGATACGATATATGTGTACGTGATAATCACAATATTTTAGGAGCATGCTAAGATGCGAAACTTTTGAGTAACGATTTGATTTTCACTTCACTCTCTCCTGCTAATTTCTTTCGTTTTTCCTTTTTTCTGTGTTTTTCAGTTGTACACTTTATAAAAAGTTTTGCTTTCTGCGGTTGCGAATGCCTTAACGATTGTTTTATTTCTACTCTTAGTTGCTGATTTTGTATTATTTGCTGTTTCTACTACATTTAGTGTGCATAATATTCACTTAGTGACTACCAACTGCTGCTTTGTGCTATATATTTCCCCAAATGTATACATTTTCTGACCGGAGGTCCCCACTAATCTCCATGCTTTGGGACCTCCTTCTGCATACTTATGCAAGCATGCTTACCACTTATGACAGAAATAAATTGAAACTGAAAGTTAATGGAATATTAACTATTTGATTTGATGATCGAATAGCCACCAATGGAACATTGGAGATTTTTAGAGTACTTTTCGAAGGCTGTAAATCGTCGGGTGTACGCGATCAAGGTAAAAAACATGAAGCAAAGATGCGATAACCTTAATCTCATCCACAGCGGATATATAAGCTGAAAAAATTTTGAGAAATAATCTGTGATGGATAACACAATTGTAATCACTTAGTTTGACTTCTCAAGTGGGTGGACATTGAACAAGGAATCTAAATATATAATTGACCATCTAACAAATGGTCACAAATTATCTTTAATTATTTACCTCACCGCAAATATTGCAATTTACTAATTGTAGCTGAAGAGTTCGCTAGGCAGATTCACTTCTAACAAATTCTAAGATGACATCAATTTATAGAAGTGTATTCGTGATCTTTGCAAAAAAAAAAATGCGTTAGCGGTTCAGTTACTTTTGTCCTTCAATACAAAAAAAGGACGTTTTGTTAAAAAATCAAGTGGGACAATAGTTCTTTTTCACCGCAAGTTTCATGGCGCACATCTCAAAAATGGTGTCATCCACAGACGCATATTCAAGTGGATATGCCTTGCCTCTCAAAGGCTACAGTTTCTAAATTTCAATGTGTGCCGCAAAGTAATCAGTTTAAAACTTTATTGTTGAGTTGTTAATAAGTCCATGACGCAGTTCGATTTATCATGCGAGTAATGTCCGGCTCTGCGGATGGACAGCTCACCGACTAGAATTGTGCTACCTCCCACAAGCTATCCTTCAAAAATTACTTAAAGGCTTAACAGAAACTGCTGGTATAACGTACTAGAGTACGCTTTGTCTCTCAGGCAGCCAGTTGGTTTCGGCTAAATGAAATCAGTCCCAATAAAATGCTCGCTAGAAACGGCGTACGCCAGTTGTTATTGTCTGATACTCTAAATAAATGCAACGCATGTGTCCTATCATCGGATTTCAGTAAAAAACCTTTCATTGTGACACACCTTATACAACAACAGCATCGTGCGTTGCCGCATGCTACACGCTTATCTGGTTTGGTCGCGAAGGTGGGCGCAAATATTGATTCAACCCCCCCCCCGCGCCCCCTACGTTAAATTTATAAACAATATTAAAAATGCATGAACACTTTGTTTCTAAGAGACCATTGTTTTCAATCACCTTAGTTGCTCCTAATGATGTCTTTCTGGCTTAAAAAAAACCTAATGTACAGTGCAATGAGAGGAGGTTGCTTTTGTATTGAATATCACGATCTTGAAAGTGTTCGCAATAAGGCTGTAGATTGCTCGCGAACTACCCGAAAAATATACGGTATTCGTTCAATTCGCTTCCATTTGAATCACTTCTGCACTATTCGCTTCGTATTCGTTTCCCTTCAGGCACTATTCGAGTTGGTCTCAGAAACTGCTATTCACACGCACCTACACTATTTAGTACTTCATCTTCGCTAGTTGTGACCAAGCTGCGGCCAAGAAAAGAGGCCAGAGGTGCGTTCTCGCGCGAAGACGCCACGCTGAACGACGTTTCCTTGCACTCTGAAGTGCGCATATTGCACCGTAGTCTCCGCTCACAGTCAACGTTTGCATTGACAAGAACTCAGGAAATGTAGAAAATAAGGCGGCACGGTACCAAACCACTTGAGCTACTTGAGTTTCTTTATTATTATTATTATTATTATTAATATTATTATTATTATTATTATTATTTGAAGCTGCACCTTAAAGCAAATATTTGTTCAAGCAGTAGCATTTAAGGCTTTTCAAGTCATATATATATTAGGTTTCCATACCTGTAGGTTCGAGTCGTATGTTGCGTTGACACTTGTGTTTCCGTCTAGCAACACTGAAGTGGGAGAAGAAGCTGCATTGCACACGGTCACCGAGTCTATCATCAGTTCGGCTTGTTTTTCGTAGCTCTTCCCCAATGCTGAGATGGACAACTTCGATACCCTTTGCTCCTGCAAAGCAAGTGGAGGATGTGTATATTACTGAGCTGTTGCTGTCTTGCCGTCGTTGTTTTGACTACAAAAGTGGGCATTTACTTTAAAAGCGGCCATTGTAAAGCAGTTTGAAAAAATACGCAATGCATTTTGTCACGTATTAGGAAGAAAGCAGCAAAAGTGTGTATGGCGAAACTAGTGTTTTATTGGGCGAACCTGTGCCCTCAAAAAGAGGCTACACTCAAAGCACAACGATAGCGGCGAATACAGTCGGCCATCGTCGAAAATCTCATCTGCCGGCCGAGCGCGTGGGCTTTTATACATTACATCGAAGGTTCCATAGTAATAGATGAAACCCGCGTGTTATCGATTAAGTTCTACACAATTCGCATCGCACAAGCAATGAGATTACAGAAGCTTCGGTGACAACAGAACCATCGATACCATTCGAGAAACTTGCGATACATGCGGACGCGTCCTACGCTGAACCATAACATTTGTTAGGCGGTGAAAGCGCTCACCCGAAAAAGATAAACAAGTCCACCTGTCAATATTGTGCTTCAATAAATGAGTTCTTCCTGCCAGCTGAAGTGTGCCGATGAAACTTTTTTTTTGAAGCGCAAAAAAAATGAGAATACAGCATAGGGAATGCACCGAGGTCAACCATAGAAGGCAGGAAAAGAAAAACTATTAGAGAAGATGAGAAAACAAGAAAGAGAGAGAGAGGGGAGGAGGAGCTTTTGTTTTCGAAACAGTATGCCGAGGTAAGCCCTGGTTCTGCTCTCGGTGGAAGGTCTCCTCATTCCAGGAGCCCTCTGGCCTTCGCTGCCTCCTTGGTTCTGGCGACGAGGCGTCGTTGTTGTTCCAAGTCCTCGGAGACGAGTTTGGACTCCCACGTTTCTACGAGGTATTCGCTTTCTTGTCTGGCTTTACACCAGTGAGATTACAGAGCACAGATTTGGTCCCAACTAAGACATGTGTTGGCCTAAGAACTCCAGCTCCGAAGTGTCGAAGACCCATTTCGAGTTATTCACGACAATATCATATTGCTGGAGGTACTTAAATTATCTACGCGGGTGACGCTCGTGCAGTAGTACTCGCGACAAAAGTGTCAGCGATGTAGGCGAGTACAGTCGGGAGACTCCTACGGTCAACCGTTGGAATGTGTGACCCAAGTTGTGGAGTCCAAAAGGCACCCCCACGTGCTCACACAGGCCAAACGAAGTTGCGATGGCTATCTTAGGAGTATCTGCGTGTTCTACGGGTATTTAATAGGCATCGCAGTTACGCATCACATCCGGTACACGACTGTAGGAACGGCACACCAGGAGGAGAACTCTAACTCTGAAACCCATCTGTAGCCATGTCATGCTGTTGCGAATGCCGCGACTCTCTCTTTATTCTAATCTTTATTTTCTTCTTTCTCTTATGCTTGCTAGTTATACAAACCTTCTTAAGCTTGCGGAAGAGGGCACTGTCTGGCTTGCTAAACTGCAGAGTGGCGAGGAGATGAGATAATATAAGAAGAAAGGAGAAGGCGAAGAACAATGGTTTAGTTGCACCTTAGTAGGCGTAGGGTGCCTACAGGCGACTTTTCAGGTCCGTTCACTTTAGAAAAAAGTGCTGTCTGGGCATTTATAAGAGTAGAGCCCTCAGTGTATAGCGTGATACACACTCAAATGTAAATATGTATTTATTCGTAGTTACCGCTATTCTGCAGTTGTCTATCATGTGAGAGCGTTGCGCGGCGACGGTATAGCGTTCTTCAAGAAAGACGGGTTAAACTAAGCTGGGATGGGGAAGAAATATACGCACTGTAATGTGCACAACTGCAATTTGGGTCATTCGCGCAGTCGTATCAACTTAGAGAAATAAAGTACAATTGAAATATCTTGCACTGCGTTGGCAGCCGCAACAAACGTACTTCTTTAGTCCGTTCTGACTACCAGTGCATTAACGTTTGAGCCACTGGTGCAAGATCCTTCCTGGAAGTTCTACCAACGTTCGAAAGGAACTTTCCCTAACTCAGATGAAAAGGTTCCTTAGATTTCATTAGATTTTTCCAAAATGTGTCTGTTGCCGTCGTCAAAATAATTTCTGTATTTATAATTCTTTTCTCTTTGGCAAATGATAGAGTGCCAATTTTGTAGAGTAATTGTATTTCTAAATTTCTTTAAAAACATTCAAATACTGAAGTCACTGGATTGAAGCTGAAATGCTATTGCCGTTCAAATCGTTATGCTAAATACACTGCGGATTCCTTGCAGTCTTATTGACAGAAGAACACATCAGCTCATGTATAGTTTGTTGTTGTCCAAAGATGTTTTGCACGTTGACCAATGTGCCTAGATGAGACGGAACCTTTCTAAAATTCTAAGGAATATGGGCGCAATGTCAAAGCAGTGCGCCACTTCACGACACCAATGCAAAAGGTCTGAATATGTTTTTCCCTCACCATGAATTCACGTAGCACCACTATACTTACGCCTCTTATAGGTCATTTGCAGCGAAGCTCAACAAAAAACGGGGATTATTTATAACTTTCCAAAAAAGCAAGGATCGCCCAAGCACACACCCACTGGGACACTGCTAAGGGGTAAAAAAATAAATTCTGGAGTATCACGTGTTAGAAACACGATCTGGTTATGAGGGATTCGGGGAACACCTGAGGATTTCTTTACTGTGCCCTCTATGCAAGGACACTTTTACATCATGTAACGCCAAGGCCACTATGAAACCCTGGTGGGCAGTGTTCAGTGTTGTTCTGCCTATGGGCGGTTACCGATAAATTTTAGTATAGCTTTACATAGTCGGCAATTTAGCGCCACAACTCCATTGTCGTGCTCGGCGCTGGTTAGAGTCGTCCGCTTGCGCCGAGATGCACCCGTGCTGCTTTGTTTAACGTTACAGGGTACGCTTCTTTCGACCTTTACAAATAAGTATTTCATTCAAAGTGCACAAACGTCGACAACACAGCTTGCGGTACGAACTGCGAAATCATAGCAGGAGTACTTCTACAAGCCGTCAGGGCATC
The DNA here is from genome assembly GCF_038994185.2 of Dermacentor albipictus. NCBI lineage: Eukaryota > Metazoa > Arthropoda > Arachnida > Ixodida > Ixodidae > Dermacentor > Dermacentor albipictus. Next base: position 75,449,938 of record NC_091822.1, read on the forward strand.
CACAGCCCCTCGTTTTTACTAGGCGAGATACGTTCACTGCGTGGCTGTACGGTCAAAAGACATACATTGAATGCTAATGCGAAGGTAATTTGCATTCACTAAATTAATATACACTGCAGCATCGGCAGTATTACCACTTCAATCTTTCAGCGCAGAATGTCATATTTCACTAGAAAGGCCTACAATTGTAAATCTAGCGAAATTTCCCTCGTGCTGGCAGTACTGCTGTCCGGATTCATTAAAAGTTACTTGTAATTGTATCGCAAGGCATAATCTATGTATGCATGATCGGCAGTGAATAGACAACCCTTTGCTGATAGACAAGTATCCTAAAAGCAAGCAGTGCATCAGCTACCCAAGGATCACAATGTAAATTTGCGAAACAAGTCAAACACATACTTTGATGGAAGTGCTACCTCACCAGCTCTCAAAGCAAAACATCATAACGACCAACATCAACGCCTTCAAAAACGTCAGCGACCACGACGGCGACCTCGGCACAGCCGGCGACGAAGAGCGTCACCGAAAGCATGGATGTGAAAAGAAAGACGTGAACTCGCTGGCCAACTAAGCGCGAGCTGTACCCGACTTCTTAAACGTCACCGGTGACAACTGCGCCCATTGCGAGGACCGCTGCGACGACACCGCGTGAGACAGTAAAAGATAAATGGCACAATTTTCTGGCGCCAGAAAGCTCGAGGAACGAGCAGACATTTCAGGAAACGCGCATCTCCAATCGTCAAAAATGAGACGATCCATTCGCCAAGGATACATGGCACGTGAGCGCAGTAACCCAAAAGAAACTCGCAACGTGCATCCTTCCGTCCGCGTCAGCTTCAAAACCTACCACCCTTCCTTCTACTTCAAGGCACTCCAACTTTAATCAGTTGTGTCAAAAGCTAAACATCTGCTACCACCAATACTCACTAACTGCGGTGCATGTCGTCCGGAGCGCAAAAGTCGAACTTGTCTACCTTTGTTATGCTGGACGTCACCGGACTGCGGGTCCTTTTCAATTAACTTGTAAGGTAATTACAGAACAATCTTGTGACACTGGACTAACTGTGCGCTTTATACGCTTCATGTTTATTCACTCATGCATGCACTCTACAATGTTGTTTGTGGTGAATGCTTCTTGGGGGAGGGGAGGGGAATATGCACCGTAGTATAGACACAGGTGTTTGAAAGGAGAGGAAGATGAAGATTAAAGGCAGTCTTTGGGCGACGATGTTTGCCTACGCCTACAACCTCATTTTCCCGTCACACAAGCACACACACACGCCACACACACAGACACACACTCACACACACACACACACACATACACGCACGCACATATATATATATATGTGTGTGTGTGTGTGTGTTTGTGTGTGTGTGTGTGTTTGTGTGTGTGTGTGTGAAATATGACATTAGTGACGTCTGTACTTATGACGGAGTTGTTGGAGCTTCTTTCTCGCACTTAGGTGCGTCAGAAGTCCGTCACACGAGTTATTGTCTCGTGCAGAAATACACAATATCTCCTAGTTCTGCGTGCCATTGGCGACTGCGGCGGTATACTGCATCCTACGTGAGGCGTAAGAGGTTTCTGTAATAATAATATAGGGCAGTCAAGGCAGCCATGCACTGTATATTCCTTACTTATTGCTGTCGGAAAGTTTGGCTTTAACCCATTCCGTACCAAGGTTGCATCTCACTCGTCCTGGAATTACCTTTCGTCTACTGAGCGCCACGGACGATAGGTAGTCGTTTTACCAATCTGCCATGAATGCAAGGGTTTTAAATGGCACCAGCTTCCGAGAACATTTGTTTTTCCACAATTCCCCAAAAGAAAGTGAAGCGCAAGTCTGGTTCTCCAGTGGGGCGGCTGCAGCGACGATGGACCCTTGTCATCGCCGGATTCATGTTTTTGGACGTTTGGTCACATCACGTAAACAGTCATGCATGGAAAGCGCTAGCAAATATTGTAGGGAGTTTCCGATTAATACTGACGATTGGAATGAAGGTTTAAGGCCTCCGTTGAACCGTCTCGGGTGGACAATAACGCTTTGCCGACGGAGCTTCAGTAATTTTCTTTACATGCCGTAGAACCAATGGCACGTCGCTTACAACATTAAAAATGGTCGCTCGACTTCTGTTCTGCGAAATATAGTGCTTTACAGAGATCTCTTTTTATCAGGACCGCAATATTGCGTACGCAGCGGCGCCACCTATGAGCTGTCTGCTTTGGCCACCATGCTGGCTTGGGTGAACGCAGCGTGTGCTCTGCCAGGTATGCCCTCGGCGGAAGTTACTTGCGGTTGTTTTCAGCATCACGTGATCTGCTTAATGTGACATGGTGTGTCCTACATTGTAGGCGATTCTGTGCGACCTGATGAAGGGATTTAGCTTCAGATTTAACTCCCAGCAGCCAGTGAGGCGGACGTAGCATCTATCGCGATCTGCAGGCATGTTTAAGCCAAAATTCAGCCTCGGAGGTAAGTGGCGTATTTCTGAAAAGTTGTTTTATGAATGTGCCCCTACTGTAACATTCGCCCTGCACTGATAGGCTGCGGCTTAGCATTAGTTAGTAGTTGACAAACATACGCGACTAAAGTACCAGCCTGGGTACCAGCCAGGGGGCTGCAGAATAAGTTCTTCTGTTTGCTTTGACAAGCGTTCAAATACCTATTTGCAGATACATTGCGCGACTACCTCGTTTGTTGGACAGTGTTTTCGCCCAAGAATACGATAGTTTTTGTTAGTATTAGCAGTACACCGCACAGCGGTAATCACACTTGTCGAACTGCCGAGCGGTCGAGGCCATGCCAAAGCAAACAGCTTACGTTTCATGTTGTTTTATCAACAGTAGTGAACACTGTGTTTAGACACTGCATCTGTTTCATACAGGACGCCAAGCTAGACATAGCATAGTAGACTTGAAATGCGTAAAAACAATGCCACTGGCTGGTTCAAATGTTATATCACAATCGGCACTTGCATGTTTCGGGGTTGGGTCACGTTAGCCGGCCATAGAGCACGTATATTTCTGTTCCCACGCGAAGCAAAGATAGCGAGAAAGTTTCAAATTGGACTGTGGCAATTTAAAAGCGCCGCTTCCTTTCGTCGGGAGAAAACTACCACAGCCAAAATAGTTCACAACATGTACACAAACTACGGCTGATGATGCACGTCGCATGTTTGCGCTGCCAAGAGTATGTCACTGTTGCATGCGAAGGCCACGCAATAGTTATCCGATGACCTTGTAGGAACTGACACCTCGTAAATGTTTCGCGGGACAAAGTGAAACATCGATAAATGGTTCTGCACCACGTCATGCCAATAGATTCAAGCAGGACAGCGCTGGATGGGACATGCTTAAGAAGAGGATAGGCTCTCAGCGCGCCGGTTTACAGGCCTTTCTTCTTCGTCCGATGCAAAGGCCTCAGACTGCCTGTGCAGTTGCCTATCAGCCATTCAAAAACATGAAAAAATATGTGGGAATAAAACACAACAAAAAGTAAGAATTAACTACACCTACCGCATTATTGCGATGTAATCAGAATGAACGAATCATTAAAAATTGCAACATATCGTGGTTTTCTGAAAACACTAAAACGGGCAGGGTCTTCCGAGGCCTCTACCTAGCGATGTCTCTTATAAATGAATTTGTTGTTCCATCTCTCGTTTTTGGATTAACAATATTTCTGAACTCTTTCTGCAGTATTGCAATAATCTAGATCTGAACTTCGCCAGTGCGACTAAAGGTAGTCCTTTTGGCTAATAAAGTGGCTCGTATGTAACATCAGTTTGCCACCCCTGCGGTATAAGTTACGTACTTAGGTGTCACCCGTAAGCGTCAATTACCTTGGTTAAAGTGAGGTTGAGGCGTATAGCTGGTGCTTTTGTCATGTCTTCATCTGAAAAACAAAGCAGAATTCAGCATATTAGCAAATACAGCGTTTAGGTGAGGGAACATGCTAACCTTTATTAAATCTAGTTTTCACTTCTACTCGAGCTCACTTCTACTAAAGACCAAAATGTCAGCACCCTGGGGAAATGTTCACCGTCTGGAAATACGAGAACCGTCATGCGTGATATACGTCCCAGGTGAAGTCATCGATAGGAGAAAAAAGCTCAAACAATTGAGGAGTACATTTGACAAAGTACTCAAAAACGCCACACGCAGCGTGTAAAGTACCCCAGTGAATTGAAACTTCAAAAATTGATGCCATAATTCTGAAAGGTACACGTGCATTCTGCCAAGTTTAGTGCTATTGACTTCACGTGCAATGAAACACTTCCGTAGGAAGTGCATATGTTCCTAAAACCACGGAGCCATAAGAGGACAGCCGGTTGGTTGTCGTTTCCACGTACTTTTTTTATTACAATAGCCATTATAGGACACTCCAAACGAATTTCCGCAGTCATCACGCCGTATGCGTCGCTGTTGGGTTTCAAATATGTTTAGTTATATGTATCCTATATTTGCTTATCCGTGCCGTATAAGCGGACTATATTGTTGCACTCTTCGATCAATGAGGTTGCTTATACCAGGTCTAACGCTCTTTTTAAATTATTCCTGTGAATGTCGAGATTGCCAGCCAACAAAGAAGTGCCATGAAACGTAACATTCACAGCGCATACCTTTTCTTATAAATCTTTTTCAGAGCTCCCCTTATGAGCTGTAACGTAAAGCTATTCCCAGCTGTTCCCTCCAGGATCGGTCAAAATTTTCAGGACACCCGCCCCCCTTGGGCCTGTCTGTCACGCGAAGTAACAAAAACTGCAAAACTCCCCACGTGATATGACGTGTACACACTTATTATGCAGGGTTAGACCACACAAAAGAAAAATAATTATTTTCTATTCTGCCCCTCCTTTGCCATTTGGCCTCCGCTATTAGTGAAGAGCTCTCGGGCTAGGTCCAATTTGCCACTCTATCACTTGAGGTCGCAAAACTGCAAAAACTCTCCACGCCAAAGCGGTGTGTACTCGTTAATGATGCATTAATATTCCTAACAAAAATGAATTTTTTTTTGGCATAGCCGGAGACTAGACAAAACAGCACAAAGGAATAATTTATGTTTGCCTACCAATCATGCGGACAGTGTCTGCTAGGACCTGCGTGGCAAATTGAATTTTTTTGCGTATAATAATCATTTTTTCGTGGTCGTATAACGTTGTCGAGCCCTTTCGGCCCGTTTACGGACATCGCTCGGTCAACACTTCTTCGTTGAGGATCGCTTTTAACGTCGCCTGTAACGTTTCGTAGCACGTCGCCATGATTTTCGACCAGCTACCACAAGCTATGTAAAGGGAAGCTGACCAATCGCAGACGCCGGCACCACCCACCTCATCCGGTTATCTGGTTTCACTGCACTAGCTCCGCCCCTCCGTATCCCTCTCCGCCGCAGCGGGCTCTTCGCCCCTTGTAAGTCAGCAGGATAAGCAACTGGCCGGTGCGTGCCGTCATTTGTGAAGTAATTGAACAGTGTCACATTTGATAGACCTTGTACGTAGACGTGGTCGATGACGCTGCCTCCTCTCGTTGCCAAGCATGGTCAACCGTTATCAACCGTACTCCGGCCGCGGCGGCGTATGGTGCGGACGCGTGGGCCCTAGCTTGAAATCGATCTGCGATGGCGACGCAGTGTGCCGGGTGTTGACAGATTCATTTGCACTGTGTTCTCGACGCTTAGTTCGCGTTGAAGCGAGACTCAGCACGGAGGCGAATTCGCTCGCTGCTGAGGGCCCTGTGTTAAAGGCGACCATGATGGACAGACGGACAGACGGAGGGACGGGTTTCTTCGTTGGGAAGGCACAGACGTGCTTATGCATTCAAAGCCTGTCAAGATAGGTAGCGTTATTTGTTCTTTGAAGCGAACAAAAGTAACCATCCATAAGCAAAGACAGCGTTTGAATGATCGGTTCAAAGAAGGCGGTGGATCACTGCCCGATGCTTCCGTCGACGGCTGCGTAAATTTGACATCGGGCGATTGGAATAGTTTTATATTAGGGCCTCTAATGTCCTTCCCCTCACCAAATGATCACGGTGACTGCTCATAATTATTCTACAGCCATGACACAAAGCGCACTGCCCAGGCGATTTACTGTGCAGTAAATTCATTTCAGCGTGGGTAGGGGATCGCTTGCGCATCCCGTACTGATGAACCGCATGTACCCTGCGGAATACGATATGCTCTGTCCTTTTTGCAGAAGAGAAAAGGGCACCCTGCCGCACGTCTTGGCACAGTGCACAGAACTCAAGACCCCCCCTCCTCCCCTTCCCACCAACACCCCCAATCCCCAACCCCTTGAGCGATGGGAGACCTTGTTATCCAGCCCCGCCCTACCGATTCAGCTCGCACTGACGGACAGGGGCCAGGAGCTGCTGGAAACATATGGGTCCCGTAACTAGGGAACCACCCCGTCTGGTGCCTGCGTGCACCACCGATTTATTTCGGGCCCAGTGAATGTTGCTTCATCATCAGCGTGGGTAAAATCTACGCAAATTTAGCAATTTTACTGGGGCTTGCTTGGCAATAAACTACGAGCAAATTGGCAATGGGTCATCGTTCTTCCCGGTAAAGAAAATCTAGGTTGCCTGAGTAACATGTAGTTTCCAGTTTTCATGTGGAACAATAATCAAGAGCTACAGTAATAATGAAACCGCATGTTTAATTTTTTTAAGGAAGGGCAGGGATGGGGTGGGGGGGGGGGGAGTGGTGTGAACGGAAACACGCTCACAATCTTTTGATGGACAGTAAAATTTTTGTGACCCGATCACCAGGGACGTAACAAATTTATCAACAAACCGAGACTCTAACCCTGTAACAGAGTACGCTTATCTCGCGCCTCATATAGGTTTATCCGTGTGTGACATATATGATTAAAAATTGGGTGACCAATTTCATTATCAACAACCTCCATAAGTGCGGACGACACATTCGTATATTTTAATCTTACTGTGTACCATATTACTGTAGCCTATTTGTATTTCAATATTATAATTTGGCTGTATTAAGTCTGAAGATGTTAAGCGCGCTTTATTGTCATTGTCACCCCACACAAAATATTCCGAGAGTTGCAGACACTAAACTAATGTCGAGTTTCGGGAACTTGAGATGAGGGTGCTAGGATAATTTTTAAAGAACACTTTTACGTTTCCATCAAATATTTTATATCTGCTTTATGCTTTTCCATGAACTTGCTAATATATTGTGAACTGTAAAGGCTGCAGATGCACAGATTATGAAGTTTATCCTTCAAATGCGAGCATTTGCCCTTGTGTCTCAACATGGCTCGGCTTTCCCCGCCATAGAAAAAAAAAGCAGTTTTTACGTCACCATCAGAGAAGCTGTGAGGACAGAACGTAGTTTGGTCGCGCGAAATCTTTTGCATATTGGCAGAAGTGAAAATGGAGCGTAAATGAGATGAAAGTACGTACAGTATGTGATGCCATCGTCCCAGAACAAGAAACCCGTCGCTTCTCCGTTCTGGTCAGGAGAGACGAATAGCTCCAACTTTGTCGCAGTACTGCAATAAAGAGTTCTTAATATTACTCTCCATAAACAAAATAATTTTCATAGAGGCGCGGGTCCTCCTCTGAAACTTTTCATTTTCGTTTTTTTAACATTTGGTAAGCAGCTGCCAGAACGAGGCAAACGTCGTCCAGAGCCAACGTGAAATTTTTTATTGCAGAGCACTTACGAAGACAACTCGTCTGTTTTTTGTCAGAGGACTGACGAAGACAGCTCATCGTATCTAAAGGTTGGCTCCTGTCTAGCGCTTGCCTTGTTCGGCCACTGTTGATCACTTCGTCACAATCTTCCCGTTAGCACTTTGTCTTCTTCCGTTAGCATGTGGCTCGTTGTTAGGCCTGATGGTCTAGCTGCTTCAAACAAGTGTGCGTCAATCGTAACCGGGTGCATCCTGCAGATGCAATAGAGGTGGCTAGTTCTCGAGAGTATTGCAGAACCAAATGGCTGAATGTGGTCTTCATTTATTGCTGTCTTGAACGTTGAGATCGAACCTAGGCTACACATGCACAGCTGCCTTATTCTCTAACCATTACGCCACAATCGCACTTGCATACTTGTGCCCTCCCAGTGCCAACTAGCGCTTCGCGATAGTCGTTGCGTGTTGATGATGACAATGAGCTTCACAGTATGGCACCTGCGCACAACGGCAAACCGACCAGGAAGTCGGCGGTACATTTGAAATAAAAAGAAGCAATTCAAAATGCAAGCCGACTTAGGAGTCGTCGCATTGTGTAAGATGGCACATGCATACGCGCTGGTTTCTGCCACACACACAGGAGTGAAGTGGACAAATGTATAGAATTTCATTATCCGCTTCACGACAGCGTATCGCTTCACATAGATTCCAAAATGTGCGCTAGATAGGCTCTGTTTAGTAAGTCAGCTGAATTCGGAATGTTCATCGCTGCGAGTTGCCTATAGAGTAGTCCATCTTGCTTTCCGCGATTTCAGTTTGCCGAAGAAAGCATGTGTAGAAACCCTCGCTCAGTGTTAGTCGCTGAAGTGCTTTAGCAACACGATAACAAAACAAATGATCAGAGCAGAAAGCGATCTATAAGCTTCAATTGTTTTTTTTTCTATATCTAATGACTTTCACATATATATAGATCCAGCTTCCGAAGGTAAAGTTAACTAATGAAATGAAACTCTGGTATTTAAGATCCCAAAACGGCAGAAAGGTCTAAATGAGGGGATGCTGTAGAGTACAGTTGTCGATTAATTTTGGCCGCCTGGGATTGCTACCCTTCCCCCAGTATAGGGTAGCAAACCGGACGCTCGTCTGGTTGACCTCCCTCGCGTGCCTCTCTTTGGTATATATATATATATATATATATATATATATATATATATATATATATATATATATATATATATATATATATATATATATATATATATATATATCTTTATATATATATATATGTCACCCTTCGCATGGTACAGGGACGTTTCTTTTCATTGTTTTTTTTTTGCGCTCCCTCCCCATCGTAATGTGACCGCCACAGCGGGTAGCGAAGCCGCGACTCATGTTCACCAAGTTAGTCGAAGCAATTAAGTACGAATACGAATATTGAAAACTTTCGGCTATCGAGTGGAATAGTCACAATTGTAAATGCGAATATTTTTAGAATGTTTTTCGAATACTTGAGAAGGTAAACTGTGCCAAATTAGAGGTCACATTGGAACAAGTACGGAAAAACTACGGTAAATATCTAGCCCCGTGAGCAGAGCATAGACTTAAAGCATGAGACCTTGCGTAGTAGAGAAGGCTACGTCGCTTAAGCCGCCGTACATTACAGGCTATACAGCGATCACTCGCGCTTACCGAAGCGTCCTGGGCATGTGAAGGAACCACTCGTCGGCTCTTAATGCCTCATTTGTGCTTTCAATAAACAATGCTTCATAACGTGCTATGTAATGATAGAAACTTACTAAATTTAAGAATACTAGGACGTGAAGAACGTTTTGTATTAATTACGAAAACGGGTATTTATTCTTCCGAAACTATTCGATATTCGATTGGATTCAATTCACTTCTGGCATTAATCGATTCGTATTCGATACGGTCTCAAAAATCACTATTCACACATATCTTAATTGAAGGCGTACTGTTCGTTGACAACCCAGGCACGCTTTCAGTGCGAACAAAAGCACTCGTTTTCAACTTAAACACACACACATAGCTTTGCTGATGGATGCAGTTGTGTGCAGCTGAACAGGAAACATTAGACGAAGAGATTTTTCTATTAGCTGTATTTGGCTACACCACTGTATACACCACAAGGCTGGGGCTAACCTACAGCGTTGAATGTGCCTTTACTCGCGCGGCACATAAAGCTCTCGGCACTCACCTACTTCGGTCGTCGACGGGACGAAGCAAGGGAATTATGGAGCCGCCCTTGACGTGTAAGGGCACTTTGTCGCCGTCTAGTGTGACGTATCCTCCACGATGTAGATTGATTGCTTCACCCTGCAGTTAAGAAAACATTCACCAATTGTGCTTAGGAGGCCTGCACGAAATCTACTGCTTATGTGTCCGTGAGATTGCAATAGAGACGCGTTTTCTAAATTATTTCTGCAGCGTAATTTGGTCGTCTCTTGCATTTTTTCTTTCTTTTTTTGATGCGTGGATAAAATGCAGTGTATATCTTTGATCAAACTCATTACGTGTCTCCAAGAAGTGTCCGTCAGATAAGGGGAAATTTAAGGGCGCAATAATTAGCCGTTACAAAATAAGGAGAGAAGTGCACTGTTACAGTTCTTGGTTAGTCGGGCCGCACAAAAGGCGTTATATAGAAAGGCTGATGGAAAGAAACAAAGCGCTGAATCTTAGCTTGAGCACTGATTAATTAAAAACTGAAAGACTCTTTGACTACACGTGATCATAACAAGGTACGTTTACCTAGGTCACATCTAGGTACGTTTACCTAGCTCAATCAATCGCAGGGAACCCTGATCATGAGAAGGAAATTCATAGAAGAATAAAAATGTGTCGGATCGCATACGACACACATTGTTAGTTCCTGATTGGAAGCTTACCATTATCATAGAAGAGAAAGCTGTGCAATCAGTGCGTTTTACCAGTGCTGACATATTGGGCAGAGACTTGGAGACTGACAAAGAAGCTTGAGAACAAGTTAAGGATGGCGCAAAAAGCGATGGAATGAAGATTGCTAAGCATAACGTTAACAGACAGAAAGAGAGCGGTTTGTACCAGAGAACAAGCGACTATAGCCGATATTTTAGTTGACATAAAGAGAAAAATATGGAGCTGCGAAGGTCATGTATTGCGCCGGTTGGATAACCGCTGGACCATTAGGGTTGCAGAATGAATACCAAGAGAAGGGAACGGCCGTAGACAAGGTCGAGCGATGAAATTAGGGAATTCGCGGGCGCTAGTTGGTAACGGTTGGCGCAGGACAAGGGTAATTGGAGATCACAGGGAGAGGCCTTCGTCTTGCAGTGACATAAAACATGATGATGATGATGATGATGACGATGATGATTATGATACAAACTCAACATTAGTCAGGTTACCCATTCAAAAAGAGGATGTTCTCGCTTAAGAAGCTTTAGGTCGCGAGTGCTCTTATATATATACATGTAAAAGAAGAATTCGTTTTTCTCGGCAACCACTGCACCAAATTTGACATTTGCTGCATATAAAAGAAAAACTGAAGTTCTAGTGACTGCTGGTCGAGAATTTTTCATTTACGTCGTCAATGTTTTTAATAAAAATTGGCGAAAATTGCAAATTTTCCTAAAACGGAACCATCAAGGTTACAACTCTGTAACTCAGCAATGCAAAATGATATCAGAATTCTTTGAGCTGCATATAATTGTACATCTATAGCGGACACAATTGATTTAATACACATGAATATCAGGAAACTCTGTAATATGGTAATACACATTTTCCAAAACCCTTGTACAGAACGTCATGAATTCAGGTAAGATATAAATTGACGCATCGAATTTGTGCGCTTTGAATGCTTTAATAGATGCCACTTACAGAACCACGATATCTTTTTTTCATGCAGAGCTATTATTTTTGTAAACATCGTGCTTCTATATTTTTCGAACTTCCGAATTTTTGAAAATATTTTGAACAAAATTCAGGCCCTAAATGCAAATTCCGCTTCATACAGTCAATACAATTTAACTTTCTCTCACAAATGCAATAAATTTCATAAAAATTGGTTCAGTGGTTGTCTCAGAAAAGCGTTTCTGCGTTTTATATGTATTTGAATAAAACCGCATTGAAGTTTTGTCCGAGCTAAAGCTTCCTCTAAATGCAAGTGATAGATTATCAATATGGTACCTACTTTTGTGTAATTTCCAAGGAACGATCGCTACCTGTGTTTAAAGATTCATCGCGCGCTATACGTAAAAGTAACTGTTGTATTTGAAGCATGCCTTTAATAATTTTGGTTTAGTGAGACCACGTGTTGCAATATATGCAGTGTGTTTTATATATCTTGAGTTAAGCACTCGACACTTATGTGCGCCCTGCCTTTTTCTTGTCTCTCTCTGTGTGTAGTGACCTTAACCTTTTTTTTCTTGCATTCAGCGCCAGTACCGACGAATTGCATCAACTGCTCGCATCAGTGCAAGCATATTTGTCAGATATAAAGAATAATATGTGCGTGTGTGGTGCGGCGAACAACCAGTGGCTCCAAAAAAAGAGAGAAAGATTGGTGGGATTCGGTGTGACCTCGCAGGAAGGGGCACCTCGGTAATATAACAACACCTCGCCAATAACAACAACGCACAGGTTCATGAAGATGGGGAGAATAGAAGGAAGAAAAGGAGGGCTTTTCGAAGACTGCCGCTGGGCTGCGTGGATGCAGCGAGCCTGTCGGGCTGTGGTCCCGAGCTTCAAAGCTTAAGCGCCGACCCGGCCTCCGTCCTACCTCTAGCCTGTGGTCTTTGCTGGTCCTGCAAACATGGGACTGAAGGCAAGAGCTTCACTCGCCCCTCCTGCAACACCTTGGCTGAGCTGCGGATAATCCTCAGGCGGTAAGCCCCGATTTCTCATCACGCGACCGACGCTCTGCTGCTGCTACGACGCATGTCCCGTATTAGTGACCGGTCACGGACCTTACACTTGTTTTTTTTTAGTAATTGCTTATTTGTCTGAGAAAATTTAGAGCTGCCGGCACATTTGTATTACTCTTGGATTCTTATGTAGTTCGCTTGTATGCGTGAGGGTCTGTTTTATTTTGATGTTCATGTTTCGTTAACAGTACGTTTACTTGCTTCTTTTCTCCCATGGGTTCGCGCCTCTGTAGTGGCCAGAAAAACTCGAACAGTGCAAGTCTAAATGCATTTTGGGGTAAACACCCCATCCACCCCCCCCCCCAACCTAGGCAAACGAAACAATAAGAGTATTTAAGTTGACGCCAAAGATTTTCTTATCTACAAGCAAAACTGCAGCACCGGTTACCAAAGAAAATCAATCTTCATTCCTACTTTAACTTGTTTCTTAGTTTTTATTTTTTCTTAGTTTTGATTTCTTGTTTTCTTTATATCAGTAATATCACATATACCGGCATCCTTCGTTATCGACTTTCACTTAGGAGTAATAGAGTTATGGGTTATTCACTAGGACTCTGTCGTTTTACCGTGTAGAGGTCGCACCACTGGCCTGCTGGAAAATACGCCTCCACTGAGGAATTGTCCTGCGGAGGAAATCAGTCATCTTAGGAAAAAAACAGTAAGGGCACAACACTTGAGATAAACAAACACGACTTGCTTAGAACCTCGCCGTAAGGATATAGGCGATGTCGTCTCTAGCAGCTATCGACTTTGCACAGCGAGATTGAGAAGTTTACAGCCTGTGTTCTTGGCGCTGCTCCAACAAAGACTGGTGTTACACAAGCTCTGTGGACGCTAATGCCTGACATAGCTACAAATGCAGCTGGATACTTGATATTTCCAGCAATTTTAAGAAAACAAAAAACGACACAGAACGGAAGAAACGCTATGCGGAAGGTCAGTACTCCTACACAGTCATGTTTACTTTCTTTAAAAATAAAATGTGCTGGATATACACAATATTATTTCACAAGCTCTTAAGTCAAACTTTATTGGCTTCCATCCTACTTTGTTCTTGTTTTTGTCACCTTCATGGTCAGTGTACACAATGCAGGAGCACGTTCTCAAATTCTAAATAAATCGTAACCACTTCTTCATCAAGGATAACATTTTCAGTGCTAGCACGGCTCTATCTTTCCTCGTAGACTACAACTTAAAACTTTCATCGTAATATGCAACAGTGAAATGATTTTAAAAAGCGGGCATCGAAAGTAGTGTCCTGGAAGTCCTAAACACTGATGCCAGACCGTGAGCTCGAAATGTCGCTACTAAATGGCAGAACGGCGCCCATTCGTATACATAATCCACACCACATTTGCAGAAGTAATAAAAATAGTAACAGAACATGGGATAAATTGTCAACAGACTACCTGCACATCGTCTTACTCTGTATATCGGTGCACGATGCGGGTCCCAATGATGAATAGGAAGCAGGTGTATTACATTCTGGCATGGCGAAGGCCACGGAATAACGAAATCGACCAGGGAAAGTCCGTTATTAGTGTCGCGCGAGATATGGCAGCTTAAGCGCAATCTGACAGCGTTGACCATCTTGTGGCATTAAGCTTGTCATATGCAAAATAAATAAAGAAGTGCTATTATAGTGGAAAGTGTATAGATAACCATTTGCAGAAGCATCCAGCTTGGAACGAACTCTGGCCATACGGAAGCGAATGCTGAGATCCCCAAAGTACGAGCCAGAAGACACCTGACTACACTCTTTGCTGTTATTCCAGCAGACATCAACGAGCACCAGAACTACGTAACGACAGATAAAACTATGGTCATACCTCTTTTACCCTGGGGGAAACGAGGACGGCAGAGCCCCACAGGAACTGGTGGCTGATATTCATCGCGTAAGGGTCTGTGGGAAACCTGTTTGCATGAGGAATACAGCAGCACATTCACTCCGCGGTTCCATGTCAATGGCATCAATTGCATGTTTTAGCTCATGCGACTTATATTCCCACACTGCCAGCATGCACCAGCACTAAAAGGACCTGATGATGAGTAATACATCAAGAAAGATCTAAAGAGTCGGAATTGATAGTGGTGACGGAAGCAGATTCATAACAGAGCATATCCATAACCTGTGCTCGACGGCTTCACAAAAACTGTATTCACTGAAGAAAACGCTGGAACATGCAACGAAGTATGCCAAATTAATTGCTTATAAAACTCTCATACGTCCATATTCAGAGTACGCTTGCCTTGTCTGGAGCCCCACCAAAAAGTTTTAATATACAAACTAGAAAGAATTCAAAGAATGGCTGCTCGTTTTATTGCTTCGAGGTGCCGAAGGACGGACTCGGTAACAATTCTACGTTCGTGTTGGCTTGAGTTGCTGGAAACCCGAAGGAAAAAATCCAGACTTAAGATTTTTTTTCAGATACTTCAAAGGGTTTTGAAGATAAAAAAGGAAATATATGTCCAGTTCCCTGCAAATCGTAGCGGGAGAATAAACCAGAGCAGAGCAGTCAAGCCTTATAACACACGTGTTGATGCTTTTTGTTATTATTTTTTCTCGGATGTAATTGAAATGTCGAATGCCTTACCTGATTTTGTTGTAGATCAGACGGATGTGCACAAATTTGAATGGTTGGTTGATATTTTGTATCGTGAGCACCCAACCTGATGCTATGAAATGTCAAATTTGCTTGTGTTCTACTATTTTCCCTCCCTGCAACAACCCTCCAGCAAGGGTTAACAGTATTAATAAAGAAAGAAAGATTAATTGCACGGGCCTGGTAGTTCTAGGAGAGGAAAACCAACACACTCTTGACGCGATTCGAAGCCTGTGATAAGACTTTCGCTATAAAGGGTTGTAAACTTGTATGATAGGCACTGTGAATCAGGCAGCCAATTCTACATATTTATACATATAAATTGAAGTGGTTCTAAAGGGTTTCTACCTCGCTATATATACAACGCTGCTTATGATTTTAATACTACAAAGCGCAACACACAATTTCATGGTACACGCATTGTTGTGCCATTACCACAAGCCCGGATTCCGAATCTGCAAGATGCAGAATCTATCCTGCGAGCGCCCTAATTCTCCCTTCACAAGTCAAGATGCTGAGCCGTCAGGCAGCGGTGTCCTGCGGGAGAAGCCTCGGCGAGCAGCATGTTTGGACGTGTCAGCGAGTACCAGACAGCCCGGCGCCGCACCTCCTCTTGCATGGAGGTCACCGCGCGCGCGAACTTTGAACCGGGTGGCCAGCGCGGTCGCTGGTTGGACCCCTCGGACGACCGTCGTGTGCTGACTTTGTATTGGGCCGTTTGAGTGACAATGGTTCCTCGGGGATTATAAAAGCAGCGACGCGCGGCCTGAAAAAACAGGATCCGCCGACCCACCGGGAGACAGTGTCGCTCCCGACTGGGGTGAGATGTGTCACGCGTTTTCGCCGGACGTCGCCGTGCGGGAACAGTCGCGTTTGTGTGAGCTCTCGGCCCCAGTGCCGATCCGATCTTGTCCTGTACAATGACCTGTATATAATGTATAAAATCCCTTTCGTTATTCTCATCGACGCCTGGCTCGGAGTCTTCGCTACCAACGCTCTGTCACGAAACGGGTGACGAGCGCTACGGGACCACAAAGTCGTAATAGTGGTGCAGCGGTACAAGTTCGTAACAGTGGATGGCAGCGACGGGATTGACCGGCATCAGCTACCTCGGCGCGGTGAGTGCCTGAAGTTTACCTCAAACACCAGACTTTCTTTGACACAGGTTATAGTAGCTTAGGGAAGGATTTGGTGTTGCATTGTGATAACCTTGTGTGTTTCAAGCCTAGTAAGAGTGTTTTGAAAACCAGGGGATGCTGAGGGGGTAAACAGGGCAGTGTGTGATATACTTGCATATGTCTTACTAGTAGTGTTATAGTAGCGTACGGCAGGTATATTCAAAAAGGGTAAACAGCAGGAGGACAGTGTGAACGATGGAGAAGTACAAGGTGAAGGAACTTCTCGAAATTTGTGAGGAGTTGGGCATTGAGTTGGGCTCAACCAAAAGAAAGAATGCGATCCTTGAGGTCATGAGGACTGGGGACGTAACGGCTGAGGAAGCCGCAGAGGCCTGGGCGGATATAAATGAACGTCGGGAAAGGGAGGAAAGGAAAGAAAAGGAACGTCGCGAGGAGGAAAAGAGGGAGAAGGAACGTTGCGTGGAGGAAAGGAGAGAGATTCGTGAGCACGAGCTTAAAATGAAAGAGTTGGAGACCCGAAATAGCTCGCCAGCGCCTAGTCTCACTTCTAACGGTCCAAGAATACGCGATCAACTTCCACCCTTTGTCGCCGGAGAGGATATGGCCAAATACCTCGTGAAATTTGAGCACGTGTGCGAACGGAATAGCATTGAGCGATCCCTTTGGGCACAGAATCTGTTAGCGTTGCTTCCTGGGGAGGCATCAGACGTAATAACTTGCTTATCGAAAGAGGCGTTTGAGATCTACAGTGATGTGAAGGAAGCGCTACTGCGGAAGTACAAATTGTCGCCCGAAGCTTTCCGGCAGAGGTTCCGGTATGCAAAAAAGGGCAAGGAGTCGAATGTTGACTTCGCGTTTCGTCTAAAAGCCGACCTGTTGGAATGGCTGAAGGGCGAAGAGGTATACGACGACCGCGACAAAATCGTCGAATGCATCGCATTGGAGCAGTTCTACCGTTGCATTGATGAGGATGTCAGGCTCTGGCTGCAAGATAGGCTAAAGGAGGTTAAGCTAAACAAGGCAGCAGAGTTAGCGGAAGAGTATTACACCCGCCGCAGCTTGCACAGCAAGGCAGTGCGCGTAGAAAAAGCTGATAGAAGAGATGGGTTTTCCGGGAAGCCCGACGAACGGAAGCAAATCACGCGTCGCGAGTTTCGGGACGACGAATCCCTTACCAAAGAAACTGTAAGGGAAGGACAGAATGCATCTCAGAATGATGACGATGGTCCGAAACAGCGAAACGAAATGACGCGTTCTTTTGAAAAACGGAAACCGTTAACCTGCTACAATTGCAAAAAGCAAGGGCACATTGCTGCAAGCTGCCCAGAGAGAATTGCTTTTGCAACGATACAGGAAACTCACAAAAACATACGTCTATTGGAGCCCTATGTGCAGAAAATTAAGGTAAACGGCAAGAAGTGCCGAGCACTGCGGGACTCTGCAGCAACTATGGACGTTGTTCACCCGTCTTTCGTCTCCTCGAGTGATTTTACGGGAGAGCGCGTTAGGATACGGCAAGTGGCCGAGAAGGAGAGTGTCTGTTTACCGATCGCAACGGTTATCATTGAAGGAGAGTTTGGGAAACTTAACACCGAAGCCGCTGTGTCAGCCGCCCTCCCGGAGCAATTTTCCTACCTCTTCTCAAATAGCTCGGAGCAGCTGCTGAGGGATCAGGGCAAATCATTCTTTGCCGACGTGGCGTACATGGCCCCCACGCGATCCAAAGCGCGCCCGCTGTCGAGGGAACTTGACTTAGCGTCGGTGAGCGAAAGGCGGTGCGGCACACGGACTGATCCAGGTAACTTTAGTGGCGAGCAGTCACGGGAGAGGCAGAGCTCGGAGGCTGGCCTAGACGAGCGGGTCCTGGAAGTGAATGGGAGTGACGCGTGCAGTGCTAGCCGCGATACAGACGCGACGCCGCAATTAGGCGACGCGGGCTCCACACTCGCTCCGGTTTCCGCCAGCTGGCAGGAGCAGGCTGCAGTTGAAAGGGAGACTCGGATTCGCGAGCAACAGGAAGATTGTTCACTAGCCGATCTGAGGAAATGCGTCAAACGGGGAGTGAAAAAAAAGAGGGTTTCATTTGGCAAGGAATCTGGCTTATTGTACCGCCGCTACACGGATAAGCAGGGTCGCAAATATAAGCAGCTTCGGATTCCGCGAAAATATCGCCGAGAAAAATGAATGACCTTATTTGCTTCCTCAGCAGTATGTTTTCGGTCCAAAGCGATTTCAAGGGGACCATTCTATTTGTCATTATTATTGCTGATTATTAATTGTTTCTATTTTGGTGTGTTGTTAATTTGAAAACTGGTTGTTTGAGCCTTGTGTGCTAGATCGTACACCTGCCTCTTATTGCAGCGGGAGCAAAAAGGGGATAGCGATTTAGTTAGGTTGATTTGGATTATGGCCTTGTCTGGTGTTTGACGGGAGACAGAGGGCACTTGTTCGTGCTGGGTGTTGCCTTTTGCCGGTCGGTTTTGCAAGCTGCAGAACGACCAAGCGGGACCAGTGGCGAGAAGCAAGGTCTTAAGAACGACCCGAGCGGAGCGGGTCAAGGTGCCTTGGCGACGACGCGGTGAGCAGAGCTCCTGTCCTGGCGAGTCGGACCTGGGCACGTGAAGTTACCTGGTGTCCCGACACTGGACGTGAACTTGGACGAGCCTGACGAACGTGCGCGCCTGGCATCCGAGCCACGTGGAGGCAGCTCGTCTTCCCGGCGCCTTATCTGAGGGCGGGGATGCTGTTGTGCCATTACCACAAGCCCGGATTCCGAATCTGCAAGATGCAGAATCTATCCTGCGAGCGCCCTAATTCTCCCTTCACAAGTCAAGATGCTGAGCCGTCAGGCAGCGGTGTCCTGCGGGAGAAGCCTCGGCGAGCAGCATGTTTGGACGTGTCAGCGAGTACCAGACAGCCCGGCGCCGCACCTCCTCTTGCATGGAGGTCACCGCGCGCGCGAACTTTGAACCGGGTGGCCAGCGCGGTCGCTGGTTGGACCCCTCGGACGACCGTCGTGTGCTGACTTTGTATTGGGCCGTTTGAGTGACAATGGTTCCTCGGGGATTATAAAAGCAGCGACGCGCGGCCTGAAAAAACAGGATCCGCCGACCCACCCGGAGACAGTGTCGCTCCCGACTGGGGTGAGATGTGTCACGCGTTTTCGCCGGACGTCGCCGTGCGGGAACAGTCGCGTTTGTGTGAGCTCTCGGCCCCAGTGCCGATCCGATCTTGTCCTGTACAATGACCTGTATATAATGTATAAAATCCCTTTCGTTATTCTCATCGACGCCTGGCTCGGAGTCTTCGCTACCAACGCTTTGTCACGAAACGGGTGACGAGCGCTACGGGACCACAAAGTCGTAATAGTGGTGCAGCGGTGCAAAGTCCGTAACAGCATGGACTCTGGCGCTATGGAAAAGGACTCAGCGTCTTTCGGTCGACAAGCGAAAATCAGCCACTGTGGTACAGTAGTTCACTATTGCTGTACACAAGGTCGTGGTTCAACTTTCTGTCGCAACGGCAGCATTGCGATGTAAGCGCAATGGCAAGGTTTGTGTACCGTACTTAGGTGCATACTGAAGATCGAGATATTGTGGAAATTAAGCCGGAGTCTCCCCCCCCCCCGCCCTTTCTTCCACTACTGCGTTGTCCAGAGGCCTTAACACCTACTACTTAATTTGTTTTTGTTCAAAGCAAACACAAATGCAAACAAGGTTAAGTATACTTATAGGGAATTTTGGCTTCCGTACATGTCCCATTACATTCCAGTGCTGCTTAGCGGTGGAATGTAGCATATATATATATATATATATATATATATATATATATATATATATATATATATATATATATATATATATAAATATATATCGTTGTCCTTCCACCGTTGCTGCCTGTTCTTGTTACAAGCATGAATTCAATGCACTGAGGCACACATCGCGGGTACTAGCTGTCGCAAAGCCATAGCCTGCATTCCGAGCACTCTACGTAGTTGGCTGTGTCTTTTTACCGTAATAATTATTAGCCGTGTTCAGCACTCGTTTGACTTAAATAAATATTCATCGACTTTTTTGAAAGCTTATAACTTTGATATACGTAAGCACTGTGAAACTTTTTGAGTTCATAAATAACGCGTTGATTCGTCACAGGTTGCGTCATTGCTAGAAATGTAGAAATTCTATATTTCGGCGTCCTTACGCAGTGGTCATGATGAAGTGCTTGGCTTTCCCATTAAGCCTGACAATGTTCCCTATTTAGTAAGCAGCTGCGAGCCCACTTCACGCAAAGGAGCAACTGAGTTCAAAGCTGGCGTGCAAGACATCGCAACCACGGCGTACCTCAAAACGGTGGGATCCTGCTAAAGCTAGAGATCTCATGATGCGGTTAGGACTTGTTGGTAACTAGGGCGCTATAACGTAAAGCTATTCCAAACTTGTCTATTCCTATTCTGCAATCAGCGATCCACGATTGGTCAAAACGTTTTCTGGCTATCACCCCCTTCGCCTGCCTGTCAGGCGACGGCACAAAAACCTAGAAAAGGCCCCATTTGATTAGAGATATGCACACTGATTATGCAAAATTAGACCAAACGAAACAAAAATCATTATTCCTGATTCGACGCCTTTTTCGCTATTAGCCCTCTGTTGTTGACTAAACGTTTTCGGGCTGCGCCAACTTCGGTTGTTTGTCACACGACGTCATAAAACCGCGAAATCTCACCGTGTCAAAATTATGTATACGCGTTAAAGACCCATTATTATGGCGAACAAAAGTGCATTTCTTTCTGATTAGCAGGAGACCGCCCCATTCCGGAAAGAATAGAAGATGGCTGCCTGTCGAACGCTATGGCACTGGCAAGTCATAGCTGCCGGGGAACATGGATTTGTTTGCGTGTAATAAAAAAAATCCTATAATTTTCTTTTGCGTAGCACAATAACGTTATCGAGCCTTTTCGGCACATATACGACATCGCTCTGCCAACTCTTCTTTCCTAAGGCTCTATCTTGGTGGCATTCTTAACCATCCGTTGCACGCCGCCACAATTTTCGACCGGCCATCGCAAGCTAAGAAAGGGGAAACGGACCAATCGCAGATGCCGGCACCACGCTCCTCATCTCATTATCAACTTTCACTGTGCGGGCTGGGCTCCATCGAAACTCTCTCTCCTTGAGCGTGCTTCTCGACTCTTGTCAGCCAATTATATCAGAAAAACTACTAAATTGCTAATGCTACTCGCTTTGAAAGCAAAAAAAAATATGGCCTCCTATAAACGAAAAGCGCATTTGATTGGACTTTTGAAACAATCCTACGGGTTACGGCGCAATGTTTGCGTCAGTGGTCACTTCAATGTGATGTCAGGAGATTAGAATAAAAACATATTCGATAAGTTTTACGTTATAGGGCCCCTACTGTGTATTTGCACGGTACACCAATATGACAGTAAACACGAGATTTGTGCTTAAACGCAGTAATTTTATTTGTTTCTGCGCTAAAATAAATATAGGTTCATCAGCTAGATGCGTCAACACACGAAGTACATGGTCAACCACCGTAATTAAGGTTCCGCTTTGTACATTTCAAAGAATTAACCTTTGAGCAGTGAGCAAGTGTTCCCTTTCATATTGGCGCAGACAGTACAAATTGCGTTATTTTTTAGTGTTTCACCTGCTTGTGTTATTGCTTTTCCACTGGGGATATCTAGGCAAAAACCGAGAAGATAAGTAGGTTGAAAGAATAACCGGCTACCTCTGAGTCAAAACGACGGAAGAACACCCGATGGGCACTCGACGTTCCCATTCTTTGAAACTGTTCCGCCATCTTGTGCGTTTTGCCTCGCATTGGATGGCCTGTGAGTACAACATAACCGTTAACGTGCACCCTGGGCTAGGCTATGTCTAAGACCAGCATTTTCAAATGCTTTCCCAAAAGGCCTATTTTGCCATTTTACACCTGTGCCGCCTTCTATAACTGGATGCCAAGTCAAGTGAGAAGCTCGTAAATGAAAAACAACTGAACGGTGGCCGTATCTGTGGCGCCACGACAATGAAAGCAATGAAGCAACGGAACGAAACGTCCCCATATGCACTTAGTGGAGTAGGGTGCTCCTTGAAGACGCTTAGTGCAATACAGCAGCACCGTACATTGTTTTAAATGCGTCCAAACAAACTCCGATTTGCGCCACGCAATAAAGTGTTTTCCCTAGATCGAGCCAACAAATTAGTCAGCTGCGTAAGATTATTGAACCACTGGACACTACTATGGAAAACTGAACTCCACACGCTCGCTCAAATACGGGTGTGTCAAATCATTCGAATGGTTACCACTAGTCATCAGTCTTTCACCCCGTAGAATGCAAGAACCGTTGTCATTCATTGCAACATTATAACAAATGATCAAGTTGTTGATAACATCGAGTAATGAATTCTGGAATCGAACGGCAAGTTCTACTTGCAATGTATTCAAAATTTCGAGAATTAGTGCATCCCTAGTCATATTTCTTGATCCTTCCCAAAGTTCCCTTATCTTTTTTTTATTTTTGTCATCATTCTTTCCACTTTTCTCCTTCTCAGTACAATATAGCCAACCAAAGATATGTGATGGTTAACCTTTACTTGACCTGGTAATTCTCATTCAATGCGTCCTTCACTCTATACATATTCCGCTAACTCGACTAGGTATTCATTCGACATGGCGTTTAATGAGAGCCACACAAATGAATAGAAAAAGAATGTGACAGTCGGAGAATTTGTCTTGTTTGTATCTCCCTCATCCCATTGCCCGCGTTCTGTGCAATGTTGAACCCATATCGTGGCATCCAGTTTAATGCCTCCCCCCCCCCCCCCAAATGAAAAGAACAGGCTACTATGTGGGACTCTGATTTTGGACAGCACTCACAACAGCTTTCTTCTCACTTTTCTTCAGTACTCACTCGTAAAATGGTGCTCGCACGACGGCACTGCCAGTCAAGTGTGCCTCGTAGAAGACGGTGTACATGTACGCCAACAAAAGCCTTCGGGCAGCGAGAGAGGCCGCTGACGCGTTCATGAGCCTTGTTGTCACGTCCTCTGCCTGGAGAAAAAGAAAGCCGGACTAACCTGATGAAAATTCATCATGCTTCACAAGGTTGAGCATAGCATCTGCTGAAATGGCCAACCGTAGAACCCCGAGATGTCGCACTCGAGTGCCTACTATGGAATGCTTTCACGAGCGAAAACGCATGGATATGTGAAATAAGCAGCGCATAAGTGGACCTTGCATGGAGCGCACTTGCACGACGCTGCCTCCAATCATCTAGAAGAGTAGAAGGAACACGCATGTGAATCGTTAATAGACCAATATCGGACAACCCTGTAGCTTCCGCGCGCCCTGCCATCCAATAATTGAATTTTACTGCGATAGCAATTATAGACATTCCAGGCGCATTTCCGTCGTCGCCGTGACTGTGAAGTTCCGTATAGAGTTGCAGGACGATAAATGTGTCGCGACGCGCCATGTGCTGTTAAGTGCGAGTAAAAGCGTGCGACGATAAGCCGGCGATCGCGGCTCCACCTCGCGCATGCAAGCGAGGAATGCGGGGAGGAAGCGCGCCCTATTCAGTCACGCGCAAGGATCCGGGGGGAAGGTGAGGAGGTGGGGGACGCGTTCTACAATGGGCGTGCCGAGCCGCTGCATCTTGAAATTGATCTGCGACGGGGAAAGAGTCCGCCACGTGCGCCGTTTTCGCGGCTTACATCGAGTTTATGCGATAAGCAGCACGGAGGTCAACACTTTCGCTGCTGCTTCCGCGCTACATTACTCGAGCGTTTTGACAGAGAGCTTCCTCGGTCATCGAGCGAGATCTGTTCATGTTTGCTTGTGTGGGCGGCACCCCATGCTTGTTAATTTACGTAGTATGCCTATGTTTACAAATTTCTAAGGCCCATAAATCTACCATATCTACTTTGCGTAGCTAGCTGTCCACTTCTTTGCTATCGCAATCAATGCTTTGCCTTTCAGGAGAAACTGCGACGTTTTTATTAAACTTGTCGAAACTAATCGCCATCTTCTCCAGTGTTCTCAGCGATGGTTAGGAAAGAAAGAGGTCAGGATGAGGACATGGTGCGGGGAAAGAAATTTAGGACAATAGAGATGCTTCAAGATAGGGTCGACCGCTTCACGTTCCCTGATTACCAGAAGCGGATGCATTTTTACTGTAGGGTTCTAGGTTTGCGTTACTGTCTAACGCTTCCAACACTGCTATGGATACGAAAGAAAATAGGAGGAACAATGCTCGAAAAATAAATCGAGAAATATAATATGTATGCTTGCTACACGCATAAAACTCTAGGCTTAAGGTGAAAGCTTGTTCTCGTTCTAGTCGGTTCATACTTAAAGCAATGGCAGTAGCGTTAACATGAAGAAAGCAAGAAAAGTACACGGCCGCGCGTTCTAGCACAGCGGTAGTAGTTGAATGGACAAATGCTGCTCGTCAATCTAGTGCTCGAGAGCATCGTGTCAATGCTACGTTTAATTCGTCAAGTAATAATTACCAAGGTGTGACATCTTACATAAATAATTTGTCTTTTGGATCTTTGCAGTGAAGCTAATGCTAGTTTTCCTGTCGGAAGCAATGTAAACGGTTGCCGTCATCAGCCAAAGCAATCCGAAATCCGCTGAGGAATGAAATAAACTAGGAGTGAGCGTTACGTGAAGTCAAAAGCGAACTCTTCGTAAAGCAATTCCATTCGCTATTTCCCTCGCTGCACTGGTCCAACACGGACCTCCGATACTCGGCATACTGGAAGGGAGTGTGTGGCTGCCTGAAGCTTTAATAAATGCGGGGCACATCTTCGGATGCTCTGCAGAGCGGGAGCACAAAGACCTACCGCGTTCTATGAAGTGACCATGACGTGTTGGTCCGATACTTTTGACGTTATGGTGCTGCACCTCCTTTTTCTTTTCTTTTTGCATGCCAAGATCACCCTGCTTGAGGCTTACCACCTCTCGAAAACAGCGGTGATTTATCGTTCAGTATTCGTCATCCACACCATGACCGCGCTATATGACCTTGGTTGTCCCTTGTCTACAACTCCCTACTGTAAGGAGGCTTAGACACGAGAAACTCAAAGATAGGAGACGCAATAAAGCGGGCGAACAAGACAGCGCTGTCGTGGTTTGGCTTCTGTTTTTATACGGGGCATATGCCGCTATTTGCTAAGTGTTTCAATAGCCCCATGAAAATTGTTAAACATTTCGATAATCACACACTCGCTTTCGGAAAGTGACGACAATTTGAGGAACGCGCTTTCTTATTTTGGCGGGGGCAAATTATAAATAGAGGAAGCTTACCTCGGTGTCCTCTGCAGGTCTCATTCTTGTAATAGACAGTGGAAGCAGCGCTGACGCTTGAAGCCACGCTAAACAGGCATCTTCTCGTTCTCTAGACAAGCCACAGTAGCCGCCAACCTGTGTACGGAAAAAGAAACGTGAACAAAGAGATGCACATCGGCGCGCCCAACAGCGTAAAACCCATTAACCACGGAGTACAGGTCTTAACAAAGCTAGAAAGAAAACTACAGAACCGGCGTAACCAGTGTGTGCAGTGCCAGTGAACATTGTAGCAATATATTGCAGCAATGTTTTCCGTGCGAGAAGCACATATATAGGAATAATAACGTACACAATCAATT
The DNA here is from genome assembly GCF_038994185.2 of Dermacentor albipictus. NCBI lineage: Eukaryota > Metazoa > Arthropoda > Arachnida > Ixodida > Ixodidae > Dermacentor > Dermacentor albipictus. Next base: position 75,475,932 of record NC_091822.1, read on the forward strand.
ATTATGCGCTAAAGGACTGACAGCGCCAGTTTCAACAGCATTTGTGTTGCCATCGGATTGTCTCTTGCGAATTGTATTTCCTGTGGTAATAGCTGTTGGACACCTTTGGATTCCTGCGATTCGGCTTCTCGTCGTACACTTGAAATAATGGTCGACTGATCTCACTTCACATGAATATCTTAAAAATGAATCGCAGATGTCACCAAAGTACTAGAAATGGTGCACAATCATAGGACTAGGAAGCATGACGTCACTCAACTAGTCTCGGCAAGCCAACTTCGTCTGACTCCATCCGTCACTCCGAGGTGTCCATGCTCAAGGTGGCTCTCAAGAACGAATAGGCCCACAGGGTTGCCGGAGCACTCGAGAGATTGCTTGTTTCGCGGTAATTTTTACCGGGTGACAGCCGCCCGCTTAGGTTCTATCACGTGGTCCTCCTGCACTGTTTCGTCCTGGCGTTCGCAACAGATACTTGTTTCTGCTATAGATTTGAGTCATGATGCTTGGACAGCAATGTAGTAGTTACAACTGCGCACTGCATTCGAGATCGGTGCTCGGTTTCTTGGTTCATTAGGCTCAACAAACGCGGATGCATTAGCTGTTCATGGCCTCCACGATCCTACGAGGCCCTCGACACGCAATGTGCTCTGCCAGATCTCAGAGGCCATGAGTTACGAACGCTTGCATGTACGATAAATGACGCCGAAAAAGGAAACGTTAACAAAGAGATGCACATCGACGCGCCCAAATGTAGGCGACTAGAAGCTACCGCTTGCCTATCATGTGACGAGGTCCTGTTTGTTTACATGCTTCATGGCTCAGGTTCAAGGCTGTCACGTGACGTCCCTTCCTTGTTTTTTTTTTTCTCCCTCCATGCCTCTAGGATGTTAAATTTTGAATAGCACAGGGAGATTTCGGTAGCGTCATTGTAGTTGTTTTTGCCTTTATCACATGCGAAAATGCCTTGTAACTACAGCCGCACGCAGTATGCCTGGGAAACAGCGAGCACGCAAGTGGGTCAGGGTCAAACCGAATGTGACTCACTTCCGTCAAGCTGTAATGGTGGCACTTAATCCATTCTGGGTATCGACATTAATTTTTGCACGTTGTTTATAATTCATGCATCCATTCACATTCCGCGATACCGTGCACTAAGCCTTCCATATAGACCTCGTGCGCTGGTACTTTGAGGAAAACGTACAGCGCCACTGCGACGAGTCGTGGACTTTCAGTCGCACCAGTCATGCACGTCAAGGGAAAGCGCCGCGAAAACATGAGGCGTGTTAGGAACGACCCTACATTGTAGGTAGGCATCGAAGAAAAAATACCATAGCTCCTTGTTATGTGTGCGTATATATGGGCGATAGCTCAAGAGCATCAAAACGCTTCGCGCATTCATTCACCGCCACCAAGCTAAGAGCATGAGCTACGCACGTCGCACTCAAGGCTTTTCATTTGAACAATACGGCAGCAGCAATATGCAGCAATATGCGAAGGGCCAACCATAAGGACAACTTTTGTTGTACTTGTTGTTGTGCTTCGTACAGTAAATGGGTGTCCAGGCGTAGAGTTCATTGCCACGCTGTAGACTTCGTTCGTCAAAAGAATTTTCAATGCTCTCAATTTTTCGAAATCCGCAAAAAGTATACAGGCTGGTTGATCCGCGCTACGATATGACACGGATGTTGGTAGGGGCACAGGGATACCGCAGTTAGGCCGTGAACAGTGGTGCGAGTTGCGAATGAAAAATATGCGGTGCTTTTTAAAGGAGGCGCCGCTCGCTGCCTAGTGGCACAGAACAGTACTTTACAAAGCAGCGGCGCCATCCTACCAGTGCAAGAGGCCAATGGCTCTCTATCACTGCAAATGTTTACTTCTTATTCTGCTCGTTATTTAGGCGAAGCCTGCATTGGCTCACAAATGGCGTTGTCGTGGTCAAGAAAAAAAATCTCAATGCCCTTCCACCCTGTGAAGAAGAATGACTAGCGAAGCTGTGTATGCGGGCCCCATAATGGCGAACTGCAACCTCCACCCCGGGTCGGGCCGGTATTGAACTATCTTCAGAATCGGCAGATGTATGCGGAGTGCATAACGCCTGCTTCACCTCTGCCGCCGGCCGGTCCGGCATCGCACTATCTTTGGGATCGGCCCACGGGTGGGGAGTCCTTAACACCTCCTTCACCTCCGCCTCGGGTCGACCCGGTATTGCACTGTCTTTGGGATCGGTCTACGGGTGGGGAGTGCTGAACACCTCCTTCACCTCCGCTGCGGTTCGGCCCGGCATTGCACTATCTTCGGGATCGGCCCACATATAGGGAGGGAGAAACGCCTGCTTCCCCTCCGCCTCGGGTCGACCCGGCGTTTCGCTATCTTCGGGATCGGCCCATGGGTGGGAGTGCTTAACGCCTGCTTCACCTCCGCCGCGGGTCGGTTCGGCATTGTGCCATCTTCGGGAAGGGGCCACGTATGGGGAGTGCTTTACACCTGCTTCACCTCTGCCGCTGGCTTGTCTGGCATCACGTTATCTTCGCGATTGGCCTACGGATGGGGAGTGCTTAACACCTGCTTCACCTCCGCTGCGGGTTGGCCCGGTATTGCACTCTCTCCGGGATCGGCCCACATATGGGGAATTTTTCGCTTACCACGATAAAAAAATTTCCTTGGACAATAGAGGTATACAGCTTCGCTGTGAAAGACTTGCTGCGAGAGCAGAGCAGCTGCGGGAAAGGGCAGTTCGATGGGTTGACAGCTGTGCCGACACCGTAGTGTGAGCCATTAGCAAGGATTCCAGCTGCATAGGCGCACGCCCACGCCATGCGCGCAAACAATTAGGGCCGTTTCGCATCCGCCTGGGAGCGAAAGGGTGGGGAATGATTTCGCGCGCGCTGCGTCAGCTTCCCTTTCCTTCAGTTCAGTCTCAGAAAACAGATGCAACGACCATACGTTGTGTGTTTCCCCGAGGAATAGGCAGCCTTTGACGAACGGTGGCGAGAACTCGCCCGTGAAAGGGCTCGCCGTAGGTGCGCCGGTCCAGCCGTTAGAGCTGCCCGAGCCTCGGCGAACTGACAGCAGAGAAAAGAAGATCCCGAGCTGAGGGAACGGGAAGCCGAAGAAATCCTGCTTCGTTATTTGTGGGTTACTTAGCCATGACGAATGTCAGGTGCATGTAGGAGAAGCTTCCTTACCCCAATTTTAATTTTATTATTATTATTATTATTATTATTATTATTATTATTATTATTATTATTATTATTATTATTATTATTATTATTATTGCGACAGCACTTATAAGGACACTCGAGATGCAAGAATGGCATCAGCGCCGCAGTAGGCACCGCCGTTGTCGAGCCGCCACGCTCGAACGTGCGGAGGACTAGAAGGTCTCCAGATACGCAAAATACCCTTCGATGCAGCAATGACGAAGTGAAACAGGGTTGGTAATATCAATGAACAATTAATTGATTAATCAAATAAAAGTATCCTGCAAAACGAATAATCGTCATCGGTGTCCACCTTTCGTTTATTCGACTGAATCGATAAGACATGTTCAATTAATGGTTTTTTTGACAGGAGGGCGCGAAAATTTTGAAATCGCACTAGAATTTCGGAGAACGAGCAATGACTTTGCGGCTGCGGTACAGAGCGACTGTCGACTGTTTTTGCCACGGCCGAGTGATGTAGAGCCAACTGCTTCATCTTCGCCGCCCGAAGCGAGAAGCTTGAAATGCCCTCGCAATTCATGGCATGCTATAGAAGCTCATTCGTTGATTGTCGTGGCACTTTCAGTCCGCTAAAGACGTGGCATAGTATTCGCGCCAGTTTGGAGTATGTATTTGGCATAGCGGGTGAATTCATGTCGATTCCAGCAAATCTATAACGTCTATCTATTCTCGCATGCTGGTTGTGTGGACATTCAAAGAATGTCTCTGTTTCACCCAAACATACCAGCCAATTGACATTCCGTGGCTCTGTAGAAAAGAGCATGCGGATTTAGAATCTAAACCAGCAATTTTTTTCCCTGTGTATATTGCAATTTCTGGCCACTATACTACCAACTCTATTTTGTCTTTCACAAATTAGATATTATTCTTTATCAAACTTTATGCACTTTTATTTCTAATCTGGTTTCACCTCTCGAATATTAAAACAGGTTCTTGTAAAAGTACGTAACTGCGTTTCAGTCTTTTTAAATTCCGAATAATTAATTAATGTAACACAAACCCTGCATCAAAAGCTATTTATTTATTTATTTCACAATAACCCTAAAGGCCCTCTAGGGAGGGTATTACATAGGCTAAATGTTACATAGGTGAGGTGAACAGTGCGTAAATGTAATTACAATGGAAAAACAAAACTGGGAAAAAATTAATTACAGTGCTTCAATGTACAAACACAAAAAATAATGATAGTTATCAGTACAGCAACTCTAAATGATTTGTACAAAATGGGACACTGTCGTGGAAGCTTTGGTTAACGGCGCATTAAAAAAAGAGAAAAAAAATGTTTACAAATCAGAGAGTCAGACGTGATATACTATGTATTCATGGTACTGCGTAGAGCGTCTGTAAATTTTGAGGCATTTGTTTCGGTGAAAATGTGTGATGGAAGATTATTCCATTCTTTCGCGGTGCGAGGTATAAATGACTGACCAAATGCGAGGGAATGACACATTATGCTTTTTACTTTGCAAGAATGATCCCGACGCGGAAATATGGCTGAGGGTTCACACATGAACTCGTTATGAAGAGATGCGTGATAGTAAAGTTTATGGAATAGTGTTAAACGAGATATATTACGGCGAAGTGACAAGGCTTCAAGCTCGGTGCGATGTTTTAACGCTGTTACACTGGTTTCTCGTGAATAATCTGAAAAGATGAAGCGTACAGCACGGTTCTGCAGGGTTAATCGAGAACAGTCTTAAACAATAAATGATTAATTATTAATCGAACAAAAATTAATCGAGCATCTCTAAAGTGAAGTCAAAGCTATGCTCAATGGCCAAGGCGGCGGGATAAGGGCCGGGTTCTACCTTGCGCTGCTGGCATGCGTGTCGTACGCACGCACCTTGTAAGCACAATACCGCTCCTACTGAGCGGCTATGTGTGTGCAATGGTCTGAGCAGTAAACATGCAAATAACGCTCATTAACACTTCACTGGCAGCCGATAAGTGCCCGTGCATGGTTTCCCCGTCCATGTTACCTCGTGCACCGTTGAGGTGCGACGCCATCACGCCAGCGCAGCGGGGCGCCTGGTAGCTGCCCTTTGGGCGCTGCGCACTGCAGCATGCGGCAGCCCCGTATGGTCGCCGGGCGCTGGCCAGATGGTGTTGTGACTGTTCAAGCTTCCTACAAGATATGCCAACGCGGGCAGCTTGGGCTACGACTAAACTGCGATGCTATTCAGAACTGTAACAGATGGGCACCCTTTTAGTGCCTTGCGGGAGATCTATACTCTCTTGATCCTGATAAACCGAAGCGTTGCCACATCCACGGCGCCATTCGAACGGATATGGCTGCGACAGGACTGGAGCCTCTGGTGTGTGCCCAGACGCCATATGCGCGCAGAGTGGCCATACTACAACATTCGCAGTCGTGCTATAAGAAAGTCACAGTTAAGCCCGAAAGGCGAAGCATGGATTGCGACAGCAAATTAGTAGAAAGCTATAGAAAGTAAGCATATTAGTTCTATCGGCCGTGTGAACTTGCAAACATTCGCTTACTAGCTAAGTTAACATGCACTGGGTCATTCGCCCACAGGTAAACATGAACACATCTCGCTCGATAATGGCGGAAATTCGCTGTCAAAACGCTGGAACGAGTAAGCGCGGCAGCAGCAGCAAGCGAATTTACCTTCGTGCTGTCTCTCGCTGCAACGCGAACGTAGAAAGCACAGAGCGTGGGACGCAACCGGCCCTCCGTGTACTTTGTTCACATCGCAGATTGCCTTGAAGATGAGGCCTATGCGGGCGCGTACTTCTTCCCCGTCGCAGACCGCTTGCAAGATAGGGCACCCGCGCGGCCGCGTCGTAAGCAGCAGCCGCCGGAGTAGAGCGTCCCCCACCCCAATCCCTCGACTCACCCCCGTGCTTCGCGCGTGACGGAAGACGGCGCGCTTTCGCTCCGCCTTCCGCCCTCGAGCGCCCGAGATTCAGCGGTGATCGTAGGCTGACACTCGCAAGCTTTCACTCGCACATGCAACGTACGGCGCGCGGCGACGACGTTATCGTGTTTAGACATTATACGGAACATCATGACGACGACGACGACGATAAAAATGCGCTTGGAGTGCCCGTATAATTGTATCACAATAATATGTGCATGTCGTGTAGCCCTTACCTCGGGATAAGCGCTGGCTAAAGGACATCGGTAAGGCACAACGTTTTCTACATGATACGGTTCCTGTGTTCGCTAAGTTGTTCGCTATGGACAGCTCATAGCTGTGCTTCAATTGGGGGCTGCTTAGGGCAGCCTCCCTATCGATCGACGTGACGCCGCCGTCGTCGCGTAACGCGGGGCACCGCCAGAGCATGTGTTCTAAGTTAGCAACGTCTGAGCGTATCTCGCAAATATTGGTCTATGGTATTTCTAGATAGATTCTGTGTAACAGTGCGGCGTTAGGGTATACGCCGACCTGGAGTGACCTGAGTGTTAAAGCCTGTGGTCTGCCTAGTTTCCTATGGGATGGAGGATATCGCCTCCGTCCCATGCAAAAATGTTTGATAAGCTCGTTATATGAGGAGGGGGCGTCCCTATTGTCCATAACATCAGTTCCGCGCCACCCGGTAGGTCCGCGGTCGACTACTCCTCGCGCAGCTCTATGGCTGGACTCGTTCAGGTTTGGGCGGGGCACCCTCAATTTCGCGTCTGATCATCATCAAGAGTTGGTAACAATCCAGTCGAAACTCTGTTAGGTCATGCGTGTCCCTCAAATGAAAATCATTTTAATCAAGTAAATTTTAAAAGAAAATATTGGTTCAGTATTGCAGTCCAACATTCTCGTGTACCATTAACACAGTGGTCGAATTAGAAAAAACATATAAAATATCACGTAATCTTAATGGAGTGCCATATTATATCTAATGGTATTCTGATTCAAAATCGTCTCTTTTTAGCCTCCTTTGTAGAATGTTTCAAAACAGCATCATGATTTTACAACTCATAAAGCACCTCTAAACTTCCTATTTCATTCATGTATGATACCCTCCCTCGCTTAGTTCCCGAACAAGACCTAGAAAACCAACTACGCGTCTTATAACGGATGAATATGGGGAGAAAATAGGTGATCAGTAAATATTTCCCAAACCCACACTATCTATACCTATAAACTCCAAATTTTCAGTACATTTCGCCCGTAAAATGTCCCAACGCTCTCCAAGTATGACATTACTGTCAACTTTGATTCTTTCAAGGAAGCAGGGAAGCATTGCAAGTGTTTCAAATAATGCCTCAGAACAGACAGAAAGCGCTGGTGTTGCAATTTTCAATTAGCCCCTGACTGACCCACACAATACGAAGTTCCCCATAAAATTGGCCATATTATTACTCCCATATGATCTAAATATAGGCTCTTTAAAAAAGTTAGTTCACACGGGACATCCTGATAACAGGCACACTTCTTTTTCAAGCGCTTCTATTTGCATTAGCAACTTCCTACGAAACTGTGTGATGTTTCGCCAGTCTTTGGCAGAACTGTGTTTCCTAATGTGCTTTTTTACACAATTTTCTCCCACTTACAGCGCGCGAGACACTGAAAATACCTCCATAACGCTTATAAGGAGTTGAATATTGCATTATATACATTAATAGCGACATGTGTGATACTTATTTTCGTCAGGCAAGTTAAGCTTACCTATTAAAACGATAGCGTTAAGGGCCCCGCGTCGCAGAAATAACGGTGTTGGTACCGGCATCGGCCGAATTGTACCCTAGCGCAAATTTCCGTGTATATTTATCTAAATGTACATGCCATGTCGAGCTATCTGACATGCAGTATATGCGAATTATCTTGCCACACCATACTCTCCCCGAAATTGCTCCTACCTTGTCTTACATTCTTGACAAAGTTATTCCTCACTATTTTGAGAACGACCGCCCACAAACAAATGTCCTCAAAGCAAACACTGACAGCGCATGCTTTTGATCTTAAATCATTTTTATCATCAATCAAGTCTATGGGTGCGCGGGTATATAAATATGAAGTATGCCTGCTGAAATAAAATAGTTGCGAGTGCAGCGAGCGTGGTCCATTCCGGTGTGTATTCTCCTTGTCCTTGTCAGTGCACTGCTTCACCACCAAGGTATGATGATTAATCACCAACTAGCCCAACTTCCACATTACTGGGTGATGTCCTTTCAGCTTCGTGTGTACAAGTTGGCATGTGTGAAGCACAGTTCTCTTGCAGCATTGAGTACGTCGGGAAGACCGGAAGGTTCGTAAACGCCAGGCGAAAAAGTTGTCCTGTTGCTGTATATGGACAGTTAGTAAGTTGCCCAATTCACAGTCCTAACAAGCATGCTAATATTTCAAGAAGCGCAATTTATCATTTCCTGCCGATACCGTTGCGATTCTAGGAAGTGAATTTTCTATTAAATTTTAGAATTGCAGCGAGGTCGTCTATGTATGGTGACAGGTAGTCACCACTTTGCTGCATATAATAGGAAGCCGATGTAGGATGCTGGCTGAGGGATGCGCACTAACAAGACATATGCCAACATGCACACGTTTCAATACCCGCCCGCAAAGAGAAAGGGAAATTTGTTGCCATAAAGCTTATTAGATCAGAGAAAGTTTTCCGTGTTAGCACATGCGCGAGAAAGAGAAATGCGGAGCCCAAGTGTAATTTGCAATTAACTTCAGGAACGAATTTCTTGGAACTGTTGGCGATTTCAAGATTATTTCTCTGCGCTAGGCACGGGCACGCTCTTGTGCCGATGTTACCACTTGATCCATAAAAATAGTCAAGTAGAACATGTTTATAGACAGAACAAAATGATTATGGTTACTGAGTTGTCACTGAATATGCTTCGAAGACCGGAGGCTTGCTGCGCGCCTAAGTAAACTAAGCGGTGAGGTACCATTGATCCTTGACAGATCTGGCCTGCGTGAGCCAATCGAAGGCGGAGTCAGTCTGACCTTAGTTCTCGAATAGGTGAATGATGGTTGGGGTCTAATTAGACTAAGATTACTCGTTATGTTAGGGTACACGTTAGTGTGCTAACGCTTTTAGCGGAGCTTGTTACTGGCTAACATAAATGGCTTCTGACAAACGCTAATAACATTTGCGTCTGCGTTTGCCTAAATGTATGCCTTGCCGTCTCGCCTGTTTCAACCAAGGCAATCAAATATGCAACCATCACACATACAATACTGCATACCTGCCATTGAAAAAAAAGCTGAACGAAACGTGTGACAACATTGTTATGCGTGATGTGCCATGTTAATTGAAAAAATTATTTACCGTCTTCACTTCAACGCGTGGCCGAGGCGCCACGTCCGCCACACTTACCAAAGGCATTCCAAGCATGGAGAACTCGACAGCCTTGACGATGGTCCTGCGCAGTCCTTGCCAGCTGCACTCGGGCTCCTCGAACCAGTGGCCGCCGAAGGATCCCGAACCGGAGAACGTCGCACGGCTGAGAATCATGGGTCTCTGACGGCCTCGTTCCTCCGTAAGATTCAGCAGGCTCCTGCAAAGAATCTCCGACTCAACTGGCACAGAAATGTTGGACGTACAGCATTGTTGAACACGTCCGAAGTATGCCGGAAGAAAAAAAAGATGTCTTTACCTTCGTGGTTGTTCAATAGCTCTGGCATTCACCTGCCGAGTGCGACGTGTGCGAGTTTTATACCCACCGCCCCCGGTCGCAGTGTTCAAACAGGGGCGCAAAATGGGTGCGTTTGGCGAGTTTGCAAGGACTATCCGCGTGGCATGAATTTCCAGGATGACACCCGTTCAAAGATACGCACCATCATACTCGCCGCAAAAAATGCACTTTTGTTTCTCTTATATTTTTAATAAAAGGCTGTTTTATGCGCTTGTGCACAAAAGTAACCGAAATGCCCGTCTATTTTGTTCCGAAATGGGTACAAATCTGAACGTTCATTTCGAGTCGATACGACTTGAAAGCTCGCCGGCTATAGTTCGTGAATTGCAATATTTGCAGTACAGTAACTATGGAGTTAACTGGTGAAATTTCGTTAATTCTTTAAAGATGTACTTCAATTTCTCGTTTTAGTGATGCCTGCCTCTTGAACTATTGCAGCTCAAATGCGTGAAATATGTTGTTTGCCAAATGGGATGTTTTTTTTTCTAAATTACGTAAAATTTAAAGAAATGTCAACTCTTATCACCGCCTTCTTTGTCTCTTAGTTTTTACTGTTCTCGTTACTGCTGGCGTATTAATTTGGTGCCTGCGTTTTTCATGCCAGACCCATCGCTGTGGTTCAGTGGCTGTGACATTCTTCTGTTGAACACGTGGTCGCGAGTGTGGGGTGGCCAAAGGTGGCCGAATGCAATGGCCGAATCACGAGGGTGGCCGAATGCGAAAATTCTAGTCTGTATTCAGATCCAGCAACATGTTGAAAAAACCCTCCTCCCTCTGTGCCTGCACCCCCCCCCCCCGCCTACAGTGGGGCGCCTCTAACAGCGAAAGTCTTCGAACTCGAAAAAGCCCAACATGTGAACCAGGCGCTTTGTGTGTCCCATGCCCCATTTCTGTGCCCATGTCAGTGAGTGCAAAAAGTATTGCGTGATGTAGAATCCAATTTCCAAAATTTCCACTCTCACACCTGCTATTATGTTTAGAGGGTGAAGTGTGTAATATGATCTGATCTGTCTTTGTTTTCATGGCTAGTATGTCACGCCCTAAATGCAATATCTTATACTCTCGTTAATACTATCTCAAAGGGACAGTGAAAGTCTGTTCGTCGTTTAGGTCTTAACTTAAGTAATAGAAAAAGAAATCTTGTAATGTATCTTTTTGGTGCGCGTAAATAATCGCCGCACGAAACTACAAATTAAGCAGCGTTACAACTAAAAGGCAGTTGTGAAACGAGACTTATTGGAGGCGCACAATGCGATGCAGAGGTTTCCGTGCGCTAAAGCTAAGTAATGAGTACTTATTACTTCTCGGTACTGCGCAAACATGTTCACGTTAGCAAGACATCACATTCCACCTAGCTTGCCCAAGAAATTATTCATCGTTCTCGGGTTGCTGCAAAATATGCGCTAAATGATTTAAGACATTACAGGCTAATAAAGGAATACCAACCGTGGAAATTCGACACAACCGAATTCCTGTTGAGCGGATTTCTTTTGCATTAGGCTTCTTGGACGCCAACGACCTGTTCACACACTGTTCCTAATATCCGGAAATTCGGCTTAACCGGGTTCAACATAATAGCGGTCTGCTGCACTGCAAACACTTCCGGCGATATAGTGTCATGGCTGGGCAGTTTTTTCTGAATGGCTGCATCTGCTTCACGCCATTATCGTAACAACCTTTACCAATGCTTTACTGCCACGTCCATGGAGCTCGATAAGAACTCGCTAGAGCGTGGGAACACCGCGTGAATGAATGCCAATATGGGCTCAGGGTAAGCCCTGCGTGACTGGCACACTGCACAGCGCATTCTTTTCTATTCCTTTCCGTTTTCTGTAACGACATTTAATCTCAGCCAATCTTGAAGTTACCATCTATCTTGCTCTACACGGTTTCAGGTCTGACACCTTACTAGAGTGACGGGCATTCTGCTCGTCAGCTCGGGTAATTAGCGTCCGCAGGAGGTAATACGTGATACTGCCTGGTAATACGTGATACTGCCTCGCAGTATCACGTATTGGCGAGAATACTGCTCCGGATTTCTGTCTGATCAGTTTATATTCGTATTTTCTCGACACTTTGTAATTTCGTGGATATTCCATGGAATTTTGAAGAATTTTACACTCCTGTCACATTCACGTAGCGTTTCAAGACGCACTACATTAGTCCTGTCGTCGCACTGTCACTGGTAGTGCGCAATGTAGTTTGCAGTCAAAAAATCTGTACCTTTACAATTTCGCGACCCTTTAAGCCAAATACGACGTCTTTGATGTAATTATTTAATAAGTATATTTATTTACAAAATATACGCAAGCTTTAGCAAGATAGTTTAGCAAAGCATTCATCCTTAGCTTAACGATGTATACAGCAGCACGAACGCCCTTCCCCACGATATAAAATTATCTTTAATTTGCGTTGTTGACTCCATTGAATTTCCCGCAAATTTCTTAATTGTGTTGGCCTCGACTACTTCATTTTTTTTCTTGATACGTGTTCTACGTCAAATGCACGATAGCTAACAATAGACATATTTTTATGTTTTAACTCGAGATTTAGCTTCAAGAGCCTTTATTTGCGAATGTGCAGTTTTCAGTGATTACGCAATTAAACATGGCAGCCGTCATCTGCCTATTTCGCGGCCGCCACTGGGCTTAGGCATGTGCCTGTGATCGCCAATTACCATTTTCAAGCATCAGCCGACTGCATCTAATGTCTACTGATTTCATGATTTCATTCCACCACCTCAGGCGTTCCACACTGCGTTTTCCTTCCCTTCGCAATGAAACTGTTACCCTTGTATGACGGTCACTAAACTCCGGCCCATGCAGGATTTCCAGCTGGCCCATCCCTTACCCGCTAGTACGTGTCAGTGGCCTTTATATGGTTTATCTGGGCAGCCCTAGCTTACGGTCAAGGGCCCGCACCAACGCTTCCTCGAAGCGAAGGCGGCCGCGCTTTGACTAAGACGTGTAGCTTGCAAGGAACGGTGCAACGTATAAAAGGAACTAGAAATAAATCTCTAGAATATACCATGGAGTGGAGCAAACTGAAATGTGCGGCACTTGATGGAGGAATAAAGCATGTCCGGTGTCAGCGAGGCGTGACTAGCCAAACGACTAAAGCTGCCGCGAATGGCTGGTTAGTACAGCCCTGCTTCCTACAATTAATGCTTAGTCAGTCAAAAACGTTTTTGATAAATATGTGAAAACGTGTCAACAAGAGAAAAGTTCAGAGAAAGATGGAGGCTTGAAGGGATCAATAGTGGTCGAAAAATGGCAGCAGACTTGTGCAGTGTCACAAAACAAAAACCTAATTTCCAGCGAAGCTGCCGCTTCCGAACACTTCTTTAAGAATGCCAGTTCCCAGTAATTAAACCACCTACTGGAAGCGTGGTCCTGTCGGCTTTTCTGCAGCATTTTTTTCTTTGTGTGCCGATGCACTTCAAGATCTATCGACCATGTACTTATATCAACTAACACAACTCGCCATCTTGTTGCACCCACTTTAACACGCAGCCCGCGTATTACTCTCTTGATTGAAACCTCGCCCGCACGCAGAACTTTCTAGCACTTGAGTAAGAAGTTTTTTGTAAAGAAAGTTTACCATCCTAACACAGTTTACTTTTCCAGAACATCGTCTATATTATTCCCTGTATTCTCGCTCACGTTGATCTTGGTGGCGCCCATAGTTCTCCCGCGAGAACCGATCAATTCATCGTCATAAGTGAAACGCACATTGGCGCAACCACAGCACATGCAGTTTGGTTGTAAACTTTCTCATAGGAATTCACATCGTACCACACAAAACGCATCCCTTATTTTCTCCAAATATAAACAAGGTTCCTCATTTAGTTCAGAGCAGATACCGGAGAAAAACGAGCGACGACCACTGCCTAATCCATGAAGCTACCGAAAAGAGGGTTGTGTATTTATTTTTGCGCCCCTAATTAAGCCGGAAACGTTAAAGTTGCGCTTCACATTACGCTTAAGGTGCCACCCATGCCCACTAAATTTAACTTTAGTGGATGTCGAGTTTTCTCGGGGAAACTAAGAAAAATATCGTTATATGGCCATACAATATTTTTGAGCCTTTTCTACAGAAATTTATTTTACAAAAAACTGTTAAATCCACAGACACGCAACTCGGCCTAATAATCTGGCATAGTGTGCAGTCCATTTTTAATAAACCATTTATTTTTCTCCCAAGCAAGCGGGTTCAAATATGTGGCATTCGTAAAAGACATTTATAATGGTCCAGAGCGCTTGCATATATAATTTATTCAACACGCCGCAATTAGGTCACACATTTTAGAATTTCGCCTACACATCATCCTTCTCATTTTTTCCACCCATGAACCGTCACTGAGAATGATTTGGAGGACACACTCAAGTAGGTGTTTCTTCCTTATTCTTCTTTTCTTTGTTTTCTGTATGGATGGTTGAGCGTCACTGAAGGCTGGAGGTGGTCATTAATAGGAATTGAGGGGGTCAGAACGCCAGTGGAAAGAATTTCGCATTATACCTCTTGCCTAACCGATATACCGCACTTCAGAGCTTCCTTTACGGAGATGCAGGGTATTACTCGAAGACTCACTTCCAAGTAGTTTCCGAGTGGTGATAGCCGTATAGGTTGTGCAGATTGTAGTGCATGCCGGAGGACTGGTTGACGTCACCGCACACGCTGTTCTCGAATATGCCTGTGTCCCCGTGCTGAAAGCCTGCAGTGTTCAGCACAATCAATATAAGTGATGCAATTGACATACCCACGCAAGGCAACCTTCGCAATTTCGCGTCTAGACGCCGCAAGGGTTGCATAGGCCGATGGAGCATATTTCATACAAAGATGCAGACAAAAAATACAAAATAAAGAAGCAAAGCCGCCGAGTCAGACAGAACAGATATAGAATAGGGAGAAAGCCACCGCACAAGTATACACTCCCAGCCGACGACAGAAATTAGCACCAGTGAGCACGAAAGTCATTGTTGGTACAAGCCTGCTGCCCTTCAAATATGCAACACCATGTACCTTCGTCACACAATGTTACGACGGCTTACTGCGCCAACATGTCTCGTAAAATTTCTACACGTAATAAAATTATTTGCACCAATGGTGGCATCTAAACACTAAGCGAACCTTTGGCATCTCGGCCGCAAAATCAAGTTTTGATGAAAGCACTAACCAACAGGATAAGGCGGGTTGTTCCACTTGTTTGCCGTGCACGTAGAACTTGATTGGTTGCCCTCGCGAGGGTAGGTTGGCTCGTTTAAGTCCTTGAAGAAGGAGACATATTGCAATAAGCATTCGTGCAATCAATGCCACTCACCGTGCAAATATTTTGTACACTTCCGAAAATTCAGGTGGCTGTACTCGCTGCTGAATATAAGCAATAAGCCGGTCACGAAGGAATCATCGGTACACAAGATTACTTGCCAGTGTCAACCGTTCTCCTATCTCTCCTAAACATTGCTGCTAGCCATCATAAGCAGAGATAATCGTAAAACTGCGGAGCCAGTCCATATCAATGGATGCTAATTTTGTTAAGTCACGACCTCAAGTTTACATTAAAGCGTAGGGTGTCCTCATATAATTGGGCTGATGGCTACTGATCATGGTGCCAAGTAAAGGAAAATGGCAAACCAAGGTACACTGCAACCAATGCTCAATCAAGCTCAAGCTCAATCAAGCTCAATCAGGCGAGTGTGACCGAATGTCACAAAAAAGTGTAGCTATTTCGTTGACCCAAATTAATCTCCCTTAAAGGAACCAATTACGCTCACGTCTCTTACCTAAAACACCTGCGTTTGCAAAGCCTAAAAAAAATATGGCACAAAATTATTACGAGCGATGTAAGATGACGCAAAAAAGCAAATTAGCGCAAGAAGTTCCTCGGTGAGCGAGAAATTCACCGGAAAGGATACAAGCGGACCTTGTCGGAAAAAAGAATAGCGAAACTGAGCGAATCCTGGTGGGCTCTAAACTCATTTTGTCTGACAGTAAGCGCCTCTCCTAACTGATGTCGCCGTGTTCTCGCGAGCAACATCTTATTTTGCATGCGCACAATGTCTTCGTGTTGCGGCCTTCCGAAATGCTTGCACAGGCGCCACCAATCTGAGAGCGTCTGTTGGCTCTATACCACAATACGGTGCACAAATTACTGTGCACCACGGCTGCGCAATACCTGAGGGTTTAGTGCATCCAGCTATAAACTGAATGTTGCCGCAGGAACGATAGTTTAAGAGGCAACTTTAGCTCGGGGGCTCCTATCGGACCAATAAGAACAAACAAAACCGTTTTTGTCGGTAACAATTGCCCAAAATTTGATGAGGTCGGCTGTATTTGAAAAAATCAACTCACTCTAGAAAGTGCACCTTTTATTTAGACTATGTATTGTTGAGAAAAATTCAGAAAGTATCAAATTTTCTCTGAACTACAGCGCAAAGTTTACAACTCCTCACTCAGCAATAAAAAGAAAATGTGTCACAATTCCGAAGGCAGCACCTAAAAATGCATTCAAAATGCACAAAATTGACTACATTGCTCTGAGGTATGCCACTAATTTGTGAGTAGGACTTCGCAAAACCTGTGTAAATCTTGTAATATTTCCGCGTAACCTGTAAATTCGCGTGGCAAATTTATGCACGCTTGGTGTCCTTAAAGGTGCAATTTATAAGACTATAATATCTGCTTCTAGTGAAGCGAGACAGATTTATAAACTTCGTGCTTAGATTGTTTCCGCACTTAGCAGTTTGATGAAACATTTGTAACAAATTTCATTCGAATCATTTGAGCGGTTCTCTCACTAAAGCATTTCTGCACTTTACATGCGGGTAACATCGAAATTTTGAGTTTGCCCCGAGCTAAAGCTTGCTCTTGAATCCCAGCAGCCAACATACTTTGCAGTATCATTTTTTACTATAACCTACCGCAAGAGTAAGGCTCACAATGAGAAGGTGGACTAACCAAGACGGTCGCCAGTAGAAAGGAAATGACATACAAACAGAACAAGTGTATCTTTCCAGCTATTGTTTATTATCACTGTTGTCTGCTGTCATCTCTCACCACTCAGCTCAAAACTGGGACCGTCAATAAAGCGGCAAGAAACTGGCTGCTGCCTGGTACCAACCTCCATACGCAATGGCAGCAATCTTTAGCAGGCTGTCAAACCTTCAAGCACATCGGCGCAGTACTTCTAACCGATACATTCGTACGTGCCTCATTAGCCTACACCGATTGTCTCTAACCTCTCTATCAAAAACGTCGGATTATATTTAGTGCCGTTGAGATTGACTTCTGAGCTGTCGAGTACCCTCAGCTTCACCTCCGCGCTAATTCGCACATTATCGTTCTTTCTATCAAACATCCAGTACCAAAAAGCATGACATTAGTCTTAGTTACGTGTACCATATATCCATAAAAGCCTCTAACACATGGAGTGTCACCTTAAGGGAAACGAAAATAGCAGAAGCTGTTTTCTCCGTGCTAGCGGTAATAATGCGCGGAAGCCAGCCTTTAACATGCCTCGCAAAGAGTTTTAACGCGATAGCGTTAAGGAGCTCGTGTCGCAGAAAAGCCGGTGTCGTCGGCGTCGGTGTCGGGTGTCGGCGTCGGCGGCGTTGACCGTGAGCGATAAATCACGGCAGGCGCTTCATAAATAAAAAGCAACTTCCAAGATTGGCCCGGCGGGAATCGAACCCAGGTCTCCGGAGTGTGAGACGGAGACGCTACCACTCAGCCACGAGTTCGATGCTTTCAAGCGGTGCAAACGCGCCTCTAGTGAATGCGGTGTTGCCTTCGAAACGAGCCGTGGAAAGTTCTACTGCGGTGTATATCGGTAATTATGAACATGTAACGTACAGAAGTCACAATTACACGAGTTGCGAAGTGCGTTTCCGCTGCATTTCTTCTGCGCTTTCCGCACACGCAGAGCCATCTTGCGGCAAACACAGAAGACCCCCTCCTCTCAATGTACGGCGCTGCCCCGACAGAAGGCGCGCCGCGCGCGCATTGGGACCGCTGCCAGGCGCGTCGCGGGACTCCCTCTCCTCTGACGACGCTTCGCCGTGCTCCCGGTTTAGATTACTATCTATCTCTCTGCCCGTGCCGATCACGACGTTTGGCTGGCGTAGATCGTTTCCCCTCCGAGACACCGAGTTCTTTGGTTCGTTTCGTTCGCTCAGGCGCACGTTTCGTTGCCGCGCGGAACGCTGCGTTGCTCGACGCTCACCGCGTGATAGGTGGGCGCTAAGTCCGATGCGGGGCGCATCGTAAGTGATTGCTGTGCCGTAGCGCATTGTCTTATACCCCTTGGCGGGTCGACGGGAACGCTGTCGCGTACCACTCTTGAAGGCGAAGCTTAAGCGTCCTCCAATTTTTTTTCAGTTTTGCTAATATTCTTGCCGTATTACCCGTGTAAGTGATTTATTTGATAATGAATTTTTTCGCACGTACAACGCCTATAATTAGCCTTCGTCGTTGGCGTGCAGTACAGAACTTGTGTTATAAAGTAAGCTCGCTTGAAAATAAAAAAAAAGTTGCCATCGCAAAATCTAAACTACTATAATGAAACTTCACCGCTGCAACTAAAATATGCCGTTGTTTCTATAGAGCCAGTAAAAGCACTAACAAGAGTCAGAATGGACTACGCAATCACGATGACACGGCGACACCATGAAATCGAACAAATAGTTTCCCCAATGGTGCGAGTTCCTTGAGTCGCCCGATCAGCACGGTCTGGCAACACTTAAATATTGAAATCGTGCCCTCAACGCGAGCAAGTTCTTGCGTGAAAGGCACTCCCAAGAGTTTCCATCGACACTACAGTTCGGGAACCATAATCTTAAAGCTTTTCATCGATAAGTGTTCCGTGACATCGGTCGTACACATTCCCTAATGGTATCTGCCATGATCGGCCAGAATTTTCTCTTGCGAACAATTTTAGCGAGAGAAGCTCCTTTGAGTACGGACCCTGGTGTTTCCACCTCGTCCACTGGAATATAGAAGTTATGCTTTGGAGCTTAATGGGTATTACTTCACCTTAGCTTGGTTATGCGCCGATCTGCATTGCAGAGGAGCCTGCTTTATCGCTCAATGCATCTTCCTTTTTTTCTGCTTCCAAGGACAACAATAAAGCAGCAGGTTTAACATTTGACGAACTCTTGACGAACATCCCTCCCATCTGCTCAAGTCGACCAAGCCTAATAGTCTAGTTATCCTCATGCTGGCTCCTCTACAAACTTCACATCAGCATTTTTCGAGCGTTCGCATATGGGTCTGGAGGCACGCCTGGTTTAGCACTAACGAAAGAGGAGCACGAAAGCACGAAACATACATGTACATGATAGTGTGCTATACATTTCGTCTACGCTGCGCTTAGGACGTGGGTCCGACGCAGTGCAAATGTTCTTACCAGTAATAGGCCGTCAAATCCTACCGCCCCGTTTAGCGACCGGAGGCATTCTGTCCACGCCTTCTCAGCGTCCGGGTTTGTAAAGTCTACAAAAGCAACGTCCTGAAAATGGAAGTATGAACGACAGACATAAGCACTCCACGAGCAATGGACCGCTATTTATGAGGAACAATCAAAACCCAGAAAATCAGCACAAGTCAATGTACTCCGAAACACGATCAAATCGTGTGCGGTTTAACTCAATGTACTAGCACTACAGCAGACCACGTATGTTGTAAGCACCGCTTAGCAACGACTCTAAACAGCTACAGTGGAAGACAAAAGCCCGTAATAGGAGTGGACAGACACATGGGATGATAGGTTAACTACTGCAACTTACTTAACCTCTCAGGACAAGCTAGAGGGCGTTCACTTATAACTAGTACTCTAATGTGCTCTAGACCCTGCCATCTCTACTACTCACTAACATAAATACTCATACGCATTTAGTCACAGAACTGAGGCAGTGGCTCTTGCAACAGCAATAAAGTTTGCGAGTCTCTCATTATAAGCAAGAAAATACAACAAGCAGTTCAGTGAAGCAAACGCAGAAGCAGTTCCGAGTACCAATTGTCATATTCATTGCACCGAAAACAGCGAGCTAATCAAACATTCAAACGCACGAGACCCTAAAAAAATTAAATGAATATAAGATTTCGAAAAAAAGTTATGCAGTCGGAGTAGGAAACGACAAAAGCCTCCTGCCAATTTAAATAGTAGATAATTTCTAGCTTTTACAATAACCCTGTTCTGGTGAAGACTGTTATGTCGTCTGTGTAGATGGAGTGCCGAAGACTTTCTACGTCCTGCAGTTTTCTTGCGAGGCCGATCATGGCGACGTTGATGAGCGTGGGATAGATGACAGTTCCATGTAGTGTACCCTTGGTGGGAGGGTGCTACACTGCAGCCCGGATCTCCCCCCATCTTGAGCTCAACCGTGCGGTGGCTCAAGAAGCTCTGAACGTACTTGTACGCTCGCTCGCCACGGTTGGTGTTGGCAAGCTCATTTAGGATTCCTTGGTGGCTGACGTTGTCCAAAGCCCCTGTGATGTCGATTACTAGGAGGACGCGTTCGTCGCTGCGGAGACCGTTGCTGAGGACGTCTTCCTTGATTTGTAGTACGTCTTGTGTGGACAGGCTGGTGCGGAAACCGAACATGGTGTCCGGAAGGTGTTTGTTGTCTGCTAAGTGTCTCTGCACTCGTGTTCATAATTTTCTCGTAGACCTTGCCGAGGCCAGACGTGAGCGTGATGAGTCTGAGGTGTTCAGTTGCCGATTTCTTGCCCGATTTAGGGACCATGATTATTCGTGCATGTTTACACATCACCGGCGCCGTACCTTGTTCCCAGTGTTGGTTGAGAAAGGCCGTGAGCGCGGAGATGGACTTGTCGCTGATGTTTCTGATCATGGATTTCATGATACGATCCGTGCCCGCCGCTGTGTTACAGGTAGTGGCTGCGATGGGCGCTCTCATTTCATTTTCTGTGATAGGTTCGTCCATTAATGGGTTGGGTTGTCCGGTGAAGAGTGTTGTTCATGGTTGTGCGGGAGTGGGATCTCCATAGCACTTGGTATTGACATCAATGAGGCCTTGGTTACCTGGGTAGGTGTGTAGTAAGCACTGCAGGGCCTTATGTCCTCCTTTGGATTTGGTGGGGTCCAGGATGACTTTGAATATGTGTCACGTCTTGGCCGTATCCAGGGTGCCACCGAGGGAGTCGCAGAACCTACACCAGCTCTCCAAGGCGAGTTGTATGGCATATTCTTCTGTTTCTGCTGTTATTTGTGCTATGTGAGTCTTCAGTTTCCTGTTCTCTATTTTCCAGCGGCGGGTGAGGCCCCGTTTCGCATACCACAGGTGTAGTAAGTGGGGATCCACATCTGGGGTATTTTTTAGTTCTGGCGATTTCCTTTGTGTGGTGTTTATGTCGACGGAGGTTGTCGCACCAGTCTTCCAGGTTTGTCATTGTCTCTTCGTGCTGTTCTTAGGCTTCCCTCATTTTTCGCCAGTCAGTGAGTTTGGCTGAGCTGATCTACCTGCGTAGGCGTACAGTCTCTAGTGTTATCGTCAAAGTGTAGTGATCACTGCCTAAGTTTTCAAGTGTGTTGAGACACTCGGCCCATGGGATGTGTGATGAAGGCGAGGTCGGGAGTGGTGTCGTGTGTTACGCTGTTCCCTTTCCTCGTTGTTATGTGACACTGGTGACACTGTAGGTGACACTGTAAAATTAGTGTTTCTAGCTGGAGACACTTGCAGTCCTGCCTCTGGTACCCTCAACGCGTGTTGAGGGTACCAGAGGCAGGACTATCTTCGGCGAGACAGAGGGTGTCCCTAAAGAGTTTGAGTACGTTTGCCCGCCTTAGCCTGGGGCGAGTTAGGCTGGGCAGTGCCATTGAACTCGCCTGCCTTTGCAGACGAGTTCGAAGAGCACATGTATGCGCGTACGTCCTCTATGGGTTTATGTTGTATGGTTGTGATGTTTGTGTCTAAGTGTGGCTATCTTCCACTTGTCGTCTTGTCTTATATGGTATACCTCGTACTCATGTAGTGTTGGTCGGGTACCGGGCTCTTGTCGGGCTATGAACCTCGGTGGCTATGAGGAATGAGCGATCAATTGTGTCAGCAGCTCTTCTTGTTTCGGTATCAACGGCAGTGCCATTGCCAAATTTCTAAGTTTTCTTTGACTGTCCTGTTTGGCCTAGGCATTGTTAAATGTTGTGATCAGTGATGTTATGGTCATGTGCATTTGGTTGCGGTGTTTTAAGTGCCGAAATCATCATCCCATTAAGAGGTGACCCGTTGTGGGGAATGCACATTAAGTCTCATCACCTTGAATTATTTATCGCGCGCCTGAATCTAAATCCGGAAGAGTTTTTTGCATTCCACGGATGCTTCTTGGATCGAACCGGCGATGTCAAATCGCAGTGTGAGCCTCAAATACAGCAGCGCACCGCGATACCCCAATTCCGAACGTGGCGGGTGTTGAAGCAAGCAAGTCGGCATGCTCGCGCAGGTCATGGACACCACGACCTGTGAGATGTATGTGAAGTGACCACAAGAAAAGCGAACTTCGTATACATTACCAGACAGTCGCACAATAAGCCATCCTTATGTTTGGTCACATCTATTGCCAGAACGCGTTTTGCAGTTTACCCGTCTACGCAAGCTACACACTTTGTTCAGAGCACTGAAGAACAAAGTTACGCTAGCTCTTCCCGGCGTTTTCGTTACAGTTGATAGTAAATATGGTGAACGAGGAGTATAACCCCAATATTTGCAAAGCGCAGTTCGTAGGCGCACGTTCCTGTGGCAAGCGTCGGCTGCCCTCGGCTTAACCGAGTGAAATAGCGCAGGAAAAAAGTCAAAAAAAGAACGCGGAGCTCAGTTGAGAATGAAAGACGCCTGTAGTGAAAGAGCGCGAGGGGGAAGGCGGAGGAGGAGGGTGCAATGGAACCATGTGACGGAAAGTGAAAGAGGAGGGTATGGCGAAAGCGTGAGACGAAAAGTGTAGTGCCACGCAACATGGGCTCTGTGGCGACGATGGCAATGAGACGGCCCCAGAGTAGCGCTCGACGTCTGTTCGCCGATGACGCCACTGATACCATATATGGAAACAAACCGCTGCATGGGCAGAAGTATGTCTGCGGTGAGTACTGCGAATTGCGCGAACGCGTCACCCACGCACTGTTTTTTAGTATCTCCCGGTTAGCAAGATGTTTCACGCCGATTTCACTCCCCTTGCAACGTTCCGCACAAAACAGACTGTCTGCGCCAGTATACCCGAAAAGGCAACATGTATAGAGCTGCGCTCAAATTTTGCATTAGGGACTATCGTAATCGTCGCTGACTTCTTATTTATGTGAAAGCACGAAATGGCTCATTGAGCGAAAAAGCCTGCGTCTGTAGCAGCGGAAGGGTACCTAAATTCCCAGTGGCTGCTACGCCCCGTCACATGCGTGCCTCGACGGAGAAGAGCGGGCGAAAAGAATAACCAGTTAAGTCACTAGCGCACCAGGTGCTGTTCGAGGGAGAGGGCATCGCCGTAACGACACGTCACCCTCGCTCTCGGACGCCCGTGTTATCCACGCGTTCATTTCTCGCGCAATCCCTCCCTGCGTTCTAAATTGGCCTCGGTAATCGCCGTGAAAAAAAATTAGTGCATAAAAAGACTGAGTAAATTCGAAAAGAACGTTGGCGGAAACTTATGAGCCCACGCTCAGAAGCCGAGTGTCTTACCCACTCGGCTGAACCAGCACCTCCTCGATAGCAGGCTTGCGTACTCTGCTTATGAAATCATGCTACTTGGACCGACGTTTCCATTGGCAAGCCCGGCGTAGCGAAAGCGGTGACGACAAAATCCCCGAATCTTACTCCGCAGCTTCCTGATTAGATTATATGGCAGTCAGAAAAAGGTATCGTCACGCATCGAAGTGCATCGGCCTTATGCTATCTAGGAGGCGTTGGCCAAGCTTCTCAACGCGCTCACCTGCTCGCGAGTTCATAACTGGAAGGACCACTCAGCGGCGTCCATTTGGACATTAATAATTTCTCATTCACATATTCTACGAAGTGCTCAGGTGTCCTCGGAATATCTTTCATGGCGTCTTTCCTAGCATGCTTTCTTTTTTAGTTTTTTCCCTATGCAAATGCGTATCTGTCAGGTTCTTCAGAAAAGAGATGAGGTACATCACCGATGAATTTAGCTCCACGACGCTTATTCGCCTGCATGTCAATGCGATCGCACTATGATACAGTGAAAACTACTTGTCATTCTCCAGTTTCATTTGTTATTCATCATCATCATCATCATCATCATCATCATCATCATCATCATCAGCCTCGTTACGCCCACTGCAGGGCAAAGGCCTCTCCCATACTTCTCCAACAACCCCGGTCATGTACTAATTGTGGCCATGCCGTGCCTGCAAACTTCTTAATCTCATCCGTCCACCTAACTTTCTGTCGCCCCCTGCTACGCTTCCCTTCCCTTGGGATCCATTCCGTAGCCCTTAATGACCATCGGTTATCTTCCCTCCTCATTACATGTCCTGCCCATGCCCATTTCTTTTTCTTGATTTCAACTACGATGTCATTAACTCGCGTTTGTTCCCTCACCCAATCTGCTCTTTTCTTATCCCTTAACGTTACACCTATCATTCTTCTTTCCATAGCTCGTTGCGTCGTCCTCAATTTGAGTAGAACCCTTTTCGTAAGCCTCCAGGTTTCTGCCCCGTAGATGAGTACTGGTAAGACACAGCTATTATACACTTTTCTTTTGAGGCATAATGGCAACCTGCTGTTCATGATCTGAGAATGCCTGCCAAACGCACCCCAGCCCATTCTTATTCTTCTGATTATTTCTGTCTCATGATCCGGATCCGCAGTCACTACCTGCCCTAAGTAGATGTATTCCCTTACGACTTCCAGTGCCTAGCTGCCTATTGTAAATTGCTGTTCTCTACCGAGACTGTTAAGCACTACTTTAGTTTTCTGCAGATTAATTCTTAGACCCACTCTTCTGCTTTGCCTCTCCAGGTCAGTGAGCATGCATTGCAATTGGTTCCCTGAGTTAAGGCAATATCATCCGCGAATCGCAAGTTACTAAGGTATTCTCCATTAACTTTTATCCCCAATTCTTCCCAATCCAGGTCTCTGAATACCTCCTGTAAGCACGCTGTGAATAGCATTGGAGATATCGTATCTCCCTGCATGACGCCTTTCTTTATTGGGATTTTGTTGCTTGCTTTATGGAGGACTACGGTGGCTGTGGAGCCGCTATAGATATCTTTCAGTATTTTTACATACGGCTCGTCTACACCCTGATTCCGCAATGCCTCCATGACTGCTGAGGTTTCGACAGAATCGAACGCTTTCTCGTAATCAATGAAAGCTATATATAAGGGTTGGTTATATTCCGCACATTTCTCTATCAGCTGATTGATAGTGTGAATATGATCTATTGTTGAGTAGCCTTTACGGAATCCTGCCTGGTCCTTTGCTTGACAGAAGTCTAAGGTGCTCCTGATTCTATTTGCTATTACCTTAGTAAATAGTTTGTAGGCAACGGACAGTAAGCTGATCGGTGTATAATTTTTCAAGTCTTTGGCGTCCCCTTTCTTATGGATTAGGATTATGTTAGCGTTCTTCCAAGATTCCGGTACGCTCAAGGTCATGCGTACCGGAATCTTGGAAGAACGCTAACGCTGTTATTAGCACTGGTCTATACGTATTTTCCCTGGTAGATCTTGCGCATGTCTCCCTTTAGTAAGCCCTGCCGGCGTGTATTGTGCGATCCTCCTTCTCTCATTCTTCCACCTCCTGCCACACCCCCCCCCCATACACACACGCACACACGCGCACGCACAAACACACACACACACACGAAACAACCATGTAACGACAAAGAGAGCCAAGCGTTGGTGCTGCCGCTTGGCCCCTGAAGTGAGGAATGCAAAAACCCAAGCCTCAGGGTTGCTTCCTTCCTCGAGCTTGCGCTATAGTCTACAACTGTTCAGCGCTAGTTCTGCCGCTTACAATAATAAAGACCGTTACAAACAGTATTTATGTCCCCAATATCCCCACAACAATAAGCTCCTCAGAAAGCGCCACGCAGTGTTTGCTGCCCCAAAAAAGGTCGTTGAGATTACCAACGATAATGCATCTGACGCAATGTAAACACGTGAACGAAGTTTTGAGCAGGGATTACACTTACGCTCTTGCTACCTTCACTCAATATTAATGGGATCATATGCTCCGCTGATGATGGTAGCAGGGGATCCTGAAATGACAAAATAATGGCTCGAGTTAGTATAGCTATGCGCTTCACGCCATAAGTTTTATAAGAACATTCAATATCAACAAAAGCGCGTCACTCTAAGAGCAAACTCCATAGAAGTTACACGTTGAGCGAGTCAATCGCATAGGCTTGATATGTTACCTGTTTTGTTTTGTTTTGTTTTTGTAAGCTACGAAACAGGGTACAAGTATCCGAAAAATGGCGAGAAATGTAAGCGAGAAACATTCTTAGACTTCGCCTTAGCGCCACCAGATGACGCAGCTTGTCCAGAAAGAAGCGAGAGGAACCTGCTTGCCGCGTGACGCGTTTCTCAGCGTTCGCACGCTCCGGCGTGCCTTGCGTTTCGGAGGTCACGCGCAGGCTTCGTGACGGCGGCGCTAGATGGCACCGAGTGTTCTTAGAGGTGCGCGAAAGAGGAGTCGCGCCGCAGTACACACCTCATACATAACTCGTTTCGACGGTGACAATAAGATGTGTCGCTATGTTGATTCAACGCTAAACACATTACCGTCGACAGTCGTCATGAGATGGGTACTGCCCAATGTTCTTTCTGGTAAATTGACGCACATGAACAAATTGTTGATAAGTTGAGATTTGTCGATGCCGCTCCTCGGTAACATCCCCTTGCAGAAACCCAAAATTACAGCTGTACGCGCTCTAATTTTGCTTTATTATATAACGAAAACACCATACTTACGGCTCGAAGCAGGTATCTTGTGCCAGAGTTTTCTGTCTCATTCCGAAGTTGCCGGATTTTGTCCGCCCACGAGTCGTCGGTTACAATTTTTTTGGTTGCGAAACCTTCATTGAGATGCAAGGCTGCCTTGAAGAAAAATAAAAGAGAACGTCAAGTCCAATCTATTTTTAATTTGATGATCAAGAACGTGTCTTGCATTGAGTATCACGATACAATGGGAGAAAGAGTTTATATGCGATACACGCATATCAGCAGCATGAACGAATGGCTGCGTAAAGTGCAACTTTGCTCAATATTTTTTTATCGGATTCAAAACAAAGTCTGCGCTGATCCAAAATTTTACCACACCACGAAAGCATGTAAGCTTACCTTATGCGCTATAGTCGTGTAAACACCTGTCAAACAGTCACTTCTCGAGATCGAAGAATCGTAAGATTGCGTATGTGCACCGTATATTTGCATGCAATATGTTTTCATACTTCCAGTAATCGACATCTTGATTCGATTAATAAGTATGCTTGATTTCTTTTTTAATTTTTCTAGCGTGATTGTGTATGCTGCAGCTGCTAATGATGATCCGTGATCATTACCTTTGTAAAGAGCGGGTAAACTTACCCTGATCTGAATACATACACATAATGTATAAAAAATAAATAAGATTAAATGCACAAACGTAATGCGCACTATCACGTCACCTGTCCATTGCTCACAGTGCAGCTCTATCGGCGCAAGCACATCAATCACTCTGCGAGGCGTCGTTTAGTCACTGATTCTACCGCTGCCAGGCTAGGTTCTCGCTGCCATCACCGCGAAAACCTAGCGCGGTCGGTAGCGCTGCCTCTTCTTCCAGGGGTGTTTGCATACTTGCACATCGCCTGACAATGTGTTCTACATCCTTATCTACCTGAGCACATGCCCTACACAGTGTGATTTCGGCATTGGCGCCGAAGCGCGTGGGATAAGTTAGGGAGCTAAGGGCTCCAGCCCGCGCCTCAAACAACAAGCTCCTACCGACGCCGTTATACTGTATTGGCTCCGGGCAGATATCCGTCTTCAAGGCTATGTATTGCTACAGCATAAACTTTGACTCCAGAGCTAGGCCCAATGCCTCCCTCTCTTGTTGGTGCACCCGTTCGTTCAGTTTTCTGGGCCATTTTAGCGCACTGACAACTCGCATGGCATCGCAGAAAAAGCTGAATTTCCGCGCAGGTGTTGAAGGTGCGTCATCCAGTATGTGCAGACGCAGTTCGTACTGATATAATCGAAGACTTTACGTGCAAAGCGTTCTCTAGCTATCGGCCGGAGTCTGCCATCATACGCAATCTTGCTACGCACTTCCCTTGACTCAAAGCTGGACTATCTGAGGTCTCCCTGTATAGCATCATTCGCGACGCTGCCATGGCAGCCCGTTCCTATACGGCCTTCCGCTCGCTAACTTCGCACCATGGATTCCCGTTTTGGGCTATCTGGCGGATGAGTGCATTGGCGAAGTTAAGCTAGGGGGCGTGGACCACATTGCATAACCCGGGAACCATGAAGAAACGGTTAAAGCGCCAGACCCCTTGTCTGCGCAAGATATTCCAGCCAGGCTTGAAGCCTTGCGTAGATTCTCTTCATTGTCCAGCGTGTATTCAGGCTGAGCCCACAGATTGACACCTCAGCACACGTATCGCCTGCTGTTTGAGCAATCCAGTGTCGCTGCCTCTCATGTGAATGAGGGTGACCTTGCTCTGGAACCATTCATATGGTGTGTCACAGCCGGCGAGAATTCCACTGAAAATTATCGCCAGCTGACCACGGATACTTGACGACTACGGTCGGTATGCCATCCACATCGCCGGCAGCGCGTGTGTTGATGCGACCAGTCCCCCTCTCCACAGCCATTCGGCGTGCTTGCCAGTCGGTATCTTCTTCTGCAACCGTACTCGTAGAGATACCAGTGTCGTCCTCTCTCACGCGTTGTAGCGTTCCGCACAGTTGACGTAGGTGAGCAGTGAGCGCCAGCTGAAGACTTGGCGTCCTCTCCCCCGTTTCTTCGCCGCGATTCATAAGCTTCGTAAGCCGGCTGTCGAGGGATGCCGCATTTGCCCAGAATTCCGCTCCCACATTTTCCTTTTGCTTATTTATGTCAAGGAGCATTTCGTGCTCGGCCTTGGACGTTTTGCGTTGCCTGATGGCGCGCATGTGTTCATTTCGACGAATATACTCGTCTAAAGTCGCCTTAAGATCGTCGGTGTCACCTGTCTCAACTGCATAACGGTGATTATAGCTGATTGTATTGTTCCTGTATATGCTCCCGCAGGGACCAGTGGTAAGCATAAGTTTTCCGGTGTTACTCGCACCGCTATTAGCCGAGCGCTATCACGTGGTGGAAAATGACATCAACTGTTCAATTGCGCCGCGACGAACCCAATTTCACGGGCGCGACGCCAACTCGTTGTTACCGTCGGTGCCATCGACATTGCAATGAGCGGACCGTCGAACGCACGTTTCATTCATCGGCTGCGGGTTGCAGGTACGGTATTCGACGATATAAATCAGGGACCTTGCTGAAGTGATGCGAAACACATCATATCGACACTTGTATTCCAGTACTACGGGGTGCAGCGCACCAAACTGCACAAATGGCACGCAAGGGAGCAAAGCTTTTTACGCAGTGCCGTGTGGACAGAAAGACGTGGGCCGGCGACAGGTACGGCTACTGCGTGTGGGCCAAGATCGGGCGGCTTCGAAAGGGACGACGGTGTGCGAGGTTACACCATTTACAACTATATTTGGGAGGTTACGCCTTGTTTACACATAAAGCAGCATTCATCTTAAGCAACACCCCAGGTAACGCTTAGATGCGTACGCCTTTCTCAAAAGCTTGTTCACTTGTACGCTTTTTGGCGTATATGTGCAGCGCGACACAGACGTGGAACAAAGAATGAGCGACATGTCTGTGCCGCGCTGCATATATATGTCAAGAATGTTGACCTACTAACTCGCCCAATTCACTGTGTTGCTTTTACGATTGTTCTGACTATGCGGGCCTAGAACAGTGTGTTCAAGACAAAGTAGATGCTAGCAAATACAATTTGCCCGCTGCACCCTGGTTTTTTCTCTTCTTCGTCTTTTTTTGTTTATTTTTTGTTGATATTTTGATTTTCTATGTAGCGTTGAATGATGTGCTAGTGTTCATTGTTTTTGTAGTACGCGAAAACCTCGCGCGCTCCCACTTATGAGACAGCTGTGATAGCTTCAGCATTTACTGCCCCGAATATCTTGCTTGTTCGATCGGCCTTAGTTGAAATGAGGAATGCAAAATTCTGCCTGCATGTTTAATAAGCGCTATTTTATAGTAAATTTACCTAAATGACCTGCACTCTCATGTTTGGATGGAGGTCCATGTATCGCACTACTTATATGCGTTGCTTCGTTCATTTTATATTTACAAAGCTCGTGGACTTCTGCTGTGCCTGAGACAAAGGACAGCTGTTAAATATTGCACATGTTTCTGCAGCTGCGTTTACTTATCACTGAAACTGCTTTTATTCGGCGCTACTTAGCAAAAGACATCTTCGCATGCCTGCAAAAAGTAAGACAAGCCAGACGGAGTCTCAAGCAGCTTCTCCTGTGAGTTCTGAATGCACTATTGAACGGCGTAAATTTTCTTTGCCTGTGATGCGATAGGTTGCACAGCTTTGTACACTAGCCTTGTAGCCAAAACCTTCTTTATTTATTTTATTGCATTGATACAGTGTGTTCAACTACTGGTTCTTCCGCTCTGAGTAGTATGAAGAGATCAAGCAAAATGTGTTGTCATATTACAGTCTGCAATGTGTGAGCAATTACTTTGCCAATTTGCCATCTTGATGTGACTAGCGCAATAAAAATAGCCTGTTGTTACTCTTAATAGCGTGTTGCCATTTAAGTTCCTTTGAATTTTCCCCCCAATGCTCCAAAAACCAGCCCTCTTGCCCTACTGCCAGCAGGCATTGGTCATCCATTCCCTTGCACGAAATATATTTCATCTAGAAGCTCCATCATCTTGAATATTTTTCTTCATGCAGATTTGTTGCTACGAACACCTGTTTATGTTGCGGTATGAATCAATAGTAAAAATAAGCTTTGCATAAAATATGTGCATGTGAACATTTGAAATGCGGTTAAATCTAGGTGTCTGCACCGCACATATCGAAAAAGTGCAGCTGTAGGGAACGACGGTTAGTGATAAATGACGCTCTGTTAACGGTCACTGACATAACGGCAGGCATGAAAGTTCTCTGGGCGACGAGCATTAATCGGCTCGTTTCGGCAGCAAAGATGCGCTCACATAATTCTCCACCTTGTGTGTGTGAAATGTTCTTTAAGCACCTTTCAAAACATTCCTTGCTTTTTGGCCTCGGCGAGAAAACTTCATATGCGTGCTGAAAAACATCGCACCGTGTTTTGTTGCAAGGTAATGTGCTTTTGCAACGAAAGTTTGAGCTGTTAAAGCCACGGGCGTAGTCAGGATTTTATTTTGGGGGGAGCGCTTTTAGTCCCGTATATGTAGGCATATGCGTGTATATACATGGTGTTTCAGTGGACACCTTCAAAATTTTTTTAAGGTTGCCTGTGGCCGATAGCTCAACCTTAGTTTATCAGCCGGTCTACTCGAAGCGGCGGACACTACTAGCAAAAAAAAAAAAAATTGAAATGCAAAATCGACTCACTAACAAGAATTCCCTAATTAATTTTTAGCTAATTATCTTATGGCCCATACTGCAATTTACTAATTCTAGCAATGGGCTTCGCAAGGTGGATCCACTTGCAACGAATTCTCAGGACGACACCAGTTTCGATATATAAATTACCGAACATAAATTACTGAACTTTGCGGAGAAATACATTGGCGTTCCAGTTGCTTTTGGGCTTCAGTGCATGAAACGACGTTTTGTTAACAAATTAACTGGAACGCCAATGCATTTCTCCGCAAATTTCGGGAATTTGTACCTCGAAACCAGTGTCATCTTGAAAATTCGTTCCAAGTAGAACCGCCTTGCGAACTCCACGGCTAGAATTTGTAAACTGCAATATTGGCCATAATGTAACTAGTTAAAAACGTAATTAGGGAGTTTTATAATCTAGTCAATTTCGGATCTCATGTTTTTTTGTGCAAGTATTGTCCGCCGCTTCGAGTAGACTAGCTCATCAACTAGAATTGTGATATCTGCCACAGGCAACCATAAAAGAATTTTGAAAGTGTTTGCTGAAACACCCTGTATGTACATATAAAGTAAAAATTTCGGGGGATTGACACCCTATGCCCCTCTGGCTACGACCATGGTTCGAGTGTAGCCCGCATTAAAAATTGCATCTTGGTTAGAGTTTGCGAGCAATTACTTCATGTATCTCACGAACAGCAAAAAAAAAAGGAAGCAAATGGAACTCTAAGCGGCATACCCGCCGTGGTTGCTCAGTGGCTATGGTGTTGGGCTGCTGAGCACGAGGTCCGGGATCGAATCCCGGCCACGGCGGCCGCATTTCGATGGGGGCGAAATGCGAAAACACCCGTGTGCTTAGATTTAGGTGCACGTTAAAGAACCCCAGGTGGTCAAAATTTCCGGAGTCCTCCACTACGGCGTGCCTCATAATCAGAAAGTGGTTTTGGCACGTAAAACCCCAAATATTATTATTATCTAAGCGGCATTTGCCTCCTGCGCACGAGAGGAGTGGTTTCACTGCTTAGCTGGAACAATGACGAATCGAATGCATAACTCTGCTCCCTGCGGGAGCATGTACAGATACACTAATTGTTTGTACTGTAGGGCGCCGCCCCGTAGGTGTCTCTTACACTCGACTCGCTTTCGATGTCGTACTTTGGACATGCGCAAAGGTAAAGCACAGCTGTATAAGGCGCACCTCTTTGGCTTCTGCGGGGTCAAATCAGCGGTGTTCAGAAAATTTTAATGCATGTGCTGTGCATTCCGCCGGCAGTATTGAACACTGAATGTATAAAGCCTACGTTAATATTGATTAGCCCCTCATCGACTGACGTGCGGATAGTTTACTCAGCATTCACTGATTTGTGGCATAGCACACACGCTGTACATGTTGCCGGCCAGAAACTACATCTTTATGTGTGAGCTAAATAAAATATAGTTAACGGGCCACATGGTAAACTCACAGGGTAAAAGAAGTATTTTCCATGTACACGTTACCATGCTTTGATATACTTTTCTCTTGATGGCTCGAATTTTGGACGCTTTCCGCCATTAACCTTAGACTTAACGTCTAGACAAGCGCCGCAAACCTATGTAATACATTATCTGTGCAACGTGCGCAGGCGCTTGCCCGTATTATTCGACGCTGTTATGAGTACCTAAAGCCTCAGGAAGCTGACCTAATCTTCTAATCCTTTTATCAAGGAACATACTAAAAATTGGGGAGAACACAGCGACTCAGTATTTGCAAAACTTTTCAATTTTTCCGAACTGGATCAGTCATTCTATTGCTGAAAAGAAATGACATCGCTTTCATGCTCTATCTGCGAGAAGACCGTATCTCTCACATCATATATTTCAGCTACATTTAGAGCTTTATCTCTTCGCCGACTACGGGCCCCGATTCTTTCAACCAATTACTGCTCTTAGGCGAAACTGAGGGCATACGTAGCCATGTTTGACGACAGCTTCTCAATACGTAGACGTTCGTCACATTTATTACGCGATCAACGAGGATACTGTTATTTCGCCCATCTCACTACAAGCTAAATATCTGCTGCCGTAGGCTACAAGCTATGCTACTGCAAAATGCGTCAGCAGTTTGACGGCCACGGAGCACTAAACATTGGAAACGGTATATGGAGCAGTGCATTCTCAGCATGACAGCTTATTTACAACTTGACTGAACATGGAATATTTCTTCAGATTGTTTCGTGTGTGTTTCCCTCAGCTGTGTAGCTCCGAATGTTCGTGAAAATTACTTCTGTAGAAAATACTTCCTCGAAAGTAGCACAGGCCACAAGGTGCAGCAAAAAGTGCCGATATTAGCTGCTCAGTCTGTTGAGGCAGGTTTTTCGAAAGGCTTAGACTTGGGTGTGTCGTGTACCGCTTGGAACCCGTTCAAGGCGCCGGACTCCCGTTACATTTTTCTGGCAGCGGTCATGTTAACCCGCAGCAAGACGTCCCCCAGTATGATGCCATCGCTTGCATAGGTGCCGAAATCTATGCTAGAACCGTCGTCGGACACTTAACAGGACCACGCCCTTTCGAGCGACGCCGCAACTATGCAACCGCCGCCGCCATCTCAGGCTTGATATTCTGGCGTGATGGCTGGCCCTTCAGCTCCAGTTTGCTACCCTAGCAAATTCGCTACGGGTAGCAGGTTTGCTACCCCTAGGTTTGCTACCGTACACTAGGGGTAAGGGAAGAGACGAACAGATGCAAAGAAAAAGCGGAATAGGGCGAACACTGCATACACGCGAGAGGATGCATAGGACTATAAGCGGTTACTGATGAAGATTGACTTCGAAACCTGAACTGCTGCGCTAATGGCAAAGTAAACAAAGGAAGATGGAGGCAGACAGTATGGAGGCGTGCTGGTA
The DNA here is from genome assembly GCF_038994185.2 of Dermacentor albipictus. Taxonomy (NCBI): domain Eukaryota; kingdom Metazoa; phylum Arthropoda; class Arachnida; order Ixodida; family Ixodidae; genus Dermacentor; species Dermacentor albipictus. The sequence goes on from NC_091822.1 coordinate 75,510,263, forward strand.
TACGCTTATGAACAGTTTGAAATGAGCACGGTGTACTTGGACGAGCGAAAAACGGAGTCGAATTTCATTTTGATGTATATCTAGTATACATAAATAGAACATAGTATAGTAGTACATTAGCATTTAATGTATATCTCTAATGTATATCATAGGGGATTTACTCAAAAACTAGTTCATGTATTACACAATTCATGAGAACACGCTACGTGGCAAAATTCACAGACAATCTTAAATTCCAGGAATTTTAACAACCTTTTGAGTACGGGGCAAACAAAAAAAGCAGTCTGGTAAAAAAATTACTTTCCTTGTTCTAAACTTAACTGTTAATTGCGAATGCAGATTCAAGTAAAAAGCTGTGTGGGGACAAAATATATGTACAGGTGCTGTTACTTATGATTACTATTATATGCAGGTTCATTTCTGTTCGTTTCCTTGCTGTGTAAGTTTATGGCTAACAAAACAACCACTTTCGTGTAGAGAGTGCGTGCCTTCTCTCTTCCGCAAACACACATTCTTCCCTGTTATGCGGTAACGCCATACAAGCCATGCTAAGGCGTCCGCAAACTTGACACAGCTATTCGTTTAACTCGAGAGTGAATAAGGAATATTAAAACAAATGTTCCATTCCAAACCCTCGCGGCCTTTTCGTATCATGGCTATCGCTGGTGTTTTGAAAATGGCTCATACACAGGCCAGCACTCACTCCCTAACCGACATCTGTATTACACCTACAGATGCACCGGTGGGTGGCTCTGCTCTCTACAGAATTACACGATGAAACGAGAAACGGTACATAAAGATAATTACAACAGTTGTGCTCATTCAAGCATATAATTACTTTATTAGAGCGAATTTTTGCTGTCTTTTTTCCCGGGATTTCAAGCGTATGCTCGATCGGTTTCTCGCATAGTGACGTGGACCGATCCTGGAGATAGTGCACGAGTAGACTAGGATGATTCCGGATATTGTGTAATGAAGATTACGCTGATTCCTGGAGGAGTGTTGACCGCGGGTTGGTCACGTGGTTAACGCGTTCGATTTGCGTCGTAGGTTGTGTCGCGTTATGCCGGGAAGATGCGTAGTCGCTATTCTACAAAACGCAACGCAGGAGATGAACTGTGGTAAGGCACTTACTTAACTGCTCCACGAAAGCTTCCCCTCACAGAAATTTCAAAATGTGCGTCGTACCTGCATAATTTTCCTGTTATTATAGGGGCAGTACTCGATATTTCATGTCCACAGCAGGACAAAGGGCTCTCCTGGAACATCATTTTACGCATGTCTTGCGGCAGCCTACTCGATCAGGTTCATGAAAATTTCCGCATCTCATCGCATCACGTGATTTGCTTGGGTGGTGCGTTGGGTGCCTTTTCCTTAAAAGCCGTATTCTGACACGCTAGTACACAACCAAACATCTGCTCTCAATCAACGACTTGCCCGACATTACGCCTTTGTCATATTCTCAACCTGTGCATCAAATTCGTCTATCATTTAACACACTGGAGGCTTCCTGTCGATTAAAGCAACACCTACCATTTCCTATTACATCGCATATGGGGTGGTACTTAGTTCTCTATCATTTCCTTGTTATTCTTCCACGTAACATTACGACAAGTAGGAACTAACTTTGCACAAAAAAGCCTTGCTTCTGTAAAGTTATAATCGTTTTGTTTCTTTCATACTGGATGTTTTACCACTTTTACATTTTGGTGCATCGAAGTAGTGCGCTACGCTGAAGAGACGCTGACAGATGTACATAGCGCCCGCACTCACCACATCAAGGCCTTCCTTGCGCAGCTTCTGCAGCAGGGGCCAGACTTGTGAAAGGTCGGCCTCAGCATCGAGGCTTATGTGATGCCCCAGTGCCCAGAAAGGAGGCATTGCTGGTCTTCCAACTAGCTGAAACAAACCCGCTGTTACGCATGGCATCGTGCGCGGAACGCTTCATTTGGTACGAAGAAATACGAGCAATGTGGGGTTTGGCCGCTGGCACGGCTACCTTACGCAAGCCTAAAATTATAAAACATAGGGGCTTTATAGTGATAGTCATTCGCAAGGATCACTATATCGGATTCACATATCTGATTGCAAACGTTTCTCATGAAACAATCAGTCTACACATGTATTTTTCCATAATTTTTTTTAGCACAAGACTCTTCTTTAAAGGCTCTAGTATGAATGACGAGTCGGAGGCTCTTCAGTTGAATTCATGAAACGGATGTAAGATCGAGCATGTTATACAGCTATGCATGCATATGGCGAGGTATTTAGACACCCAATTGAGCGAGTGCATTGCAGATAATTAGAGCACAGTCTTTGAAACATCATAACACTAGGCTAGGTTTCATAACTTCTTAACCAGTTCCAAGCGCATGGCGCAAATGCTGAATTGACTCCATGTGTACGTGCCCTGAGCACACATTGGTTTTACGTTAATTTCAAAGTGTATCCTAATGTAAGTCATCGAGTTTAATCGGAAGATCCTTAATATTTAATAGCGATTACTAAAAATTTTGTAGCGTTCACAGCTACTAGCAGTACGTCGCTGAAACAGTTGTTATTATTTCGACTGCACAGTCTTAAAAAAAGACAAAATTGGCCTGAGCGCTTGAGGCTACCGATAAGAAACAAAGTTTAAACGCACCTCTGTGAATTGGCGCACAACGTCGTCGGGATTGTCGCCAAGAAAGATGTAGAAATCGAGCGTGCCTCCCGTCGTTCTGAACGTGATCACTTTCTCAGGCTGCAACAAAACATCTGAAAATTGAGAGCCTTTGTCATAATTGTGAGCGCAGCAAGGCAACTTATATAACTCAAAACAGGCTTTTTCAGATGCGCGGAATACATTTTTTTCTGCATGCCCTAAGTGCCATGTTCTATTGCAGGACACTTACTCATGGGCAATGTACAGCACAGTATACAGATTCTTAACGTCGTCCTCAAGGAAAGATGACTGTCTCGTAATGTCTCGTAATCGCACAATGATTGAGTTTCCTTGCATGCAGTAGAGGGTTACTACTGTCGTCAACAGCATCGGCTTAAATTAGGCGAAGCAGAAAGCAATTCCTTAACTAAAATAATCATGACAGTTCTTGTAATAAGGCCTGTAATAATTCGGCGCAGAGAGATGACGATTTTGAAATATTAGAGCATGCGACTAGCTCGTGACATTGCACAAGAGAGATATGTTTATAGCCCTCATTCGCAGTAAGCTTGGAATGGTCCCACCTGATTAAAGCTGCACGAAATAAACCTTTTACTATCACCGTGATTCCCTTTCCACTTAGGTGTAGCGCCCGTGATGCCATTGCACATATTTGAGTTTATAGAACTACTGCTGTAGGCACTTGCTGCTTCGATCGAAAAATAATGCTCAAGATAAGGATTGGACGCAGTACCGTCATTCCTTAGGTGTTAGGATTGCGTGCATTTTCGGCACGCCGTTCTTTACACGCTACGATCGCACGCTAAGTGTAGGGCACGCATTTTTATGAACACTGCTTAGATCACACACCTTTTTCGGATACGTATGTACGCACATTATTACGAGGCTTTAGAATTGGAAGCAGCTCGGAAGCAATAGGAAAATTAGAACAGCAGAGACTAACAAAATACACATTCTATTTAGGTTGAAGTACTGTGTTCTGTATATAACGATAATGCATGATGTTCTTGTTCCGTTACTGCGTGCTCTGACTGTGCATTTAGGCACGAGGGTCCCGTCAGGCAGAGCCAATCTGACTTCTGCCCTTGTATCCGACAATTTCTTTTCTGATATCAAGCACAAACAACATTTTAAGCGAATTTTTTGTTGCCGATCTCGCTTGCTTCAGAAGTTACACTGGATAAGTTTGCTCGAAGCAAGTTCCCGGCTGGTACGTATAGGGAGTCGTGCACTTCAACAAGAAGGAGGCGCAGATACCATCACAATTTGTTCTTTTTCTTTCCATTCATATTTTTGTAATATTGCACACCACCTCCACGATCAACACATTTAAAATTATTTGGCAAACTTACTTCATATTTCGTAAATTTGCACCCCCCAACGAGCCCAAATTTACAAACTTTACGAAAACTTCGGGAGAGTTGGCAGGCATGTCAATGGCCACACACAATATAAATCCAGCTCTTATGCGCATCTCTACTGCACAACTGATAACTGACTTGCACATGGTGCTACTGGAAGATTCATTATGATGGCACGCTCATGCATTACCCACAACATAACAAACACACAGGTAAATATATGTAGGCGATGCGTAAGTTTGCAAGCATACTAAGAAATAATGGCGTCTGGAGAGCTGCGTCGTTATGTAGCGAACTCAGTAAATAAATACATATTTACTGTGTTTCTATGAAACACACGAAGTAATTCGTTAAATCGAGTCCTTCCCCGCAAATGAATGCTTTAATAGATCAAATAATCAGTGCAAGGCATGCACATTCGAAACGTACGTTCTTTCGCACTGCCCATGGTTGCAGTCTGATGCAGATTTCGAACTGGTCGTACGGAATAATTCTATATTTAAGAGAGAGAGAGAGAAATAGAAGAGTGTAAAGGCAGGTAGGTTAACCAGACGCAGGTCCGTTTTGCTAGCCTGTACAGGGGGAAGGAGCATAGCGATGAAAAAAGAAAGAGGAAAGAAAGCACAGTTTCGCGGACATCTCAAGGTTTGCGCCGAGTTTAAACAGGGTCGCCCAGACCTGTCGACTTCAACTACAGCAACAAAGCTTTCGTGGCTTTCTGCACTGTCGACGCGTATGGCCACTGCCCGAGGACTTCATTTCCGAAAATGTCCATAGTCCAGCCGGTTGAATGCTGCCCGGAGAACTCCACGCTTGACGTCGTACTGGGGACAGACATAAGATGTGTTCAATCGTTTCTGTAGTTCCACAATAGTGGCACATGGACGCATCCCCCATTCCAATGTGGAAAGAGTAGGCCTTTGTAAATGCCACTCCGAGCCAGAGGCGGTACAATGCTGTAGCCTCAGAGCGGGAATCTTTTGTGGGTACTTGTAGCTTTAGGGATGGATCAAGGCTATGTAGATGACACTTCGGGAGGTTGGGAGAAGGCCAGTATTTGTACGTCATTTCTTAGCCATGAAATTGAAGCATTCTTGCCATGTCGGTTCCGGATAAGGGGAATGGAATGGGTTGGGCTTCCAGATGGGCAGACGAGGTCATTACCAACAATGCTGGTATGTCCAGGTAACCACAGCAATATAATTTCATGCCTTTGAACGATAACATTATGGTCGTCTTCTCTTATCTCTTATGTCAGCGGCTCACGAGTCCCGTGATGTAGAGCAAACTGCAGACTCTAAAGTGCTGCCTTAAAGTTGAAAAATATGACCCATTTCCGAAGTGTCTCTTGCGGGAAGTACGTTACAGCAGCCCGCATGGCAGGAACCTCTGCCGCCATTGATGTTGTCATGTCTGACAATTTGAATTTGATTGTAGTTTTCGTAGTCGGAATGACAACGTCACCTGAAGAGCTGGCAAATGAGACCGAACCATTGGTATAGATGTGCATTCGATCCCCGTATGTCTCACTTATTAATAGCAGCGCCATCTGTTTTAGCGCTATTTTGGGGAGAGTAACCTTCTTTACACCCGGAATACTTAAGCGCAACTGAGGGTACTGGAGACACCACGAGGACAAGAAAGCCTTGCTGCTGGTGTGTATCTTGACGGAAGACAATCTAAGAACGCCAAATTATGATTGGGGGAACGGGAAAGATGATGGATATTCGACCTCAGACAATGCGCAGCAACGTATGTTTGTATGGGGTGATCTTTGGCGAGGACGATTTCTGCAAATGTCGGTGTGCCGTGAGGAAGTCCTAAACAGGTGCGCAACGTTTGGCCCTGTAAGCCCACCAACGAGCGAACATTTGACTTGCACGTACTGCGCAGCACCGGAAGGATGTAGCGTACATATCCTAGGAATACAAATCCGTAAAACTGAAGCATGGAGCGTACAGATTTCCCGAATGCTGCATTTAAAGGTATAGAGGTTCCCTACAAGATGCCTAATTACCGATATATTGGCAGGGCAGATCGATAGTTTTCTGTTAATTAAGTTGTCTTGTATAGTATAAATCGTGAAGGGTCGCGGTCCCGGCGCGTAACTAAAGAAATACGTATATTGCGTTTGGACTTGATGCGTTATCGTTTCGTGAATCTCTGTCAAGTTACGCTGCATGCCGGACAAAGCCCGGAGGTATATCTTTAGCGGCGTGTATAAGTACAATACCTAGTGCGCAAACAGGCTTATCATCTGGGAAAAGCACCTGATTTCTGTGCGCGAAGTCTTCCAAGCGACTTTTCGCAATGTTACAATTTTATCCCACTACAAGCTGGTCCTATATTGCACGGCTTTAGTGCTGTCATCGCAGCCTATTCAGTTGCAATCACAACTACGATGACGGAAATAGGCATAGACGACGGAAGCGCGTGATTCTAGTCACGATAACGACAATATTTCCTTGAGATCTCTCCTGAAACATGGTGCAGTGTAAGCTTGCAAAAGCTGTATCTAAGACAAGATTAATGTTAATCGAGGTGCGTTCTTATAGCTACTGTACCGTATCTTGGGCGCCGAGCACCACACGTGTTCCGCGCAAGCGCATTGTATGTCAATACGCATGCACCATGTGCATGCTGTGCAAACAACTTATCTGTTCTTGATAAATAGACACACCCCTTCCTAAAACCTATATATGTACACATGTTCAATAAATCGGGGTTCTTTCCCCCCACTGCCCCGGCCCCGCATGTTCGTCTTCCTAGGCGCTACGATACAGCTACCAGATTTCATTGTTGCATCTTTTCAGTAGGCAGGATAGGGCTCACATTTTTTTGGCATATACTGCGTTATGGATGTCTCCATGTCGGCATTAGGGCATAGTTTGCTTGATGCCTACGCTTAGAATAAATGCGATATGCAGTACATCATTGTCCCGTAGTAGAAACGGTGAAGGAAGCGGCAAAACTGTGAATGGCAAAACTAATGTTTTATTGGGCGAACCTGTGCCCTCAGAAACAGGCTGCAAAAAAAGAAACGACAGGAGCGAACACAGTCGGAGATCGTCGAAAATTTCATCTGCTGGTCAAGCACATCCGCTTTTATGCATGAGTCATCAATATTTCCAGAGTAATCGCTAGCGCCAACGTGTCTTCCAGAAGGTACTACACAATTCGCGTCGCGCACACAATTACATTACGCAAGCTTTGGTAACAACAGACAACGTGTAGAACCACCGAGAACGTTCCAGAAACTTCCAATACATGCAGGTGCGTCCTTTGCTGAGCGAGAGCAGTTGTTAGACAGTGAAACGCGGTCAAGCGAAGAAAGACAAACAAGTGCACGTGTCACTATATCGTAGCTAAATCAGAATGCCAACCATGAACGTCAATAAAATGTCATCCTTGTCAAAGTGATGTCAACTGACATGATTTTCCGGCAGGCACTTCGCTCTTACCCATTGCATTGCTGCTCCTCAGAAACACGCCGTTCGCTTTTCCATCCTCTTCGACCACCATGTAGAAAGGATGCACACCAAAATACTCGCTCTGAAATACAAGATACCGATGACATGAAATACAAAGCTTCCAAGATTTGCACGTGTTGCTCGACTGATTTAGGGAACTCCATGTCCATCCACCAAAGTCTACTTCAACAATCTTTCCTCTTCTGCCGCTACATTTTTCATAGCTATCTTTGCGGAGTCGGGCGGGTTTTGATGCTATGGTGACTCTACTGTGAAGCGGAAGGAGAAATGTGGAGAGTGGGTGGGGAGGATTACTATAGAGAGAAAGGTGTCAGGGGTGGTGCCGCAGAGAGGAAAGGGCATGTGTAGGAAGCGGTGACACTTGATTGGTTGTTTAAGTAGTGACGTCATAACGGCCGCGGCGGAGGCGCACTTGAACTCAGTCACGGCAGAAGGGACGCATTTCAGTGGCCGGCACTGCACCTCTGCTCTCGGTTAGCGTGTTGTGCAACAACGCAAAGACGGCTAGAGAATAGCCAATAGGTACTCTTGGGCTTGTTGGTTCGTACCCTTAGAAAACAGAGCTAGAGAACACAAGGGACCAGACGAAGAAGAACGACACGTACACAGGGCACAACTAACAACTTAAGGTTTATTCATTGGGTGCGCACAATAGGTACTGGCTGAATATGAATAAACAGAAGATAGGAAAGTATAAGTGAAACGGAAATGCCGCGACCTGTCAATCAGTGAAGAGGCATGCGGCACGTGACGCTCTTTAACCCAATATATTAAAACCTCAATAGCAGTTAGAGGTGGCTAAGACACTCCACACAATAAGAAGCGTTGCTAATTTCGTAACTTTCTTGGAAGCTTTCTGCGTAATTTTTCAATGAATCTCTTGTTCATTGACATGCGACTACAAAACGTCAGAAAGCAATGGCTCTCACAGAGGTGTGTCTGCGACTAGTGCCGAATGCTGCAAAAGCAGTTTATCTAACTTAGTGGTTGCTTACTTCAGTGAGCTTACGATACGATTTTGCTCATGCAATGCCATGAAATGTAAGATTTCAGACGAAAGTGAATGCGAACCTACCGGTCTGTTCTGACTTCTCTTGTTGAAAAATGTTATTGTCTTCCAGTTGATGTCATGTTTGAGCGACTCCTTCGTGGAAAGACCTCCGAGGCCGAATACATTTGCTGTTGTCAATCGTGTGGACAGCTGCAGAAACTGCTCCGCGAGCACTGTTCCCGGTAGCCTGGTGTCAAGTCTGGAATATAGTAGCAGTGTTTGCGTTTAAGGCATCTAATTCCTTTACAGGTATCAACGTATGTGCTTGAACGTACTTTAATTTTTTGTGCGTAATCAGGACGGCAAGTTGTCATCAGATATTAAAATACTTTCTTGAATAACTGGTAAGACCTCATGTAGTACCCCTTGGGTAAGGGCCTTTAAGGTAAAGAAATGAACAAATAAACTAAGTTTTGATCAAGAAATTTATTTATTTGTTTGTTTCTGTGCCTCACTGCGATTCTTACTGTGTAATTTTACTTGGAGGTTTTGGAGGTCCTTTCTTCAGGGGGTATAAAAAACGAATGAACTCTATTTCTATAGTTTCTGCTACACGCTACGCTCTAAGCAAGATTACACTTCCGATAGTGAATTGGATGTCTAAACATACTATTTGAACCATTATTGTCTCTGAAATTTGGGAAGAACTTAGAACACAGAAAACCCTTACGGCAGTAGTTCAATAATATCATGGTGCAAAATGGTGTTTTATGTAAAACGTACACCTTGAAGAAACTGAGGGTGTTCGGGTACTTCAAAATTTCATGCAAGTAAAAATCATAAGCACGTATTTATCAGCGGTTTGCTCCAAGTAGTAGTTCAGGCCTGTCATATGATCGCAGTAGGACGTCAACCTGATACTTCATGTACATGGCATCTGTGGTGGTTAAATGGAAAAACAGTTTTTTTTTTCTACTTGCTACCCTGACTTTCGGTTCTCATCACTGGCATCGTTTAATTTGTCCCACTTCGGTATGGTTTCATAGATTAGCTGCGAGTTATCAGCAAATCCTGGCGCGTCAGCCAATCATACAGCCCTTCAGGCACATGTTCTTTTTGGTGGAGCATCGGGGCCGGCGCATTGTAATGCGCCGTAAGTCTTGCGCTGTTTCGTGCAATATCGGTTAGAATAAACATTTGTGGATGCGTGTGGAACAATCTTACACGGCAAAGAAATCAGCATGTATTGCGGAGATGGTGCACCCCGGTCGCAAAGTTGAAGGACGCGTTTACTTTGTTCTTTTCTCTCGCTCCGGTCTTTCACGTCCTACATCTAGCTTGGCCTAAATTGTTTCACCTTGTTGATGATCTATACATAAGCTAATACTTTTTTTTAGTTTATGCAAGGCAAATTCGATGCGAAATTGCTTCAAGAGACACGGCTAAAGGCTGAGAAAATGCCTGACTTGGTCGTGTGACCTGGGCGGCAAAACAGCTACATGGTACAGTATAGTAGTAGATGGAAAAAAACACATAACACGGACATATTTATGCTGTGCAAGTATCAATCTAACCAAAACAAGAAGCTAGTTGATTGCACATGCATAACACCGGTGTAATAATGAGAGAAGTGGCAGTACTAAGGGAAATCGTGAAAGGCAGAATCGGCACTATTACACGCCGATACAAGTACAATGTTAGGAATTTTAGACATCGTGAGAATTTATGTATCCTTCAGCAAGCAGTTCCCTAATTTTTTAAACGCTTTAGAAGAAGTTCAACACTCCAGTAAACGCAGTATGACTGGGTAATTATTTAGCACGTCTGGTATGCGTGAAGTTCTTCGTTAGTCTCCGTAGTTGTTGTGTGATCGAGGTTTGTATATTAAGCTTCTGCGCAATTCGCGCGGGATGGGTTTCACATATTATGTATTCAATAAAACCGGTATATTTGTCCAATATTGGCGTAGTATCTCGAAAGATAGTCTATGCCTGAATAACTACTTTTTGTAGTTAATTTGTAGCGTTTAATATATCCATAATATAAACACTCAAGAGCATGGCGTCAGCCTATCAGATCATCCAGAGGTGCTACTACATTATTAAGGTGTTGCATTATTCTTTGCACTTATGCTGGTCGAGTGGTCGAGAGGTAACATTTCCGACTCGCTATCTGTAGGTCCGCGACTCGAATTCAGGTTGCGCGGCTTTCTTTTTCTCGCTTTATATTTATACAACCATATCGGAAAATACTTCGGGATTACATCCGTGGGCGTACGAAAGACTAGGGTATTGATAGCAGAAAAGATATCGCTGCGAAAAAAGCATAGTGTGCATTCTCGTATATATTGTACAACCTGTATTAACTATATGTTCATGTATCTGCCATTTTATATTATTTTTAACAACATCGTTATGTACTATCCTGTTCAAATCACCGCAAGGTGATTGCAGTGTGTCTATACAAAAGTAATTTTTGGAAAAACACACAATGGGGGCAAAGGGTGCAATTGCGAAAAATCACACTTTCAAGTTGGTGTATAGTTCGCCTAAACACCATTTTTATGGTTGGAAGTGGCTGATTTTTTTACCACGAGTGAGCACCCTCAAGCTTAAAATCTTCTTAGTGTGTACTGTACAGGTTTTCTGCACCGTCTGCCCATTCTACTGAAGTACACAATAGTTGAAACGTGCAGCGCGGCGCTAAGGTAAATGTTGGGAAGTGGCAAAACTCGAAAGTCTAGCACCCTCCATAGTTGCTCAGAGGCTTTGAAGTTACGCTACTAATCACGAGGTCGCGGGATTTAATTCCGGCCACAGCGGCCGCATTTTGATGGGGGTTAAATGCAAATGCGCCCGTGCACTTAGATTTAGGGGCACGTTAAAGAACCCGAGGTGGCGAAATTAATGTGGAGTCCTCCCGCTACAGCATGCGTCATAATCAGATCGTGGTTGTGGCACGTAAAACCCCACATTTTTTTTTATCTGACTCTTTTACCCAACTTATGAATGATGTTATTCAGCGTCACATGTGTCATGGCGTTGACTCGAACACGTAATGTGACGGCGTCGGCACTCTTGTGGCACGCGCAGAGGAAACTGAGAAACAGTGAAGAATTTTGCGGTGATCTTTACATAAATGGCGCCAAGCGAGAGCAACTAAATGTCATGAAACCTCTGTTTAGCCAATCACCACGTCTCAAAAAAGGACCGCAAAACCCGGAGCAGAGCACTAGATTGTTTTTTGGATTAGACTTATCTTAGGCGTCCTTCAACATTTAAAAGTAGTTAGCGAAATATCGACTTAAGAATTGTAGGGTAAATTGTTTTAAACTTCGTAGCAGTGAAATATAAGCAACATTGTCGAAAAAGGAAATGTGCATGCTTTGTCTGCGTTCTTGCGTATACTCACATTACCGTGCTGTTTTCTTTACGCGTGACGACAAGGCCAAATGACTGTCCAGACTCCGTTTGTGACACTTCGTAGGCCGTGTCGTGTTCGTTGCAGCGTTGTGAGCTGTCGTCAACGAAAATATTCGATTGGAAGCTCTGAGCTTCTGGTATCATCTGAAAATTACGATAGATAAGTGGCTGCATCGCAGCTTCGGGGAACACTTTGGATGGAAATAGCAAGGCACAAGCTGGACTGCTCAACTCAAACTGGCATGCACGAGCGCCGCTCTCCGCAGTAAATTAACGGTATTGGTGAACAAAGGGATTCTATGGGGCGTTTCTCTAAATCAAGAAACCTTCGTGGATTTTCTTTAATACGGATGGTTACCTCCTACGCCCCAGACAAATTGATTAGGTCACTTTATTCTTCAACGAGACATTGTGGTTCAAATCGCTCATTAGGGAGAACGAAGAAGCGAATTCTATTAACACGCCTCTTCACCCTACTGACAGATTGTTCTATGCTGTTTATTATTAATCCTGGTAAAGGTGATATTATTCCTACCAATAATACATTTTCTTGCGTTTTTTTTTGTGTTCACAAAAAATATTTTGCAGCGAATGGATTCTTGAACGTTCATCAGGGGTGAATGATGTTTGGCGAAAAAATTCACTCGCCATCCCGGCCCTGCGAAAGGGGATGTCCAGCGAAACTGTTGAAAACCACCACTACAACTGCTGAGGTCGGTATGCAATGTTTTATTGCTTTAGAGTAATGGTAGCAATGCTAGTTTACAGTAATGTTAGTAATGGGAGCAATGGTAACTTTTACAGCACGCCGCCGCCCATAGCGTGGCTGCAACAACATTGAAACCACTTGCTAAGCTGGATCTTTTATATACGGAAGGCTCGCAAGCTGCTGTCACCGCGGCAGCTTGCGCAACAGTAATCGTTACCGCGAAACGTATGCGGGGAGCGCTACGTGCTTTGCATTGTTATCAGGAGCGCCTTATCATCAATATGTGATTCAGATTATCGTTTTGTGCTTGTTCTTTGCAATTACGTATGCTACTTTGTATGTTGTATACGTGATTAACAAAGAATGTTTATACTGCTCGCTTCACTTTGCTGGCTGCTTAAAGCCTTACTGGGGTGCGAGCCACTGCTCCTGGCCCTGCACATCCACCGCGATCGGCCCACATTCTTCGCGGACACCTATTGGACGCGGACCAACTAGAGGCTAACAGCTTCGCTGAAATATCTAACCTCGAGAACAGCAGCCTTTGGGAATGTTTTCTTGAATACGCCAATTGGAAATGGTATATAAACCACCGTCCGCCTACTTCGAAGTTGGGATATTTAAACTGGCGGCACCCAGTAAACAAGAACATAAGATTACGCTAGGTTTGGGCTCTTATATTTGGGTTACCGCATATACGGCCCACATTAAAAGAGTAATCGACAAGTGCTGAGAGTGCGGCTGGAAAAGAAAGAAATTTGGTTTCGCACACTAGTGGTTGAAGCCTTACGGGACCAACAAGACATACGCTTCGCTTCGAATATATAGCAGAAGCAAGAAAATGTATAGGGCAAACTACTAACTTGTTCTACAAGAATTCACCGTTTCGCTTTTTTCTTCGACAGCGCACTTCCTCTGGTAGGAAGAGCACCTCTTTAGTACGTCACAGTCGTTCTGACGTCCACAACATGCGTGGCCGGCACCGCTGCCACTTTAAGCATACTGCACGTTTGCTAACCACTTTACACTACCTCAACTCGCCAGGTCTCTGTGACCGTTTATAGACATTGCGCATATATATAGATGCACATACAACTAGGATTTCTAGCTCTCTCTGCTTCCTTTTTTATCTGTTTCGCTTTTTCGTGCCCTTACCCCAATGGTGGGTAGTAAACCAGACGTGCGTCTGCTTAGGTTCCCGCCTTTCTTTGCTTCGTTCTCTTTCTCTCTTCTTGAAGAAGTTAAGTGCTCCCTAAAGTTCCATACGTTGTTGCTTACTTACTTGCACGCGAAGCCTGGAAGGCGTCAGAAAGGAAACGTTAACGACGACCTCGTCGAATTCCCCGCCGAACAATGGCGGTAAGTCGGGTCTCCGCAGACGAGTCGTGAATCCGCTCCCGTCGACGTGGCGTTCTTCGCTCTCCTTGACGTAGCCGTAGCCTTCGGGGAAGAAGCACGTCGGTAGCACGCCATCCGTTGACACGTACTTGCATCTGGTGCGCAAGCAGATAGATGATGGGGTAGCGACTGATTAATTTCACTCAGTTTTTCTTTATAACTTAGCAGGCCATTCCGACGTTGATCTCAATCATACGGATTGAGAAATTAGCAAGTTCGTTTGCAGTTCCTGGCTATATTTCCTAATTATGAACGAGCAACTAGCACAACAGGCTATCTCGTACTGCAACACAAGGTGCGTGAGAACCTTACAGGTCTTGCACCTGTTCCTGTTTAATATTTTGTCAGGAGGCTTGCGTGTGCATACAACTAAATTGCATGGCATACTGACTAATGAAGTTGTCTTTATATTTGAGCACAATTTAGCACACTATTTGAGAGCATGTCCTGTTTCCTTCTTAGAAGTATGTTCCTTTTTCCTTACTGGTGTCTATCTTTTTCTATATTTCTCGGTTCCCGTCTTATTCCACGGTACTTTACAACCACTCGTCCTCACAATAGCGTTTACGTTATGCTATATAAATGCAAATATTCTATATCCTAAATAGTGTCCATGTAAAGTGACATATCCTTATATTTGTATAATATTTCACATAGAGAACATAATGGCACTGCATGCTTGTAGGAAAAAAAATGAATGTTCCCTTTGTCATAAGCGACAAAGGAAAATTGACTTAGCTTGAAGCGCTTCGTCGACTCAACCAGGCGTAGCGCACTGACGCCTCTCGACGAAAGAAGAAGTTGCTTTTCAGCAAGGCTGCTTGGTAAGGAGCAGAAGGCGCTTGGAAACCATGCACTCAAGCGACATATCCCTAGGCCACAACGGCGTACACATTTTTTTCTTGTGTGTGTGTGTGTTTTTGTTTTTGCTCGTTCGTCAGCGTTGCGTGTCATTGCAGTGCAGTTGCCACTTTGCTCCAAGGCGGCGCATAAATCCACATTCAGGAGTGGAGTGTCGAGTGGAAGGAAATGGGCAAACATGGGTGTCAGTACTTCCCATTTGCGACCACGCTTGTATAGCACCAGTACGCTTATTCCGAAAGGCAGTCTTTTTTGGCGTAATGCAATGAACATGCTTTATATTTATTTCATTCTACTCAGCCTACCTACTCAAAATGCGGAATAAGTTTAGCTCTCGTGTCAACCGTTATTGGATATGTTACACGTTTATTTTTCCTCATACTAATTCATTTTTTGTGGTCCTCTCCTAGCTTTATTACGGCGTTTTAGCCTTTAAAGCCTGATACTCACTAATGAAGTGGAGCAGATGTATGAGCGCTGATGGCAACGAAACAAGAGATGACAACACAGAGGAAAACAGCTGTTTAAAGAATCACTGTCGTAATATCTAGGCGATGTTCCTGGTCTTGGCACTGTAGAAAAAGCCACAGAGAGGTGCGCAGGCATTCATCGCCCCTTATAAGGTGGTTTTGCGCTTCGTTCTCACTGAGAAATATTCGACACAAAATTATTTCACGTTAGGGCTGCAAAAGCTATACTTAAAAAGTTACTCTGCGCTCTTTTCTTTTTTTCTCGTTCTGTGGTCCTTTAAGCGAGCGTCTCCATTTGGTCCGAAGCCTGTCTTATTGTTCTGTAACTTTGCACATAGAATCACTCATCGTATGACGAATAACAGGTAATATTTATCTGCTTATTCCTAAGAATAAAACTCCAACCCTACTCGTTACACCCATGCCTTAAGCGAATGCACTGGACTGTGCAGAGGGAGAAAGATAGTAATAATAAACTGAACTACATATACCTTTCATTCTATGTCCTCACGCCTCTAGACCCACGGTTATACTTTTCAAAGGACTCACCCTGTAACTTTACCGGGGTAAAGAAATCTTGCAGCAATATATTTTGGAACATTCTTCTTACAATGTGAACTATCGGTCTCTTCCGCACAGTCTAGCAAGAAAATAACCTCACGAAACCCATGCCCCAACCCTCGTGCTTCTCGCACAGGCAGGCAGTGCGCTAATGAAGGATTCCGACATTTCATTGTCGACTTTACTGCGCTCGTTTAAGGTGCGAGTCCTTCTACGTACGGCGCGCAAGACGGGGCGACACAAAAGAACGACGCGCACAGTTCTGCATACGGACGTCACTCTTTCTTTCGTTTCTTGCCTTTTGCGAGCGCCGCACGTAGAAGATCACGGCTGGGCCAAATCGCGCAAGACTCCGCCCTAGTAGGCCAGTCACGTATAAAGTCACAGGCTGCGTAATTTTGCCTCTCACGCAGCGCTTATACGACCACATACCGCTCCGGTGTGGTTTTGATCGTCGACTCTGAAGCATAGCTTTCCATTAGAAATATAACATCAACAGATTACATGCGAAATTCCGCAAGTGCGCAACTCCACACATTTCGTTTGACCCACAAAAGATTTCGGACGTATACTTAGAAGTTTAAAGCAGAAGTACATGAGCTCGAGCCGCTATCCTAGCCACCGCATCATTCGTACTGTACGACGGCTGTTTGCGAGCCTACCCCTCGGCTCAATGCCCGAGCCAGAGGTCAGCCATATTCTGTAGGGAATACTAAATGCAGTGCGAAAAAGCCTTTGTCCAGCATTTCGCATCCACCCTTCCCTATTGCACTTGCGTCGATAAAGCTCACTAGCTGAACCTCATTATCTCTCTTGCGAACAGGAAATACGCCATCACGTCCCGTCACAACTCCTTACCCTCTGCGCAAGCAGCGTCCGTAATCCACCGCTCTCCCGGTGGGGTCCAGGTTGCAGTCGACGCGCAGTGGAAAGGACCACCGGTAGTAGACCTCGACGTACACCAGCACTGCGCAGCTCGCCAGAACCGCGGCCGAAATCAGGAGAGACGCGAGCCCGCACAGCAGCGGCCCGCGCAGGGAACGCTGCAGGCCGCCGGACGAGTGCGACAGCGAAGACTCCTCCGGGATGCTGCCGAGCAGCTCGAGAGAGCTCTCCTGCAGGCCCTTCTTGCCGCCGCCCGCGCCAGCTCTGCTGGGGATGTAGGTGAACGTCGCGGACGCCATGCTCCTGGATGTGAGAGAAATAAAGTGTCGACCAAGTGTCGACGCTGCGGACGACGTGGTCGACGTAGATGGTTGTTCGAATGACTCGATGAATAAATGCAGATTATACGTGTCTATTCTGTCTCTTTATCGTGTTTCTTATTTATTTCTGACTTAAATATTGGCTAAATGTCATCGTTTTTCCCGCTCAATTGCAATGATGCCCATCGGGTCTCCTTGGCCGTCCTGCAACGTTGGAGGCGTTTGATGCATTCATTCGAAGTCTCGGCAGCCACGCATCTACGTCGCGCCACTCTTAGCAAAGGCAGCAGACGCGCGAACTTTGAAAAGTTCCGTAAGCCACAGATTCCGATGCATACTACGCCTCCACAAATTTGGATTCCTAGTTTGAAATAGCGCGGTTCTGTAAGCCAGATTTCGATGCCCTACTGTTACTCCACAAATTTGCATTCCTAGTTGCAGAATAGTGCAGTTCTGTATGCAATAAATTCTGACGCATACTTCCTTTCCACAAATTTCCATTCCTAGTTGCGAAACATTGCGCTCATAAAGAGCATACCGCGCAGAACACAACCTATAGAGCACCTACGCTGATCGGATTTTCAGTAATATCGACATATCTAAGCGCTTTCAAATGCGAAAGAATGGACTGTCGGCCTTTGCTAATGGAATACCGGCGCAATCAGAATTACCATAGCATAAATATTATTTTGCAGTTCTTGGCGACTATCATTGTAAGTGTCGTTACTTTACATACGCTGACTAAAGTACACATGTTGCCCCCACGACATAAGCATACCGTGTGATTGCGTCGAGGTGGTTAAATTGCGATTCACGCGGGAAGCGCTCACAAAATTGCTAGTAACGGTGGTTTTCCGGCAGGCGTCGTACCCATGCGCCGGTTCCAACCAGTCAATCGAATGTGTTGCGACATGCGACTGACTGCAAACAAATGCAAGCGAGTCGAAATCCCCCCCCCCCCTCCCCGTGTTATCGCCGTCTAGGCGCATTGTTTGTCTCCTGGGCAAAGTGCTTCACTGCACTTGGCAACCGCTGTCTTAGGCGCACAGGTAAAGTTAAATTGCCCAACGTGGCTCACACCATGATGCAGCCTTGTCAATGAAGTGAAGCGTTCCCTCGTGTAGTGTCGGGTGAGCTTTTTACTGTAACATCTCTTAAAGGTGTAACAGGTCACGAGGCACTTCCGTCCAACTCCGTAATCTCCCCTAATACAAGGGGGTAAACGACTCCACAAGGCTGTGCAAAGAGCCGCGATAAAGCCTCGCGATAAAGCTATGTCGAGAAAGCGGGCTGTTTGCCCTCCTGCGAGCAAGTACGAATGTGGCAGTGGAATGTAGGGGTATATGTTTCCGGCGTAAAGAATGTCGCTACAGGCATTCGCATCATGTTGTAGCACACGGCTTCGTCACAAAGGGGACTTGTTGTCCAACTTGCAAGGTGCGATAATTAAACTCTTCAACCTAAATTAGAAGGCAGGAGCAAAACAGGGAATTGCCGTGAAAGTCGAAACACGAAGATTTTGCGGGCACATGAAGCCACTTAGATAACTTCATTCTAAAACACAACACTCCTCGTTTGGCTGATCTCGCGCCTTCTAATGTTTAACATGCGTGCCGTTCGAAGTCAATAACAGCCTGTCAGGATCAAACATTGAAACTATATAAGCATCAATAAAGGGAAAATGAGGGACATACACCTAATCGTAGCAGTTGCTACAAAGGGAACCAATGAGCTCATTTACCTTTATTGGTTACTTATCTCCACCTTGCGGGTTCCTGCAGAACTATTACATCAGACTATATAAGCATGTTCAGTAAAGCTTATGTCCGGAATGTTGACGCGCCTCCTTACAAGCATCGGCCAAAGCCTACTACAAGAAGGTGAAATCAAAAAGAACGTGAAGCCGTAAAGCGCTCGTAAAATAGTCGACGACCTGCCTATCTTTATGCACGATTTCGAAGCGGTCGCCTCTACAAGCAACGTTCCCCTACGGTAGCAGTAAATAAATAACACCGTCAACTACACCTCACGCACAGCTTTCGCGGAAGCAGGTGTCAGCCGTGAAAGTGTGAGAAACGAAATGCCAGCTTACCTTTCCAGTTGCGAACTGCGTAATGCTCGCGCGCATAGAAGAGGATCGAGATAAGAGGCAGCGCGGTTTTGACGTACAGGCGGCGCGTGCTATGGCGCCTCTTTGAGGCCGCAGATAAGGCTCAGCAGCCTGAACTGGGGCTGAAGGTCTATGCCTCGGCAGAAGCTGCCGTCATATGAAAAAATAGAGAGAAAAAGAACGTAGAGAGAGAGGGAGACAACTGACATAAGACAGGGATGTTAACCAAAATGTGGCTGGTTGGCTGCCCTATGCTGGGGGAAAGAAACAGAGGAACAGAAAGAAGGAAGAGAGTGCTAGGAATGCAGTTAATATGTGTACTTGCGCGAACAGCACGACGCTTTCGAAGGTACTCGCACAAGCCAATCGTTTTGTGAAAGAATGCCAGTCCTATTAAAATGGTACTTTAGGCAATGCGATGCTCCTACTACTGCCCTCACACGAGGTGTGACGCGATGGAATGTCATGGGCAGTGAAAACGCCCAATTCTCGCCCCCAGCTCGGTCAGGAAAGCATTGCCTATCATCGACGGCAACTAGAGGTCTAAACGCATTCCAGCTATTTTTGATTATCACGATAGCACTCATAAGGACACTCGAGGTGCATTCACGTGGTCGACGCCAACGCCACCGTTGTCTGGTCGCCTGCTTCGATACCGAGACCATCAAACCTTCCCTTAAGGGCCTTAAGTGAGCAAGGACAGTGCTACGCTTTTGCTGCTGGCGTGATTGTCTTGCGCATGAACACTGTAAACCTTTTAGAGCTCCTTCTGAGTTCTGCGCCTGCATCCTCAAGTTTTAGCAAAGCGGGCAGCACACGCTAAATCGAAACTAAACGGAAAATACTATGTCAAGCTAGATTAAAACGATAGGATTATGTAATAACGAATTTGCATTTGTAACAGTAGTAGGGCTGTTGCAAGCGAAAAATTACGAAAATTTAAAATCGGAGTAGTGCCATCTGGTGCCTGAAATCTCTGATACCTCTCATACGTGACCTCAGAACTTCCATTCACACGGAGCGTTTGTGGTGTCCTTCATCCAGCCACTGTGAGTTTCATCGCATTTCTCGGTTTACAACAACCGCAGCGGCAACGTGTGGCAACCACCCTACCGGCGCCGGTCGCGGAGGTTCAAGTGACCGGATCCGATGTCCTAAGCCCAAGCAGAACCGCGGAGTTACGCGCGCAATGAGAACACCTGAAGCCTCCAAGCAGTATATACGCAATATATACATGCCAAAATGGAGTGTTTACAAAATAGCAGTGGCATAGAGGAAGGCCACGTACAGATGACATCAAGTCCTCCCCTTTGCCGCGGGTGGGTCAAAGTGAAGCGCATCGGCGGAACGTTCGGTGTGCATTTTCTGCGCAGCAAACAATGATAGACATCTCGAAGGATACAGTGTTGATGTAGCTCAAATTATTACTTTTATTTAGTGTCCAACTGTGTGTTGCTGTGTGTTGTAGTGAGCCAGTTTCTTCTGTGACACGATGGAGCGCTGCGCTGCTGGGCAATATTTCGGACTCATAAGTAGCGAACTAGAAAATCCGACACGCAACAAGCGCACACCAACAACTAATTAATGACAGTGATGGAAAATAGGTAGTTTTGCGAGAGTAAGTAAGATGCATGGCCACATGCCTTTTTTATCTATACATCAAGTCGCATGCTTGTCAATGTCTTTTTCAGACGTTGTATTTCTTTGTCAATTAGTCTACACATGGTGCACTACCACACGTGCCGTTTGATAGCGATGCAATATGGGCTGCCTCGATAATCTTTCTATGTGTTTGTTGTGCGTGGTAAGGATAGAAGTCTTTTCAAGCTCTGGGTTGCGGACACACCTCGAGCAGTGCGCCGCGAGGTTTTTATGTTCGAGTTGTCGTAGGTTGTCCTTTAAACATTTACTAGTGTGTTAGGGGTACACAAGCCCACAACACAAACGAACGTATTAAGCCGCATTTTTTTTTGTGCAGTGCACACACTTGCACCTGTTTTTAATGACACACGTTGACTTGCCTTGGTCTCCTTTGGTGCTTTTTTTTTGCTTAGTCTGGTAAACATTGCCTTGAGTTTGATGGGGCCCGAAAACATCAAATTTTCTTGATTCTTGCTGGCAACATTCTTGGGACGAGTATGCATCAGCGTAGGCATCACAATAAGTGGAAGTTTTTCGACAGTTTCACGGTTGTGGTTTGTTTTCTTAGTGGGCATGAAGAAGCGCTTTTCTGGAACTGCTGGCAGCATCTGGTAGGGGTTTCCGCCACAAGGCGCCTGATCCGCATACGTAAACTTTATTCGCTGCCTGTTCAAAGTGAGGAGCTGCTATGGCCAGTTTGACCTGTAGAATTTGTTTACTCAAACATAATGAAGTGTTTCTTTGAGGGCTCGGTTACCTTTTACCAGGTAGTAGTCACATAGGATTGGTGCTATGCATATTCCAATGCTTATTCTATTTGTTTCTGGGTACTTATTTTCATATTTGATGAAGAACAGGGTGTCGAAGTGCAGTTGCACACGACATGAAATTAGCAGTGTTCCTGCCATACTGGTTTAGAAACAATGCGTTTTGTAAACTTCCATGCGCTCCTCTATGACCTATACCTCACCTTCATTCGGGACACTGTAAAACATGTCCTAGACGTCACCGCAAAAAAAAAACTGTTGATTGCTTGTCCTTCAACTAGTCATCTAATTCGTCGAAGTTGCGGAGTAGACAAATGCCGAGTTTAAACGGCAGCGCTCCTAGAACATGCTCGCCACACGAAGTCCGCAAATGCAAAAATGAGGTGAAAGAATGGCGAAACAAAAGATTTACAATGCTTGTGAAGTTTGGCTTGCATGATGTAACACTCGGTGTGTATATACTGTGGGGATGCGCGAACCTCACGCGTCCCCTGATATATTGTTTTCCCGCATAGCTCCTGTCTCCTGTTATACGGCTTCGCCGCGTGGCCTGGTGCCCACGGCAGTCGGTCTAGTGGAAGCGCATTGCGAGAGATGGCGCGAGTGTGGCATTGCTAGCGCCACCTAACAGCGGGGTTACATGTGCGCGGAAAGGAAAAGGCTCTTGCTCTTTGACCCGGGTTCGGCTAGCGGCGCGGACGTTCCACGAGTGCGCCGATCCATGCTTCTGCGAGAGCTTCTCGTGAGGCCTCGTTCGAACGCGCCACCGTTCGCGTGACCGTACGCGTGAATGACCAGGCGTTAGTGCCCAGCATGGGGCGAACATATTCGCTCGCTATCCGATCACGGTGAGTCGGACTGCCGCGATTTGTCGCGCGCCCATCGGAATGTTTTGAGGATAGCAACGCGGCTAGCATGCGTTAGTCTATCAAAGGTGCAATAAATGCCCTTGTGTTTGTTTGCAGTACTGTGTTGTCGTTCCTTTGCCACAAGAGGAAAGGTCAGAACCTCACAATATATGTATACGTAACTATAAACGGGGAAACGCGAGAAGTAAACAAAATGAAAACTTGTTGCCGGTGACCAAACATCACCCATAACGCACTTGTCCCTTATTTGAGACAAGTATAAACAAAGGGCCTTCCTTAGTTCGCCAAGGACCCAGGCGAAACGATGTTATAACTTCGTATGACCATTGAAACTAGAAAAGAAACGAGAACTCAGTAATAATTTGCATCACTTCTACTTAAGTCAGGAATGCGACGATTTTGTCGCACATTTTAATTACCGTAACCGCCATGTCAGAAAAATATACAGCTAACGTAGTTTACGGTTCAGTTATGACATTAGGAAGCATCGCTAATAGCGACCGTATGACACTCCGTGACGCTTAATTATGATTTTTTTTTTCAAGAGCTGTATGTTTTCCACAAGTATTTAACTTCGCACAGGGATTTATCGTACCGTTGAACGAATTTTTGTTAAGTTTTAACTCCATTGCCTAATGTGGTTTTGCCAGGGTAACCGCAGGAAAGCTGCGCCTCTCGCGGAAAAACCTCGATCGTAAGGCTCCAGAGCGCTTGCGTACGTAAGGCCCAAAACAACGCCCCCACTTTTTTTAATTGCTGCCTATGCTTCTGTCTGGCGGCAACTGCAGACCAATTCATTTCCTTGTCTCCACATGCTACATATCTTTCATCCCACCATGTACCCTTCCTATTGTCCCCACTGCGGGGCCAAACCCACGGTGTATCACTCCATATGGGAATGCCCTAACCCTTCAGGTGTTCCTCCTATATCCAACTCTACCCTTTCCTCGTGGGAGTCTGCGCTGCTCAGCACAAGCCAGCAGGAACAGCAACGGCTGATCCAGGGGGCTCGCGAAGTCGCGCATGGCAATGGAGCCCTGGACTGAGGGCCCCACTCATCGGGGAAATTTTCTACTTGCTTTACGAAATAAATGTTTATTCTCTCTCTATCTCACCCCATGTCCCGGCTCTTACTGCCATCAAGCATAGGTTTATCGAGGCTAAAGCCTTAGGTGTCTATGTTAGCGTTGCCCTTGGTGGTGACCTTGGACAAAATGCGCTGTGACGGAAAATGGCTCACTCAGCAAAGAGTAAAATCACGTCAACAAATGCTCAGATCGACGTCACATCTCTCAAGTAGACTGCTCTAAACAAAGTAAATTAGTGGCTTTGAAAAGAAAATTTGGTACATTTCGATCTGGGTGGGAATCGAACGCAGGCCACCGGGCTGCGTGACGAGAACGTTTCTCTGAAGCCACGGCTGCTCCACGGTTCTGCCTTACTAAGGGTGTGTTTAGTGCGTGCCTGATTGTCCACGTCACATGGTCACAGCGACGCGCTCGTGCCACTGCTCGCGCGTCAGTAGTCGTCGTCTTCCACAGCTGGCTCCTCCACCGCTCATCATGCCAGGGTTCTCATGCTGCCCCTAGCTCTGCGAAGGCGCTGACTGCACTGGCCCACTGCCAGTAGTTGCGACGATTTCGGTGAGTTCTGTCGTGCGCTCCGATAGACAGTTGCCACAATTCTTCGTGAACGTATCTTATTCGTGACAAAAAAGTGTGTCATGTGTGTCATCAGGCTTTCGCCCTAACGTTTTGCAAACGTGTAACACTGCCTTAATTTTCGTTCACCGAGGAAACCGGACCAACCTCATATCGCGGATAAATAAGCGAGAAAACTAGGGTTTCATAAATATTTTAACGCTCATAATTAAGCCAAGAACGAGAATATTTCGGGACACATTGCAGTTAAAAGTTTTCCATGTGTATACATAATGTATGCTTCTAGTATCGCAGGGTCCTTTCGGGACATTGAGAAACTATGCTGAAAACGCCAGCGTGACACATTCGGGAAGTTGTTCAAAGAATTTTTATTGTGGTAGCAATTATATGGAAGCTCCAGCCGGATTTTCGCCGTCACCGTCGCCGTCGCCATGATGTTCCTGTAAGTCCAATAGCGATAGCACCGTCGCCGCACGTCGTAGGCTGTATGTGCGGGTGAAAGCACGTGATGGACACTGACAATCGCGGACACTGACAAAGCGGAGAGCAAACGCGCCCTCATCGCGCGAAAGGCCGTGGGGGGATGGTAGGGAGGGAGGGAAGGGGAGCGGCGTTGTGCTCCTGCAGCAACTGCGCATTTCATGACCGGGCGCAAGGGGGACTGCCGATCGCGGTTCAATATCACGCGCCAGATATGGAGTAAAGCGGGGAGGCAGCGCAGGAGGGAGGGGAGGCGGCTTCGACTACGCCAACAAGTGCGTACTTTGCGCAGCCGCGTGCGGTCGCGCGCGCCGCATCTTGCAAGGGACCTGAGGACGTCTCGAACCTTTGTGCACACTGTGCTCTGACCGCTCTTGCCAGGGGGGGGGGGGACACTCCCCGGTTCCGGTGGCACAGGAAATTGGCGCCATCTCTGTAATGGGCGACGCAAAAATCCGTTTCCCTTGCATGGCCTCGTAGATTGTCGCGCGCACGCGCCTCGATCCAGGTGGCCAAGGCCTTCCCCCCTCTCGACTCCTCTCCCTACGCCCTCTCTCGTAATACTCTCTCAACTCTCTCACCTTCGACTGTCTACGCGCCCGCGCCGCCGTGCCATCCCCGCCGGCCCGGCTGCTGCTTAGTCCGCTACGTAACGCTTTATTTTTGTTATCTACTGTCATCGAGATGCGTGCGCTGCTGTGCGTTGACCGACGTGGCTAGTTTCGTCAGTTCTGTGGTCCTCGGTAGCTGTGTGCTTGTGCTCCGCGATGTTTCACCCGTTTCACGACTCGTACCACTCGTGCATCGTGCAATGGTGCCCAACTACCTCAAAAACAAGCCCTGCAAGGTTGTTCCGGGTGCCCAAAGACAACAGGTGAGCGCTCAGACCCAAGGACATCAGAAGGCGCATGTACACGAACACAGCCCTGTCCCTTTGTGTACTCCATGAGGCTCCGGACGTCGTTGCGCCTTGATTGTACTACACTTGCCTCTTCCCGGTAGAGAAAGCTGACAAATAGATGTTCCTCCTCATTGTCACCTGGTCTGTGACTTGTGTTTTTCTGTGCCAAGTCTCATTCTGCAACTTCAGTAACTTGCCCAGCTTTCCATACCGCCCTCAGTGCTTTTTCTGTGTATCACGTTCTACAAACCAACTAACAGCTGAAAAATTACTGTTAGTGTTTGTGTACTATCTCAGTAACCCCCGATGGGAAAACCGCGCGAACAACCTTCATGTGTAGGCATGATACGCTTTTTTTTCCTCTGGAAAGCATGAGCATTGCAAGTGTCCTACATGCAGATTTTTGCAGTTCGTGTTTATTATGCAAGGGAGAGCCCAGTAGGTACGACTTAGTGCCTTAAGTGACGTAATTTTACTGCTAAGCATTGCATTCGGGTAGAAAGAAGAGTCGTGTTGGCTTGTTTTACCTGGTCTTTGATTGAGGAATAAGCTTTTCTGCGAATGTTTTCGATGTGCTGCTGCGAAAACCGACTATCTTCTGTTCCCTTTGCCACCGTTACTCAAGTTGTGGCTAAGTGCAAAATAATGTGATAATGTGTGTTTCTGTTTTTAGTACGATGTTATTTTTTTCTGCCATGTTTTTTTTTCAATTTGTTCAGCAGTAATGAACATGTCAAGCATTTCATATACTTTCGTGCAGATTTATAAGTAAGCTTTCTTTTGGTGTGGCTCTCAATGAAACAATGTTAGCATTTTATTCTATCTTTCAGGTATTTTGCGTGTCATTGTTTTTGCCATTACTAGTGAGTTTTCCCTTTTTGTAGTTGTCATGACTATGTCATACACGTCGTCCAATTTCGTGCAATATCTTAGTGCACATATCAGGAGCTCGTCTACATTTAGGTCTTGAGGACGTTATATAAAAATCTTGTTTTTATATGTGTGTACATGAAATGGCCTTCGCGTTTTCTAGCGCTTTCTTTTGTTATTTCACCATCTGTGAACTTTTGTCTTTAGTACTCTTGTATATGTCATGCACCTCTCACTTTTGCTCATTTTTTGAGCGTGTATCACACCACGTTGTAAGAAAAATCTCTTTTCAGAAACGAAATCAATAAAGCGAGATTAAATATCTGTTGTGTTGGAAGTGGAATTTTTTTTTATGTCCTGGCACATGCTGGTATAATATAAGTATGGGCAAGACTGCGTGCGTGCCAACGCATAGCCCACGGCGCACCACACGCCAACTCGCAAGCAATGCCAATGCGCGGCGTAGCGCGCGCATTGCTTGCGAGCTGGCGCGTGGCGCGCGGTAACAAGCGCGCTATAAAAAAGAAAAAACGCGCCGCTTACGGGTGAAAACAACAACAAAAAGTGAGCGGCGCGCACGGCATGGGGGAAAGAGAGAAAGGGAGTGGAGCGGGTCGGCATAATAAAAACAAAAAGGAAAGAAAAACGTTTGGGAGAGGAGGTGCCGCGCGGCTGCTGTTGCTGTTGCCATGACAACGTAAACAATCATGTGCGCCGTCATTTTGCTTAATGCGTCGCCCATTGGTTAGGGCCGTAATTGAAGGGGACCTTGGCGCTAGCGTCGAAAGAGCGTCTGCTCGAAAACGGCCAATGGGATGTATACGGAGTGTCCGCCCCCTGCTCTTGCGTTGAAGCGATAGACCGCACGAAGGTCACTTCGCTCGCTGCTGCGGCCGCGCCTGCTCACGTTAGCGTTTAGAGTGGTGGACTGAAATCCCGTATTGCTGAATTTCGCCATTACGTTTTCACCAATCGATTACCCATTATTGTCGTACGTGAACCGAACCTACAGAAACCCGTGCGGATCTCAGGCTGTGAACCTTATGTGTCATCGACTTGTGAGGAAACTAGCAAGGTGATCATCTACATACGGTGTGAACTGACTTACATTGTTCATCCAGTGCTGCCTCATAACAGTAATCAGTATGTCAGTTTGACCGTGAAAAAGCGCAAACTTTCATTTATGCTAGTGGGCGCTTACCTTTCTCCATCAAGTCGTTTCGGCAGACAGAGACTGAGTGGCATTACAGATGCGACTCCTGGTCCATGGATTGTTTTTGGGGACTTTAGCGCACGCCATTCACTTTCGGGAAGCGTCAGGTAAATTCCTAAGAAAAAAAAACCTCGTTTCCATTGCCTGTGACCGTGAGCTTTGCAGTCTAAACGATGGCAGTCCCACGTTCCTGCGCGGCTGGACGTACAGTAGTTGTTTAGACTTGGGTTTTGTCTCGCGGTGCCTCGCTCGCCACGTCCTTTGGTTCGCAGATATAGAAACCCATGGAAGCGACCACATTCCTACATACGTGAAGATTAAAGGCCTAACCAAGTCCGTCCCATCCAATTTGAATCAAACAATCGAGTGGAACGTGTTTAATTCACTTGTGGAAGATGCATGCCACGAATGCTTTTCGTCCACACTAGAAATTCAGATAGCCAAGGATATGCAGGATGCTATGCGGTCATTTCGCCCATTAGAGAAATACACAGATTTTGATGCGAAAATACAGAGCCTATTTGCAATCCGTCAGCGAGCGGAGCGATGGTACAGACGGACTAAATCGGTTTACGACCTGAGAGGGGCCAGATGCATTCAAAATAAAATTCAACGTCGTCTTGCCGTGCTGCGAAATCAACGCTGGAAATCCTTATGTGAGACACTCGATCCACGTAAACCTCCGTCAGTTGTCTGGAGAACAGTCCGCGGACTTCGAACAGCTCCTCAAAAACGCCGGCCATTTAAATCTCTAGCCCTCTATCAAGGACGCCGAGAAGTCGACGTACCCGAAGATTACTGCGCAAGGATTGCGGTTCCGGCGTTCACCTATTCACCTTGCGCACCTATTCCTATTGTCCCCCCTTGCTTGCGAGATCCTCGTATGGACGCTCCTTTATCTATCGAAGAACTGGAGGCCGCACTTGCTGGATGCAGACAATCTTCGTCACCAGGACCCGATGGCATCACATACTCTGCGCTTGGAAACCTTGGTCAAGAGGCCAGAGATGCACTTCTTGGCCTATACAACGACACATGGCGTGACGGCCTGGTCCCTACCGCGTTTAAATCCAGTCGCCTTGTTCCGCTCCTCAAGTCTGGCAAGTCTCCACTGGAATTGTCATCTTACCATCCGATAGCACTCGCCAGCTGTGTCGGCAAGGTAATGGAGAGAATGATCCTTACACGGTTAGAGTGGTACTTAGAATTTAAAATGTCTATCCAGAGGTCATGGCTGGTTGTCGACGCCGACACTCGTCAATAGATAGCGTTATTGACCTTGTAACATATGTACAGCAGCAGAAACATCTGCAGCGAATCACTGCGGCCTTATTCCTTGATGTTAAAGGTGCGTGCGACAACGTCGTTCACCATGTTATTCTAGACACCTTAGCAGCTATAGGGATTTGTGGAGACACACATTTCGCTGGATACGCAGTTATTTGAATGGAAGATCTTTATTTTGGCTGAAGACGGGCCAACGCCGTCTAGCTATACCAGTCGTGCTGTACCGCAATGCGCAGTACTCAGCCCTTCCCTGTTCAACCTGGTGCTCGTTGGTCTCGCCGATTCGTTGCCGCAAACCGTTCAGCTCTCCGTATATTCAGACGACATTTGCATATGGGTTTCAGGGGTGACACGTCTACAAGTCCGCGCACGACTTCAGAAGGCTTCAATGGCCGTGTCAACATACCTAAGAAGGCAAGGCCTGAAGCTTTCCCCTGAGAAATGTGTGCTCGTTGCTTTTACTCGCAAAGCGATGACCCCGTATGCTTTGCGGATAAATGGCCAACTGTACGATAAAGATGAACGTACCGTTTTCTTGGCGTCATCATTAATAGTGACTTGTCTTGGAGCCCTCACGTCTCGTACATGACAAAGCGTTTGACCACCATTGTAGACCTTCTTGTGTTTCTCGGCGGGAAGTCCTGGGGCGCTACAGTACCATCAATGTTGCAACTATATAAAGCACTGTTTTGGGGCTTCCGTAGGTACAGATTATCTGTACTAGGAAATACTTGCACTGCAAATATCCGCAAACTCTAGAGTGTGCAAGCACAAGCACTCAGAACTTGTCTCGGTCTCCCCAAAATTACGTCATTGAATTACAGTGGCCATTGCCGGATATACTCCTTTGACAGTCTGCATAGATACAGATGTCCTGACGGCGCATATCCGACACCTGATTCGGATTATCTCACACCATCTTGCTTGCTTGCCAGCAAAGAGGCCACATTCAACTTCTGCCAAAAATTTTGTAAGACATCAGTCCTACTTGCCATCAGAATTTACGCCTGCTACACTGCTACACGATTATCAGTCCCATTGTGGTTTCTGCAGCGGCCGCAAGCGCAATTGACAATTCCAGGAATCAGAAAGAAAGCTGGAACGTCGTTGCAGGCTTTGAAACAAGCAACATTGGAACACATTCACAACGTACACAGATTCCGGCAACATGTCTGCACTGATGGTTCGGTAAACCTCAACAGCACAGGTGCTGCAGTCATCCATCCCGGCAAGTTCTGAAGAAATCAAATTAAAAACTTCATGTGTGAACACATCGATGGGTGCTGAACTTGCGGCACTCCGTGCTTCATTCGATTTCATTAATCAGGAATCACTACAGCAATGGACAGTCTTTAGCGACTCCAAGGCAGCCGTTCAGTGCATACAGAGCCCAATGTGTCACGTGCCCAAAGAACAACTGGCCTCAGAAATTCAACACATGTATCATCGCAGACATGACAAGGGACACAACATAATCTTTAAATGGCTTCCAGGACATTGCAGCATCAGCGGGAATGACCACGCCGACGAAGCCACCCGATCTACACATGAAAGTGGTCAACGTGTCTCGATTCCGCGTTCGCGAACACGCACTGTAGCTGGGTGGTGATTGATGTCCCGTGAATGTGATTTGCCTCTGTGAGACTCGAACGCCTTCACCTACCGCCAGGGTTACTATGAAGTGAACAGACCATGCTGTACCGTCTGTGGCTAAGCGTTGCATTTACGAACTCATATGCTTTCCTTATTGGAACGAACAACAGCCCCACGTGCGCCACATGCAACATCGATGAGACGCTCGCGCATATTATCTGTGTCTGCCCGCGATATAGTGCCCAGAAACAAGTGCTGTGCAGAGTACTGGACCAGTTGGACAACCATCCACTATCAGAACTCGAAGCTATAGGTTAGTACTCCCACAGAACATTCAAGCTGTAGGCCTTACTCTCGTTATTAATGCACCTGCGGTCTGCGGGGCTTCACGACAGACTTTAAGAACGCCGGCCCCTGCCGCTCTGTATTGTACGCGGTTTGTACGTGTTCGTCTCTCTTTCTCTCTATCACGCCCATCCGCTCTCCTTCTCTTTTTATCCCCCTTCACCCTTCCCCCAGGACACGGTAGCCAACCGGAACTCCCACTGTTTATCCTTCCTGCCTTTCTGTGCATCATTTTCTCTCTCTTTTACAAAGAGTGTCCGCGCTCATCGAGTATGATGTGTTCATGTTTGCTTGTACGCGCTGACACCATGCGTGTTAATTCAATTAGTAAGCGAGTTTTTACAAATTTATACGAACGATAATACTGCTATCCGTACTTCGTATAGCTGTCTACTAATTTGCTGTCGTAATCGATGCTTTGCCTTTCGGGTGAAGCTGCGACTTTTTTTACCAAGGTTGTATTTTATCTACACGCTTTTAGCTTGGCATAAAAACTTGCAATAGCGTTCCGCAATGTTTGCTGAACATGATTTCCGTTGCATTTGTAGTTACGTCAGGGCAGCTGGTTAAGTACCTGGTTTGTCGCTTGCATATTAGATACGGGGAACTTCAGCCATTTATTTATTTATATTTAGCTGTTCGATTTTTTTATCATTGCGTATATATGTTCGTCTCCTGTGATCCCCATACTATATCGTTTTCGGTGGCCTTACCAGCCAAGCAACTCGCTGCCGCTTCCTCTTTGGGTGCGCGTGAAAACTCACATAGCGCGGTCCAATACTTCCGTCACTGCGGCATTGAGCAGGAAAATACGCTGTTGGGATGGGCAACTAACCTGCTGTCTTGGAAATGAGACACGTTATCTGCAATCCTACAATCGATGCTTCAATCACCCAGACAGGTAGCTCCGTTGGCTGCGGCAAGGGGGAGAGTGCGAGCCACGTGAGGTCACTCTCTGCGTCATAGCGACAGCAGCGACAGTCTCTCCAGCGGCAGCTCTCGAGACCAAGGCTGCCTCATCGAAGCAACCACTACGGTTGTTCTTTGCTTTGGTTTCCTAGATGCATTTATTGATGCGAAAGCCTCATATGGCCCATTAAGCGGAAAGGCCAACGTCTGTAGCAGCGAAAGCGCACCCAAATTCTCATTGGCTGCCACGCCACGTCCCGTGCATGCCTCGACGTAGCAGAGTGAGAGAAAGAGAACACCTGTTGCCACGCTGGCGCGACAGGTGTTGCGTGAGGGGTGACGCAGTCACCACGACGCCACGTCACCCTCGCTCTCGGCGGCCTGTATTGTTCGCGCGTGCTCTCGCCTGCATTCTAGCTTCGCTTCGCTAATCGCTATAAAGAAATTCATGTATACATAACAATAAATTTCAAAGGGAAACAAGGTTGGTGGTAGCGAGTTTCGAGCCTACGACCCTATGCTTAGAGGCTGAGTGTCTTACCCACTGGGCTAAGCCGGCGCCTCCTAGATAGCACGTCTGTGCACTCTGCTTTATGACAGCATGCTGCATGGACCGAAATTTTCATTTCCAAGCCTGGCGTGACGAAAGCGGTGACGTCAAAATCACTGCGGCTTACTCAGGAGCATCCCCATTAGGTTCTATGGCATTCGGGCGAGGTAGCATCACGTTATAAATCGAAGTGTACCGGCCTTGTGCTATTAGGATACGTTGGCTAAGGATCTCAACGTGCTCGCTTCCATCTAGGAGTTCAAAACTCTTAGGACCGCTCAACGGAGTTCAATTGGGCATTAATACTTTCTCGTTCGCAACTCATAAAAAGTGTGTAGGTGTTCTCGGATTTGTTTCGTGTTCACTTAACTTAGACCCCAGCATACTCGTCTTGGTTGCTTAGTCTAAGGCTTTGATGCTGCGCTGCTAAGCGCTAGGTCGCTGAATCAAAGCCCGGTCGCTGAATCAAAGACACCCGTGTACTTAGATATAGGTGCACGTTAAGGAAGCCCAGGCGGTAAAAAATTATCCGGAATCCCCCATCACGGCATACCACATAATCAGATCGTGGTTTTGGCAAGTAATACCCCTATCATTTAATATAATTTTTCAGCGCCCCAACACACGACGTGCGACAAATTTATGGCGATCGCACGGCTACCTGAAGATAACGCGCGCATCCTTGTCCTTGTTTCTTATCTAGTCGTCAACGGCACTCAGTCCCGATAACGTTCTCTCAAGAACGTTATCAAGAAGTGTTCAGTTTCCGCACAGATCGGAGCCGGAAAAAATCCATCACACGACAAACCGATGCTAGGCGTCTCGTCAAACTTACTTCTTTACCGAAGTCATAACGCCTGTATATACTGTGAGGACTGGTTGCGAAAGCTGAAGGCCTCAGTGGTGCATGGCGAGGCAATTGAGGAGCATCAGGCTTTTTATATATATTGCATATATTGCAAAATAGTGGCGCTGCGGCGACGTCAGGACGAATTAATCGACGAAGTGCACTTTAGGTACCTCGCTTGGACGTGGTTTGTTAAGATGGCGAACCCCTGAAATAACGCCCATAACTTGTTGCACTAGGCTTTCAATTACAAGGATATCTGGACGCATACTTTATAGTTGCCAGCTTAAGGTAAAGTTCGTAAGTTTCAGGAAGAAGCACCTTTGCAGAACATCATAGAGTTTGTCGAACTTATTACAAGCACTATATGCATTGTTCTTGTCATCATTACATGTCATCACTCTTTCGCGTCCCCTCGCCTCTTTGCCCTGTGCAGAGAAGGTTGCCAGAGCATACTACTTCAGTCCAGGCTCTCTGCCTTCATTTTGTAAGTCATTCCCCTCTGGTTACATGCACGTGGTGGTCCCAAAATTCCATCGATTGTGCACATATTTACTCGAATATTATCAAACCTTGCTCATGCCTTCTGCTATTGAGAGAGGTATTGAGAAAGTGATCCAAAACATTTATTCTGATTACGATCGTTAACGATTTCCAACAGACCAGCATGTAATCCGACGGCAAGCTTTACAGGATAAACTAGGTGTCCTGCGAAGAAATTGCAGGGTGGCCTAGACGATACAGAAGGCTGAACCGAAAGCGAATATTTTCTTGGCAGACAGTTGGCTATAGAGTATATCAACTTTCACGAGTCCAAAGATGAGCTTCGCATACTGCAGTTCGACCACAAGGATCGCCGTTTCTCGTTGTACCGGCGAAACTTCTTTGCCTAGAAAGCGCATGCTGAAAGGACACCCTTTGACCACTCGGTGCTTCTCCTGTTCCCTGCAGAGTGCGAACGCAATTATTTAAGAAAAAAAATAAGCAAGCTAAAATTAATATGCTGGTCTTCACTGCGTGAGAATGCTGCTGTCAGAGTAAATGAGTTTCCAGCCGAAGTAATTGTTCGAGCCTGCTGCATGTTTTATGCGAAAGCATTATATGACCCCTACGGCGAAAATGCGGCGGCATTGGGGGCGTGACCAAGCCGTGGTAGCAAAAATGGCCGAAGACGCACAGCGTAAAAACACGTCCGAAATGCTCGGATTGACGTCAAATATCTCATGGAGATTCCTGTAGACAAACTAAATTAACAACATTAAAAAAAAATTGGTACATTTCGGTGGGGACCTAACCCGGCCTCTGGGGTGCGACACGAGCACGCGGTCCCGATGCCACGTCAGTTCCACGGTTATGGCTGACTAAAGGTGTGCCTAGTGCGTGCGCCATTGCAACGTCTCTCGCAGCTGTCGGGCTAAATAAAGGATTGGCCTAGAACTTGCGTCGTTGCGCATGTGACAGTACAGCCAATGTCATGTCATGATTGTATAAAATGAGCACGTTGCCCCCCGTGCGTCACTTCTCCGGATTTTATTGGTGGCGTGTCTACTGCCATGAAGCTGTGTATAAAAATTCATTGTTCTGCAGCAAGATGGTCCGAATGTTTGCGGTATGTTGCCAGCGTATATGTAAACAAACACACTGAATCAGCAGAAAGAACTTTAACACATGTCAAAAACATTAATTGAAAGCATTTCACCAAAGGGACTCTCGTGCTTTCGCATTCCCACATGTGAGCAGTTTAAGTGTCTGTCGAATTTTCTTTTTTTTTTGTAGTTGTTGTCGCTTTCTGTCAATAAATATCGCAGAACTTGCCATAGAATTTTTCGGTTTACGGAAATAGGGAAAAATTTCAATGATTTTATGAGAGTAACCACGCAGCATGGACTCGGGAGCACGTTGAAGTACAAAATGCAATGCTCGCTTGAAACCTCCATGTCTAGGGGGCATGCTCTTTGTTCTTCGCTGCAGTTCTTTCTTGAAATCTTTAGCAGGAGCGGCCATATTTATTAGGCGCCCTGCATCACTTGTCGAGACATTGTGGTGGTTCTGCAACGTTTTCATATTATGATAATCATGTTTCGGGACATTAACATCGTTCAAAAGTGACCTTATCTAGCTACGTGTTGGTGCTGGACAATGTAGCCCCAACAACAGCTGTGTACAGTGGCAATGTGTTTAGAGACAACCTAAAAGCCGCTTTCTTTTTTCTTGGACAGGAAAGTTAACGGAGTCCAGGTTAAATCTCCCATATACAGGCGAAAGTTACCGCTTGCTGAAGTGTCGCTTTAGTCTGAGTAATTTGAAGCGAGACATTTGCACTAGGAAAGTGACGGTGACTCTACTCCTATACACAAAACATCATCACTGATTCATAAACAGACATGTACGCAGATGCCTGCTTTTTTTCTAGCTAAGCTCCAACGGTACCATTTCCTGCCAAATAATGAGGCTTTAAAAAGCTAACAAAATCCGTCATAACGGCCATAAGGTGTGGTATATTGTTCAAGCCTGATGGTTTACTGATAGACACGTCGTAACACATAAATCAGTTTTTACACAAACATCAGCGAACACCAGTCGTAACCAACATTGATAGCCAACGACTGGCACCTACTGGTGCGCGCCAAGTCAGCAGAGGGGAATCGTCAGAAGCCACATGTGCGTGTCAAAGTCAAAAAACAAATAAAGTGTGTTACGGTCAGGTCATGATCATCATAATAAGCCTGGTTACGTCCACTGCAAGGAAAAGGCATCTCCCATACTTCTCCAACTACCCCGGTCATGTACTAATTGTGGCCACGTTGTTCCCGCGGACTTCTTAATCTCATCCGCCCACCTAACTTTCTGCCGCCCCCTGCTACGCTTCCCTTCCCTTGGAATCCAGTCCGTAACCCTTACGGTTATCTTCCCTCCCCCTTACATGTCCTGCCCATGCCCATTTAGTTTTCTTGATTTCAACTAAGATGTCATTATCTCGCGTTTGTTCCCTCACCCAATCCGCTCTTTTCTTATCCCTTAACGTTACACCTATCATTCTTCTTTCCATAGCTCGTTGCGTCGTCCTCAATTTAAGTAGAACCCTTTTCGCAAGCCTCCAGGTTTCTGCCCCGTACGTGAGTACTGGTAAGAAACAGCTCTTATACACTTTCCTCTTGAGGGATAATGCCAACCTGCTGCTCATGATTTGAGAATGCCTGCCAAACACACCCCAGCCCATTCTTATTCTTCTGATTATTTCAGTCTCATTATCCGAATCCGCGGTCCCTACCTGTCCTAAGTAGATGTATTCCCTTACCACTTCCAGTGCCTCGCTACCTATCATAAACTACTGTTCTCTTCCGAGACAGTTAAACATTACTTTGTTTTTCTGCAGATTAATTTTTAGTCCCACCCTTCTGTTTTGCCTCTTCAGGTCAGTGAGCATGCATTGCAATTGGTCCCCTGAGTTACTAAGCAAGGCAATATCATCAGCGAATCGTAAGTTACTAACGTATTCTCCAGTAACTCTCATCCCCAATTCTTCCCAATCCAGGTCTCTGAATACCTCCTGTAAACACGCTGTGATAGCATTGGAGAAGTCGTATCTCCCTGCCTGACGCCTTTGTTTATTGGGATTTCGTTGCTTTCTTTATGGAGGACTACGATGGCTGTGAAGCCGCTATAGATATATTGCAGGGTGTTTACATATGGCTCGTCAACACCCTGGTTCCGTAATGCCTCCATGACTGCTGAGGTTTCGACTGTATCAAATGCTTTCTCGTAACCAATGAAAGCTATATATAAGGGTTGGTATATTCCGCACATTTCTCTATCACCTGATTGATAGTGTGAATATGGTCTACTGTTGAGTAGCCTTTACGGAATCCTGCCTGGTCCTTTGATTGACAGAAGTCTAAGGTGTTACTGATTCTATTTGCAATTACCTTAGTAAATACTTTGTAGGCAACGCACAGTAAGCTGATCGGTCTATAATTTTTCAAGTCCTTGGCGCCCCCTTTATTATGGATTAGGATTATGTTAGCGTTTTTCCAAGATTCCGGTACGCTCGAAGTCATGAGGCATTGCTTGTACAGGGTGGCCAGTTTCTCTAGAACAATCTGCCCACCATCTTTCAACAAATCTGCTGTTACCTGATCCTCCCCAGCGGCCTTCCCTCTTTGTATAGCTCCCAAGGCTTTCTTTACTTCTTCCGGCGTTACCTTAGGGATTTCGAATTCCTCTAGACTATTTTCTCTTCCATTATCGTCGTGGGTGCCACTGGTACTCTATAAATCTCTATAGAACTCCTCAGCCACTTGAACTATCTCATCCATTTTAGTAATGATATTGCCGGCTTTGTCTCTTAACGCATACATCTAATTCTTGCCAATTTCTAGTTTCTTCTTCACTGTTTTTAGGCTTCCTCCTTTCCTGAGAGCATGTTCAATTCTGTCCATATTATACTTCCTTAAGTCAGCTGTCTTACGCTTGTTGATTAACTTCGAAAGTTCTGCCAGTTCTATTCTAGCTGTAGGGTTAGAGGCTTTCATACATTGGCGTTTCTTGATCAGATCTTTCGTCTCCTACGATAGTTTGCTGGTATCTTGCCTAACGGAGTTACCATCGACTTCCATTGCACACTCCTTAATGATGCCCACAAGATTGTCGTTCATTGCTTTAACACTAAGGTCCTCTTTCTGAGTTAAAGCCGAATACCTGTTCTGTAGCTTGATCTGGAATTCCTCTACTTTCCCTCTTACCGGTAACTCATTAATCGGCTTCTTATGCACCAGTTTCTTCCGTTCCCTCCTCAGGAGGGAACGGAAGCATATATCGGGTGCATATATCATGGTCTCCTTTTTAACGCGATAGCGTCAAGGAGCTCATGTCGCAGAAAAGCCGGTGTCGTCAGCGTCGGAGGCGTTGGCCATGAGCGAAAAATGGCGGAAGGCAATTCATAAATAAAAACGACTTGCAAGATGGGCTGGGTGGGAATCGAACCAGGGTCTCCGGAGTGTGAGACGGAGACGCTACCAATGAGTTTGATGCTTCAAAGCGGGACAAAATCGCCTTTAGTGAATGCGGCGCTGCCTTAGAAACGTTCCGTAGAAAGTCATACTGCGGTGTATATCGGTAATTATGAGCATGTAAATTACGGAAGTCGCAGTTCAACGAGTAGCGAAGTACGTTTCCGCTACATTTCTTCTGCGCTTGACAGCACACGCACAGCCATCTTGCGGCAAACACAGAAGACCCTCTCCTCGTAATGTACGGCACTGCCCCGAAAAGTTGCGCGCCACTCGCCCGCTTCTCGCCTTCGTCTCGTTTGAGCGCATCGGGGCCGTGTGGTGACCAGAGCGAGAATGCCCCAATAACTTTGTATTTAATAACTTTTCTCGCCCTCTCCCCTTCCAACCTCCAGTGTCGTCACTCGAACCCTCGTGTTTAGGAGACGCAGCTCCATTGCCGCTCACAGCGCGATTCCTAGGTGCCGCATCCGATGTGGAATGCCTCTGACGTGATCGCTCCGCCGTAGCGCATCTGCTGGGAAAGCGTCCCCTGCGATGTGTGCATGCTGGTTGTGAGGAGTCATGCATCTGCGTGGTGCTCTCAAGCAAGATAGAGGATGATCCTATCGAGGCGTCAGCCCCATGATCGCGTCCGCCTTCATGGCGCGTCGCGGCCCGTCTGTCCATGCCAAACATGAAGTTTGGCTCGCGTAGGTCGTTTCTCCCTCCGAGACACCGAGTTCTTTGGTTCGTTCCGCTTGCTCAGGCGCATGTTTCGTTGCCGCGCCGAACGCTGCGTTGCTCCGCGCTCACCACATGTCTTCGTGTGACTCAAGAGCATGCCGAGCGAATGAGTGGGCGATGCGAAGGGGGTGCGATAACGCTATCGCATTCCACTCTTGAAGGCGAAGCTTAAGCGACCTCCAATTTTTTTTTTTTAATGTGAGGGTAAATTCCTCAGGGCATACAGGGGTATGGGATGTGGGCGAATAAAGATGATTAAATGAAAAAAGATTTGCGAATCTAATGAATTCCAAGAGGGATCGATGATGTGGTCCCTGAGACCACGCAGTGTAATCGCTAGGATTGTGCGGCGAAAGTCCCGCTGCTGCGAGGTGCCGGAGCCTCGTCGGTTTCAATGCATGGCAAACCCACAGCAGGTGGTGGATGTCGGCTTCAGCATTTCGGGACTTGCAGACCAGACACCCAGGGCGAGGATATAACTGGCGAAAGTGCGGCCACTTCTGAGTCACGGCAGGAGTGAAGGCAACCCCGACCCGGATACTGTGAAGCACAACCTCCTCTGCAATGGTAAAACCACGAGGGAGGGTTACCGCACACGGAGGTATGAGAGCACGTGTGCGGCGCAGGAGGTGTTCCTTTCTTGTTAAAAGGAGGGTGACACCATCTAGGTGAAGGATCTGAGGCAGGGCATATGTAGAGGCCGCTAGACGGGTCGCAGAATCCGCACGGCTTTGGAAGCTAGGAAGGTCGCGTGCGATCTACTCGATAGATATTGGCTGTAGAATGCGTGCCGCCAGAAGGTGGATCTGCTGACATATTTCAGGGCTGCGACTGACGCGTCGAAGAAGCCGCGTCACCTGGAGGTCATCAGTGCGGATGACGATGCGGGCCGTGGGGACAATGAGAAAGGCGGCCACAGAGCACAACGCTTCTCGAACGGCAAGGAGCTCAACACAAAAGAAGGAAGGAGGCTCTTGGATTTTAAACTGGGCCGCCTTATTAAGGGCAGGCGCCTCTTGAGTCTGCAACGGGATCTCTGTTAACCCCGCAGTGTCCTCGAGCAACGCTTGCTTCTGGTGTTTCACGAGTGCGTAGAACGTTGTCGAAGCTCTTTTGAAGTGAAACATCTTTCATTTCGGTTAGCATCGAGGTATCGCTTGCGACAATGTAACGTCGCATGTGGGTAACGAAAACATACAATTCTAATATTTATTTATTTATTTATTTATTTATTTATTTATTTGAAAATACTGCCATCTGCTTTTTAGCAGCCAAAGCAGGAGTGGTACATAGAAAATACAAAGGGACCGTAGACCGTAACTGTCCAACCGTTCTTTCCACGCGCTTTACTTTGTTATCATTGTGTAGGGAAAAGAAGCCATTGCTTGATCACACATGTATCGCTTGCACAAATGGCGCCATTGTCATGTAGCGCATGAGGAAAACTGGAGCTTATAATTTGGCATTTCGCTCGGCGTCAGATAGGCATAGCTATGCAGTACGTTTGCATATCCGAACGGGTGGTTGCGTCTGAGATATCTCACTATGACACAATAGGTATTGTCCATCTAACTCACACCTGTGCTCCTCAGGAATTATAAGGCCTACAAGTCTGCCATTTGTTGCGGAAATTTGACGGTTGCTCAGCTATGGCATTCCCGCGTTCAACACGTAGGGCCGAGAAATGGCGCGTAATGTCTGCGCCAGCAAAACAAATTAAGGGGTTCGCACCCTACTTCTGATCATGACGGGCCCACTGCGAACAGAGAACCACTGCTCGACTGAAAGATTAAACCGTAGGACCCCCACTAGCTGTATCGTTATCTAAGCATGTGAGCTTTGTAATGCGTGAATAAGTGTGAGTTTTCTATTTCGTTACGTAATTTCTGTACCTTAGTGCCCACACAATCTCAGCAGCACGCAGAAGTATCTTCACATACACCACTGCTGCAGCACCTCTGACACAGTTTATAAGATAACTTTGTTTTATGATCAGTGATACCAGTCTAGCACCACGGTAGAAGATTGTCCAACTTGGTGGCCAGGGGAGGGTCTCCACAGAACTGGAAGTAAGGTCTCCTAAAATACCCCCTGCTGCTTGTACAACCTTTCATGCTTTGGCCTTACGGTACTGAAAGAAATCATATCTTATCGCAGCAGTATGGCTAAATGCCACACGCACTCCCGGCGCCTGTTTTTCGACTTGTTTGCACCTGGAAAGCGTCCGAATATGATAACGTATTGTCTAAAAGCACCTTTCGATCTCTGTTATCAGCTGTACGTCCATGTGATTGGCGAGTGAAAAGTAGCTATAGTCTGAGACAAATGTGGCGTGAAATAGAAACCACATCTCTTTTTTTTATTTTAATTATTATCTGTACTCAAACAATTGTTGCCATTTGTAGACGGCACTGACTGCTTCGCTTAAACCACAAATGCGCACTACAAAATCCAAAAGTTTCAAACAGACAACAGAAAAAAATGTGGTGACAGCATTTCGCAAGCTTACATATGCGCACACGCACAACATCAATACACAAAAACTAATATTCCTGAGCCATTTACTACATATAAATGTTTTTTCTGCGAGTAACAAATGCGTAAAGTCAAGCGACAATCACAACAACGAAAGCGTGGGTAAAATTACTTGTTTATTGCAACGAAAACTATGAATTATATATAGGTAAACCAAACTGGATGTAAAAACAAGTGACTGCAGGTGGGATACTAACCAATTTCTTTGTATTCTGCGCGCGATCTTACCAATTCAGCTACCGCGGCGTCATTTTTCCGTC
The DNA here is from genome assembly GCF_038994185.2 of Dermacentor albipictus. Lineage (NCBI taxonomy): Eukaryota > Metazoa > Arthropoda > Arachnida > Ixodida > Ixodidae > Dermacentor > Dermacentor albipictus. Next base: position 75,551,970 of record NC_091822.1, read on the forward strand.
CACTTTCTTGAGTATTTATGCATGTATGCTAGAGTCCAACCTGGCAGCGTTTAAGCAGCATGCAAATGTTCATTGGCCAGTTGTAGTTTCCCAAATTGACGTGCCTCTTGACGTCTTGCCACAAAAAGGATGTTCTACGTCAACCGCCAAGGTGGTGTGTGGTCGCGCTGGCAAACACTCTCAGGGTTAACTTTAGCAAACATGCATAACTGCACAGGCACCGGGCCGGGAATGCGCCGCCGCGGTGGGTCAGTTGGTAAGAGCATCGCACGCACAATGCGCAGGCGCAGGTTCGTTTCCCACCTGCTGCCAGTTTGTTTTCGTCCACTTTCGTTTTCATTTGCTTATAATTTATATTTTCAATTCAAATGAACAAGTTATTTCCCCTGTGCTTTCCTTCATGTTCTTGTCGGCTGGCCTTATGTACTTGTGACGTATGAAAACCTGGCTCCCGGTCCCCTTCTTCTCGTTGCCTTCTACAAGTAAGAATGACGTCCCTAGCTAGTGCCGCGTTCCATACACGGCACTTGCAAACCCGTACAGGAAAGCCACAAGAATACTTTAACAAAAGTGAACATGGAAACGAGAACATCGTAACACGAATACAGGCGAATGCTGAAAACAGGTAATTACATTCACATATACAACATTTTGACGTGTGAAAGTTACTTCAATGATATTTACTTCAATGAGTTACTTCAATGAGTACATCTGCATTTCTGATGGGTCAAGAATCTACTGAAACTCTTGCTGCACCGCACCGCAAGTCTTTCTAGCGGCCCTGCACTCACACGACCATATATTATTGGCCTTCACTATGTTGTTGGGCTGCTGAGCACGAGGTCGCGGGATCGAATCCCGGCCACGGCGGCAGCATTTCGGTGGCGGCGAAACGCGAAAACACCCGTGTACTTAGATTTAGGTGTACGTTAAAGAACGCTAGGTGGTCTAAAATCCGCGTCAATGTCTAAAAGCCGCGTCAATGGGTTCGCGATGGTACATAGTTAACGATACAAATTACCGCAAGGAACTCTGGCACTGGTATTTGCGGGAACGGCGAGTATTGCGGTTCAGTTAGGACAGCAACGACGAGTACCTTTCAGCAGAATCTCAATTGATAAGTGCAACAACGCGCAGTGATTACGCCTGTGTGCAAATACCAGTTGACTTGCGGCGTTTAGGAAACTATGTGTGCTTGTAAATTTCGAAAAAATAAAGCGCAATAACTAATAGAACAAAAAATATTTGATGTCGCAGGCACAAGTACCAGACGAATTCACCATCATTTTCATGGTGGCCGAACAATCGCAGCGCCATAGTTCCTTCTGGTAACATCAGGAGGAAACTCTATGGCTGACGGGGCTGGAAAGGAAGCGCGGCAGGCGTACCTCTATTGCTTTATATAGTTCAAAAAACGCACAGTTATTATGAAGGAAATGAACGCCACAGGCAGCTATAATGTACCATGTGTTTCGTTTGAACAGGTATGGCAAGGTAACACCAGCGTTTTTCCTGCACAAGTAGCTCGGTTTACCACCTGCAGCTATAGGGCTGTCCCTTTGGAGTGCTTGGGCACAGGCCGCTGGTTACGACTGCGGGAAAGTATTTCATGCCACAGGAGATGCAAGCGCGGGCGAAGAGTTAACCTATAAGAGCGGCATTTTGTGGCAAACTGGCTACAATTTTTGAGTGCGCTTGTGGGCCGAGGGCATGAGGGAAATGTGGAGAACTCTTGCTTGCTGTTGCAGTCCGCGAAGAGGGACTTTCATTTCTCTCTGAATATGCAAGTGGAAAGAACTCAAGGTGAAGATGCCGCAAAACAAGCATGAACAGCCACGATTGTCATTTGCACGCTGTAATAGAGCATCTTCATTATACTGCAAGTGTTGTGATTATCAGCGTAGAAAGCTTTCCCCGAAGAAAAAGCAAATTGAATGCCAATAGAAAACTGAATTATGGGGTTCTACGCGCCAAAATGACTTTCTGATTATGAGGCACGCCGTAGTGGAGGACTCCGAAAATTTTGACCACCTGGCGCTCTTTAACGTGCACCTACATCTAAGTACATGGGTGTTTTCGCATTTTGCCGCCACCGAAATGCGGCCGCCATGGCCTGGATTCAATCCCGCGACCTCCGTGCTCAGCAGCCCAACACCATAGTGAAGGCCAATAATATATGGTCATGTGAGTGCATGGCCACTAGAAAGACTTGCGGCGTGGTGCAGCAGGCGATTCAGTAGTTTCTTGACACGTCAGAAATGCACATGTCTTGCAAGAAGTCTGATCCCTCCGATTGTATAACTTAATGCATTAGCAAGTGCGCAGCATGTTTGCACTTTCACATTTCACAGGAGTGTAACATGCTGCCGAACTTCTTTTGTCGTTTCGCCCATCCACCCCCCCGCCCCCCAAACTCATGTACGGTGTTTCCAACCAATCCTTCGACTGCCTTGGTAGTCGACGAAGCAATCGCTTCAGGAACTCGTACAAGCGACGCTGATAGCCGACGCCTCCGTGGAAATATTTTTAACGTTACAGGTGCATCTCTGGATAGCTGTCCAGCACTATCATCGTTGGTCTGCAAGAGCAAGTGCTCTCCATGCGATCTCCTATCATATGCGCGCAAATTTACCAGCCCCGTTTACCGCATAATCATTTCGCCACACTGTATAATCTTCAATTATCCTCGATTAGGTCTACCTCCATCAGGCGCCCGTCCTGTTGTTCGAACACACGGCGGTTATCTACTCGAAGCATTACATTTGCACATACCCATTTACGCTTCTTCTCATTAACTTCACGCATATCAGCTGTGCCCGCGTCCGCTCTTTATCAATAACGCTCTTCCTGTGTCTTAACATTACAGTGCTTTCATTTCTTAACCAAATAACAGGAAAATTAATAGAAATTCGTGTTTCTCGTTACCACGCTAAATTAATGATATTTCCCACTCAAAATTCGGGATCGCGAGGGTCCTTCAACAGAACACGCTGTTGAACGAGGGATTAATAGCGGGCTGTCTTGATTTCAAAAAATCCTCTGGCAATATCAGTCAAGAAATTATTTTTTCTAATCTGGAAAGTTAAGGCATTACTGGCCCACTTTTAAAACTTATTAATAATTACATTTCTTAAAGATAACAAACCGTTTCAATTGATGTCGCCTTCTCCGACCAAAGGATTACTACCAAAGAAATCCCACAAGGATTCATTCCTGGCCCGCTCCTGTTCCTGACGTTTAATAATGATCTTCCAAGTTATTTATATAATACTAAGCGCTTTCTCTGCACAGATAATACGGCGATTGTAGAATAAGCCAAAAACACCGCTAAACTTTTATATAAAGTAAAATGCACTCTACGCGTGTAGGAAGAGTGGTGCCAGAGGAATTTCATAAGCGCAAACCCAGCTAAACCTCAATTCGTGCTTTTCCATTTTCCTCAAATTGCTGTGATACCTGGTTTTCAACTAGGGATAAATAACGTTGAAATTAAACCAGTAGGTCGTGCGAAATTCTTGCGAGTCATTGTAGATCCCAACATCAATTTCAACGCTCACATTGATTCTGTTATTAGAACAACTTGTTTCGTCATAACAGACCCAATTAAAACTCGTTTAGTTTTAACTACAACACTTCTCTACCACGCATTCGTTCATACACAAATTAGTTAATGTATTACTGCTTGAAAAAGTATCATTATACGCATATTCCTCGCTTAGTACGTATTAAAAAGCAAACTCCAAGAATTATAACCTTTACATCACCTGTTTCATCATCTAAGCCCCTATTCTTCCAATTGGATGTGCTACCCATCATATGCATATATAAATTTAGTTTGATGGTCCAGTTGTTTAAGGTCATTCACATTCAAGTTTCCGTTAATGCGTTACCAGTCAATCGATTCGCTAATAAAAGCACAACAAGGTTTCATTTGCCAAATAACTTTCTGTTGTTAAAAGTCACGAGAAATGACAGGGAAAGTCTGCTTGCTTTAGTCACACCTAAATCTGGAACACTCTATAATGTTGTCGTATATTCAGTTTAGATCACCTTTAAAAACGTACTTGCTTTGATTGTTGTAACGAGTTAATGATCGGCTTCTCGAAACAAGTGTTGTAGTTAAAGTGTCTGCCTTTGTATTTCATAACCACTTGTACTCTTCTGTATTCAATTCTGATAGGAAGCCTTAGCACCCACAGTGTGTATTTGTGGGCCGCTTCTTGAAAATTTATCACCTTATTATACGTATTGTACGTTCATTTAGGTTAATAAAATTTACGTACCGATTGATTGATTGATTTATTGATTGATTGATTGATTGATTGATTGATTGATTGATTGATTGATTGATTGATTGATTGATTGATTGATTGATTGATTGATTGATTGATTGATTGATTGATCACGTCTTGTAGTTTTCCTTGTCATCGGTTGCGTCGCGTAATTACCAGTACATCTTCATATCAGGGAGCTGTGGCTGAAAAAGTCAACGACCCAACACGTACGCAACGGAAAAAGCGCCAAAGCCCTGTCCTTTCAGTTACCGGTTTGTGGGTTTGCGCTTTTCTCTACGTGATCAGATAACGCGTAAACATGCTACACGCAACCTCTCAAAAGCGACCCCTTTGTAAAAGCGAGCTCCACCTGAGTAGCTCTTTCGCACGCTCCAGCAAGATACACAACTGCAACTTCTTTTCATACAAATACCAGATATCACTCACGGTCTAACGGATAACACGTGACTGGTGCACTCGTGACCTCGAAGGCGCCGAGATTACTTTTGCGCGCGCCAGGAATACCTTTATCTTTGCTGTTTCTCGTTTGGGTGTATAGGTGCGACTGAACACATAAACTGATTATCAATATATCTGCATTTGTCTGAACTGTGCTCCATCTTGTTGGAGCATCCTAAGGGTTAGCTAAAACGTGAGGGTTTTTAGGAGCTGACAGGCGCGCGGGTATGCAAGCTTTAAACTTTGTGCTCCTATTGTCATGCAGTTAAACGAGCAGCGTTTGAAGTCGACCTTCCTTAATTATATATCGCATAATTCGTCTCAACCAGTAATTTAAACACACTTGAAACTGCTGGATGATTCCCTAGTTATTCTGCGGAAAAAAACGCACGTTGGTTCATACTTCGAACAAGATTTCAGTTACCGGCGGGATGACTGTTAGCACTAACCGTCCCATTGAAAGCACTAGCAATGATGCCTGCTCAGTTTGCGGGTTTTCAGAGAGAGACTAAGTATGTGACCTACCGAGCGCCCAGAGACGTAATGTTTAAGCGATACGCTCAGAGTAGGGGAGTGCTAGGAGTTGAAGAACAGAAGAACTTGGAGTAAGAAATATAATTATTTTAAATATAATCGTCGGTTCATCTGGTCTCCCATAAAACTTCGCTTGAGGCTAGCTGGTACATAGTATTTTAAGGTGAAAGGATCAATCCTAACAACAGGACATCAACAAGGAAGAGACGGGAGGACTGCTTGTGCTGCGCTAGCAACAGCCTTATTCTTCTTACACCGACGCATATTTATCCCCCTAAACCTGGATGCGCACGCATGTCCAAACATACAAATACACATGTCGCACCAAAGCCAGTTACCGAAGACGCGAACACATGTAATTGTATTCGGCTTAGTATAGGGACAAGGAAGTATCAATGATACAGTCATACTGACGTGCGCGCGGGAAACTGGCGTCATTCGGACCCGCCCGACCACTGGATGCGTACTCGTATCAGGTCTCAGCCGAACCACCCGCTTCGTACTGTCGTCGGCTTGCATCATCTCACACTCGCGCTTGTTGGTTTCCTTGGTTTGGTGTCGTTCGCGCTTATTTGAATTGTCATGGTTCGCGATTGTTTTGTAATCTGACTGCATGCGCGACACAAATTGTACAGTACTTTCCGGAAGCCACGTAGCACCAGCGATCACACTAGAACTTTCGACGAGTTATGTATAAAAGCTAACAAGCTTGACCCGCAGGCCAAGTTTTCGACGATTGCGGACATTGCTACACGTCTCTCTCAAATTCTTTGCCTCGATATATCGCGAAACGAAAACACGTACAGAGTTGCACTCTAATTTCGAGTTAGGAAGCGCCGTAAACGTCGGTGAATTTTTTTCTTCTGCCAAGAATCGACGTATCATCAAACCATGGTGCAGAATCGCGGTAAGAATTAATATGGGAGACAAGATGTGAGCCTTTCACTTGATTATTACTTACTTTTCGCGCGTGTTCCTCGAGCCACTTATTATTACATGACCCTGTCTTCCCTATATAAGTCTTTGCACAGGAGAGAGGGAGGACATAAACCAGACCTACAGTGCATGGGATGTATGTGATTCCGTGCCCTATTTGGCATCCAAGCCTGCTGTCACCGCGAGGTGATCTAGTTGGGATTACCGCGAGGCATCTGGTGGCACATGCTCAACATGTGCCCTTCGCTGTCTTAAAGGCCCGTTCACACTACGCGAAATATCCGGTGAGCGAAGCGGATTTGGCTGCTTTTGACGCCGAGGAGGGCGGAAAGCGGCGCGGTGAAGGCAATCGGTCAAGGACCCATTTTTTCCGCTTTCGCCACCACCGGAAGTTCCGTTTTTGACGTCACAACCCGTCTAATCTCAACAAGGCAGCCAGCATGTCTGAGCGACCGGCCTTCTCGGTGGAAAGGCTCAACGATACAATGAAGCAGCACCCCACCCCCATAGGAGCTGGCGTGCCTACTGCAGTGAAAGAGGACTATCAGCCGTCAATCATTGCTGTCGACTCATCCTTAGAAGCGCTTTGGGTTTCGCTCAAATTTCGTCACACACGGTGTGTTTTAGGCGTCTGCTACCCGCCACCAGACAGCCGTCCTGACTTTGCTGACCTATTTACCGAAGCAGTCGAGCTGGTTACAAACAAGTTCCCTAATTGCCTCCTAATAATATGTGGTGGCCCGCCGGGGCTGCTCAGTGGCTATGGTGTTTGGCTGCTGAGCACGAGGTAGCGGGATCGAATCCCGGCCACGGCGGCCGCATTTCGAGGGGGGCGAAATGCGAAAACACCCGTGTACTTGGATTTAGGTGCACGGTAAAGAACCCCAGGTGGTCGAAATTTCCGGAGTCCACCACTACGGCGGGCCTCATAATAAGGAATTGGTTTTTGCACGTAAAACCGCATAGTTTAAATAATAATAGGTGCTGATTTCAACTACAGTGCCATAGACTGGTCAGCATAATTCATTATTACACGTAATAATCGGGCAGATCACCTTCGTTTTGTTGAAACTTTCATTAACATGACCTCACGCAACTAGTTCGCAACCCCACCAACAGTGATCACATTTAAGATCTTCTATTCACAGATAACCCTGATATTGCCGTAACACATGAATTAGAAGCCATCGGTGACCATAAAGTAGTGCAATGTTCCTTCTCGCTTCCTCATAGTATGGTATGGTATGGTATGGTAAGGTATGGTATGGTGAAACATCAAAGAAGTCCTGCAGATCGTGAGTCTTCACGAAGCGGGCCGCTCCCGCGTGGGAACCGGAAGGCTGAGCCTCTCGGCCGCATCGTGGGTCTGCTGGACAGCCCACAGTTGGTCAGCGAGAAGAGGGCTGCGGAGAACCGCCTCCCATCTGGCCGAGCTGATAGCGATGATAGAGCGTGACTGGGCACGCCGCCAGAGCATATGGTATAACACGGCTATGTCTCCACAATCGTGGCAGGTAGCGTTGGTGTAAGTATCCGGATAGATTTTATGTGAGAGCGACTGATTCGGATAGGTATTCGTTTGTAGTAGACGGAGCGTTAATGCTTGAGCTTTATTGAGGCGTGGATGAAGAACAAAGTAGGTTCTACGGCTGAGATAGTAGTGTTTAGTAATCTCGTTGTATGTGGAGGGCGTGTCCCTGTTCTCTGGGGAGTCAGCTTCCGATCGGTCGAGGGTAGCGCGGTGGGCAAGTTCCCGCGCAGCCCCGTGAGCCGACTCGTTGAGGTTGGGAGGAGCACCCTTTATCTGACCCTGATGTGCCGGAAACCAATAAATGAAGTGGTGGGTGATTGCCATGCCCCCAGTAAGTCTGACGGCCTGTTTGTAAATGGTGCCTTTTTCAAATGCTCTGACTGCAGATCTTGAATCACTATAGATGACATCCCGTGAGCTATCCTGCAGGGCTAGTGCAATAGCCATTTGCTCAGCTATTTCGGAGTCCCTCTTCTCAACCGAGGCAGCATTGGTGATTCCTTGCCGACCATCAACAGTGACGATGGTGAACGCCCGACGTCCCTTACAAGAAGCGGCATCCACAAAGCTGACCTGTCGCTGATCACTGTGTATTTGCCTAAGGAGGTTGGCTGCCCTTGCCCTCCTTCTACCGCGATTATGATCGGGGTACATGTTCCTAGGTATTGGCGCGACCGTAATGTTCTCACGAATCGACGAAGGAACGTCAGAGAATTCCTCCGCTACTCTATCGGGGTGATAATCGAGTTCCTGCAAGATGAATCTCCCTGCCTTCGTTGTTGTGAGGCGAGTTAGCTGTGCGCGCTCCTGGGCCTCTGCGATCTCTTCAAGAGTGTTATGAATGCCAAGCTGCATTAAGCGTTCTGTACATGCGTGTACGAGTAATCCGAGAACCCGCTAGGTAATCTTCCTAAGCTGTGCATGCAATTTATCCCGCTCTGCCCGTTTCCATCGATGCTTGGCTGCCACGTACCTATAGTGGCACAGAACGAAGGCATTTAATAGTCGAATGAGGTTATCCTTCTTGAGTCCATGATGCCGATTTGATACCCTCCGAACTAAACGAACAGCACTTTCAGTTTTAGCAATTAGCTTGCGTATAATCTTGCCATTTGTACCCCCTGACTCAACGATCATGCCCAATACCTTGATTGAATCGACTCTGGGTATACGGCAACCGTTTCTTGTATATAAGTTAATGTCTCTGGCTTCTAGCGATGTCCATCCCTTGGGCCTTGGACCGCGTTTCTTGAGACTATACAGCAAAAGTTCCGACTTCAAGGGGGAGCATCTGAGACCGGTGGGTTCGAGATAGGTTTGAATAGTGTTTATTGCCTCCTGTAAGGCTCCCTCAACCTGACCGTCATTGCCTCCTGTGCACCATATTGTCACGGCTCACTTGAGACAAGAGCGGAGATTGTTATTTTAATCTTGACAATTAGAACAAGCGTTCAGTGTTCGCTTCTTCTTCTCTAGCACGCTCGCTTGCACACACGAGGTCGTCGTCCTCGTCGTCAGCGTGGTTGGGCACAGATGGCGTCGCGGCATTTGCCCCCCTTCAGAAGGAGCATCGTCCCGATGCTTGGCGGGTAGCACCCGGTGTCCAGCCCACCAGCAAGTGTCCATGTCATTCAGCCAAATAAGGTTTCATGCGCACCACGTGCACAGTCTCAGGCAGGTCCTGACGGCGCCTCGAGCAGGATTGGCTGTCAGGAATGACTTCATAGTTGACGTCGCTAAGGCGTCGTAGAACCTTGTACGGTCCAAAGTATCGGCGCAGAAGTTTCTCCGCGAGGCCTCGGCGGCGCACTGGAGCCCAAACCCAGACTCTTTGGCCGGGCTGGTAGACGACGCATCGATGGCGTTGATTGTAACGTCGCGCATCACGGTCTTGCTGGCTAGTTATGCGAACGCGTGCGAGCTGTCTTGCTTCTTCGGTGCGCTGTGTAAAACCTGCGGCGTCATTCTCGGAATCGCTGGAATCATGAGGAAGCATAGCATCCAGCATTGTAGTCACTTCTCGACCGTGGAGGAGACTGAATGGCGTCATTCTTGTTGTTTCTTGCCGAGCCGTATTGTAAGCAAATGTTACGTAGGGTAATATTTGGTCCCAGTTCTTGTGTTCCACATCGACATACATGCACAACATGTCTGCAAGAGTCTTGTTGAGGCGCTCCGTAAGTCCATTGCTTTGCGGGTGATAAGCTGTCGTCCTTCTGTGTGCTGTGCCACTGAGCGTGAGTACAGTTCGCAAAAGTTCAGCCGTGAATGTGGTTCCCCTGTCGGTTACGATGACCGCTGGAGCACCGTGCCTAAGGACGACGTTTTCGATGAAGAACTGCGCGGCTTCGGCTGCTGTGCTGCTCGGAAGTGCTTTGGTTTCTGCATAACGCGTGAGGTAATCTGTCGCAACTATGATCCACTTATTTCTTGCAGTTGATATTGGGAATGGGCCCAAAAGGTCCATCCCAATTTGTGCAAACGGTGTTTCCGGCACTTGAACGGGATGTAATAGTCCGGCAGGTTTCGTAGGTGGCACTTTCCGTCGCTGACAGTCAAGGCACGTTCGAACGTAGTGCTTCACGTGTGTTGCGAGCCGTGGCCAGTAGTATTTCTCTTTGATCCGTGCTAATGTTCTTGTGTAGCCGAGGTGGCCCGACGTAGGTTCATCGTGACAGGCCTGCAAGATTTCACTGCGGAGAGTTTGAGGGATGACCAGTAGATATCTCTTCCCTGTTGAAGAGAAGTTCCTCTTAAAAAGAACACTGTTTCGCATGCAGAATGATGACAAGTTCCTTGAGAACAATCTAGGCTTGTTTGTGGTGCGGCCTTCTAAGAAATTAATTAGTGAAGCGAGCTCGTGGTCATCTTGCTGTTGTTGAGAGATGGTAGCTGCACCAACAACTCCTAAAAAGCCTGCGGAATCGTCATCATCTCGGCCTGACGACTCGATCGGTGATCTGGAAAGGCAGTCAGCGTCTAAGTGCTGTCTTCCCGATTTATAGACCACTGTCATGTCGTACTCTTGAAGCCGTAGGCTCCAGCGTGCCAAACGTGCAGATGGATCTTTCATGTTGGTCAACCAACAGAGAGAATGATGGTCACTTATGACTTGAAATGGGCGGCCATATATGTACGGGCGGAACTTGGTAATGGCCCATACTACAGCCAAGCATTCCTTCTCTGTGGTGGAGTAGTTCGACTCGGCACGTGACAGTGTTCTACTCGCGTGGCATCGCGCTGAGCGATGACTCGCTCAGCGCCGTCTTGCCGCTGAACAAGGACGGCACCTAGACCCACATTGCTGGCGTCGGTGTGGATCATTGTCGGCGCATCCACGTCAAAGTGGGCAATGCCGCGACGCCATCTGTGCCCAACCACGCTGACGACGAGGACGACGACCTCGTGTGTGCAAGCGAGCGTGCTAGAGAAGAAGAAGCGAACACTGAACGCTTGTTCTAATTGTCAAGATTAAAATAACAATCTCCGCTCTTGTCTCAAGTGAGCCGTGACACTGGTGGACGTGCTGGGTATCGCATCATCGCCTAATGATAGGGACGACTCCTGCGAGCAGCCCTGCGTCCAGCCCTTCAAGACATCATCCACGCGTCGAGACACCTGTGCACCGTGCAAGCCGCCGCCTGCAAGGTCTGTGCCCGGAATTCGGTCTTTTGCAACGAACTTCGTCAGCGTGGTTGGGCACAGATGGCGTCGCGGCAATATAGTTATATCGTCAGTATACAGAGTGTGTTTGATGCCTTCAATCTCGAGAAGCTTTCTGCTTAGGTCAACCATGGCTATATTGAATAAATAGGGGGAAATGACTGACCCCTGTGGGGTGCCCCTCTTGCCAAGTTCCAGCAGTTGTGATTCGAGATCGGCCACCCGGAGGGTAGCCTTCCTATCCAAGAGGAACGATCTAACATAGTTATAAAATCTCTCACCCAGATTGAGCCGAGATATCGAGGCTAGGATATGCGAACGTAGAACGCTGTCGAAGGCCTTCTCAAGATCAAGTCCCAAAACGGCTCGAGTGCCGCTAGAGTCGTTGTCTATGATTTGATGCTTAATCAATTTGATGGTATCTTGTGTGGATAGGCCTGGTCTGAATCCTATTATACTATGGGGGTAAATGTCGTTATTCTCCAGGAACCGGGAGAGGCGATTCAGGAACGCGTGCTCCGCTACTTTACCCACACAGTATGTACGGGAGATGGGCCTCAAGTTGTCAACGCTAGGTGTTTTGCCAGGTTTGGGGTTGAGTACTGCGAGAGCAGTCTTCCAAGGTAATGGGACGGTTCCATTCCTTCAAATTTCATTAATGCCCTCTGTGAGGTATGCGATTGATTTTTCATCCAGATTTCGCAACGCCTTGTTGGAGATGCCCTCCGGTCCTGGTGCGGATCTACCATGGAGTCCATGTAGAGCCCTACGAATCTCCTCAACGCCAAACTCTGCATCCAGGTAGGAATTGGCCTGGCCCTGGTAATCGAGATGTACAGGAGACCGCCCTGGGCCGACTGGGAGATATTTATTAGCAAGCGCGCGGATTGATTCGTCCTCAGAGGTCATTCGTGCGGCCTCATGGATGGTTCTACCAATGACATGCCACCGATTAGACTTAGTATTGGTCTCATTAAGCAGATGCTTAAGCAAGCTCCAAGTTTTACCATTGCACATTTGGCCATTTATCGATTTGCAAACCTCGTCCCACTGCTGTTTAGAGAGGGCTACACAATGCTCCTCAATGTGTTTGTTAATCTCAGATATCTTTTTGCGTAGCCTACGATTAAGTCGTTGACACTTCCATCTGTTAAAAATGGACTGTTTGGCTTCTAACGGATGGGCTAACCTGCTATACATTTTCTCAACAGGAAGGTCGGTGCAGACTTTAGAGGCTGCACGCCGAACGTCCTCTTGGACCTGAACCATCCGTTGCTCTATGGTAGGTCGGGAATCTGAGGGAGGCCTCTCCTCCCGAAGCTTGCGGAATTTATCCCAGTACGTGCACCAGAATTCGCGCTGTTTTTTACCCACGATAGGAAGCTGGCCTCACAAATATAGTGGTCACTACCAAGGTTCTCAGCCAAGTTATTCCATTTGGCCTCAGTCACGTTCTTGACGAAGATGAGGTCGGGGGTAGAGTCTCTACACGTGGATGTCCCGATTCAGGTTGGAAAGTTAGGCTCAGTGATCAGCGTCAGGTCCCGGTCCATGGCATTCTGCCAGAGATGCTTACCCTTATTCGTATCATATCTATAACCCCAGACATGAAGTGGGGCATTAAAGTCCCTTGCGACAATAAGAGGGCTTCAGCCTGCCATGTCTACGGCCTTGTGGAGCAGAGTCTTAAATCGTTGCCTTTTCTTGGTGGGACTACTATATATGTTGAGAACATATACGCTGCCTCGGTTGACCCGACCAGGTATGATCTCTACCATAATATACTCAACATTATTACCAGCCAATTTGAGATCATGTGTCACATGAGTGAGTTTCTTGCTAACGAGAGTACATACCCCCCTCCTCCCCCGACTGCACGGCGACCGAGCAAAACCCAGTCATCGAGATGCCAGGCGAGAGGGTTTCCTGTAATAAGATAACCTGGGGCATCTTTTCACAACTGCGTAGATACTGCTGCTGTAGGGGAGCCTTCTTCCTAGTGAAGCCCCTACAGCTCCATTGCCAAATTCGGAATGTCTCAAGGGGCAGAGCCATCTATTACGAGCTGAACACCGACCCTAGGTGAGGCTAGAATCGGGGCTACGTCGGTAGCTGTTGGGTCAGAAAGACGTATCGGTGGGCTCGGTGGCGTTACCGGGCCCACAACAAACTCGAGAAAGGATTCCATTTTGGCCAACCGTTGGTTGGTGTTTGCTTATAAGGTCGCCATCTTGCTTTGCATCTCAGTGATCCTATCACCTAACTGTTTCACACTTTCGCTGAGAGTGGTTAACATCTCGCGCACCTCTGATTTAGCTTTACGCGACACGTCCTCTTGATCACAAGCTATTGCCCTCTTCTTCGGTGGTCGTGACCCGTCGCTACCCTCAGCCATCGGGACTTCCAGAATTTCCGCATTGACGGTAGTGGTGGGTTGCGAGTTCCTAGCACCCTTAATCTCTGCTATCTCAGCCCTTAGCCTTTTAATGTTCTCTCTGATGGCCGTGTTCTCGCGCTCTAATCTCGTGATTTTTTCCAAACTATCATCATGCTCTGGCAGCGACCTCGACATCACCTCTGATGGGCCCCCACGGACACGATCTGCCCAAAGGGGCGGCCCTCCTTGTGGACCACTTGATGCCCCCGGGCTCTGGATCTTGGCCTGGACCGGCTTCTCGGCTCGAAGCGAACCATGGAAGCAGATTGTCCCCTGGAGCGACCACGGGAATGGCTCCGGGATAAACTCCAGTAACGGTCGCGACCCCTAGACCGCGATCTGGAGCGACGGCGACCTCCCTCGGGGGCTGTGTGCTGGGACCGATGCTGGTCGAGCTCCGGGAACTGGAGCTCGGCACCGCGGTAATCCGAGGTAGGGCTTCTCATCCGGCTCCTTTCGGCTCTTGCTCGTTCTCTTCGATGACGTCGAACGACGTATGGGATTTTAAAGCGTTGTCTGCATTCCCCTCCTGCCGTGAGATGGCCCTCGCCGCACAACTTGCATTTAGGGCTGCACTGATGCTGCTCGTCTCGGTTCGAGGCTCCACATCCTCTGCATACGGCTTCGCTGGGTGCCGCACATACGTCGGCACGATGGCCAAGCCTTCCGCAAACGTAGCAGATGTCGATCTGCTTACGATATAAAGTACATCTGACCAGTGCATTGTCATACCTGACGTAGTTGGGTACTCGGTATCCATCAAAGGCAACTATGACGGAGCCAGTGTCCTTGATTTTCTTGGCTCCCAGCGCCAGGGGATTTATTGCATTAACAATCTTGCGCTGCAACACCTCTGGCCCGCCACAACGGGCAACGTCTCGTATTACACCTTTGCACGTAGCATGTGGTGTCGGGCGGTATGCCGCTACCTCGTGCAGACGACCCGCTGCCAAAATATTCTTGATTCTAACATATTTGGTTGCGTTCTCCTCCTCGGGGGTACTGACCACGACGATATACTGTTGATAGCTAGGACAGATCGTGTCGGCTTCACGATTCGAAACTTCGATGCAAGCAGCGGTGTTGATTGCATCAGCCACCACAGTTGATCCTATCCTGGATATATTCAGGCCACCCCTCACTCTGATCACAATTTTGATGTCCTCCCTGGGATGCGGCGGCATTCTTCCACGACGAATAATGCGGCTCTTGACACCAGCTCCGATCCTGCCACGATCATTGTGCCCGGGCGCCGCGTTAGGCCTGGCTCCATTGCCGGACCTGTCTTCCAACAATTTCGTAAAATGGTGTCTTCGGCAGAGGCGTAGCAACAGGGGGGGCCGGGGGGCCGTGGGCCCCGGGTGCAAGGGGCCAGTGAAGGGAGGGGGGGGGGGTGTCACATACGTCTGAAGACACCCCTCTTTCCGCCGGCTACGCCCGGGGAGGGGGGTGACAGAAGACCTATGGGCCCCGGGTGCCAGACGGCCTAGCTACGCCACTGGTCTTCGGCCAGCTAACTGCCAGCCGGAATCCTCGAGAAAATCGTCGGGGGGGTAGCTCCTCCCCTTGCACTGTATATTCCATAATAAGAGGTCTCGCCGAGCTGCCAAAAGGCCGGGAGCGGTTTCCTGCCACGAACTCTTATGGTCCACCGGCGACGCAGTCGAATTGAATAGAGGCGTAAAATTTGAAAAAGTCCACTTACTGGCAACAGTCTGGTATCCACTTGGAGCTCACAACTTCACGAATCCGTCGACGATGAAATTGGGCACAGCAAAAAATCCGGTGAGTCAAAAAACGGGAGCCGATGCGGACAAAGCATTGTGTGTTCTCTTCAACTAGCTACCTAGCACATAATGGCCTCGCTTCCTCATGCTGACAACACAAAAATAAAGAAAATGCATTATGAACTATGCACGAGCTGACATTGAAAACATGAACCAAATGCTGCACGCGTTTTCAAACGAATTCCAATGAGACTTCGAAAACCGTTCGATTAATCGCAACTGGTGCACATTTCGCGTTTAAGATAAAGGGGATAGAAGCTTCCTGTGTGCCAAAACCTGCGATAAATTCACGTGCTGGCGACATATGCTTCACACGAGAAGTAAACAGGTGGCTAAATAAGAAGATAAGTTCGTACAAAAATGCATCACGAACGAACACCGCATCAGGCTGGCAGAACTAGTCACTCTGGCAGAATTAGAGAAGCATATCTGGATTGGCACAAACAAAAAATTTCTGAGGGGAAATCATCATCAGCCAATTTTACGTCCACTGCAGGGCGAAGGCCTCTCCCTGCGATCTCCAATTACTCATGTCCTTCGCCAACCAATTCCAACTAGCAACCGCAAATTTCCTAATTTCGTCGCACCACCTAGTCTTCTGCCGTCCTCTACTGCGCTGCCCTTCTCTTGGTACCCATTCTGTCACCCTAATGTTGCGATGTTTATCTAATCTGTGCATTACATGACCTGCCCAGCGCCCTTTCTTTCTCTTAATGTCTATTAGAATATCGTCTATACCCGTTTCCTCTCGGATCCAAACCGCTCTCTTTCTGTCTCTTAAAGTTATGCCTAGCACTCTTCGTTCCATCGCTCTTTGCGCGGTCCTTATCTTGTTCTCAAGCTTCTTTGTCAATCTCCAAGTCTCTTCCCCATATGTCAGCACCAGTAAAATGCACTAATTGTATACCTTCCTTTTTAATGATAACGTTAAGCTCCCAGTTAGGAGCTCACGATGTCTGCCGTATGCAATATAACCCATTTTTGCTCTTCTCTGAATTTCCTTCTCATGGTCAGGGTTCCCTGTGATTAGTAGACCAAGGTAAACGTACTCCTTCACAGACTCTAGAAGCTGACTTGAGATCTTGAAGTCTTGTTCCCTTGCCCGGTTATTTATCATTATCTTTGTCTTCTGCATATTAATCTTCAACCCCACTCTTACACTCTCCCTGTTAAGGTCATCAATAATTTGTTGTAACTCGACCGCATTCAGTGTTTCTGAATGGAACATTGTCATCAGCAAACCGAAGGTTGCCGAGGTATTCACTGTCGATCCTTACTCCTAAACGTTCCCAGTTTACTCACTTGATTACTTCTTCCAAGTACGCAGTATCAGTACTTCAATTTTACGCTTCCTAACATGTAAAGAACCGATCCCAAGAAATTCTGGATGGTCGTAAATCCAAAACATAAACACTCGGTGCCAACACTTCAGAGGGAAGACGACAGTGCTTTGCCAGCAGCTGATTGTGCCAGGGAACTCAACAATAATTTTGCAGCGGTTTTCACACATGAACTACCTCTTGGTAATTCACATCAGCTCTCACAACCTCATATAGCGATTCCTTTTACAGCCATTGTAGTTACAACGCACAGCATATCTCGTGCAATAGAACACCTTCCACTTAAAACAATTCCAGGTCGCGGCGGCATCAGCACTATACTTCTAAAGCTAACCAGTCAGTAGTCAGCTCCCTTACTTTCATTAATATTTCAGCAATCCATGGACATACGATGCGCACCGGAAGATTGGAAGTCAGTGTTTATAATATCTATATTTAAATCCGGTGACAACTGCAGGCCCATCTCCTAACTTCGATTAGCTGTAAGTTACTATAGCATGTAATACACAAATATATTATAAGATATCGAAACAAAAACAACATACTCCTCATCAACCAGCACGACTTTCTGAAAAATCTTTCCTCTCAAAGTCAGCTATCTGAATCAGTTACTGATCTTCATCGTCTCTGTCAATTTTTCGAAGGCATTTGATCGCGTCCCCCATAACTGTTTGATCTTAAGGATCCGTAATGTCGAATTCAATCGTAAAACAACGGAATGAATCGCGCACTTTCTAACAAACCGTGATCGCCTCACCAAACTACAAAATCATATCTCGAGCCATGCACGCGTCGTATCAGGGGAACCACGGCGGTCAGTGGTAGGCCCACTTCAATATCTAAGTTATAGTAATGATATAGCCACTAACATAAATGCCGCAATTCGATTATTCGCTGGCGACTGCACAATATATACAGAAATAACAAGCCCTACCGACATTGCTCACTTGCAGTCTGCCCTCATTAAACTAACAGAATGATGTTCTGTATGACAGATGCAAATCAACATAGATAAAACAAAATATTTCAAGTTTAGCCCGTGAGTGAAAACAAAGGTCAATACTTGCGCAATTAACAATCTACTATTTGATTCAATCTGAACATTTAAATACCTAGGAACAAAATTAAAGTCTACTTTAACATGGAACAATCATAGAGAAGACATACCTTCAAGAGCATTAAAGAAACTCGACCTTCTCTAGCAGCGCCTTCGCCTCGCCAACCATGACACGAGACTATTAGCATAAATCTCGCTCTTGCGGCCTTCGCTGGAATACGCTTCTATTATCTGGCAGCCTCGTCATGTCACCTGGACTAATCATCTCGAAGCGGTCCAAAACAAAGCAGTACGATTCATCATGTCTTCTTATTCACTATTTCAAAGCGTCGTCAAACTGAAAGACGCCCTCAGAATGTCATCACTTGCCATGCGCAGAACATTTACCCGATAATCTTTCTCAACATGTACTAGAGTAGCATATCATTTTCCCGCTCACATATTTTTCCAGCACATCATATCTCGACCAGGTTATATCATGAGTGCAAAGTCAAACCTATTTTTGCTCACACTGAAAAGTACTAGAATTCATCTCTCGTACATCAATAGATGAATGGAATTCATTGCCATGTAGCATTGAAACTACCAACGACTCTCAATCCTTTCAGTCAGCGCTTTACGGTTTTTTCGAACGTCAAGGCATTTTACAATAGTTTTGCTTTGTGAATTCGCTACTGCGTGAGGTGTCTGTTGTCGTTGTTATTAGAAGCTAAACAAAGCACAAAAGTTGTCCTCATGATGCTCTCATTGTCTTCTGAAGTGTTGCCTAGATTGTACTTCGAAAAAAATATTGTGGTATTCAACTCTCCATGCTAGTACTCTACCTTTGTTGTTTTTAGTTTCATTATCCATGCTATACTTGGCGTCTCATTCTCGAGTTTATTGAACCGCTGTATTTGCCTGAATTGTGAATTGTGAAGAGAGGCCTTAGCTGTGCTCCCACCTTTTATTATAAATAAAGTGTGGGAGCACAGCTGAGCAAGCTTGTTCGGCGCAGATAACTCGAGTGTAACGCCACTCCTGCTAGCAACTTGAGTTCTGAGTGACCTTGTGAAGACAAGGCACTATCACAGGCCTGAACGTTTCACGTTCGGCCACCGCCCTCTCTCTGCTTTTTTTTTTCTTTTCTGAATCAGGACCTTGGCAACGGCTGTCAAGAGCGACACAGGCAAACCTTGTGCCAAACTATGCGCACCTGATACTCAGCGCTTTCCTGCATCTTTTGCGCTCACGATCTTTCGAGAGACGAATCCACACATGAGGGCGCAATCCCTCTTTTTGCTAGCACCGAAGGAGCAGACAAGAGTTTCTTTTTTTTTTTTGCACGTGGTTGGTAAAACCAACAACACATATGTGGTTCGCGGACTTCGGGCCTAAGGTCCAAAAACTGCAAACATCCTTGTAGAGTAGCACTTGGGTAAAAACAAGGCCTTGTCCGTCTTGTTTAAACTCACTTGAAACCTCATTAACCGTACATCGGTATGGAGAGTCAAACGTTAAAACGCTAAACAATCACTGGCGTACCTGAAAGCATTTAAAATTTTCCCTCCACTAAAAACGTGGTGTAAAGACCGGTCTAGACTACTAAAAATATATCACAGAGCATTGGAGCTACGCAGAACCCAACAGAAATGTCATTCCGCTGTTAAAAAAGCTGGTCATTAAAGGTAATAAATCTAACCTTAAGAGAGTATTCCAAGACATTTAAGAACTTGCCCGCTGACAGACCGACATCATTCTGGAACGGTATCGTACAGTTTTCCTCGATGCATGAATTGACAGAAGTCAAAAGTTGCCGCTTGTGGCACTGAACAAAATAAATCTTCTATATCAACCGAGAAAGCATAACCAACATCTTCACTGACTTGCAAAAAGCTGCACTACCTCATCCGATTTTTTAGACCAGAGTGGGCCGCTCACATTTAGCAACTTCGATTTCTTCTGCAAGAATTGCCTTACGTTATGCTGCCAGCAACCACATTCACTGATAATGGTACTGAAAGCCGTATTACCCGCCGTGGTTGCTCAGTGGCTATGGTGTTGGACTGCTGAGCACGAGGTCGCGGGATCGAATCCCGGCCGCGGCGGCTGCATTTCAATGGGGGCGAAATGCGAAAACACCCGTGTACTTAGATTTAGGTGCAGGTTAACGAACCCCAGGTGGTCGAAATTTCCGGAGTCCTCCACTACGGCGTGCCTCATAATCAGAAAGTGGTTTTGGCACGTAAAACCCTATAATTTTTTTTTTGAAGGCCATATCCGGTTTCTGCCTCCTTGCTGTAAAAAATACTGACGGACATTTCTATCTACTGTTCTCTGTACCTTTAGCGAGTGACGTAAGTGCCTGATTTTTATAAAATTCAGCAAATTTATTTTTACTCGGACTTCGCGTTTCTTAACAAGTGCACAGTTTTTCGAAACAGCCTTTTTTTTTTTCACTAAAAGAACGCCCTTGTCGACCGCAACAAACCCTTCTTCCTTGTCCGCGTGCAGAAGGCACAAACTTCTTCACTGTAAAAAGTTTGTTTTCTTATGCGTGCGCATGCGTGATTAAGGATATATACGCAGTGGTTAGTCAGCGCCAGTGTTTGTCTCGTTTGTCTTGTTTCTTTGGTTGTCCTGTGTGTTTGTGCTAATTTTGTCACCTTAAATATTCATCCGTTATCGCTTTTTAAAGGTACATACTACTCCTTCATTCGCAGTTTAACTCCTTTCAAGTTCAGTTTTCTGAATTAATTACCTGGTAATGTGCGGCATTGGGCTCACTGTATTTGTTAAGCTTGCGTACAACCACCCGATTCATGGCCTATTTCCCGTTGTCGGTGCGTTCCATGTTTTGAATTTTGCTCATCATCATCATCATCAAAGGACGGCACGCAGGCTCACGTGCACATAGAAACCGGGAACACAATTAGAACCCTGGCTCTCATACACGTCTACGTGGCTAAAATAAAATACGGATTTGGGTTCAAATAGGCGCAAAAAGCAAATAAGATTCATTGCGCTTAAAGGTCTGTTATGTGGTTTAAGTCAAAGCAAAGAGAGGCCTTAGCACAGCGCTTGCGCTACATTTAACCTTTTGAACCCTTGCTTATTATACTGCACATTTCGTTCAGTTATTTCCAAGCTTCACTCGGAAGCGATCAAGTAAAATATTCATCTTGGATATGAAGCCAGATACGTTACAAAAGTGTACTGATCTTGTTAATTTATATATAATAAGTCATATAATAATAACATACTAATAATATTAATATCAATAATAATATTTATGCTGTCAGAGATGATGAAAAGCATCCGTGAAGTGTGTTTCGAACACCACGAGATGGCATGTAAATTGAGAATGAGCACCCACACGCCAACCAATACTACATTTATCTGAGTGTTTAGGCAAACAAAAGCAGTTTTTACGACAAAGATGCCGAGAAGATGATTACTCCTTATGCGTAACGTAGACATCTTTCCTTCTGCATCTAGCCGGGGCTATAACAAAAAGAAATGATTTGCCACATTTGTAACACATCCGGTGGTTATAGGAAAAAACTAGAAAAGCAATTATCAACATGTGCTGCTTCCGGATCTGAGAATTTTGAAGCGTAACTGATGGAGCTGTTCCCGACGACCTCTGCGTATCGCTTAGGTTATTCACAGGAAACAGTAGTAAAATAGTAGATTAGATTAAATTGGACAGACAGACAGACAGACAGACAGACAGACAGACAGACAGACAGACAGACAGACAGACAGACAGGCAGGCAGGCAGGCAGGCAGGCAGGCAGGCAGGCAGGCAGGCAGGCAGGCAGATAGATAGATAGATAGATAGATAGATAGATAGATAGATAGATAGATAGATAGATAGATAGATAGATAGATAGATAGATAGATAGATAGATAGATAGATAGATAGATAGATAGATAGATAGATAGATAGATAGATAGATAGATAGATAGATAGATAGATAGATAGATAGATAGATAGATAGATAGATAGATAGATAGATAGATAGATAGATAGATAGATAGATAGATAGATAGATAGATAGATAGATAGATAGATAGATAGATAGATAGATAGATAGATAGATAGATAGATAGATAGATAGATAGATATTGGCTGATTGACTAATGTATTGGGTTTGATTTCTCAAGGCCCCACACTATGAGAGGCTATAGGAGAGACACCGTAGTGGGCTGCTATCGCTAACGAATAGAAGCAGCTATTCTACGTACCCGCGTCTGCAAAAACAAGCTGTCCCCCGTCCGATATTGATCTCTGTTCCTGCGAAGCTTCCAAATTTGCCGCCTCCCGCGGCGATAGCCCAGTTCTTGTGACATCGCTCGGCTGTGTTCGAAGTCGCGGCTTCAATCCTGGCTGCGGCGGTCACATTTCAATGAAGGCGAAATGGGAAAATGCTCGTCTGCATGTATTTAGGCGCACTGTAGACACGCCCCATGTGGTCTAACTTAAACCGGAAACCTCCCCCCCCCCACACACACACACATACATCATAGCATGCGTTTCATAATCAGACCGTGGTTCTGGCCCGTAGAACCCCTGAACTAAATCAAATATTGTTGGAAAGCGATGTCTTCAAAAAAGTCTTCTTGGGCAAGTTCGGAGTGAAAATGACGCGGGGTTATTGCGCATGGTACTCATCGTGGCACCTTTTGCGTAAGAGGAGTATAGTACTGGCGTCTGACTGCTTAGGTTTATTACTGCATTCTCTTCGGGATCAGCCAACATTTTTGGATTCTCCTATCTACGGTATCGGTCCACATCTTTAAACTGCAGGATCCTTTGGGATCGGCCTATGAATGAGGCTAGAAACATACCGACGCGGAAAAGCAGGAGTAACTCGCCAAGAGACTTTGTCTTTAAGTAAGGACTGTCTTTAAAATTGTCGCCGTTGTTTCTACGTGATTATTTTCATCAGACCTACGACTAGGCCTTTGACACGAATTGACGGTAACAGTTCAGTCACGTGAGGCCCAATTTAAGTGTGAGAAATGTTGTAGGGTGTAGGCAATGGTAGGTTCAACGTACCTTGCAATGTAGGATCAGGAGTGTTGATATGACATCGGTGATTGGAAATGCTCGCTCACGCGTTCTGTGTCGCCAGCGTCGGTGTGAGAGTTGTCGCTCGCTTCGTAGCACGGAAGCACTGAGGAGGGTGCAAGAAGACTGCGAAGAAGTTCCGCGAAGACAGAAAACGGTTACTTTCCGGCGATGAAACTCGCTCCGACGGGAAGTTGCGGCCTCTCTGCTTCGTGGTAATTTGTGTTGCAGTAGCGGTTGTCCTAGCATACGACGGGAACAATTGTCTGGGTACAGCAGTACCGGGACGACGTAGATCTCCGTGTAAGTGACAAACGCAGATAGCCACTCCCAATCATTTTGTTCCCAGCTAGTGCAGTATAGTATGCGCTGCAGTCGACATGACAGAATAACTCGAAAACGAAAACGACGATCAAATGACGTTAGTGATAAAGGAATCAATGAATGAGCGTCGAATAAAGAGACCAATCAATGAATTGCGAATGTAAAAGATGAACCAATCAACAAAACTTTGTGAGGCGATAGCGAAGCACACATGAACCACAAACAAGAATAAAAGGACCGGTAATGCGCTTCTCAGTGTTTCTCGAGGTGTTTGTAGACAGTGCACAGGCGCAAAAATTTGTTGAGGAGCCCCGCAGCGCGCTGTAAACTAGACAAACCTCGAAACAGTTGATGACCAGATCACACTCTATATCCTGTGTTCCAGCTAACATTCGCCAAGCTGTTCGAAAAAAAATTTTAAACGACGGTGCGAGATACGATTAGAAGACTTACGGTGTTCGGTGAATAGATAGATGCCTGGTGACCCAACACCATAGATGTTAGCATAGTACATTGCACCATGTTATTTTAACTTTCTTTCTTTCTTGTAAGCGCTCGGCTATTGTTAGCTGGGACACCTGACATACGAAGGTTGCTGATCCCTAGAGACTGGAACCGCAAAACGGGACGATGAATATTTTCGATTCGCTATTCAAGACCCAATGCGCTATCAGTATCAAGTGCTTATCTAAATTAGGCCCTTACTACCAGAGGTATTCGTGACGTAGAGCGCGAGTGTCATTAGCTGTCATCGTTATCAGCATCAACCTATCTTACGTTTACTGCAAGTCATAGTCTTCACCGATCGGCGACGTGCGGAGGTTCTCCGGAGTTGTGCCTTCATCGTGGAAACCCCACCTTCGCTTGAGACAAGCGTGGACGAAATGCAGAAAGGCTCTGCCCAACTGGTTTTTTTTAAACAAAGCTCAGAGAAGCAGTAAGCTAGTTCGTATTGCGTTTCGTCGTGGAAACAGCACGAGAAACGAGCACTGAGGTCCACGCAACACGAGCGCTGGTTTTGGTTATGTCTCAGTACTCTTTTCTCGCGTTCTTTCCAGTACAACACCTAAGTGGGGGCTCCATGGGAGAAATACCGAATTCAGATCATGCAGAGTACATATCCTGCAATAAAAAGGCTCCATTTATCTCCAATCTAATTCTCCTCCCATCGGCGACACACCAGAGGCGGCCATATCTCAGTAGGAGCAGTCTGCAGTGGACAAATGGGCACCCGAACGTAACTTTAGGAATCGACACCTTCAAGTATAGTCGTTCCTTGTACGAGCAATCTTAACGTTGGAACAACTTACTTTCAAGGTACTTCAATGAAGTCATTTGAAGTTAGCTTCGAAAAGAAGGTAAAAGGGCACCTTATTCGATTTTCTTTATTGTTCGTTTTTTTTCCTCGTTTTGTTGTAATCAGTACGTATATTTCTCTTAATATTTTGGTAATTCTGGGGTAGTCTTTTATACATTTGCCCCCAAACCTCCGGTATTGTTTATTCACGGAAGTGAGTGTTCGCTTCTGATCTGTACGCTAGCCTGGGTATTTCTTCATTACTATTGCACTGTCAATTCGTTTCTTGGAAACTTTAATGTTGTAATAGCCCGACAATCGTTCACATTATTGCGAGATAAATAAATAAAGGTGTGCAATGATTTACCCTTCCTTCTTCTTTTTTTTCACACCACTATCTCATTAACACCGTTAAACGGCGCCAGAGCACTTGTGGTATAGTGGTACTGTGCGTTGCAGGTAAGGGTAATAAACTTATTCTCAGCGTGCGTCATCTGAACCACACGTCTCACATTTCCCTGTCTCCACGCAGATGCCACTTGCCACCGCTCGCATTTTTTGCCTACGAAGAATCATTCTTTAGGTTATTATGTGTTCTGTTTGATTCGATATCTCTCGGTTCTAACGTAGCATGGCGACAAAGCCTCAAATCATCACTGCAGCTTTAGATATTACAGTCCATGGTGAGGAAACCGCATTCGTCGGCTCAGTTTAGGCCTGTATTTCAGTTTTTGCACTTAAATCTAAGAAAAAGAATCGAAAGCTATATTACTTTAGATCCTCTTTGTTATGCTATGCTGAAATGAATACGCTCGTTTCTTAGACGTGAGTCGTGTGCTAAGAGAAAGTGGCTCTTGCGGAGAAATGTTTTTCATTAATATTTCACATGAATATAACAGGGAAATGGTACGTACAATATAGTTTCTTTTCACTGAGTATATAAGCGGTTATATATTGCGGAATAAGAAAAATGGAACATCTTGACACTTTCTGCGACACTACATGAGAATTAACGGAATAATGTTACACATGTTAAAGCATGAGGATTTACGGCTGCTAAATCTGCGCTGATCATAAGGATAACCATGTCGTAGCAATACTATGACACAAAGCGCCCATTTCTGTACCAATAGGGATAGCACCAATAAACGTAATGCCCTCGTAATACCCTCGTAATGAGCGACATTAGGGGTACCTTGAATGAATAAATAAATAATAGACATGGCTGGAATTCACGGTTGCAGCATGTCCAGCTTTTCATTAATTTTTTAACCCACCCGGTCGCTTAATCAGACTTCTGCATTAAAAAAATATCACTCCTTACCACGCTTGCCTGTATGAGCATTAACTGCATAACATACAAGACTACGAGACAGCCTCACTCTGTCGATCTTGGCCTAAACGGAAGTATGCGCGCAATACATACAACCACGACAGGATTATGAGGCGCAGTATATGTGGGAGATTCCAGATTGATTTTTATCTCCTGGACTTTCTTAATTTGCCTCAAGATCCAAGTACACGAGGGTTTTAACGTAATTGACATTATTAGGATACTTCACGCACTTTCCGGACTCTGTTTGTCAGTCTATCTGTAAGCGTTTTCTCGCCAAAATAATCCCACCAACCGTTTTCTCGTCAATGGCTATTTCATAGTCCATCGGACCAACTTGAGTGAATAGGTATGTGAAACTGTTCTTCAATTACAATATATATATATATATATATATATATATATATATATATATATATATATATATATATGTGTGTGTTGTGTGTGTGTGTGTGTGTGTGTGTGTGTGTGTGTGTGTGTGTGTGTGTGTGTGTGTGTGTGTGTGTGTGTCATTTGAGTTCAGGCAAACTTTCCTTAATATATGTTCAAAGCAGGCGTCACGCCCAATCGCAAACATTGTAGCGGCGCTGTCAGATGACGCAGCGCGTCGAGAAAGAAGTGCGAGAACGGAGCCCGTATACAGCACGCCCGTCAAACATGACGCGTTTATGCGGTGGCCACAGGGTGTGCCGCTGCATTTCATCTATAAGATAATCGCGCCAACGTCTAAATTCACCGTAATATGTATGGGCTGTGTCGGAATTTTCACATTTTTTGCCTCCATCGAAATGCACCGCGAAAACCAAAATCCAAATATGGTGGGTACGCCAGTGTTTTTTGCCTTTTTGATTCCATCGTAATGCGGCCGGCCCAGCGGGAATCGAACCTGCGACCTGGAGCTCGGCAGCAAAGCGCAATGGCCACTTAGTTACCGCGGCTGCTGTCTGTAATATATCCTCCAGAGGCCCGAATGCAGCTGTGGGACAAAATCTCTTTTTAAAGCTCGGTTTTTATTGCCTACTGGCGTGTTACGAAAGTGAAAAGCATATTTGGAAATGAAAGTACGCCGGTTAGATGCCCAATGTTGCATCTCCATGTACGTGGCAGAAGTAACCATTTCCTCATGTTTGTTATGGTAAAGCAAATTGCATTGGATTGCCTAAACGAAGTGATGAAAAATGAATATGTGTGCAGTACATTGCAATGTTGCTGCTGCATCCTGGATTTTCGTGCGATCTCTGAGAATCTTAAACACATTCCAAGTTATTTTCCACCCTCTGTGACAACACGGAGGTCGAAATCTAGGTAGTGTGAAATTTCTCGAAAGCGGATGACAAGAGTATGAGTAAACCACCTCCATACAGCTCCACACTCACCGGAATTTATATCCGCAATGAATACATTTAAGTAATCGCTTCCAAGTGAACTTTCCCAAAAAGAATTGAAGACGGTGTGCAATGCATTGTAAAAGAGGTGTTAGGAGGATACAACTCCGCATCGATTGCAATCTGTCCCGAGAGCCAGGCAGCTACCGTATTAGCACTGTTGTTACGCATTCCATCAGATAGATTTCTAATTCATGACGACCTAATGAAATACTACAGCAGCGATGGCGTTTCATTCCTGGACCACGGCGCGGGCAGGTTTCTTTTTTTTTTTGGTTTACAAGTACACAGTCGCTTCGGCGCGACTTTCGCTGCACACACGTTCTTCAAGATACCTCTTCGGTGACAGCGATAAGCCCCACTGCACGTCCCAGCAATTACTTATCCGGAACAGATAAGGACCGTCTGGCTAGAGAGCATTCATGCCCTCGGTCCCAGCGATCAAAGTCCTGCCTCTGATATAATGCCGAGCGCAGGTGTACGTGTCACTCAGCAAGGGGGCGTGCACCTGAACCGTCGCCGCCTGTTTGATTCTTCACGGACAAGGCTATCGTTGGTGGACGACCAACAGAGTTGCCTTACGGAAGGGTTGTTCTTTTTACCTCCGGTCTTTTCATTAAACTTGCAGCGAAAGTTGATGATCTCGGCTGCTCTTTCCTCCGCGCCGGGAGAAACAAACAGCATGCACTACAAGAGACTTGCAGCTTTGCCTGAAAATTTTTTAAATAAAGGTTTTTCACGTCGCGGAATCCGTGCTTGAATTTCGCAGCAAGACCGCATTTTTGGTGTCCAAATCGCTCAATATAACACCTGGCATTCCTACTTGCCTAGTTTGTCAAGAAAGAAAGCGTGAATTTTCTTTCGTCTGCGCCATTCGCCTGTGAGTGACGTTTCGAGCGTGGTGGCTGGGTCACTTCCTGCATATGCAGTACGGCGAAACATGGTCTTCGAGATTGGTTCTCATCAACCGCTGGGGAGTGGCGATGTGAACACTAAGAAGTCTAGATGAGATGAAATTTTATTATTTTATTTTTATTCACAATAACAGAGTAACAGTGCCAATGTTACAATGAGTGATCCGGATCACAGCATGCGATCTTGCTGCGAAATTATACCAAGTACAGAGGAGCGGTAAGCGCAACATATTTTTTTTTTATGATCCACTGGGACAGACGCACGTCTCCGTACTGTGCAAATAATTTACAGCCTGCATCTCGGCATTGCATGTTCTATTCGGAAAGTGCGGGTCTATAATTCTATTTTGCAACGTCTCTCGAGCGGACATCTCGCAAATGTGATCCGTTTGAAAAAGGTCTTGCAAAAGTGAATACGCGTAAATTACCGTATTTCGGTCCTCTTATATGGATTGTGCAGTTAAGATAGAAGGTAATAGTAGCTCCTCACAGCCAACCAGAATTTGTGCAAGCGGACGCCTCTTGAATACCTAGTTCCACTGAACACAATGGATGGCCGAACGCTTAGGCGTTTACTGTGTTATTAAATTAGCTCAATCACGCGAATTCTCGAAAGTTTTGCACTGAGCACTACTACTACATTTAGCGAATGTCTAGCGTGCCTTAACTGAGAGTGTATTTTACGTGATAAATTAGACATATGCCAATACGTTCAGATTGCTACGCAGTGTATATAGTACTCATTGGCACCATATCAACTTTAAATACAGTATTAAATAATTTATTTCCACCAAACTACTCTCCAATTTATCACACATATCGCCACTATCACACATGTGCTGCTCAATGTTCTATGTTGTAAGCCTTATAATCACGCTTCGTATAACACCCGCGATTCAGTTTTATTCGCGAAGTTTTGACACATCACTAGGCCGACACGGAACAGGTAACAAATAGGCATATATTGTGGCAACATTGCTGCAGCTATTTAATTGATGCGTTTGAAAGCCACATCGCATTCTTTATGACTGAAAATTGAAATATACAGTGAAGTATTTTTTTGTTTTTGTTTTTGCAGTGAAAACGTGCTTTCAAATATCTCCACGGATTTCAGGCATGAGTATCGACTGCTCGAGTAACATCAAAAACGAATGGTGCTAATTTTCACCCTGCACTCTCTCCTTGAACTCTCCTTCGTGCGACTGTACTTGTACTAGGTTTAAGCAGAATGGAATCGAATCTAGATGTCAATTTATTCTTTCGTGGCTTTTCCTGTCTCTCTCAGAGTATGAACCTGTGCCGTCTCCACAATTAAAACCAAAGGCACTGTGCGCTTTAGGACGATCCTCAGAAAAAGAAGAAAAGAAAAAAGAATGGGTGTTGTGGAAACGAAAATATCACACGCATGATTTTGCATAAGATACGCCCTGCTCCACAAAATTTGGCACCTTCATGACAGCGTGACATCAGCTTTTCCCGTGGAGACGCGCTTTAGGAGAAACTACTTCACCAAGGGGCGTGCCCTCCGAGGTTGTCCGACGCTCACCGGTGTGATTGCAAATCTCAGAGGCATCAGCACCTCCTTTGAACGGTGATAGATGGCGTAGCATGTAGTTCCGCCTTTATTCCGCCTCTGCCTTTTTTCATTATTTATTGTTTCTTTTGTGCTGCACTTCTTTTTTGTTCACGTTCACCCTTTTGTTTTATCCCCGTCACATAGACGCCGCAATCCACCGGCAGTAGCAGTAGCGCCGCCGCGCAGACATCGCGGCGAGTATAAAAGCCGCCCCTCGTTGTCGTCTGCTTCGCCATTCGACTTCTGGTCCTTTGGTAGTTCGGCAGCAGCAGCAGCAGCAGACGACCCATTCCCGCCCTCCCAGCCATGGCCCCCAACAGGAACCCACCCATCAAGTTCACGCAGGTAAGTGCCCCAGGAACGCGCGCACAGCAAGAAAAAAACAAGAAGAAAGCAACTCCCGCTTCGCTTTCTCCCTCACCACGCCTTCCGTGGTGGTTGTTGCTGTTGCTCTTTCTTTACACTGCCGTTTTCGGCGCTGCCGGTTTCCCTCGTGTTTTGAGACTCGTCGCCACTGTTATGGTTGATGTTATAGCTTTATTTAACAACTTGGGCACGGGTCAAGGACCCGCCCTCGCGCCGCGTCTCGATGCGCTGGAACTTTTCGTCTGATAGTTGTGGATCCCGAACGCGTTTTCTGAGGCGCGGCGTTGTGTGTTGCTGTTCTGGGGAGCCCGCAAGCGTCGAAAGCTGGCTTCGAAGGCGCATCGCCCCTGGTGAAGCCATTTGCCGTTCTTGGCAGACTCTGCGCGCAATCCCGAAGTATCGCCGCCATCTAACGAAGTTGTTTTTTTCCGCGTAGTCGTAGGTATATATTGTTTGAAGTCCACTCTAACCAGCTCTGCAGTTGTAGGTTTAGAGTGTACATTAATATGAAGTAGTAATAATTCTTTGTTTGTAGCTCGAAGGGACACAGACAAAGACGGGATGAGCGCTCTTCCGGTCTTCTAGTCTTCGTCTGTGATTCTTTGGGTTACAAACAAAGAATAGGTTACCGTTGCCACTCTACCCAATTGTCCATCCTCTTGTAGTAATGATAATAATAGTATTAATAACAATAGTCATAATTCTTTTTATGACCAAACGGTTTTCTAAAATCGCACATTATGCGATCGGACGGCATTTTCTCCTAGGTTCAATCTGTTGGCATTCAACCGAGCATCACTGGTTAGCTGCAATGTAAGCACAACGCTGTCAGTTAAGTCTAGTAATTTCTCTAGTCTTCGCAGCGTGATTTGAAGTATGAGTAACAATACTGTACAACGCTCACGCAGGGCCGAAGCCCAAGTTAGGGTGCCTCAATGGCCACGTTACGAGCCATTTGCATAATGGCTATACATGATAAAGAAAACTCGTACAAGTTATATATACACACGAAAAAGTAGGAACGTCGTTGCATGTTAACGCGAGTTCGGCAGCGCTTTTATCAAAACCGGCGCTAGCTTCAAACCTCGTTCAAGCGCAGATGCGTTGTCAAGTCACAGGCGCGAATTCTTAACTTGCAATATGTGCGCTTAAGCAGTTAGTTGAGAAGTTGAATACCGAAGCATTTTCCATTAGCCAGTTGTGCATTTTCACCTCTTGTGCAAGTAATGTCCGCCTAGCCCTTCGAGTGTCCCAGCTCAATGAGTATATATTTGTGCTTCAAAACGCCAAGCTCGGCCTAGTTGATAGGGTATACATACCTACAGTATGAATTTAAGGTTTACGCCATAGGTGATCTTTTAAAAAGCTTGTTAAAAATAATTACGAAGCCAGCTTCATATAACAGCGCCACATTCATGCTCTGCGAATCTTCTACGCATATGTGTGGAGCGATGCCCCTTCCTTACGCAGAGATAGATCAATCAAGGAAATGGCTGTTAGGAAAGTCTAAAAACTCTGTCATGCACCCCGTGCTCCGAAGCTGTATAAGGATAGTCAGCATTTAAATATGACCCCATAATTTGATTTGTTACTTGCTTTGTCGTGAAAGTGCTTAAGAGGAAGTTCTACATACGTATACACGGGCAGTTCCTATCTAAATACGTGGCAACAGATAAATCTTTTTCTCTCTCTGCTTTCTCTACGCCGATTTTAGTGAAGTTTCTCGCATTTCAAAGAATAAGTTGGCCTACCAACTGCCGCAACATTTTTTCTATTTAGGACATCGATACCTTTTAAATACATCACTGGAAAATACTAAATTTCATTACGCTCGAGTGTCAAGCTTAATGTTCTTAACCAGTTGTGTAAACTGTGCCTATTAAGACAATTTAAGCGGACGAAATTGATGAATTTCGCAAATATCTATGTTGTAACATTATTTTGCGAGTAGCGATTTTGTAAGTCCATCGTGTATATATACACAATTTGACGTTGATTGCAAAGTCTTATATGAATATTGTCCGCTTCAATTCCTTAGCAGGTGCACTTGACAGAACTGGGATATCCAATTTTGTACTGAGTTATGCGTTTGCGAACTCCAGTTCTTCAGGTTTGTAAATTCGTTCTTTGCTTTCTTTATCAATTCTCAGTTTTCATCTTTATTTTAATACCTTCGAGCATTCAAGTCATGCAGTATTTCCGCTTCACACAGTCGGTAGATGTATTGTGTTTGTCTTGCTGGCAACAAATTTCATTCAAGTCCGTTAAGCTGTTGTTCAATCAGAATGTCTCTACGTTTCATGTGTATTTAAACAAAGAGACGGGAACTGGGACCCCGAGCTAAACTAACCCTTGACCAATTGGACGCAGCGGAACGGCGTTCACTAAAAAGTGCCCTCGCGCACGAACGATGTCGGACACGTGACAGCAAGCACAAGTGCTTTTCTTTTGTTCTTGTTTTCGTTTATTGAAAAGCAAATAAACAGCATCGGAACCACCGCTTCAGCCGACTCTAGACGGAGTTTTGCGACATCTGGAAGCACTGCACGTAGCATTCATTGTACGTACTTGGATATTTCCGCTCTGCAGGCTCCCGCATCGCATATACGATAACTTTCTCTTTCCTACCGACGTGGTTAGTGCCACGCTGGTCTCTACCATCCGTGTGGGAGGATGGGACGTCGAACCGCGTCAGTTACGACTGCAGCAGCGCATAAAGTAACTGGTGATTCGTCCCAACGCAGCCGTTATCTGGCCTCCACACATATGCTGGCGCTTATCGCTCGACTCTGGCGGTTTCGACTCTCCGTGGCTTGAAGAAGTATTGAGCGAAGTAGATTGTCGGTGCTGATTTGGGAAGGAGGATGATTTATTGGCATCCCCTTTGGAAACGGCGCTGTGAGAAAATAGAGCCACGCTGCCTGCTTGAGCTAATGAAGTATGTCATGCACGATTTCCCTACTAGCTGCATATCCTTAACTTTCTTTTCTTTATTTTCCTGTAAGCCTCTACCTACCCTGTACCGCTAACTACGACGGTAATTGATCTGGTCGTGTCAACATATTCTTTTTTTTTTCGCCAATGCTCTAAACATCGCGCGCTTATCTTGACTGCTGACCAGTTCATGTTTCCGTCGCACTTCAAATGCGAGCGTTTAAGTCCCAACGTGACAGCAGCACCTGCTGCCAAATAAGAAAACGACAGTCAGCATACAATTTCCGTTTGGTTTAACTATAGAACAAAAAATTTAATTTGAAAAAATCGCTGTCCGTCTTTTACTGTGAAGAGGGGTGCAAGCGAAGCTCGGGATCCGCGGATCTTCGTTGTGGTAACGCCTCGGCTTCCTCCCGACGAGTTCGGCACGCCGATGACGAGCCCTTTGTCGAGCGAGCGCCCGGCGGTGTTCATCAAACGCCGGCTGTTATTCGGCTGAAGGCACGACGC
This sequence comes from Dermacentor albipictus, assembly GCF_038994185.2. Classification (NCBI taxonomy): domain Eukaryota; kingdom Metazoa; phylum Arthropoda; class Arachnida; order Ixodida; family Ixodidae; genus Dermacentor; species Dermacentor albipictus. The sequence continues at coordinate 75,585,683 of NC_091822.1, forward strand.
GCAGCCTTCCCATCTGACTGCCGGGCCTGAACTGGCGGAAAATGGCGGGCGCGAGGCGAGCAAATACGCGATCACGCCATTTGAGGGGACGCCTGTGATTGGCTCGCACTTTCCGCTGCGTCTACGTCTTCATGCATATAGAACCCCGCTTTATAGGGCGCGTACGATGAACCGGCACTAGCGTGGTGTTCTCGCAACACGGAGGGCGGTGGTGCGAATCCGCACACCGACAAGCATTTTTTTTATTTTCGCGCTGCTTCGGTTTACTTCGTATGGCAACACCGACGCCGACACGATTGAGGCAATATAACCATGCCTTACGTAATCGGCTTAGCCATGCAATTCGCATTTCGTAAATGAATATGAAAGCGCCGTTGGTGGCACTGTTTATGGATTTTTATAGCCTGGAAAGAATATGCAACGTCTAGCTGTGTTCACCTGTTTAACCGTAAATAACGGAATAAGAGCGAATGAGAGGACAAAGGTGCTGAACTATCAAGTGAGAGTGCAAGTGGAATGAAGAAGGCAAGGAGGTTGACGAGGTGGCAATATCTGGCTTACTATGCTACGCTATAGAACGGGTAAGGGGACGGCATAAGATTAAGAAAGAGAAAGAAAGATATAGCCAAGCAGGCATTTTGCCGAACCCAATGCAGCCGCGAAAACAAAGGCGCGCGATATTTCTGGCAACAAATTTTCGTGCGCAGTGAAGTGACAATGGGATATTACACAATTTGATGATAGAGGTGCCTGATGAACACCCAAGGAATATAGAAGCAAGACAGTTTATTTACCACTGTCGTTGTAGAGACTGTTCGCAGTTATAAAGTCGTACCTCCAATCTCGCTTTGTAGGTATTAGGAAAACTAGATTCTAGTATGCAATCAACAAAAAAATGTCATTGCTGCACGTTAGAATAAACAACTGGAGGTGGTTTCAAGCGAGTTGCCTGAATAAGGGACATGATATCGAGACTTGTAGACAAGAGCAAAGCAAGGCGATATCGACAACAGGGAACAATAGTTGGGGGCTCTTGACTCGATATCGAGTTGGAAAAGTATGGCGTGAGTAGTACGTTCAACTTAGCAGAGTGCGTTTGCGCGAAGTCGAGAGCAACAATAAAACACAAGCCATGAAAGATAACCTAGCCAATAGACGTGTACTTTTCGTGTATTTCTCTTTCTGTTCGTCTTTCTTTTTTATCATTTAGTGACCTTAACCTTACCGATCAGACTATGGTCAAGTTAAGCTTAAAACAGAAGCGCTGTCTTTTTACCCTTCATTTCTTTTCTTTTTTGGTCACGCTGTGCGCAACTTCTCCGACCACGCCAGAAGCACTTCTTCAGTATTGCCCCTTCAACAACAACGCATACCTACTCACATGAAGATAATCAAGCCGTGACCTAATATTTAGTGCTCGTTTACATTTATTCATTTATTTAAATACATACGTTATCTGGAGGAGTGAATTCATTAGCTCGGACACCATCAACCCTAGAAGCAACATTTTCTGCACCAAGCTGTAGGAATGCTCCGTCTACTTTCTTCACGCTGTATATAATTGTCAGTGCAAATTCATATAAGTTCATATAAATATAAGTTCATATATAGCGAATATAAGTGCAAATTCACCAGCTTGCCTGACTTGCTATACGTTGCTGCTGCTACTCACGCTGTTTGTAGAAGAATGGGTCACTGACCCCAGGTACGTAGATACCTTTACCTTCCCGGAAATTAGCTTACGGGTCCAGTGCGTTCTGGCAGGAAGTGTATGTACATGCATCCGTGAGGAACTCGCGCGCAGTTTCCCGTTTATGGCGCGCGAGCCTTATTGATTCTAGAAAAGTTGAAGTGTCAGGTTCAGCGTATTCGGCAAGACTCGGGCTTCCGGACAGGAGTGCATGTCTAAGAGCTCGGCACGGTAAGGTTAAAAGCCTCAGCTTGGTCTGTAGTCTAGAATTACTCAATATTGTCTCAGGCGCATTGAAGCGCTTAAAATTCAGCGCTAGAATTGCCATCGCTTCGTCTTGGGAATGTCCAGTTCTGATCATTGTTCAAGCCCTCTGGTTTCATTTCGTCTGGAATACTAGACATGCCTGTTCCGCGAGGACTTCCAGTTATAGGGAACAAGCAAGGATGGTAACGCGGCCAGACAACCTACGTTCTTACATGGTTCTTCGGCGAATTCACAAGTTTGGTCTGGTACCACGAGGGTTAGCCGTGAATCGCGTTTCAGAAGCACGCAGAGTCCGTCGAAAGTTTTTACTGAGGAAGCCTCGAAAAACCTGAAGGTTGAACACGACTTTTCGCTTAGCCAAATTATTAGTTTCTCGAATGGGTTGGTCCAGGGTTAGTATCGCTCACCTTGAAGCACAGTGCGAGTTGCACCGGAAGTGTTCTTTCCGTGCCCAGCGCGGTCTCAAGTAAATTAAGCAGCAACTGAGCCGCAAAGGGCGTTCGTGCATATGTGCATGGTCGTTTTAGTGCGGCTCGTAACATGAAAACCTTGCGTGAATTCACGCGCATCTCCTGAGGTTGTCTGTACTAGTACACCGTCTAGACTATAGCACAAAGACTATAGCATGCCAAACAGAAAAATGATTTCCATTACGCATAAAGTTCTAAACTAGACAAAATTATTTTTGGTCACTGCTGTCATGCATTTGTTATCTTGGTTATGGGTGGTTCGCAAAGGTATACCTAACATAATGCCAGAGTGCTAAATCCACCAGCGTGAAGCTCTGAATCACACGAACTTTAGAGAAATTCGGTAGAGGGCTTTGCTTCTCAGAGTTGTGAACTTTGCGGTTAGGTATAATTCATTTCTTGCAGCTTTTGCAATTTTTTTAATATGCAGTCTTTCGGCAGAAATCAAAATTCTGTGGCCGATAGTCAACGAGGCACCTCTTCATTTACCTGAAACTACAATAAAATGCGCTCACCGTTTTTTAGTTGTCGTAATAAAAAATCGGAGTTTACGAATGGCTGCCAGGTTCTCATTTCGCAAAGGAAAGCTTATGTAAACTTTTCATCCACTAGTCTAACCTGTTATGTTGGATTGGCAGAACCTTGTCAAATCGAGAAGCGAGAAACATTTAGCACTAAAAAAACTTTGCTTCGTGAAAGCAGCCACACATTAGCCTCGAATCATTACTTCGGACAGGGCACCGTTCAAATAAAATTTTGGAAACACGTAGGTCTTCACAGTTACCAAGTCTTAAAGCAAGTTAGACCGCTTTGGTTCTATTGTTTTTTTTAATTTTTAATATATTTTCAGGCACGTACACCCAACCATCCTAAATTGCTTTTAGAAGTAGCTCCAACTTGTTGCCGCTAAGTGCAATTATGACAATCTTTTGCTTTATTGTTTCTTCTTATGATGCTTATTTGCCGGAGTGAACAAAAGTATAGACCAAGTTAGCTAGCTCTAGCTCAAATTGAGCACGTTCGAACGTATGCTTGAACGATGCATCGGTAATGCGTGGCAAACAGAGCGAATAAAAAAAAATTCGCTTCAGAGCCAAGTCATCTCTAGTTGGGGGAACAATTTCGCGTCTGGGCATTTTCTTTTTTTCTTTCTGCAGGGGCAGTTGTCGATGTGGTGAGGGCATTGAAAAGCACACGGGGATCGCGACCATTCCCAATTCTGCGATCGTTACTGCATCCTTCGCGTCACGTCTGCACGATCCCTTCCCACGATAAGCGTTGCTACCGAGCTTCGAATCAGAAAAAAAAAAAAAATTTTGTGGCGCTGCATTTTTTCGCTTTTCTTTATTCATTGCCAAAGTGATCGTGCTAATTTTTTTTCTAGAGCGAGCGTTTTGTTGTCCCTACAGACATCCATCTATATATTATATAGCTTAGTATTCATGAAACAGCTTAGAGTTTAGAGAAATAAGCTCCTTTCTTATGAGTTATTCCTCTACTTATATTATCGCTTTAATAATCTTTCATTTGCAAAATTTACTTGTCCTTTTTTAGTCTTGTTTAGTGGGCTGGGCCGTATCACGTAGGGTCAACCAACCAACCTTTTTTTTTTTCATCTTTCCGCCAATCCCCCATAGTGGGTACGAGTCGCATGTTCTATGGGAAACAACAGCAGTTTGCTCTTTATGCACAGTCGAACGCCATCGCGTTTACAGGCCGCACAGTCGTGTGGAATATATCGCTTTTGTTCCCTCTCGTTTGACGCGTTCTCATGTCGGGATCTTGCGTCATTGTGTGATGTGAACTGCGTAATTAACGGGTGCTGTTTCCCGTCTCCTCTGCGCAGCTGTTCATCAACAACGAGTTCGTGAACTCCGTGAGCGGCAAGACCTTCCCGACGTACAACCCGGCGACGGGCAAGAAGATCGCCGATGTCCAGGAGGGCGACAAGGTGAGGCTCGCCGGCTGGTAGAGGATCGCTCTCTCTCTCTCTCTCTCTCTCTCTTTCTTCTCTCTCTCTCTCTCCGTTTGACTCATCGAGGTGCCACTAGCTGGTAGAGGATCGTTCTCTCTCTCTCTCTCTTTATGTATGTGCGGGTGCATGCACGCGTCAGACGCTGTTGGTGCGATAGTAAACGGGGCCGGACGTCTAGGCGGCTAATTAAAGTGATTTTAAAAAAATGCAAAGCGAGCGTATGTTTGCCCTTGTTTGTCCCTACGTATTTAATCAGATTGGCGGTGTTGTCAACGTCGACATGAGGCGTACAACGAGGCCGCGCGATCGATCAAATGCTGTGCCATTTCGGTGGAGCGAAATGCGAAAGGTAACAATAATTATCTGATTATATTAAACATGCTTACGTTCAGATTTCGGTCGACGGTAGCCAATAGGCAGTAGATGAACTTAGCTTGCAGTTGCTCATAGCATAGGTGTAGAGTTTGTCCGCTAAACCTTGCCATTCACCCGCCGTAGTGGCTTAACGGTTACGGGCGTTGTGCTTATACGTACTAGGTACACGGGTTCGATACCCGACCGCGGCGTCTGTGTTTCGATGGGGACGAAATTCAACACCAGTGTATACAGTGCATTAAGCGTACGTTAGAGAACCCCAGGTGGTCGAAAGTAATCCGCAATCCCCTGTTACGGCGTGCCTCATTATCGTATCGTAGTTTTGGTGCGTAAAACCGCAAAAATTATTCTTGTGAAGGTTTTAACCTTGTCATTCAATTAATCCACTGAAGGACTCGACCAGTTAAATGCGCTTCTCTTTAATCCGTACAGCGTCAATTACACTGCTCGCGTTCAATATTTCGCCACTCACGTACCTAGTAGTTCGTTTCCTGACCAGTGTCCTTCCTTTGCCGAAACCGACTGCGTGGTTTTCACAATAGACTGCAGGATGCAACTTTTTTTTTTCTTTAATTTCGGCTTGCAGGTTAGGTAGGTAGCAATCAGTTCCTCTAAGGTATAAAAAAAAACTTTGCATTTTCGACCCACGCGAGCCCTTATTGCTGTATAAAATTAGGTAAACCTTAAGCAATAAAACAAAGGCGAGAGGGGAGGCGGGGCGGACGCCATGAACACGCTCCTTTCCTGTTTTTCTGTGCCGCCATCTCTGAAATATTTAAGTAACTCTGACGCCAAAGCTGCCCTCCAGGACTTCCTGCCCCATGCTCGACTTTTTTTTTCCCCGTCCTTTCCTGCGACTCACCCACTATTCGCACTTGACTGATTACGTCCCCATCTGTTTTTCAATATTGTCGGCAACGCTATGCAAACAACGGCATTGAGGATCCCTACCTCGGCGGGTGTTTCTTTCCCAAGGGCATGTGCGCTTTCGCTTTTATCGTGGCTTTCCCTATTTATTTTTTTTCTGCTGCAAGGCCGACGCGTGGTTTTTGCAACTTCACTGGCCTCGTTCGTTCAAAGCGCGCTTTCCTTTCGACGCATCGCACATGCATCGCACATGCATGATTTTGGCTAGAAGCCAAAATCATGCAAAGAGTCTCCCTGTTAGTGATTCGAGAAAGCTCTGCACGGCAGTCACGTGCACTGGATGTGCACCGGAATGCTACATAGCGCACATTTCACTTTTTCTACGTATGTCTGTCGTCGTGTTTATCGATGACAGCGGCGTATATCTTCGGTACGTTAGGGCACAAAATTTCACGCAACTTTCACCGTCATGACCGCTATGGCATGGCGCACTAAATCAGCGTTTCTTCAAGTAACAGTTACGCACGGAGGTATGTGTTTTGCAAATGACAATTTAGTCTCAAGACGTCTGCACGGCGTTCTGAGAACGCGTTCGCCAATTCTGGCATTGGCAGCACGCTGTAATATCGGTTCCTGTTGTGGTATATATAAGAATGAGTCTAATCGTGCCGTTTGCACCAAGTCACGCTTGTATGATCCCCCCGACATCTTCCGGGGATATTCTAACTTTTTTAGATTTGAGATTGGAGGAGGAGGAGGAAGTAAACTTTATTACTCTAGAAAGAGTAATTCAGTGGTCGGGCCGGATGTCTTGATCTTCTATTGGTTGATGAAGATCTCCGGCCTGCATGGTTGGCGCCCCTATTCCAGGGCACCACTGAACGTGGCTGCTCCTCGGGCATGATCCACCAGCCTCCGCTGGAAGTTAGGGTCGCCGCTGTAGAGCACGCTCTCCCACTGCTCCGCACTCGGATTTTCTATTTTGTGGAATTCCTTATTCGTATTGGACTCCCATGTGATGTGATAAAGTGTGGGTATTGCACCACACCATGGGCATGTGTCCCTGCAGAGACTTGGGAACATTTTGCATAGTATATGTAAATTTGGGAAAGTTCATGTCTGCAGCTTTCGCCAGTAAACTGCCTGTTGTTAAGTGAGTGTATTGTGGGGCGGTGGATATGTGATCCTCGTCTCTCTCTATGGTAATTTAGTATGTCAGAGTACGTTGGTATCACTGTCATGAAATCCTCAGGATCTCTGTTTAGGTCCGCTCGATTTGCATGCTCGCGAGCGATCCTATCAACCCTTTGGTTGCCATTCCGCGCCTCGCTTTTTTTTTCGTAGCGCTACTTTTTTTTTCTTTCCTTCTCTAGCCTTGGCACATCCCTCGCTTTCCGCACGAATTCCACTCCTCTTTCTAAATGCCGTCGTTAAATTTGAAGCCGTTATAGAGCATTCCCGCGCGCATCAGTTCGGTGCACTTAGAGTGCATAGCCCAGAGGCACGAAGACAGCAGTCGTGTCTTTTCGCCTGAATGGTCATGCCACAGTGCCCTGTGTGTAGCGGTGGCATTGAACAGGCCTTTGCCGCGGCTCGCTTTCCTGCGATACCGCGAGGCGCTTGCTTCCATCCGCCGCACTGTTGTCGGTATGACGCAGCGGGGACGAGCATGTGCCACGAGGACACGCAGCTGCACCAAACTCAAACTGCATTGCATCTGCATCAGTCACTCAACTGCGCAGCACCCTGCGGAGTGCATATACTCGTCGGTGGCACAAGTGGAGCTGTTGAAACGCGTAGGCGTAATAGGCATGCAAGCAGCCCAGTGCATCTGTGGTAATTGCTTTTTCTTTCCTTTTTTTTTCTTTCTACAACCGCTCACGGAAGGAAATAGAGCACATCACATGCTTGTGAGGTCGACATAAAGCGCGATACGCCCTCGGCAACAACTCCACATTTAGCTTGTCGACTTGCTCTAGTGTCAACATGTTTGGAGAAGCCAGCTGTTTAATTCCCGACCCGAAATTTTGCACTCAACGAAATTTCTCCGCAACGGGCTGGTACGCCGTATCGGAGAGACAAAATACGAAAATCCTGCGCGAACGATAATAAAGTCGCTCGTTGTCGCGAGTGTGGTCGCGTGGCTTCGTCTTTGGAAGGTTCGCGCCACCCGACTCCTTCGCGAAACACCTTTGGCAGGAGAGTAGGGGGGGGGGGGGGGGGAGGATTTGCCCACTTCACTGTCACGGTATGTCTCGCGTCCGTCGGTCATGAGAAGCCAACACACCAAGGACAACATAGGGGCTATTACTTGTGCATAGGGGCTTACTTGTGCTTACGAATGGAATTAAGGAAATGATAAATCAATGGCAATGAAAGTGGGTGAAAAAACAACCTGCCACAGTCGGGGAACGATCCCACGTCTTTGGTGTTCTCCTTGGTGTCTTTGTTTGTTGGCTTCTCATGATACGATTAATAAAAGTCCGGCCCCTCGGTTCACCCCCTTTCTTCTCGTCAGTCAGATCGCACCAGACACGTTAACGTCAACGACTCCACGGCATTAAGGGACCCAGGCGCACACGAGGTTAACGGCACTCGATTTGACGATGAAGAATGATTGGCCAGTACTGGAGTACCTCTTCAACGTCCGACATCTTTCTCAAACGATAAGCGCTACGCGTGACAATTCCGCGAATCTCTTCACCATTTACCTTTGTACGTCGACTGAAAGTAAAGTTGGCCATGGTTACAAAAAAAAAAGAAAGTAATGACTGCGCTAAACCGTTTCGGTAGTAATTAATTGATGTAGGTGCAGCCGCACATAGGAAACACCAAGGACGCACGGGAAACGCAGCGACACACAGTATACTGCGAGCTTCGTCGTCTTTCCTACTCCTTCTGAAACGGTGAAACAGCACTTGAAGCGGAGCCGTTCGCTTACCAACCTGGTGGACTCGTCTGGTGACGTCACCGCGACGACGGCCGTTCCTGGCGACTCTCGCATGGTTCCCCACGATTTAGTCGCCCACGCCGTTGATGCTCGCGGCACACAGCCGTGAACGATGTTCGGTGCGAATCGTCTACGGGGGCGCGATACTGCCGGGGGCCGCCGAGGACACGCCGATCCGTCGGTCAGTCGAGTCCTGCGTCATAGGCCCGCGATGCGTTTCCTGTGTGCTTTCGCCGGTGGGGATCCGTTCCCACCGACGCCGCCCTTCTCGCGAAGCGACCGGTGCATCGCCACGCGTTCTCCACTTTCAGGCGTGTCGCGTGCGTATTGTTAGGCTTCGAGGCTGTACGGATGCGGACTCCGGGACCGTGTGTACGACGGTCGCTTACGCGAGTGTAGCTTCCCTGTACAGGCCTTTCGTGGAACGAGGTTCGGCATTACCTAAGCTCGCGCGAAACGCAGGAAAACTTGCACGAGTCCAGTAAGGGCCGATTTACGCTCGAGCCGCCCATCGCCGCAAGCCGCACCGCACGCTTGCGGTCGCGCGAAAAATTGCACGTATCCAGCACTTGTGAACAAATTACCATTTACACTGTGTGCACAGTGTATACCTTACACATTGTAAACCGAAACTTGTGCACAAGTGCTGGATACGTGCAATCTTCCGCGCGACCGCACGCGTGCGGTGCGGCTTGCGTCGATGGGCGGCTCGAGCGTAAATCGGCCCTAACCTACTCTTTCTTGCCGTGGTTCACGACGACTTGGCAGTCAGTGGTTCAGCTTGTTCAGCACGGTACAGGTCGTCTTCTGCCAAGTTTTACAAAACTGTTCCTTTTTTTTTTTTTGCTAGCAAGGTTTTGCGCAGCGTTGATCTTGTTCCCGGGCCACTTCCACATTCCGTCTGAAGCAATTTAGGATGCTGCGGTAATAGAAGGATTAGCTACATATTTTACAAGTGCGTCAACAATAGGGATCTGCGTAGAAGACGACTGCAAACTTGCTCTTCAGTTTTGACAGCATTGTGTATGTCCGCTTTTCTGTCCGTCTTTTGCGACGCCCGCTCTAGGTCCACTGACACTAACCTAACCTTCCGCTGTGCCACTTCATACAACTTATTCTTTTTTTACAATGTCAAAGTTCTCAGTTGGCGTGACGTCGTTACTCGATGTAATATTTCAAGACAGGGCCGCTAATTGTTTTATCAAAGACCTCGCCACCCCCTTTCGCGGTCCGCTCGCTGAGGTGCGCGCTTCGTGGTGGTGGTGGTAAACATTTATTGCTTGAGCCTTTTAAGAACATTACTTGTGAGGGGGCTCAGGAGCGCGTAGGGTGTCCGGGAATTTGTGGTCGAGGGATGGGAGACACCGCGGTCTCCCATCCCTCGACGTCGGTGAGTTGCCACTCAGAGGGTGGCTGGAGTTCAGGGCATAAGAACATAATGTGATGGAAGTTAGCTCTAGGTGCGCTGCAGAGCGTACATTCCTGTTGATATAGGCGGGGATGAACCAGGGCGAGAAAAGCTGGAGAAAGAAAAGTTTGTGCCTGAAGCTGGCGCCAGGTACTTTGTTGGAACTTTGTTAAGGATTTATCTGGGGGAGGGTATCTCAACCGCATTTCGCGGTAGTGGAGGGTGATCTCGTGATATTCGACCAATCGGTCTCTGGCGTTATCCAGGTCATCGGACGGCGTGGCTCGGTTGACGGCTACTCGAGCGATAGAATGGGCCATCTCATTGCCTGGATGGCCTGCGTGCGCGGGCACCCAGATGAGATAATTGGTCTGAGGGGGGTCTGATGATTGATAATTTTCAGTGCCGGTTCAATTCGTAGTCGAAGCATGACATCGTTAGGCTAAATGTCCTTAGACACAATTTATCGCTTGTGTATCTGAGATGTACTTCTCGCGCGATGACGTGGAGCGTTCAATTCGTTTGGCAGGAAACTGCTGCCGCGAGTCGTGACCCAAAGATGGCTTCGTGTGAAGGTGTTTTTCTATTCGCGCGCACCAGACGTTTTTGGCATTTAGATACGCAACGCATGCATACCGACGCCGTGACTTTGCAGTCGCCGAGCTAGCTGTAGTCGATTTGCCGAGCTGCCAAAATTGATTTCTTCGAACGTGACTGAGACCAATATTTACGAGGCAGTCTCGTCCGGATATACACATTGTAGTATTTGCCTCCAAATTGGCCACAAGGACTGAGTGCCATCAATCTATATAGATAAAGTGGAGCGTACAGTTCGCCATCGAATGCTTGCAATACGGCCAGCATTTTCTTACTACTTCGAACAATGCAATAGAAAGGCATACGTTTTGCACGATTTACGCACTTATGCGGAAGCAACAGGTAATATAAATGAGCCAAGAATATCCGACTCAATAATTAGTGCAATCCTTTATATAACTTGTCTAATAGATATTTCTTGTGGAGGTATATAAACATATGTACCGATGATGATGATTTAATGTCGTCTGCTATAGAATTCCAAGGTGATGTCCCAGAGGAGACAACAGTTAATTTTCCGTAGTTTGTTCGAACGCGAGGAAGTAGTAAATTATCGTTTGCAGAAAGCCTGCTAATGTTAGTGTTTTTGAGGAAATAATTTCGAAGCCAGGCTACGACGAGATGAACAGTAATGTCACATATGTGCTACTAGTCAGAAAGGGCATCCGTTAAACTTCTTAATCGAGTTCACCGACAGATGATTGCGGTAATTTCGTGACTACGGGTCTAATGCTGTGACCGAAAAGAACGCGAGGAATGGGCAATAGCGCGAGCGCGTGCGCGTGACCGTTAAGGTTCCTGACCGGTGTGACGACATGTGCGTGCTGGGGGCGAGTTGCAAGCAGCCTGTCGAGAGAGCTGTGGACGAAATTCACGAACCGCAAAGCACGGTAGTGAAACGGCGATAAAAAAAAAAAGACGGGTCTGCGTCTTTAATGAGAGCAACCTACCACACTACAAAAACAAAATGTTGAGTGTAGCGGCACGGTTGGAAACTACACCTGGGCCGTCGGTGTGGGAGTTTTTATGCGAAGCATATTACGAGGGCTCAACCCAGCTCCTCAGGCGCGGCGGTGTCGCCTTCAATACCACGTGACACCGTGACGTCACGACAGAGGAGAAACGGGGCTCCAACTCGCGCCGTCGCTCGCGGCGTCGCGGCGGTATATAAGCAGCTGCGCTTGCCTCTGCTAGACACTCACGAGGTGAGATGCCTTCTGGAGACAGAGCTGCTCGCTGGAATGAGAAGCGAAGGTTGCGGCGTGCTACAGAGACTGTTTCTAGGTGGCTTTGCTTCGGCGCAGCGACTACGCGCCCCGCATCGGACGTGGTGAGCGTCGAGCAACGCAGCGTTCGGCGCGACAACGAAATTTGCGCCTGAGCAAGCGCCGCACGCCTGAGCCGACGCCGACGACACCGGCTCTTCTGCGACACGAGCTCCTTCACGCTGTCGCGTTAAAATAAAGGCTAGTATGCTTCGCATCCTGGGCTTTCATGTGCGCTTGAAGTGGGGGATGCTTATTGAAAATTTGGTCTTCCGAATGTTCTAAGCATGTTCGCTGACGTGACGTTGGTAGCGTGTCAGAAGTCCTGGAGTTTGATTGGCGGCTAAGGTGATGTCAGTGTTCCGCGCATGTCGGCACAAGTGCTCCCGCACAATGTGTTCTTATCAGCTTACGCACGGATCTACTGCCGAGGGCATCGGTGAGTCTAGTTGGCGGCGTCTTTCGCTATCTCTCATTACGTTCATTGTACAAAGGAATGGTTGGAGAAGAGATCACGCCACCTCGATTTCTTACTGTGCTGTCGACATTCCAGCGGGCACGGGTGCTCTGCCGCCATTGTTCGAAGACGTGTGCGTGACGCCCTATCAATTAGCGGTCCCCCGTTTTATTATCGCATAGCAGAGAAAGCTCGCTACTCGAGAGATTGCCAACGTGCCTTCGTGTCACGTGCGCCATGAAGTGCTCGAGCACTTCTCCAAACGCCTACAATAGAACGACTGTGAGGAGACGCGGCTCCGATTCGTAGAGAGCGCCCGAAATCATCCGCATAATCTCGCGTGTACACCCGTGCACGGAGGAGTGTCTTTCCTGTGGAGATGAATAACCTCGGTGGGGACGTTGTTTACCGGGAATCCGCAGCCGCGTATCAGTCTTCGTCTACCGGCGCCGCGGTGCCTTACAGATAACCTGCAATGGCTGCACGCCCTCTTCCGCGATGCCTTTGTAGGCGCGCGTGACGACAGGTTTGCCTGTCAGGAATACTTGCGCGGGATGGTCTGCGCAAGAGTTGCGTGGCGTTTACCCTGCTTCAGCTGTCAATTTTGTTGTTCTACGACTCCACCTTGGAGAACATCGAGCCCAGTTAAACAAACGTCGACGTTTCCGTCGGGCGTATATCTTCGGGCAAAGACCCATTAATGAATTGCAGTGGTGCAAGTTGGCACGAATGAAGCTTTCTTTTTCCTTTTTTTGTAATTTATGATTGCGCGATTGGAGCTTGCCTTGAAATCCATCCAAACATAGTGGCTTCAATCATGTTCTCACGGTGGCGCAAATCGAGTGACCAGTTTCTTTTCGCGTGATCAGTAGGCCTAAAATGAGATTTTTCTAGCCATTTCAAAGCCCGGAGATGATTTGCGTCAAAGTGGGCTGCCTATCGAACGCCGCGCAGGCTGCTCAGGTTCTATTTCCGCGAACAGGCGGCGTGACGCATCCGAGGCACTTAGGCGATCTGGGTATGTTCACTCGACAGGTCAAGCCAGAAAAAAAAACAGCATGTAACAATTTCTGCCGTTGCTCTCGCGCAGTTCAAACATTTTAGGGACTAGTACTAGCGTCAAGCTCGGCGCTACTTCTATATACGTAATTTTGTTTCGAGACCACACGCATTCTGAAGACACAAGCACGTGTCATTTTTGAAACCTCCGGCTGCAAGGGTACCGTTTCCGACAACCACCACAACGGCAGAGGAGCGCCAAACGCGACACCCAAACAAGATCTAAAACTGGCGGCAAGCCGAGAACCGCCGTCCTCTTTTGCATACGCAGACTATCCTGTCCTCCTCCGTCGTCGCGCACGCACAATTTATCTCTTATCCGGGCCTCGTCGACTGTCGGCGCTTCAAGAGGCAGCAGGGCCGGTCTGCTGCATGGCGGCTTCTCTTAGCAACCGTCGATTATACACAGAATCGGTTGCACCCGTGCCAGGGTCCCAAGAAGAAGACGTTCGTCTATAGCAACCGTCCTGGCGACCTATAACTACATCCCCGTCGGACGAATCCCTTCGTCATTATATTGCACATTGTCTTTAACCTTTTTTTTTTAATCACCTTCCAAGCGATTGCGCAACATATTCAATCCGGATGGTATTTGAGATGCATGCGGATCTTTGTGGAAACTGTTGACTCATATTCTTGCCAGCAGCTTTTAGTGAAATGGGCACTAGTTTGATTTTCATGGTTGTGTCGTCTGAGCCGATCAAAAGCACCTGGGCGGTGCCTTTCTTTTCTGTTTTTTAACACATGACGTTTCCATTGAATTCATAGGGCAGTGGTTCCCACTGCCCTATGCATTACGCAGCCTAACGCAGGTACCCATCACTGCGTACTCGGCGCGTGAGAAGTACGATATTGCAAGTACTTTCAGACATATGTTATTGCAACAAAAGAAAAAAAAAGATGCCCGATTTCCCATATAATAACGAAGCCTTAAACATTTTGTTACGTGTAGCCGATGCACAAGTCTATTTACAATACATTTACACGTGGGCCAACGGTGGCCACGTTCGCAGCGTCCTAGTCGATAATAAGCGGTGGTGACTGGAACAGTGATTGCCTTCGGTTTTCAGAATGATATAAAAGACAATGCTGCCTTTTTTAGCACACTTTGTTTATAATAATTTGTCCGGTATGTCATTGCCCCGACGACGAAGACGACGAACTCTTCCTTTTCACAGTGCCCGACTTGACACATGGAACAATTTTCCTGTCGCGGCCAAAGAGCTTGTAGCATCGCCGCTCGCTTCGCGCCTTGCCACCGCGTCTCGTTGTCGCCTCCCTTCGTTGTTATTGCCTTCTCGACCTCCCTGCTCGGTTCTTCTCAATTGTCGAATCGTCTCAGTCTGACCTCCCGCTTACGCCGTCACTGCTGTCGCTGCGGCTGTTAGCCGTCAAGGACAAGCTATTTACGGCGCGCGGAAAGAGGCGGCAACGTCTGGCTTCCAGACCGCCATTTTGTTTTTGTTGTTGTTTTTTTTACTTTTGCCCGTCATTTACGGCCAGACCCGTCACAGCGTTAGTCGGCTCATATCACGAAAGCACTGGATCAGTCTAAGCGTTCTTCCTGCACACATGGCCCTACAATGCCTACATTTTCTTTCTTTTCTTTCCTATGTGCATGTACCGTGGTTTATAGTTTACTCCTCCACCTGTGTCGTGCTCATTGCGGCATTCATGCATTCTACTGCAGGAGTTTTCCATGCTATGCCCTGGATATACGTACTGTGCAAGCCGGCAACATTGTTGGTGACGCGCACGCGCACACACACACGCACGGACACGTGCTACGGACGCGCTCAACTCGTCGAACAGTCGAAGCTGCCAGTAAGACTAGAGGAGATATAAAACGTTATGTGCCTTCTTTCACGGTGTCCTGAAAAAAATTACAGTATTCTCCGAGCTTATGTTCAGAGGTAATAAAGGGTCGATACCCTAGGAGTGATATGCAGCCAATTTTTAATGTGCCTGGGTCGACTGGGGTCTAAATGATAGTTGCTTGGCCGTCGTTTTCTGCCTGTTTAGCGTCACGTGAGACGCTTACAAATTGTTCCTGCGAAACTGAAAGAATGAACAATGACAGCAATTTTATATTCGGCAAGCGTAGATGTAATGTTGCAGGCGACCATCACAGAAAGTTTCAGATGTATAGGCTAGTTAATCTTTGCAAAAACTCAGTGCCCTTCCACTCTGTGAAGAAGGATGACCAGTGAAGATGTGTATGTGGGCCCCATTATGGCGAACTGCACCTCCGCCGCGGGTCTGTCCGGCATTACACTATCTTCTGGATCGGCCCACATGGGACGTGCTTAACGCCTGCTTCACCTCCGCTGCGGGTCTGCCCGGTATTGCACCATCTTCGGTATCGGTCCACGTATGGGGAGTGCTTAGCGCCTGCTTCACCTTCGCTAAGGGCTATAGAGCACAACCAAACTGCACTCGGAGTTCTTGCGTACTCGAAGGTATAACCTTCGCGACATCGAGCACCACATACGCGGCCTCCGAGTGCGCTGCTGCCGTCTTGCTCTACAATCAGGGGGCGAGGTTCCGATAGGACAGAGCTAGAGTGACGTCACAAGAATGGATTTTCAAGCAAGGTATGCCCACAATTTAACATTTAACCGGTATTCAATTAGGCGTTACAGTTCGAAACAATGATGCCCTTCATTAATGACGTTGCAAGTTCGGTGAATTTGGTCTTTCTTTTCCTAACTAGCTTTTGTTACCTTTATGTAACATGTTTTCATTTTCTGCAACATGTATCTTTCCTATCCCCTCTTCTTTTATTTGACATTCTTTTCGCCCTCACACTAACTTTCGAAAAGTTTTCTTTTTCGTCTGGCTTTGTTGACTCTTCTTGTACGATTTTTCTTTTCTTACCGCTTGTAGAATTGTTATTTGTTGCGTATTTCTCTTCACCGTTTCAACCCATTAGTAGCTCAATTCCGTCTACAACGTTTTGCACTCGGTACTATACAAAAAGAATTCTAACACCTTCACGTTGTCGATTTTTACGAGATTACATTTCTGATCTGCTAAGTGTAACATTCTAAAAAAAAGTTGCAGATGTAGACGATGTGACATATACGCCATGTTCACCTGGGATCCAGAAGCCTGGAGAGCAATAAAGCAGCAAAAAGCGACACTTGATGTTTTTGCTTGAGCTAGCTGACGGTTGAGCTATATCTGCGACACTTACGCTTCTGTCATTTGGAACAAAATTCTGCGAACTGTACACAAACACGTTTTGTGCTCCGCGTTCATTCCGTAGTGCACGTCTGCCCGCTGCTCCACGCACGAAGACTGAACTAGTGACGGCAGGCCATGTAGCTCCGTGGTAGAAACTGGGGGGATGACACTCCTGATGGCATCATTGCCCGGACAGGCCGGGGACCCTTCTTCCGGACGTGGCATGTGGGTTGGGACCTGCAGTTGTGGCCCAACACTTATCGCAACTTCCTCTGTTGATGCGATGGTCCGAGCACGGTAGTTCATTTTAACTCGGAAGAATCGCACTAGCAGTATGGAAGTGCCTTACGGATGCTGTTCTTTAGCAGATGCTTTTTATGAGTCAATGCGAGCAACACAATATTTGCTCGAGGGGCATTACGTCAATCCTGTGGTGAGTTTCCCTGTCAACAAATAATTCTATGCGGTATGTTTATCAATGGCGTAGCTGTACTAAACTTAGAGTTCTGCAGCCCGTTCTTGCGGGTGCACCTAACCGTGTGTACGAATCTGAGTTCGCACGAGTGCGTTTACTTGGCGGAATGAAGCAAAAACTTTTCAGATGACCTTAGCTTTTGACCAGTGTTCAAAGCACCTGCACAGATTCACCAAACCATTTCGGCATATGTACAGGTCAACTCATTTTTTCAAAAAGCAATACTTTAGTCTGCGAATCCTCCCGAACATTGCCGACCGTGGCTGCTGGCTGGGTGCTGCTGCTGTCTTGCGGAATAGCTCGCGCGCATTACAAGAACTCCGCTCATCATGGCAGCGTTCCCGTACTGCCCCTCGCGCTCTTGCCACTGCTCGTACGTTCTTCGTCGTCGTCGTGTTCAACGGCTGGCTTCGATGCCGCTCACCATGCCAGCGTTACCATACTGCCCCTTCCTCTGCCAAGGCGCTGACGGCACTGGCCGACACCCAGTCGGCGCAGTGATTTCGGTCTCAAATTATTTGCCTCAATAGATCGCGAAATGAAAACACGTATCGAGCTGCGTTCAAATTTCGCATTAGCCAGCTGCATAATCGTCGGACACTTTTTCCTCTTCTTCGTGACAGGCCGACATCGACAAGGCTGTGGCCGCGGCCAAGGCTGCCTTCGACCTCAAGTCCGAATGGCGCACCATCGACGCCTCGCAGCGGGCTCTCTACCTGCTCAAGCTTGCCGACCTGCTCGAGCGCGACAGGGACTACATCGCTGTGAGTGGATCACCCTTGTCTGTACACACACACACACACACACACGTGTGTGTGTGTGTGTGTGTGTGTGTGTAATCTGGCTCACCGTACTCACTCGGTGGCTTCGTAGATCAACTTATTTGATGTTTCTTGGAAATGGGGAGCGGGGATGCAACTTTCGTCTTGTTCGCAACATTCTATCGCCTAATGAATGAATGGAAATGCCAGGAGGAAATGCGGAAATGAACGCACACGTACAGAGCATGACGCTCGTCTAGCGTCAACGTGCTCGAGTCTATGAGCGACGTAGAGACCACGCCAAGACACTTGGTTAAACTGTGCGTACACGTTTCCAGCAAAAAAAAAAAGGGGGAGGAGAGGGGGAAAAGACCAATCACGAAGGAAACGACGCATTATAAGTATAAATTAGAAATGTAAGGAAGCGTTGAGGCACTCGAACCGCGAATACAGAAATGATGAACCGAGGCAGACAAAGATACTCACAAATGAGCAAACAAATGAAAAAGGTCAAATAATACACGAATACATAAAACTGCGAAAGCCTCATTCTCAGTCTCTCTTTGTTTTTATAGTCGTGATCAGTGTGTACGCTCATTCTGGCGAGTCTCTACAGCAACGTCTCTAAACTCTGCAACTTGCGCGCCTGTTCTCTCAGAGCCTGGAGACGCTGAACAACGGCAAGCCGTACAAGTACGCCCAGGAGGACATTGACACGTCCGTCAAGCACCTGCGCTATTATGCCGGCTACGCCGACAAGGTGCACGGCAAGACCATTCCAGCCGGTGGGTGTCCTTAGCGTTGAGTATAGCCCCAGAAAATTATCCTACATGATCTTTAGCAAAGTATACAGAATGGGCTCTGTCAAACACTCTTATAAATACGTATAATATAAAACCAGAAGTTTTCTGCCTACCTTTCGACTCTTGTTTGTCTACTGTTTCCTGCACTTTCAGCAAACCACACAACGCGAAGTTTCGAACGTAATAATTACAGGCCAGTGGAAATGTAAGGGCTGCATAATTATATTCGCTCGTATAGACTGTTCGTAGACACTGCACATTCAAAAGTATATGAGGCAAAGTAGTCGTACTGGAAGTACTACATCTCAGTTCATTTTCTAACACTTTTATTCTATTTCTATCTCTACAGCTCTTTCTTTTTTTCTTGCACATAACGTACGTCTTTTATGATAATCAACGCAAGCTGACGGCGCTGTGCTGTAAGACACTGCATAGCTTTTAATGTACTCGGAATGAAACGAGTGGTTTGTCTGTCGAATCCATAGTACATATACACTGGCGTTTTCCATTTTGCTTCATAATAATTTTTTTTTCCAGAACACCAATTCGTCCACATTATTGGTATGAACCTAATTTCACGACCACGCAGAGTGCGAATCTACATATATGTGCACCGATTAATACAGTTACGCCTAATTACGTCCGCGCGTGGCAGCGCCTTCCGTGTTTTGCCTTCGCGGTCACGCGTATTGAGAATGCAAGCAGGACTTTCACTCCTGCCGTTGCGCTTATTTGGCGTTTAAACGATGCACGCTATTTCCTCACTATAAATCACTCCGCTAGTTTATATGCACGCTATTCCCGCATTATGCATCATTCCGCTACTTTGGCTCCCTCTGGCGAGCTGGATGTGCCAACACATTTCCTTTATGTCGGCGAAATGGGAAAACTTGCACGTTTACCACTGCACGTAAGGGATTAAAACGCATAGAAAAATGTACATCTGCAATTGCAATTCGGCCACGTTATCGCGAAAGCAAGTGTGCACTTTATGCCACCCTTTTTGCTCAAGAAACTCCGGCCATTTTGCGACAACGCTATCAGAATGACCGTGAGATATAAACCAGATCGAGTGCTGCGATTGTTGGATACATTGCTTATCGACGATAGATGACGATTATGAGGGTATTTTATTTTACCGGTAACAGAATTTTTGTAAATCGCCATGCAGTGACATGCATTTCACGAACCTATTTGTTGAGCTGGCCATGATTACCCGACGAGATGGACATTCCTTACACTGGAAATTAAGTCGGATAACTGACTAATCAACCAAGCGTCAATAATGAACTTTACAACTAATTACATTAGCTCACATTTCATTACGCGAAATGAAGCCAATGATATCACTACGCACATCAAATTTAAACGAATTTTGAAAATATTACCAGCTTTGAGATAAGCTCAGTTAAAGGGGTGGAGGCATCAAAATTTTCGTTCATGCGTTTGTTGATTCAAACGTTGCGTCATGCTTCACGGAGCACGATACACACAGCGGGATTCATATATATCCGATAAATAATTTAATAATAGCATTATTATACCGAGTGATTTCGGTT
Organism: Dermacentor albipictus; assembly: GCF_038994185.2. Classification (NCBI taxonomy): domain Eukaryota; kingdom Metazoa; phylum Arthropoda; class Arachnida; order Ixodida; family Ixodidae; genus Dermacentor; species Dermacentor albipictus. The sequence continues at coordinate 75,605,847 of NC_091822.1, forward strand.
TCTGGGCTCCGGGGGATGCTATGACGTCACAGAGGAGGAAACGCAACATGGCTTGGTCACGTGGGCCACAAAAAATAGTGACGTAAAACTATGCTGCGTCGTCTGCTCGCGCATACGCGTGCTCTGCCAGCAGAGGTCAACTGGCGATTCGAAGTGCATGTCGCGATTATTATAATTATTGCGAAGAGCGACAACAACGGTAAGAAAATATTGCGGCTTGTGAGAGTCGGTGATTCATTCCGAAGCGCCGTTAGCTTTAGCTTCGAAGTGAACCGGAAAAGGCCTAGCCACGATATCGGCGGCGCCGAACGATCAGAGGCGGTGAAGCTGCCGTCGGTGCACAGAGTGACCACTCCTCGGACGCTGATTGGCCGCTTCGCCGTACGGCTGCCGCACATATGGGTCCCGGGCCCGTGCTCTCTACGGCTAGGAAATCTCGCCGTTCGCAAGCAAAACCGCCGTCGCACGGGGGCCCCCGAATGGCAAACGGCGTGCGGCGGGTTTCCGTGCCGGTAACGTGGACGGGCCTTCACATTGAGAAAGGCCAAGCGAAGGACAGACCACTCCGAGCTGCCGAACTATGCGCCTATGCGAGGAGAGAAGCGGACAACACGAACGCCGCATATCCTGGTCCCTTTCGGAGTCGGCCGGCTACTGTTTTACACTCAAACGTGCGAAGGCCCGTCGGCACGGCAACTCGCCGCACGCAGTTTGCCATTCGCGGGCCGCCGTGCGGCGTTCGTGTTGTCCACTTCTCTCCTCCTGTGTCCGTGTCTGCACGCCTTACCCCTTCTTTGCATTAAGAAAGGATTTCTATATGCCTGTAGCTCGGTCATAGTGCATGGAGGCTATGCTCGGTCGTTCGGCTCAGCAGGCTCCGTAATCGGCATTTCATCGCTACTCATCATACGTCACGTTTTTGTGCTGGTGTGCTATGACTTCAATATTTTCGTTCCTCCTCTGTGACGTAGTAGCTGCCGCGATAGCGATGGGTCTCGACTACGAGAAGGAGTTTTTAATGACTTTTTGGAGCTGAATTAAAATTATTTTGAAATGTTTGTAGCGTCCGATACCTCGTTCGGGGTGTCCTTGCATACCGAAGCAGCCTACAACATGCTTTTTATAGACTCAAAATTTGGTGTCCCAACCCCTTTAAACTTGGTTTTAAAATGCGCTGTTGTTTCACTTAACTTTTGTTGACAAAGCGCCTTTTCATGCCTCGGAACTCAAAATTTCCTGGAACACCGACGCATTTTACCGCTAACTTTGGCTACGCATAGCTCGAAACTATTGTCATCCTCAGAATTCCTTCCAAGTGGTTATGACCTTTGAATTCACCTGCAACACTTCGCAACTTACAATATATGCCGCAAATGAATTAAATTAAACGTGAATTAGCTAGCGAAGTATAATTAGCGAAATATTTTTTTTTATTTCTCGAGAATATAATGTACGCCTCTATGAGTAATCTAGCTCAAGAAGTAGAATTGGGCTACGTACCTCGGGTGACACTTAAAGTTTCTGTTTACTATTAAAAAAAAGCACCCTTAGCGGTGACTTCACTGAAAGAGCCGTAATCAAAAATCGGGAGAGTTGGAAATTCATGATAGCAGCGCACGGAAAACGAAGACGCAAAATTATAAAGGTGGGACAAGGGCTGTCTTATTGGACGCAACACGTATCACTGTGTTGCTTTTTATTCTTTTGTTGTTCTTCCTATATGTGTCAAGCATTGCTCCAACTTTACGGACCCCAGGACAGTGCTTCTCCCATTTATTTCTTTGTGTCGTCGTTTTCCATCCGCTGCTATCGTGCTAGATCGCTTTCTTCAGCAAATACTAAGCGCACCCGTCTAAAACTCTTTATACGGGGCGTGGTTGCTTGGTGACTTTGGCGTTGAGTTGCAAAGCACGAGGCCGCGGCATCGAATCCTCGCTGTAGTGGCCGGTGGGGGGCCAGATGCGAAAAAAACGCCCGTGCACCGTGCATTGGGTGCACGTCAGAGAAACCCAAATGGTCAAAATTAATCCGGAGTTTTTCTATAACAGCGTGCCTCATAATGGTATCGTAGCTTTTGCACGTAGAAGCCCACATTGTATAATTTTCAAAACTCCTTTGTGAGACTCTTTGAGCGTCACAGGGCACACGTGTCCATACTAAGACAAAAAATAAAGAAGCTTCCGTCTTTCCAAGAGGCCTATCCTTCAGTAAACATTTTAGTGTTCGTTCTTTTTTTCGTTTTTTCTCTTGTATGAATTTCTTGCTGCAAAATTAGGCAGCCGCTATACTTGATCGAAACCACTTGGGAGTGCTCACGAGCGCAGTCTGTCCACTCAGGCATGGCAAGTTCGGTGCTTCTTATTCACCATTTTTGACGAGTAACACCGATCTACGCATGACAGCCGCAAGCTCGAGCGCTGTCTTTGGCTACACGTGTAGCATCAGCTGTCGCTAAGCAACCTATATTTTCTTTTTCTTATTTAGACAATGTCTTCCTTAGTTAGCTACCCCTACTTTTCTGCATCGATTGCTTGCGTTCTTAGACTTCTTCGTGAGCCCGTTCAGAACGGTTACAGTGCAGAGTCTAAATATATGGGCCCATCCCGAAGGTAGTGCAGGTAAAGAAAAAAACGTAGTCCGACGCACCTCCTACCCCCCTCACGCGAGGGGTGGTGCGATACAGTGCCATGCGCAGTGACTCGACCCCGTTCTCTCCCCCGAATCGCTCGGGAAAACATGGTCTTTGATATAGATCAACTGTATGTTTAATCACCTTCCAACTTCTTTTTTTTTTTCTTCTTTCAGATGGCAGCTACTTCACCTACACCCGCTGCGAGCCGGTCGGCATCTGCGGCCAAATTCTTCCCGTGAGTATGCAGCCTCGACAGTCGTTGACCACCACCACACAAAGTGCGCGTGCACGTTTTGAATTGTATATAGCACACCTTAAGATTGGTGCTGGTGACAGGCGGTGACTTGCAATTGTCGATACGCGACGTGCAAGTTATCAGTGCAAAAGCGCGCTGATAAACTGGCCGGTGTTTGCACCGTTTTGTCTGCATTCTAGGTGAATCAATTGTTTCGTGTCACCTTCGGAACTAGCAACATTAATCTAAAGAGTATAAATCATGTTAGCATCTATTTTTACCAAACGCACCGCTGTAGCTCAGTGACAATGGCGCTGTGCTACTGGGCGCTTGGTCGTGGGTTCGTTGATCCATGCCTCACGGCCACATTCCGATGGGAGGTGAAATGTAACAAACGCTCCCGCACAGTGCTTTGGGTGCAGATTACTGAACCACGGTTGACCAGAACCAATCCGAAGCAGCCCTACTTCACGACGTCCTCCATAGACCACTGTGCATGCAGCTTCGGGACTAATTAAGTCCGCAGAACTTAATTTTATGTAACCGACTACATATAAGATTCTGTTGAAAATAAATAAGCTTGTACATGAATTAGCCGCTTGACTTTCAGTCAAATACCGGTATGCTTGCGTCCTCCCACCCCCCTGTGCAGTGGAACTTCCCGGTGGTGCTGATCGCGATGAAGCTTGCCCCCGCGCTGGCCGCCGGCTGCGTGTGCATCGTCAAGCCCGCCGAGCAGACCCCGCTGACGGCGCTGTACGTGGCCCAGCTGTGCAAGGAGGCCGGCATCCCCAAGGGCGTGGTCAACGTGGTGCCCGGCTACGGACCCACCGCCGGCGCCGCCATCGCCGAGCACCCCGAGATCAACAAGGTCTCCTTCACCGGATCCACCGAGGTGATGAGCGCCGTGCTGCTGCACGCCTGCCTCTTCTTCCGCACGCGGAGGCGAGATCGGAAGGGCTTTACAGGGGGACCGCAAGGATACACGCCCAATGAAGAAATGAAAGTGAAATTACAATGGTTGAGCGTACCACATAAGGACAACGTAACTTGGAATTGTTACTACAACTTAAGCGGACACATTAGAGTATTATTATGGAACACTTTAGTATAGACATAGACTAGAATACCAATAAGTTATATAGAAAAACCGGATAATATAAAATACTATTAAAGAATACTAATACTCATAGGGGCATTTCAGAACAATAACTAGGCTCGTCTATTCCGTTATACTTTGTTCGTCCTATCGCGCAGTTTGTACCAGTTTATTTTAGAATGCTCACAATAAAGAACAATGACATGTGTCATAAAATGTCAGTAACGATGCTGATAGTGTGGAGCGCTTGAGGTCGTTGACGTACTCTCTCAATTATGGCACGGTATTTCGGTTCATAAACGGTTAGGAAACGTCGGCGCCAACCAAGTGGTCATGTTAACGTTCCTATCTTTCTTTCTATGCGTGTTCATTTAGCAACGACTGTGTATTTCAGTGGACAATCCTCTTGGTGGTCTCAAACACGTTCTCTCCGCTCTGCGCAGGTGGGCAAGCTTATCCAGGAGGCTGCCGGTAGGTCCAACACCAAGAGGGTCAACCTGGAGCTCGGCGGCAAAAGCCCGTTGGTCATTTTCCCCGACGCTGACCGTAAGTGCGAATTACCTGAACGCTCAGAAAGGTGTTAATGCTAGCCTAGATACTGTATCGTCAGGCGCACTAACGAATCAAGAGTGAAACGAAATGCGCGTTTGGCTCGGTTCCTCTAGGTGCCGTGTCCTTTTCGTGCCAGTGCATTTGACAATAAAAATGTTTGAAGGATTGGCGTTAGCCTCTCAGTAGTGCCATTATTAATCTAATAAGATTCACTTCGCGGCTTCACTACAGTGCTAACCTTTGAAAATTCTCTCTAGATCCGTTGGCACACTTTTTCTGGGGCAGCTCTAACACATCAGTGTAGAAGAACGTACAAGAAGGGAAACAGATCATGAAGCTTACGCAAATTTTAAAGCATGGACATGCATCTGACATGCATGGACAAGTTTAACATGTACCAACCATCCTAAGTCAACATTCTTTTGGGTCACTCTGAATATGTGCTACTGCAGACTCCGCCCGTACACAACCATTGGCAATTTTTTCTCTAACCTTCGTTGCTGGCGCAGTGGACGAAGCTGCCCAGATCGCACACATTGGTCTGTTCGCCAACATGGGACAGTGCTGCGTGGCTGCCAGCCGGCTGTTCGTGCACGAGGACATCTACGACAAGTTCGTGGCCAAGGCCATTCAGCTGGCCGCCCACCGCAGGACTCAGGTCGGCGACCCCTTCGACGACGCCACAGAGCAGGGACCACAGGTGAGGCGACGCGGGCCTACTGCACGGCACCTTCTTCCCTTCTTGAAGACGTGGCGTGCTTGTAATGAAATGTGTTTTACATTACAATGCGAAATACCGGTTAGGAAATGGCATTTGAGTTTCACCTAGTCTTTTGTAATCGGCACGTGCGTATATCTAAAAGCCACAAAAAAAAAACGAATAAGTTTCAGCCAACAACCTCAGTTTGCGCTACACGGCCGCTTAAAGCGCGGCGAATGAGGGGCATGTTCTTCTAGACATCGTGGTTTCGTGCTAATCAGACTGTCGATTGTTTTTTTTTTTTACCCGCAAGATTTGCGGGGACTTTCGCATCTGGCTCTTAGCACACGCACACCGTTGCACCGGCTGTGGCTACTCAAAACATAGCTACCAGTACGCACATTACCTTTTGCTATCGGCTGACGCTATAGGCTCCAATCGAACTGCTGGCTCGAATGACTTTAGCGTTTTTTTTTTCAGTTTCTATAGAGTGCAAAGTCCCAGGATAGTCTCGACCATGGCAGCCACATTCCAATGGGGGCGGAATGCAGGAGTGCTCGTATTTCGAGCTTTGGGTGTACATTAGAGAACCACAGGTGGTCTCACACCTCAATACGGCGTGCCTATGCACGGCTATTTGACGTTAAACCCCAATCTCCCAAATTAACCCTGTAGGCACCAGTTTGCCAGTCGTCCAACTAGCACCGTCTTAAGCCGCACTCGGAAGTCAGTGCTACGCTACGCTTAGAAATACCAGCTTAAACCCAGCTGTATTCTGCAACAATTTATGCTTCTCCTATTCACGAGGCTGCCCCTGCTACACCAAATGAAAGCAACACTGTTCAGTGCCCTCCAAGCATGCATTTCAAGAGTTGCTGTACGAAATATGCAAGTAATCGTGTCGGCCTTACGAGCCCACATGACAGCCCTCATTCCTGTCGTCCTCGGTTCGCAGATCGACGACGAGCAGTTCCAGAAGATTCTGGGCCTGATCGAGTCCGGCAAGAAGGAAGGCGCCAAGGTCGAGATCGGCGGAAAGCGGATCGGCAGCGAGGGCTACTTCGTCGAGCCCACCGTGTTCACCAACGTCACGGACAACATGCGGATCGCCAAGGAGGAGATCTTCGGTCCCGTCCAGCAGATCCTCAAGTTCAAGACCATGGACGAGGTGCTGCGGCGTGCAAATGACACCACCTACGGCCTCGCCGCGGGTGTCGTCACCAAGGATCTGAACACGGCCATCACGTTCTCTGACGGCGTGCAAGCCGGCACCGTCTGGTGAGTGCTGTGATGCTCTCTCCACCCATGTTGTGGAGATCAACCACAGTGAATGTTTGACGCAGTGATAGCAGTATTGGCTAGGTAAGCGTAAATTCGCCGAATCGAGTGACCATCAAGAAAAGCCCTACTGTTGTTTGACCATATCAGTTTCATAA